>NC_069127.1:82916392-83634289 GCF_026914265.1 Mya arenaria | reverse complement strand
TCCCGTTTCCAAAAGCTTTTAACTGGCAAGTCTCATTATATTGCTGTTACAAAACTGCTTCAACGCCGCTGCCCGAGGCATCGGCAGATCAAACGGCGAGATCCTGTGCTTGCCTTACAGTATGCAAAAGATGTATTTCCATGTCAAGCGAGTGTTTTTAAGGAAGCGTTTGTTGCCTAGAGGAGATTAAACCTTTCACAAGCACGTCCCTAATGGCTGGCTAGGTACGAACGTGCAAATGTCGTCTTAAGGTGGCACGTTTGGAAGCTAAATTAAGGAAGTTCATCACACGTGAGTTGTTTAAACCTAATCACAAGTCTTTTTTGCAATGGCCTTAAATCGAGAAACATTACGTCTAGTCATTATCATTTTTCGTAAAGATGGTCCATGATATAGATGATAAAAGGTACGTTTAAAATTAAATATTGCAATATATAGGTAGATGCAAAAACTGCTTTAGTGTGTTTAACTCATTTGACTTAAATACATATATATTAGCTTTTATATATGTGTTTTCCAATTAATAGCTACGTGGTCACAATTTTCCCAGTTAAAACGGCGTCAAAATGTCGCTAATATTATTTTATAAGTACAACAATCAGATGTTGGGTTTTTTTGTTTGTTTTTTTCTCATATTATTAAATTCGTATGAGTAAACATAACAATGCAATACAATAGAAAACAAAATTGGCATCAATCTATATTGTGCGCGTTCCAAAGTACCTCGATTTCGTTTCGAATTATAGAATAACAATTAAAATAACTGGAGTCTTTCGTGTTCCAGTTCATAAAATACCAATTTTGTCAT
The DNA here is from genome assembly GCF_026914265.1 of Mya arenaria. NCBI lineage: Eukaryota > Metazoa > Mollusca > Bivalvia > Myida > Myidae > Mya > Mya arenaria. The sequence continues at coordinate 83,633,481 of NC_069127.1, read as the reverse complement.
ATAATAACGTCTTCAAAATTTTAGGAACTAATATCAAGACGTTAAAATAGCTTGAAATATTGTGTCGCCAAATTAAATTGCCAACTAATGTTGCTCTGCCATTCGAATCAACAGTGCTAGCTTCACAAAGATACAACACATGCATGCAAATAGCTCGCCTCAATAGATTTAGTTTTAGACCTATTGATTCATACAGTGTCCAGGGGCGGACCCAGGATTCGACATTAGAGGAGGCGTAACTTAGGGACGTACCCTATTTACGGTTTGTTGTTTGTTGCCGGGCTGCGGGCGCAGTCCTGGGTCCCGACAGGGACAACACAGACGAGTGCCGGTATCTGGTTAAATTCAGGTTTAAGATCGCCTAGTGATTTAATTAAGCAGTTAAACTTAATGACTTAACTCTTGGGAACCTTGATTATGTTTGCAATAATACACTTCACTAACAATCTATTTAAACTTAGATCAATAAATACAACTTAAACACTACATTCAATTAATGATTTAATTAAAAATTACGAACTACTTCAACTGATGTACCGGCATACATCCGAGGTTGTTTTCGATAAAAATGGCCGAAGAGTTCCGAATGATTTGGAAAGAGTCACTAATATTAGCCTGCTTAAAGTCTGCTGAATGCAGTAAGCAGAACATATGGAAATAAACAAGGTTAGAATGGGTCATGAAGAATGGACCGTAGAGGTCAAATATAGTTCACAATAGCAGACTGTGTTGATGTCACCAAACAAAAATATGTCATTACTGTCGCCGTGATAAAAATGTGCATGTGCATGTAGGGGTCTTAAATTTTGTGTGTGTTTTTAGAAAAAAACGTTGAAAAAGTACTTACCGAAACAAAGCTTTAAAATACAATGAAAATACGATGACAGGCCTGATACAATACACATTATATTTTATCTTCGTTTACCAATATCTCCTTTATAATAATGTATGTTACCCGCGTTTCCTAATTCCTTTATACGCTAATGTAATCCGCACTACTATATCTTTACGTCTTCTGTGTGTTCAGTAATTGATTATCATTAGAATATTAAAAATAATCAATATTACGAACACTAAAGAATTATCCTATATTTAGCATGACAATATATAGCACGAATAAATATTTAATTAAAGCAAATGCAACGGCTCAGATTCTTAATGCAATTGAAAGTATTTTATTGTAATCATCCAATAGCAACGATTCCTTCTTTGACCAAACTGAAAAAGGAATTAAAATTCAATGGCCGACTAATACAAAGATACTAAAAAAATGTAACATTAGCCCCCCACCCCCTCCCGAAGCAAATCATTCCAATAAATATGTTAACAATAGAAACCACAGGGGCAAACCCAGCAGCATCGACTTTGCGACCAATGTCCTACAAACATACAAACAAATCATGCAAAACCCCAAATCATAAGTCGGAGTTCCGTTAATAATATCGGTTGCGACAATTTTCATTGCCATATCATGTAAATTCTAGTGTGATTTATATATGAGCACTGTTCTTTGTAGAGGCGTTGTACATGTTACCGCATAAAGTGGCCTGAGAGATTTATTAGGGTTTCTTGACATGACTTAAGTTGACTTGACATAATCGGCACTGTGCGAAAGAAAATCCATAATGAGTCCAAATAAACCAAATTTGATTTTAACATGCTGGGAAGCCTCCATTAACGTTGTTAATCCTTTTCTGCTGCTTTTATATTGCTGCTGATATAATAAATATTAAATACTATCGTTTGTTGTACTGCTTTTATTTCATCGATAAACATATCCCCAAAATAAGCGTTATCGAAAAGAATTTTAGGTGTTCATTTTTTTTTTCAATAAAACAAATAATAACCCATATAGCAGAAAAAGAAATACATAAACAACTACATACAGACAAATACATATATTAGCCTGGCCAACAATAAACAAAATTAAGCATTATCTATGTTAATCAACCGATTTCATTTAATTAAATTTAGAGTTTTACATAGTGTGCAACTTACTGCATGTTTTTTTTTATTCAGGATGCATATATTTCCTTTGTCAACTAATTGTTCCTTCGGATCATCATTTCAATGTTCATCGAAACGATTTTAAAAAATTGCGATGGACTGTCAGAGTATAAATTAATTAGGGCACAGTGTACTTTGTTATCTTGATCTATGTGTACACCGGGATAGAACGGTGACCCGCAAGTACTGTTAACGCTTGTATATGTGTTGGTTGGCAAGGACACGCTGGACGGTACACAACCGTAGTACCACCATCCTCCTCCCATATGCGCTGCACAGCCTCCGGTAGTGTCCCGGTCGTACGTGGCGAATGTGGCGACAGGTGGGAAAAGAAACGAGACATCTGTCTGTCCATTATAAGCCTTCGTGAACGGATTGTCTGCACCTGTAAAAAAGTATTGTGTAGTTAATCTGTCATAAGTTTGATTGAAAATTGGTTAATTTACATCATATTCGTATATATTTCAGCCATATTGTCCTTGCCATTCAGATAAAACAACCAAAAGTTTACGCAAGTGAAAAACATACTTTAAATAATGATAATGTTGTGAGGAATACCTGAGGGTGAGACAGTTATATACACAGGTATGGTTGATCCAATGACCGAGTCAATTCCTACCTTGTAACAGCCCACTCCACCTGAGCCACAACACAAGAGCACGTTCATGTATAGAGAGCATTTATGTGAATATTAAGTGAATAAGTATTCGAAATCAAATGCCTTGAACATTAATATAAAACACCATGTAAATTTCTGTTGTTTTTAGAAATTTCTCTTATGTCAAAACTTTACGATTTTGAGACGGCATGGTGTCAGCCATTGAGGTCGTATTATAAGTCAGTTAGATGAATCCCCTCACTCCGCCCATTCTTATTTATTAAAGCTGCCTTCTCACAACTTATTTATTTACGCAAAAAAAATGCGCTTTCTTAGACAAAAATAAAAAAGTAAAACTGGTTTTTCTGTGAGCGTACAGCTTTAAGAGATATTTTTTCTCCCGCCTCAGATAAGAAGATCTAATAATTAACCATGCTAGATATTCTTATCTTGCCCACGGGCGAAGATAAAATGCCCGTATGGAACTCCTTTTTTAATGATCACAACATTGTAATTACCTCCCTTGTTGAAGACTGTCGTCAGTAGCATCAAGGAAATCTTGTCTTATGGTAATATTTAGAACGCTAATTAATTATTTTTCGCCTCAAATGTCACCATAAAATAGTTGTCAAGCACCATTCAAGAAATAATGCTTCATTTTCCTTAGAACAATTTAAAAAGACCGATTTGACTATTAACATTAACAGGATCATCGCGCGCATATCCATGACAACCACGTGCTATCGCATACCCATACGCAATTATTTTCACTAAGCACAAAAGAGTTCCAGCAAAAAAGTACATTTTTACTTAATTTTGCTTAACTGAGGTGGGAGAAAAAGCATCTACCATAGCCGCTCGTGTAAGATAGGTTCATCCCGACCCTACGCTCGGGTCGGAATGAACCTATCTTACACTCTCGGCCATGGAAGATACTTATAATGTCACCTAAATGTTACATCATTTATCTTCTCGTTACCACTAATATACCATATATATATATCCAATGAAAGAATAAGCTTGATGACTTTGAACCTATCTTGTCAAAGTCAAAAGTTGTTCATCAACAAAGCTCGGGTGTATGTCGATTTTGTATATATCAGCAAAACGTTTTTTTCATCCATGTCCATGTCTGGTCAGTTTCTGCGTTCAGCTTTTCATTATATGTTTGGGATTTATGTATGCATTTTTTAAACAGAGCGTTTGTGTTCGGTGTACTGTTTAAATTCGTTTCGTCCTTGTCGGTTGTACATGTTTTTAATGTAAAGTAGCCAATTTTGCCTTCGACATGGTTTATAACGTGGCGCTGGATGCACCTTTTAGAAAGCGTTTGCATGTGTGATTCTAAAGTACAACTCATATAATCAATGGCGTCCGTTGAGCTGAGTTTTTTATCTAACAAGTGTTTTAAAAGCATGTTCCTCAGCACTCACTGGGTGTACTGATTTATACCATAACTGTTTTCAAGTTATTCTGCGTGGGTCAAAAGGACAACATACTTGTCGGCCTTGACGTGTTAAGTAAATGGTGATGGGTTTCTTTCTGTTTTTAGGGGTGGGGTCTACTTGGATGCTATTACGGATACATGTTGTTTAACCCATCTTGCTATCGGTATTTACATCACTCAGTAATTTGTTATTAATGCAACCTTCAGGCCATTATGCACTTATCACTATATATACGGTTGTCCGGTTAGCGCAGTGGTTAGCATACTCGCATCTCACCTAGGCAACCTGGATTCGATTTCCGGCTTGGGAGTATTTTTGGTTTGTGTTCACAAGCCAGACAAATGGGTTTCTTCCGGGTACTCCGGTTTCCTTGACAACACAAGACCGCACACTCGCGTAAAATCGGGCCAACGAGAGTGATTAATATAATGTTGAAATGACCTGTTTTACAACTGATGTAAAATATAGTAGGTTTATATATATATACTTGAACCGCTATCTTGAGATCAATATAAATCTTTTCTTAAGCCTCTCAAAGTCAAAACGAATAAAAAAAACATTTTTTACATGAATAGGTTCCATTAGACGATTCTCTCTCGATTGTAAACGATGGTGCACCACTCAGAGAGATAATTCGCATCAAAAAATGACATTCTAGTGAGGAGCTATAGTCAGCACTAACGACAACTCCGTGGTACTTTTCATCAGTTGGTCCTAAATCTACGATTTCCTTCAGGTACTCCAATCCTAAAGAAAGTGGAATTGTTTACAGAAAGTATTCAAACGAATAATTTTGCTGCTTAACATTAAACAAGAGGGCCAAGATGGCCCTATATCGCTCACCTCAGTAAAACTATAAAGCTAAAAACTTGTTGATAATTAAAGGGCAAAAACAGGGAGTTGGCTTCTCTGGTGTATGAAAGTGTTACCTCGAGAGTGTTAACAAGGTACTCTGGACTCTGTAACTTGTTTTTGACCCCAGATGCCCCATATTCAAACTTCAGCTTGAAATCATCGAAACAACCTTTCTAACAAATTTCCAGGATATTTGGGCTGAAAATGTTACATTTAGAGTGTCAGCAAGGTATTTACATATTTGGGTTCTGTGACCTAGTTTTTGACCCAAGATGACCCATATTCGAACTTGAGCTAGAAATCATCAAAACAACCCTTCTGACAAATTTCCAAGATATTTCGCTGAAATGATTACCTCTAGAGTGTTAACAAGGTATTTCCATATTTGGGCTCGGTGACCTAGTTTTTGACCCCAGATGACCCATATTCGAACTTGAGCTAGAAATTATTGAATCAACCTTTCTGACAAATTTCTAGGATATCTGGGCTGAAAATGTTACCTCTAACTGTTAACAAGGTATTTCAATAGTTGGGCACTGTGACCTAGTTTTTGACCCCAGATGACCCATATTCAAAATTGAGCTAGCAATCATCAAACCAACTCTTCTGACAAATGTCCAGGATATTTGGGCTGAAAATGTTACCTCGAGAGTGTTAACAAGCTATTTCCATAATTGGGCTCTGTGACCTAGTTTTTGATCCCAGATGACCCATGATCGAACTTGACCTAGAAGTCATCAAAACAACCTTTCTGACAAATGTCCAGGATATTTGGGCTGAAAATGTTACCTCGAGAGTGCTAACAAGGTATTTCCATATTTGGGCTCTGTGACCTAGTTCTTGACCCCAGATGACCCATATTTGAACTCGTCCGAGTAAGTACTGGGACAAACATCCTGACCAAGTTTCGTGACAATTGAGGCAAAAAATGTGATCCCTAGAGTGTTAACAAACTAAGTGTGGACGGACGACGGACGACGGACAATCATCGATCCTAAAAGCTCACCCTCAGCCTACGGCTAAGGTGAGCTAAACAGATCAAATTCAGTTTTAAATATTTAAATTTAATTTAATTTAAAGTTGAGCAAATATATGTTATGATTTTCAATGAGATTTATTTAAATGTTGTTTACATTCAAACACTAAAAAGCTGCAAAAATAAATATAAAAAAAACACAACAAAAGTACTACCCATCCAAAATTCGGAATTTATGTCCCCAAAGCCCTTTTCGTACTCTGCAAGGTTTCTGTTGAAATATTGACTGCTCGTGACGCGGCGTTGAAATACCTGAAATTAGAAGTAGTTATAAGGTTGAGACATAACACCGAGCATCGCATGCCAACGTCCTTAATGACTTTCGTTCATTGTCTTCATGTATTAACGAATATAATCGTTACATAACTTATTTTCTCGCGATACAGAAATGGCCTCCGGACTCATAAATTGGAAATATGAATGAATGCACGGATTGGGTATAGCCTTTGGTACATCGAAGAATTTTTATCGTTATAACTTAGTCTAATAAAATACTATTAGCACTTAACTACATTATTTCCATTGACGTAAAAAACCAATTCAACGGTCTAATCATAGCAAAAAATACTAGGTGCTCATAAACTTACGGTCCAGCCTCCCGAATCGTGCGTAATGTCACAGAGAACTCGCACAAACTAGGTTCTTTAACACTTACGGTCCGTTCTCCCGTCGAATCGTGCGTCATGTCACAGAGGACTCGCACAGACTAGGTACTTAAACACTTACTTAGACTAGGTACTTAAACACTTACGGTCCAGCCTCCCGAATCGTGCGTAATGTCACAGAGAACTCGCACAAACTAAGTACTTAAACACTTACGGTCCAATCTCCCGAATCGTGCGTCATGTCACAGAGGGCTCGCACAGAGTAGGTACTTAAACACTAACTTAGACTAGGTACTTAAACACTTACGGTCCAGCCTCCGGAATCGTGCGTCATGTCAAAGAGGACTCGCACAGACTAGCTACTCTAACACTTACGGTCCAGCCTCCCGAATCGTGCGTCATGTCAAAGAGAACTCGCAAAGACTAGGTACTTAAACACTTACAGTACAGCTTTCCGAATCGTACGTCATGTCACAGACGACTCACACAGACTAGGTACTTAAACACTTATGATCCAGCCTCCCGAATCACTTACGGTCCAGCCTTCCGAATTGTGCGTCATGTCACTGAGGACTCACACAGACTAAGTACTTAAACAATTACGGTCCAGCCTCCCGAATTGGGCGTCATGTCATAGGGGACTCACGCAAACTAGGTACTTAAACACTTACGGTCCAGCCTCCCGAATCGTGCGTCATGTCACAGAGGACTCACACAGACTAGGGACTTAAATAAGTACGGTCCAGCATCCCGAATCGTGCGTCATGTCACAGAGGACTCTCACAGAGTAGGTACTTAAACACTAACGGTCCAGCCTCGCGAATCGTGCGTCATGTCACAGAGAACTCACACAGACTAGGTACTTAAACACTAACGGTCCAGCCTCCCGAATTGTGCGTCATGTCACAGTGGACTCGCACAGACTAGGTACTCTAACAAGTACGGTCCAGCCTCCCGAATCGTGCGTCATGTCACAGAGGACTCGCACAGACTAGGTACTCTAACATGTACGGTCCAGCCTCCCGAATCGTGCGTCATGTCACAGAGGACTCGCACAGACTAAGTACTTACACACTTACGGTCCAGCCTTCCGAATCGTACGTCATGTCACAGGGGACTCACACAGAATAAGTACCCTAACACTTATGGTCCAGCCTCCCGAATCGTGCATCATGTCACAGAGGACTCACACAGACTAGGTACTCTAACACTTACGATCCAGACTTCCGAATCGCGCGTCATGTCGCAGAGGACTCACACTGACTAGGTACTTAAACACTTACGGTCCAGCCTCCCGAATCGTACGTCATGTCACAGAAGACTTGCAGCATGGTGCGTGACCTTGGCAACATAATTGTGTACACACCGTCACCTCGGTTCGAGAACAGATTGGGGCGATTGATTATGTCTTTACAGTCCATAGGCAACGGTCCTGTAATTACAGACTGGAATTAAGGCATTGATTTTTTATCATTATTCGACGAAGTGTTACCGAGTCTATCCCCCCGTGTTTTTATCAATTTTGCAGACAACAGCCATACTTGCCCAAAGGTTGCATTATCAGTCAGAGGTTAGGAAAAGTGTTAATAAGTCTGTATACATATGTGTAACTGCTTGACAAACTCATTAGTATTAGCAAAAGGGTGAAGGTACATTCGATACCATTTTTATTTTTGTATATCGAGGGGTGAAAGCGAAAAGGTTCTATCTGCTTCTTTATTTAATGTCACTTAGAACCTTTTCGCTTTCACCCCTCGATATGATTATATCACAAACTTGGCTGATACTACCACCTATGGACTAGCCAAGTTTTGCATATTATAAATATCAGTTATCTCGAGTAGTCCATATAGTATATATATTATTGGGTAAGATAGCTTGCTAATAATTTAGCGATTAAAGTCTAGACATTTCAGCAAAATTTAAATTTTAAACACGTGTTACCCATATCACACGTCTTCCCAGAATAGCCTGATAGACAGTGGCATTCAAAGTCCCCATTCGAACTGGTGCACGTGCCTCGCTGACAGGGATTGGATGAGCAGGGATCAGCAACTGAAGTGAACGTAACATCTTTAAAAAAGAGGAAAAACCTTCCACCTCATTATACAGCTTGGTGATGTGTTGGAAAAACCACACGTCGTTTTCAACGTTTTAAGAGTTATCGAGCCAATAGAACAGTTTTCAGTTGATATCAAATATGTATTACTCGAAACGGACGAGCTACCATTATACAGTGACAGTTGATAAAAGAAATCACTAGGTTAAGATCTATATCCTGTATGAGGTCACACCAAATTAATATTCTGTTCTACCGATTTTCAGGGGAAAGAATGGTGCGAACAAGCGAACAAATATTTAAAATATTTCTTTCGATTTCAAAGATAAAACGAAGAGGCCTAATGCGATCTTTAAAAAACGCATTCTAACGACGAGTGAAAAGTTGTATAAATTATTTACCTTCACATGTTTGAGTCAAACACATTTTGCAGGTTTTGTAAGCATTATATCATTCTTCATACATGTACAGCATGGAGTCAATTTTACAGCGCGTTTGAAATTGAAAGAACACTTATTTCTGTGTTGTTGAATGTCACACCATTATAGTTAATACATTGTTACACATTCAAAGAAGTTGTCATAAGGGAAGTATAAATGCTAGTACACCAGCAGACTACGGGAAAGACACAGGGCACGAAGACATGTAATCTGAACATTATTACAACACCGAATAAACTACTTCTATAGCATGCCACTTGTTAACACTTGTTAATTGAGTGGTCGAAAACTAATGATGATTACACGGCATTTTACCTCAGCAGTCAGTAGTAGTCCATACAAAGTTCAAGTTTCAAGATTCAACACATTTATCAAGTAATTTGAAAACAAACGTATTTCTCTCGGCTGATGTCGAACATGTCAGCTCGTACATTAAGCGACAGGGCTCCTTGACAGACAGTGAAACACAAAGTGGCCAACTGAAACGGTCATTTAAGAGGGGTTGGCTCTCAAAATTCCTAGGACTTGAATATAGAATTTCCGAAGATGCTGACTACTGCGTACACTGTGTAGTGTTTCCGTGAGCAAACAAACGACGTGGTCAGTTAGCATCTGAACCATTCCGGAATTGGATACTGGCATTGGAAGTGTTCACCGGGCATTTCACAGACGCTAAAAGAAACCAGAAAGATGGAGGAAATGTGCATCAGGCACAACAGCTGAACTGTTTACAGCCTCTATGTCGAACAAAACGACAGTCGCCAAGCATGTGGATACCACCCTGAAGGCTAGAGAAGAGGAAAAAGTTGAAGTGCTACAGCATACAGTCTGTAGCTAAGACAGTGTTATTTTTGTGCACTCCATAGTATCGCATTGCGTGGAATTCGTGATGATTCTAAGTACATAAATGAGGCTGTCAGCAACTGCGGAAACTTTCAGGCTCTATTGGAATTTAGAGCTGGAGCTAGAGATTCGGTATTGAAGGAACATTTTGCTACTGCTCATAAGAATCATACTACAAAAATGATATATGCAAAATACTCGATGCATATGAAAATAAAATATATGCACACCTAATGAAAGAGGTATACATGTATACTTTGCAAAGAAAAGCCAAGGCATAAAGCTGCTATTGAAGCAAAGCAATGGTTGCATATTAATATATCTGTTGTAATCTAGCACCACTTTTTGTTTATTTTTGTATTTTGAAATATATTTAATTAAATATGTGTAAGTTTTACAGGAGCTTTTTCGCACACGTTGGGTAGAGAGAGAAGATGCGCTGGAGATTTTCAGCGATTTTCTCCCAGATATTGTTGAAGCGATGTCCCAGGATTATGTCTGGTGAGAAGAGGGCCACTACATCCACAGTGATATTGGGTTCCTCTTTGCAGTCACCTCGTTCCAGTTCATCTGCATACTGGTTGTGGTCACACGATGCCTCAGCTATATCAAGCCTCTAACAGTTTCCTTGCATGGTTAGTATCATAATTAAATAGCAAAATTACTAAATAGGCTTTTGGAACGAAGAAATCAGTCCCAGCGCATTTGGAATATATCCGTTATCAGAGGTACATATAATAAAGAACATAACAACAGTGTTTTCAGTCAACGCAAACACACAAAATTGATAAAGACGTCACTTACAAAAGCAATAACTGTCGAGTACTGGTTGAAAACAATAAAATATTAATAGATATTAAACGATAGATCATACAATAATAGAAAGATTTTAAAGTGTTCAATTAAATCCAACTATGAAAATGTTTATGATGTTTCAGGCAGGGAAGTTGATGTTGACAAGGCTATGTCCGATGTCAAGGTTGTCACCGACACCCTTCAGGACGTACGCTCTCCACATCGACGACTACCGCAGGAATTGCGCAGACACAGGGGGTTGAACCTTCAAAGCCCAGAACATATGGACGCTAAACCAAGATGGCAAATGCGGAGGCATCCACACCAGAGGAATGATACCGGAAAAACCTCACTGCTGATTTCATTGACACTCTGCTACTGCAAATGAGCGAACGATTTGGTAACTTCAGAGGAAAGCTGCCATGGGCCTTACCCTGATGCACAAACATATGTGTGCCAATCCGGCAAATGCTGCTGACTTGAACTGGTTCCAGGAAGACATGCATTCACCACAGTCTCTGGGTTCAGAACTGCATAGCTGGCAACAGAAGTGGAAAAATGTGGAATTTTCTACTGAAACTCTACAAAAAGTCTGAAAATGTACCCCAACATCCACACAGTGCAGACAGTTTGCAATGTGTTTCCAGTAACCTCCTGTGAATGTGAAAGAAGTGTAAGTGCACTGACTTTAGTGAAGTCATAATTGAGGGCCACATGGGGCAAGATAAATTTCCTCAATATGCCTCTTGAGTATTCACAGAGATGGTAAGATCGACATTGCCAAGGTAATGGCACTGTTTGCAAAGAAGAACCCTAGGGGAATTGCTCTACCAAGTGCTCTATTGGACAGTGTTCAAACCATGCAAAAATATGCAGGGTCATCAGCCCTTTTATTATTAACTGCAAGTGTGGCAGAGTGTAGTGTCATGACAATGTCCTATTCCGAATTGGTGAAATTGCGCCTCAAGTAATTGACTTCCGTTTCCACAGGATGGTGAAATTTGCCGGTTCATTGGAAGATTTACCTCTTCAAAACAGCGTATTTATTTTTTTACAAATAGACATTAATAATTTTGATCAAAATAGTGAAATTATATTTTAACATCTATTTTGATGACTTTTCAAAAATATACTACGAACAAAATAGTCAGTTTCGACAAATTTCAAGGGGCGGGCGCAAAAAAGTTATTGTTTGCATTTCGGAAAAATGATAAGGTAAACCCGACGCACAACTTATCAGTTTGTTCTTGCGTTATATGTTTTACCAGCTGTAATATAGAGATAGAGACCTTGTATTTCCAACGAAACAATATTCTTTAATTTTACAAGGGAAAATTACTCTCACATTTCAAAGGACATTACTGTGACTTCACTATCATTTAAAGGGGCTTTATGTTTATGGCCAAAACTTTTTCCCGGCAATGCACTGGAAAGCACTTCTATTGTATTGATTTTACTCTTTGATACCGTTATTGCAGAAAATCAATAAAATAAAAGTACTGACTGTAATTGGAACCCACGCCTATACCGTAAAGAACAAATAGAAAATGCCATTAAACCGCTCGCACAGAAGGACTCCTAAACGATGGTTAATTTACCCTTGTTGGTGTTTTGTTAAATCGCGTTACTAACGCTATTCAAAACCGTTCACTTTAAAGACAATATTTGAGCATATTTCAACATTTTTTAAGGGTTCCATCCGTCAGTATCTTAGTTTTTACAAACTATTTTTTTCATTAAAAGTGCATGTTACAAAATATGAGCGAGTGCCTATACCATCATGAATTTCATAATTATTTTATGTCAACTATCAAAACTAAAGGTCAATTTCCAAAGCATTTAATTTTAAATGTACTTGTATAAGTATGTCAACTCGGGTACCAATACGTCTATAGTAAAATATCGACGTGATAAGTGAATGATAAAATGCTCATACCTGGTGTTGTCACTTGACCGCATGATAGCTGGTTACACAGGGTTGTGTTACAACATCGCATAGAACAAGGCATGTCTGGAATAAAGCGCGGGACACTAACAAATGTATATTTATCTACATTAACCTTTGTGATTCAATCGGGAGAAATGATAACAGATGTTGATTTATCTAGCAGCCATACAAGCAAATTTAGATAATGCTGATGTTTAATTACCTCTTTTTCTGCCCAGTATTCCCTGCGTTAAGGCGGCAACTTTAGCTTCACAGTCCTGTATTAAAGTAGGTCAAGTAAGACTTGTAATTTGCTGTTGTTGGTAAACCAAATGCATCTAAGGGTAACAACCAAATTACAGATTTTATTTAACAGGGGTAAAGCTAAAAGGAAATACAACCAAACTATGTGTTAATAACAACAAGGGGAAATGCATCAAGGAGTTCCAACAAAATTGCATATATATATTATATATATATATATATATATATATATATATATAACAAGGGAATGCTTAAGAGAAAAACATCCACACAACGTGTGTTAAATTATAACAGGAAATGTGCCAGGGAGTTACAACTTAATTGCATGTGTTATATAACAGGAAGGGGGAGTTACAACATAATTGCATGTGTTATGGGACAGGGGAAAATGCGCCAGGAATTTACAAAATAATTACATGTGTTATGGAACAGGGGAAAATGCGCCAGGAATTTACAAAATAATTACACGTGTTATGGAACAGGGGGAAAATGCGCCAGAAATTTACAAAATAATTACACGTGTTATGGAACAGGGGAAAATGCGCCAGAAATTTACAAAATAATTACACGTGTTATGGAACAGGGGAAAATGCGCCAGGAATTTACAAAATAATTACATGTGTTATGGAACAGGGGAAAATGCGCCAGGAATTTACAAAATAATTACACGTGTTATGGACAGGGGAAAATGCGCCAGGAATTTACAAAATAATTACACGTGTTATGGAACAGGGGAAAATGCGCCAGAAATTTACAAAATAATAACATGTGTTATGGAACAGGGGAAAATGCGCCAGGAATTTACAAAATAATTACATGTGTTATGAACAGGGGAAAATGCCAGGAATTTACAAAATAATTACATGTGTTATGGAACAGGGGAAATGCGCCAGAGGAATTTACAAAATAAATACATGTGTTATGGAACAGGGGAAAATGCGCAGGAATTTACAAAATAATTACATGTGTTATGGAACAGGGGAAAATGCGCCAGGAATTTACAAAATAATTTCATGTGTTATGGAACAGGGGAAAATGCGCCAGGAATTTACAAAATAATTACATGTGTTATGGAACAGGGGAAAATGCGCCAGAATTTACAAAACAATATGTTATGGAGCAGGGGGAAATGCGCCAGGATTTACAAAATAATTACATGTCTTATGGAATAAGGGGGAAAATGCGCCAGGGAGTAAAACATTTTTTACATGATTGTAACATTGCAAGATGTCGCTCAGGCACAATAGGTATTTATGCTAATATATATATATTTAAATGTTCCCTCTAAGGGGATGTTTGTTTTTAGGGGGCAAGTGAAGGGTTAAGGTGCTAACTTTGTATTTTTCATTTGGTTCAGTCTCTATATGCCTATAGGGGTATTTAGAATCGCAGCTAAGTCAATTAATGTGTTCATGTAATTTATGATTGCATTTTGGTCACAATATCTATAATGATTGGTAGTAGCACATCATTACTACTGACGTTCACCAGTTAGGCATGGGTGTGAGGACTGCGAAAACACTCTGTTCCATACACATGTAGGAATGTTTATGTCATTTGGTGTGATGTTGTGGTGGTGGTAGTGGTGGTGGTAGTGGTGGTGGTGGTGTGTAAGCTTCTTTATACTCGCACTTGGGCCTTGCCCATTCGGCGAGTGCTCCGTTAAGATTGTTAGTCATTTTAGGTTTTTGGAGCATAGTGCACAGACAAAATGTAGCCCTGGTTAGAGCTTCCCTGATTCTTTTACGTGCACCAGTGTAAAGCACTGTCACACGGGACCCCATTTAACGTCCCTCCCGAAAGACGATCGGATTTATAGTGATGCGACGGGAATCGAACCTTCGACCCCTTGATTGATAGTCAAGTGTGTTACCACTAGACCACTGATCCGCCTCATTTGGTGCAAACTTTATTGCTTTTATGAGTTCCATGTACATGAATATATCCCAATGACCCCGTGTTTACGGTCCGTGTTAAAGACAAAATACATACATGGTTAAGGTTTGACGTATATTTAACAGTGAACCTAAGTGTGGGTATACTTCGTGATAAATTAAGTCACAAATGCTACATCGGAATGCGCCTGTTTGCTAAGAATAATGATTTAAAACAAAGTTAACTTTTCTTTTCCTTCACCATTTGAAATGAAACAAGATCTATACCGCTTAAAGAGCCGCGCCTTCGTTTAATGATGGGGTGATCAGTTTTCTCAAACACTTCGTTAAACCTGTTTCCAAAATAATGTTTTGACAGTGCCTCTTATTCGAAATGGTTTGTCAAAGTGTTTGTAGAAATTAAATCCTGAATCAAACTGTAGTAAAAGACCGAAGGATGGGCTATGTAAGCGGCGTATACTGTGTCATGTTCAATTAACGTGGTGAATAAAAAGTGAAGTTATTTATGTTTTAAGCATTTATGACGTAATCCATCACTTGGTATACACACACTGCTAAGACGACTACTGGTGTGTTTTTTTCGTTGTCTTATTGGGGACATTTCGAGGAGTTACAAAATATACGAAGACTGCAATAAGTAAGCTGACTTACCGCATGCACGGCACAGGACGACTCGAAGTGATATGTATGGGTTGCAATGGAGATTTTGGGGACAAGTTGACAAACCTAAAAATCGTAATATACGCCATTAATTTAAATCGTGTAACCTCAATTGTCGAGCAACGGAACATTTCGTGTGTTTTACAATGTTTAAGCACTTGTGTTTCTTTAATGTTAGGTACCGGATTTAAGCAGACTATAATCTACACGAGCAATAATGCAGTTGAGGATAGCTCCAATTGTAACGGATTTATATTGCTCTGCATGCCATGTGAATACAACCAGGATTACTTATGTTTATGCATTCTTCCTTCTATGAGATAAACCTATTGCCGGCAGCTAGTTTTGATACTTTGCTATGAAGCTCATGGAGGTTGCTTCTCATAAACAATTAAAACGTCCGAGTACCTGTCCAGCCGGGCAGTGTTGTATGTCCGTGCAGGAATCCTTTGTGGTATGATTTGAGCAGGAGTAACAGGTGGGACCACCACTAACCGAAATGTCTAAAAGATGAAAAAGTAATTAAATCTCATTAAACATGTTCATTAACTTTATTGGCATTGTTTAATGGATTTACTGCCATATACAAACATTGTATTGCCCACGTGAAATCGATGCATCGTCATAAATGCAATGGCAAATGGATAACAAATCAGTCCGGATGTAGACCCACATCCTTCGCGGGATCGAACAGCTTTAAAAACTTCTGTAATACAGTATTCATGTATATGCCAGATTTAAAAGAGTTTGTTTCTGACAAAAAAAGACGTTTTCAAAACTGTTATGGAATTCCGTCTAAATGGATTACATTTATTTGAGCAGTTTTAAAAAATAATTTTCGTACATTTAAGTAAACATTCTTTTTGCGTTTGGCCTACCTTGGTCAAAGATAGATTTACGATAAGCAGCTTAAAGAAGTTTTTGCTTAGACCAATGAACTATGAACGTGGACAACAGGCTTTGACAAGAGTGCAGCTTGTGCAATGAAGAACTCAAACAACAACCGTACTTGGAGCTTGGCCACACATGTTCATGTTGCATATTGTCCCAAAGCAGCATCGTTCGCACAGTGGAAAACCAGTCTGTGTCTGGCGGGATGTCATGGACGTTGGTGTCTCTCTCCTACCATTCACCGAACTTGCACCACATAGCTGTAACCAGTGGTAATAACAATTATGTAACCTTTTACCATTAATTGATTGTATTCTAGTTTCCTTGTTTCCCGCATGCCCTCAAAGCCATTTACAAAGCATGTCAACTATTTAAGTATCAACAAAACGGCCAGCCATTTGGAAACGTCTCCTGAATTTGTCACCACTGGATCAATGTCAGGGGCGGATCCAGGAAACGAAGTTGAGAGAGCGTAACTAAGGGTTGTAAACCTTTGACTCGCGCCCCAACCTCAGACCCCCACCACCCCACTCCTGGACCCGCGAGTGAATATAGGTTGCTTTCGATGACCTACTCTAGTTCTGACTTAAAATTGCCATACAGAAATGGAACACAAGTCGTGTTAACCATTTTAAGTGAAACATTGGCTTATGCTCAAGAGCACATATACAAGAGTATTACAGTATAACGGTATGTGTTTCTCTACCTGCGAGTCTTTACAGCCGTACTCGTGAAGCAGGTCACCTGAAGACGTTGCCAGGATACGCGCGAAACATTGCTGCACATAACAGGAAACATTGGGGTTGTAAAATATATGTTACATAAAAATGCAATATTGAAGTAATGTTCAACGAAGTTTTATTGTAAGCATGACAATAGAAGTATTTGTTATGTGTTTTCATATCAACGAATCAGTTTCGTTACTGTATGTAAGGGATGTTCGAAAGTTACCTGGCCCGATGAGCACTTCTGTACGTGGGTACACGGCACGTCCGTAAGTCTGGCAGGGCACGACAGACACGTCTCAATGCCGCCTGGAACATTCATGTGCATGGTTGAAGTCTAAAGTATTAATGTCGCTGGGCTATTTTTCGCTTTATGTTCGGTTTTATATGAGTACCATAAAGATATAGAGGATATTTGTTGTATTCAGTGTAAGATCGTATTTTATTTCACGAGTGGTGAAAAAATATTTTCACAAGTGGCGTAGACAAGAGTGAAAATATTTTTTTCTGTGGCCACAAGTAAAATAAATGTGTGTCATAAATATAGAGTATATAAATGTATGTATTCGTAAAAGCAACAGAAGTCTGTCTATCTATTCACTGTTGCTCTCAGACTCTGGATCGTACGGTATTTTTTCGTGGTGAATTCAGGCTCAGTGCAGCCGAATGATGTTTTGTTGTTGAGACAGCGAATTAGTTTCATATCTTTTAAAATTGAATGTCACGTTTCCGTTAAATTTTGTGTTTACAAAAATCCCAGAGAAATGTCGAGGATGTGCCCGAAGATCCTTTTGGGAAGGATGGAGCGCAGGCTTTGAAAAAGTTTCTCGACAAGATGTCGGAAAACACCATGGCCTAGTAAGGCTAGTTGGGTTTCAATCTGAGCATTATTTTTAAAAAGAAAAATGAATTGTTGAACTGATGAAGGTAAACAATTGAAAGAAATTGGTCAAATTCAAAATGCTTATGCATACATTTACGCGGTTAAAGTTTGTAGGATGAAAATGATCTAACAACTCTATGACTAGCGCATGTGGCCAAGTAAATATTCAACCGATACCTACCAAGCGGGTTAATTGTATATTTTTACAGTATGTTCCATGAAATAGTTCATACATAAATTGGTAAGTTTATTCTTTTTTAATAGTTATAATTAATCGCAAAACTGTTTGTTTTATTAAAACTATTGCATAATTTGATTTTGACATTTCTATACGATTTGGCCAATGTGTCTATTACTGCACGACAATCTACAACAAACATGTACTCAACTTGTTAAATTCATGTACTTTTCCAAGTCAAGGGAAGCAAATCTTATAAGAGATGGAAAAATAGTCCCGAGCTGTCTATACAGAGTGGAATGATCAAATGTTATCATTTCATTCGAGCCAGAGTGAAATGATCAAGTTATCATTCACCTACATTTTTCATTCTTTCACAGATATGTATGAAATAAAACATTTCATTCTAATAGTCGTCATTTACTTTCATTTCCATTTTGGTTTACCTGCGCAGTTGACTCTATATGTTCATTCTTTATATTATTTTCTTAATCATAGCGTAACCTTTTCATCGTTATTGTGAGTGATGGTATGGGAAAAAACATGAAAATGAAAGATGTCATTAAAAATACACATATTTCCACAACGTGAATAAGTGCTCGAAAGCATTAACAATAAAAACTATGACACTGACGATATTAATTATGACACTGACGATATAAACTTTGACACTGACAATATAAACTATGCAACTGGCATTTTAAACAATGACACTGACAACAGTCACACTGAGGATATAAATTATGGCACTGACGATATAAACTATAACACTGACGATAATAACTATGACACTGACGATATAAACTATGACACTGACGATATAAACTATGATACTGAGGAAATAAACTATGACACTGAATATATTAACTATGACACTGACGATATCAACTAAAAAACTGGGAATTTAAGCTATGGCTCTGACGATATAAACTTTAACACTGACCATACTTACTATGACACTGGCAATATAAACAGTGACACTGACCATATTAACTATGACTCTGGCAATATAAACAGTGACACTGACTAAATTAACTAGGACACTGACAATATAAACTATGATTCTGACCATATTTACTATGACACTGACCATATTAGCTATGACACTGGCAATATAAACCATATTAACTAGGACACTGACAATATAAACTATTATACTGACCATATTAACTATGACACTGACAATATAAACTATGAATCTGACCATATTAATTATGACACTGACTATATTAACTATGACGCTGACAATATAAATAGTGACACTGACCATATTAACCATGATACTGACCATATTAACTATGACACTGACCATATTAACCATGATACTGACCATATTAACTATGACACTGACCATATTAACTATGATACTGACCATATTAATTATGACACTGACCATATTAACTATGACGCTGACAATATAAATAGTGACACTGACCATATTAACCATGACACTGACCATATTAACAGTGACATTGACCATATTAATTATGACACTAACAATTTAAACAATGAAACTGACAATATAAACAATGACACTGACCAAATAAACAGTGACACTGAGCATAATTACTATGACACTGACTATATTAACTATGACACTGACTAAATAAACTATGATACTGACAATAGAAAGATTGGCATTGACCATATTAACTATGACACTGACTATATTAACTATGACTCTGACTATATTAACAGTAACACTGACAATTTAAACAGTGGCACTGACCATATTAACCATGACACTGACAACACTGACTATATTACCAATGATATCGACCATATTTACTATGACACTGACCATATTAGCTATGACACTGGCAATATAAACCATATTAACTATGACACTTGCAATATAAACTATTATACTGACCATATTAACTATGACACTGACAATATAAACTATGACTCTGACCATATTAATTATGACACTGACTATATTAACTATGACGCTGACAATATAAATAGTGACACTGACCATATTAACCATGATACTGACCATATTAACTATGACACTGACCATATTAACCATGATACTGACCATATTAACTATGACACTGACCATATTAACTATGATACTGACCATATTAATTATGACACTGACCATATTAACTATGACGCTGACAATATAAATAGTGACACTGACCATATTAACCATGACACTGACCATATTAACAGTGACATTGACCATATTAACTATGACACTAACAATTTAAACAATGAAACTGACAATATAAACAATGACACTGACCAAATAAACAGTGACACTGAGCATAATTACTATGACACTGACTATATTAACTATGACACTGACTAAATAAACTATGATACTGACAATAGAAAGATTGGCATTGACCATATTAACTATGACACTGACTATATTAACTATGACTCTGACCATATTAACTGTAACACTGACAATTTAAACAGTGGCACTGACCATAGTAACTATGACACTGACAACACTGACTATATTACCAATGATATCGACCATATTTACTATGACACTGACCATATTAGCTATGACACTGGCAATATAAACCATATTAACTAGGACACTGACAATATAAACTATGATACTGACCATATTAACTATGATACTGACCATATTAACTATGATACTGACCATATTAACTATGACACTGACCATATTAACTATGACGCTGACAATATAAATAGTGACACTGACCATATTAACCATGACACTGACCATATTAACAATGACATTGACCATATTAACTATGACACTTACAATATAAACAATGACATTGACAATATAAACAGTTACAATGAACATATTACCTATGACACTGATCATATTAACTATGCCACTGACAATATAAACAGTGACACTGACCATATTAACTATGACACTGACAATATAAACAGTGGCACTGACCATATTAACTATGACACTAACAATTTAAACAATGAAACTGACAATATAAACAATGACACTGACCATATAAACAATGACACTGAGCATAATAACTATAACACTGACTATATTAAATATGACACTGACTAAATAAACTATGATACTGACAATAGAAAGATTGGCATTGACCATATTAACTATGACACTGACTATATTAACTATGACTCTGACTATATTAACAGTAACACTGACAATTTAAACAGTGGCACTGACCATATTATCCATGACACTGACAACACTGACTATATTAACTATGACACTGACAATATATACTATAACACTGACTATAATAACTATGACACTGGCCATATAAACTATGTTAATGACCGTATAAACTATTTTACTGAGAATATTCACTATGACACTGGCCATTTAAACTATGACACTAACAATATAATGATTCTGAGAATATAAACTATGACTCTGATAATATAAAGAGTAACAATGACCATAATAACTATGACACTTGCAATATAAACAGTGACACTGACCATTTTAACTACGACACTGACAATATAAATAGTGGCACTGACAATATTCACTAGGACACTGACAATATAAACAATGACACTGGCCATTTTAACTATGACACTGATAATATTAGCTATGACACTGACAATATAAACAGTAACACCGACTATATTAACTAGGACACTGACTATATTAACTATGACACTAGCCATATAAACTATGACACTGGTTATATAATCTATGACTCTGACCATATAAACTCTAATACTGAGAATATAAACTATGACACTGAGGATATAAACTGTGATTCTGACCATATAAACTATGACACTGACCATATAAACTATGACACTGGCCATATAAACTTTGACACTGGCCATATAAACTATGACACTGAACATATAAACTATGACACTGAGGATACAAACTATGACACTGACATAATAAACAGTGACACTGACCATATAAACTTTGACACTGACAAATTTAATACTAAAACATTTAGGCATGCTTTTCAGAACTTTACAGAGAAAGAGAAAAAGTTGAAAAATAACTGTTACTTTGCTTTGCAAGCTTCTTGATTAAAATGAAGCATTGAAACATGTTAGGGTTAATCAGTTAACTGGTTAAAATTTGATTTGTCTATTTATTAAATTGTAAAAATTATCATTTTAACAACAATGTGTACATTTGTATGTCTAAAACATCGGAGGGCATCTGTCGTGTATTATCATGATAAACTAGACTGCCCTGTTATTCCTGGCTTGCAGATAAGCAGTAGCACACTTTCAGAAACTAGAGTAAAAGATAGTGTGTAAATGCGGTGATTATTTTTAGGAACGTGTTATCGTAATGGTGAAAGTAGGTCACTGGTTTGTCAAGATATATTGACCTTTGATAGCAACTGTGCCATTTTAGAATTTTAAAGGCACCGTGGTCATGGTGGCATTTCAACTTTTAGGTGTTCCAAGATGAAATTCTTTATAAGGAATGCTTCTTAGCTCTAACAAACAGTATGGTCAGTTAATATGTAACGTCTATCTGTATGAAAACGTGCCCTGTAATGAATATAGCACCTGGTTCAATCTAAGGTTCCTACGCTTGTCCCCGTTGTTGGTACATGTATTTAAAGTGACAATCTTAAATCATACACGTGTATAACAAACATTAATTTTGACTGTTTGACCTTTGACTACTTGCTGAATAATGCATTTATGCAAAATACTTATTACAAGATTGTAACCGTGTATTTAAAAGCAGAAGGCGCAAAAATATTAAATGATTGGTCAATGCTAAAAGATTAACTGTGGTCTTCTTTAGTCCCATCAGGTAGAAATATAATGTTTTATGCTCATTTCTTTCCAATTAAACTCGGTATCCTTCATAAGCACCATTGTTTTCTACATTTAGTCATCATATTTGGAATATTATAACAATATTATTAATTATGGTAAATTTATCTGGGAGTAAAAGTGCATCTGATACTGGGGCGGTATTCAAAAATCTTCATTTCATAACTTTTTCATAACAGTCATTTTCTTACATGAAGTATCTCCATTATGCTTTCATATTATTACTTTATACGATCTGAAATAATTAATCATCATTGATCTGATGCAAAATATATATTCTACGTTAAAAACACTTATACTTCTCATTTCATTTGACTATGAAAATTTTAAGAAATTTATTTAAGTTAAGAAAAGACTTAAGATGTTTTATAAATACCGGCCCAGGAAGTGTATGTTCAAAGATATACATAAGTATAAGCAGCCTGTTATAACATACTACTGCTGTGTTTAAACACTGATTGCTCTTCTTTTTTAATAAATATTTTAAATTTGCTATTTAGATTATTGTTGTTTTTCAGTCTTATTATGTTTTTTCAAGTGCTTATGCGCATTAACACATAATGTTTCAAAGTTTTTTTTTCGATTTACCTATGCTCGAATCACAGTGAATGCCAGTGTAGCCGTGATCACAGACGCACAGGTAACCAGCCGGTCCGCTAAAACAGGAGCCATGCACACACGGGCTAGACTGACAGGCATTTGCATCTGTTTATGAAAAAATAAACGCATCGGTAAATATAATGCCCGCACTACAAGGATACATTATACTTTCTGCAATAACTTTAAACCTTAACTATATCGATAGTATTATAAGAAAATATACTAAATCACCACGACAAAGGTAGATAGATATCTTGAATTAATCCTTTAAAAGAAGACTTATAACAAAGATGTTTTTTACAATCGGTACACAAAATACATGAAAAGGTACATGCAATACATATGTATATATATATTATTGGAGTACGGCATGGACCACGATATTGAATTATGGAGTTATATTATGTACATTTATCAAGAACAGTTTAAATATGTTGTTTTTTTTTATGTTCCAATCTATAGCTAAGTAAGAATAAATGTAAACCTTGCCGAAATGAAACTTAATATTCTTTATTGCCTCTATTAGAAACCGTCTGTTCATAGTAATATACTCAACATAGTTACCAATGTTATTGTGGCACCACAAGCCTGTTGCAGTACCCAAGTAGCCAATAAAAGATAATTAAGTTGACCATTTGTGTTCCTACTTAATTGTGCGCCAATGACAGTCGAGAAACTCTCCAATTGTCTGTAGCTCAATTTCGTTTATACCGATTCTTATGGTGGAGACGGTCACTTATTTTTAATCGTCTATTTTCTGTTGATGCTTCTTTTAATTGATCTATCATCATGTGGATATATTCTGAATTGAATCAAAACTAAAAGATTCCGGTCGCTTTACACATTCATTTTTAAGTTGAGTTACATGACGTAAACACCAACCGCACCCATTTAAGAAAACCTGATTCCGGTCGCTTTACACACTTATTTTTAAGTTGAGTTACATGACGTAAACACCAACCGCACCCATTTAAGACAACCTATTAAATTTTCAGTTAAATTGAGTCGAACACCAAATAATTTTGCATCCAATTCTGGATGGAGCGTATGGCCTCGTGGCGTGGATCGCCCAAAAATAAAACACATGCACTATTACTAATTGTTTAGATATTTCAAACAAATATTAATTAACATTACCGATTGACTCTCCCCACTGCACCAGCGAAATGGTCAACAAGGCTGTACAGGAAATAGTAAATAAATATAATGTTTTGAATAACATATGCTCAGTTCCAACAAACATTACAGTAAGCAATTTTAAAGATTTAACAATTTACATGCAGAACATTCTAAGATTTTGTCAAACATAAGAACCAATCAATAGATAATTACATTCAAGTAAAGGAAATTTATGTTCGTTGAGTAAAAAAGTTAATATATCATACCGAGGAATAGTTTCTTCATTCTCTCCTGAGCTCCAACTCACAGTGCGAATTATTCGACCCTTCAATTAGGTTATCAACCTTTCTTATCTGTCTGTATGTCCATTTATGGACGAGTGAATGATACTATTGATATAAAATAATATGTAATATCGATTTACATATAGTCAAGATACTCTAATATAATATAATGGTTAAACAATATAAATTTAATATCAAAATAATCTCGATGTTACTATCTAAAGTTCACTTATACATCTTTGGGTCATAATTATCGAGGGCTTACTTAATATGAAAGAATGATCATTTTGATAAACGGTTAAATAGAAGAAAAAACAGGGACAAGAACATTAACGACGACAGGACCATGTTTTGAGGCACAATGCCCAATGCCAACGAGAAACAACGCCAATGAACAATAAACATCGATCGCATAGGCTGTCCTAAATGTTGCGGTGACCGCCTGGAAAAGTATGTCAGCGGCGGCGGCTGCTGCGTCGGGGCTGACAATGACATGATAAAACCTTATTGTTAGGCAGAGCTTAAAAATCGATGAAATATCTCGTAACTTTTTCTTAAAATTCGCACAAAGGTCAACACAACGGATATCATGAAAGTGATAATGCCTCAAAAACTTGTAATATACGTTTGCGTGGCTTTAAATGTCTAGACATACGGATTAAGAATAAAAGGTTGCTTGCTTATTAAAGACAAAGGCAATACTTTTCAATTAATTATTTTTCTTTTATAGGTGAGCCTTATCGTCGATATTAAAGTGTGGTAGTTCATCATACTTAACAAAGGATGCAATTTCGAGACCTACTATAATTTAGATGTTTGCCAAGAGCATGTGGCTACGCCTATGCCATGAAGCTGCCGAGCCCTATGATCTTGGTGTTAAACCGGTCGGCTGTAAGGTTTCTGTGACTTTAATTGCAGAAGTTCACACTATGTTATATATACACAAGACCAGAAAGGTTTACTGTCTTGTGGTTTGATTACCACGAAGCTCATTCACAGCAATCCCTGATCGACTGCAACAGATCTCAAGCCACTGCTACAGTCATTAGCGTGCGTTCCAAATGCAACCCCATTATCGTTTTGTCGATGCCAATGCTCTAAGAGTTTCGGAGCCTCTACGGCTCAGCTCCATTAGAGCTTCTCTGAACCTCGTTGACGAGTGTATTAGCTGTCCGTGTTTAATGGCCGTACGTAACGCGATGCTCCATGGACCAACACTTGCTACGACGTTGCTATGAGTTTAATTTTCAATCAGAATGCATTACTCCTAGGGTTGAAACTACCCAGATAGTAGTGTTTATTCGATCTAGCATAATGTTGTTTCTCTGCTTAGAAAGCAGACAAGGCCGTAAATATTGAACCCTCTGTCCAATCATTACTTCTCGCGTGATTAAACCTGTGTCCTTTAAATACTGCTCGCGTAGTAAATTTTCTAGTCTATGAACTTATGCAAAACATCTACAACTAGTGTTGTGCCGATGATCGATTATAATGGACATTTGATCGCAAAGGCCTACGTCGGCGACAATCGATAGTGAAATTTGAACAATCGATTATAGAAACAAGGGACGTAACCGCTTCTGACTAATTTTCTTTTTCTTGTTAATGTTAGTCAATGTTGAAATGTTAAGGTGTTACTCTGTTAAGTTATCTAGTCATATTCTTATCAAGTCAGTAAGTTACTACAGTACCTTATTACAAATTTTCTTTGTAATTTAACTGCTCAACTTGTCATGTTTTTGGTTTAAAAGTGTTTTTAAAACATGTTACCGTTCACTTTAACCATGTAAGGATTTAGTTTTTTCTCAGTTTTCTGAATAATTAT
This sequence comes from Mya arenaria, assembly GCF_026914265.1. Taxonomy (NCBI): domain Eukaryota; kingdom Metazoa; phylum Mollusca; class Bivalvia; order Myida; family Myidae; genus Mya; species Mya arenaria. The sequence continues at coordinate 83,606,783 of NC_069127.1, read as the reverse complement.
GTTCTTGAAAAAACTTATAGAATATTCAACTGCTTCTTGTACTTGTTACTGACTGATTATTAAAAAGAAATTGATATCTTTCTTTGTGTTTATTTTACACATATATATATATACAATCCTAAATGTAAGACAAAAAATAGATCCTGTTGTCTCAGGTTCTGTAATAGTAACTTGTAAACGGAATAGTTGCATTCTGAATAAATACTGTAATTTATACAAAGAAATGTTCAAACAATATTGTAAGGGAACATTGGTGCTTAAAACTGGTGAATATACTGTGTTTGTCACATGCCTTTAATATGATGACCAAGGGTTATTAAATAATGATTAAATCGATAAATAATCGATCATTGATCGGTTTCATAAACTTAAAAATCGATAGTATTTTTCTATCCGATTCTCAACACTATCTACAACAATCGTGGTTTTTACATCAAAACACGTAAATACAAATGAAAAACTGTCTATTTTATATTATCATAGTGCAGAAGAAACATTAATACCCTAATAAAAGTTATAAAACAACAACAACAACATTCAATTGTCACCTTAAATAATACACAAACAAACACCGCTAAATGGTTAAACCACCCAATATAGGCTACACGTGAATATTTAAAATACAGTAAACATTAATAAGTAGAACATTGCTATTCTAAAATACACTACTACAGGCAGTATGTTTCATATACCGTTGAATCGCCAAATTTCGTATTTAGTGAACGTTTCCTCCATCGCCTGCTATGGAAGTCGACACAAACTTTTGCCGAACCCATCATGGCTATAATCCTGAAGGTTACACACCACCATTGTTATTCCCTATATAATTCAATGTAAAATTATAATTTTTAGACAACATTTAAAGGCATTTCGAGCGAATGCAGGCTATGATAACCACATATATTCTTAAAGTACAAGCTTTAAATTACCTTTTAAGCCAATAAAAAGGGGGGTCAAGTCATTCCTAAGAAAAATCACTCCACTTGAAAAACAAACTCTAAAAATTGCACCGTCCGCCATGACAGATCTTCCAAAATGACCTTTTAACTATAGGGCAGCGGTTTATGCTTTAATCTCTACTCTAAATGATAACTCAAGCAAGAATAGATACTTAAGGTATAAAAGTTTCAGGAATAATTATAGTTTTGATTTACAGTACTTTATGCTAGACAGGGGGAATGTGGTTTATTTATGTCTGTTAGAAAATAATATATGAATAAATGCATAGCCCTTCTGCTATTAAAACAACCCTTAATGGAATATGGTTTGATGTTGTGGCTTGCGCGGAATGCATGAGAAACAAGAAAGAAGACAGAACGTGATGAGAATTGTCGCACGCGTTTATTTTATTTAGATGTTGTTTGAGTTAGTATTGTTGAATGAATGTTTATTTACCCGCCATGTGGTCAGGTAAGCGTCGGTCCTAATACATCATGACCGAGCGGACGCCCAATGGTTTCAATATATTTTTAATGTCATACTGTTGTGAAAAGACCGGTTGCTTTATAATTGCTTCATACACCTTCTCTGCCAGTTGTAACCGAATAAAGACGAACTGCTAATAATAATTATGTGTACAAACTCTTGTAGCTTTTATTATCATGCGATGTTAATTTCGTGCACATGTAAAGAACTGAACAATGCGATGCGTGTTCAAATAGTGTACTCTGTGTACGAGGGAAGATACAAAATATCGAAAACCAATACATATCGTATTAGGCAAAACGTGTATTTAATATATGAAATTATGCTTGCACTTGAGGCTGATCAAGTTCACGACTTCGACTCTTGCAAAATACCTTCAAATTGGACTTCGGCGAGTATGCGTTACCATGGTGGTTATTCCAAAAGAGTAGTTTAGTCTTTATCCTCACATTATAAACGACATAGTTTTTTTTTTAAAAATTGCTCATACATGTCTTTATAGCACGACTCAAAATATGGCCCCTGCAAGTATTTTACGAAAACCATGTTCGCCATTGATAGTTATGTTAACGCGTAACAAAAAATGTTGCGTACTGGAATATGTCTTTTTTAAAGTATGCCACTGGCAGATTCTTACAAAGGGAATATTCAACTTAGTCCACTTTATTAGATGATATGCGAATGAAAACATGGTATTTTCATGTGCATCAATTGTTGGGATGCCCCTCAAAATTGAACACATGTTGAATAACAATTTCTTACTATCTCAAAAACTGATTTTCTGCAGCTACCTGCTACCCGTCTTGCCCTCTACCACACGTATGTTACACCGGCTATATGGACAAGATACCTCGGCCACATTCCATCGATGGAAACGTTTTGATGGTATATTTTGACAGCCTAGGTCCTAAACATGTCGGATTCTGTACAAGTGCAGCTTAAGTTTAAAACAACATAAGAACACAACATTTAAATAAAAATAATAATAAATCTCTAATCACTTATTTGAGATTTCGTCTGTATTTAAGGGTTTCTGCTGAGAGAGCCAGCTTGGCATTCACTGTTATTTTATTCAGTAAATCAGTAAGCCACTCACGAATATGTATAAATAATTATGGCCATTTCATTTGTCTGTTTTGGAACGAAAAGTATAAAATTAGCACGTTCAGTTTTCTTAATTTGATTATGACATTAATCTATGTATGAAAACTTGGCATTCTTAATTTTCTGTAAGCTTATGACCTATGTTGTCGTAACAAAACATTAGATTTGTTCTTAAAAAGATATTTAAAGTCACAATTTCAATTTTAATTTTAAGAAAGGCTCAAACTACAGCCTATATTATATTTAACACAGGAACTGTTCAATTTCAATTTTAAGAAAGGCTCAAACTACAGCCTATATTATATTTAACATAGGAACTGTTACCATTCAATAAAAAATAAACATTTTGCAAATGTGTGTATGATAGGTAGTCTAGCGTTCGTGTGACAGGACAATAAAAGTCTTGGATATGAAAATGACTCTGTACAAATGGAACGATTCATCCAAGGCAAGCCATCATGATCCCAGACAGAGCATTTGTCCATCGCTATGATCAATCTGAAACAAGTATAAAAAAACTCAATTTTGGTGTTGCGTTACTACTCTGCTGCCATTTCATATCAATTTTACCATAAATAATAACGCTTTTGCATGTTGCAAAATTCACCTAAACTGCTTTCCATAATTGCAGCACTCTTTTTATTTTGAACAATATTGGAAAATGTATTTGAGAGCTGTTTTTTCTCATAATTTGATACTACACATCACGGCATTGGACTTTATGTTTGCTATCTCTAATACGGACCCTCTTTGGGATTACTGATTTTCCGTAGACTCAATTATTTATTTACGCCAACATTTTTTTCACTTTATAGTAACGAATTGTTTTGTTTGTATACCGGTAAGCCCAAACGCACTCAATATAAAGATGAATAACTAACACTGAAACAACTGATGATCATCCGCTTCCTTTGCTTTTTGATATTATTTGTGTTCTATAAATCAAATAAACATATACAATCACAATAATACTCACTTCTAGTATTCTTTCCAATATGTATGATCACTTAAGGTATTTATGTCATATATTTGTAATCAACTTAAATACTTAAGTCAACTATGCCTTAACACCTTAAGTTCTAATGTCATGTATGTGTGATTACCTGAAGTATTTATGACATATTTGTGTGATCACCTGAAATATTTATGTCATATATGTGTGATCACCTTAAGTATTTATGTCATATATGTGTGATCACCTTAAGTATTTATGTCATATATGTGTGATCACCTTAAGTATTTATGTCATATATGTGTGATCACCTTAAGTATTTATGTCATATATGTGTGATCACCGTAAGTACATATGTCAAATATGTGTGATCATACAGTATGTATGTACTTTAAGTGTGATCACCTTATGTATTTATGCAATTTATGTATTCTCACCGTTAATATTTATGTCATATATGTGTCATCACCTTAAGTTCTGATAACATATATGTGTCATCTCCTTAAGTATTTATGCCATATATGTGTGATCAACTCTAGTATTTATGACATACATGAGTGAAATCTTTAGTATTTATGACATATATATGTTCGATCATTTTTAATACGTATAACATTTATGTGTGACCACCTCTAGTATTTAAAAAATTATATTTGATCACCTTAGTATTTATGTCATGCATTTATGATCACCTTTAGTATTTTTGTCATGTATGTGTGACAACACTTATACTCGTATGTTGATCTTCCTAAAACGTATCGACTGTTATTTTTTTAATTGGATTAATAGACGTTCACATTGTTTTTATATAAATTGTGGTCCAATAATACGATGAAAATTACAGAGTCAGGCCCAGCAGTCAAATATACATATCCAAACCCTTGTAGGAGAAACCTGGTAAGAGCTCAAACTTCACTGAACGAGAAATATAATCATTAACAAACACATACAGATCGCACAATCGTAAATGTATCAAGTTTGAACAAATAAGCCATCTCATTATAGGGACGATGCAGTCATTCGTGAATTCCGTGCCAATCTTGTATTTTGAAATGCTGGCCTTCCTTGTATCCTAGCACAGGTAGTCGTGTATGAACAAAATCAATTGCCCTTTGTTTCAAACACAGGCAATTTACCATCATAAGTCAATTGCTTATGGTGTTATGCCCGGATACTTATTCAAGGACGTATGTAACAATTACGTGAGCTTATTGGTATATGAGAGATATGAGAATGAGATTCTTTCTTGTTATCATAGCAAAAAACACCTTCATAGGACCAATATTGTATTTTTTGAAACCTTTGTTTTTCTTGTGTCAAAAGCAAATTATTGCATTGCAATTTCAATTGACATGACTCCGAATTATCCGTATATAAATATCAAAAACGATTGAACCAATGAAAACATTTTACTAGTCACATGTCTACATTAGACAAACAAATTGCCACACAATCGTTATAAATAGTGCAAAAAAGTCAATATCGAGGGCGTCTGTATTTCTAATGAGCGCAGTAGTTATTGTGCATGCAACAACATGCATATGTTTGCAATAATTTACATAGTCATGGGTTATTTAAATTATGTGAAATGGAAATGTTTAAGTCGTCATAATTGTGTTTTTTTTTTGGTAAAATCATTTCAAATATCATTGCAGCTCTGGGTTTCAGGAAACCATGGTGTCTACGAAATCTGGTCATGCATTGTCGAAGCAGGCAATACAATATAAAACTTAGATAACTTATCTAATATCTTAGCAAAGATACATTTTACTGTGTATCTCTCAATGTATCTCTAGGCCAGAGAAATACTACGTTAAGACTGTAACTCCATCTTAGAGAAATCAGTAAAGTATTCGTCAAGTACTTGGTACAGAAAATGAAAGAAGAGAAGCTCCACAGTGGACCACACATACATATATTTGTCTTGTCGAGGGGTACAATGGTCGAAACTGATCAACTAATATTCTTCGTAAAAGAAAATATTATTTAACAATGACAAGTTTTGTTTATTCATCAAAATTAATGTCGTTAGAGAAATCTCATGTTCTTTAAAGATGTCATTTTTCACAGGATAATCCTTGAAGCGCCAGCACAGATGTGTAATTATTTCCTCGCATGTCATTTTTTTTGTACAGCGGCGGAATTGATGACAACATTAACAGGCGATATAATTTGCAAACTGTTACAACGTAAAGTGACACCTAGGGTGGTGCTTTTGGGGTAATGTTTCTGCCTTTCTCAATTGTAATAATACCAAGGGAGGGCGAGTGTCGAATTGCATTAATTATGCACAAATATCTGACTAGAAACAAATCAAGGAACGAAACAGCAACATATGGCGATGAATGTATCATAAAGGCTAAAAAGTAAAGGAACAACACGTAGTCTTAAACATGAGGTAGGCTAGAGCTTAAGGTATTTATTGAACATATGATTAAACTCTAATATCCACACTGGTTAGTAAACGCTATTCTTTTCAAGTTACTTGTTTTCCGAATGTACTGGGTAAAATGTATTTCTAAGAATTGACCTTCTAGGCATAATTATAAATGCAGCATACATGGACATGTATAAATAAACTTCTTTTTAAATGTATTGAACTATTTGGGTATTTTTGCATTTAATTAATTTTTAAGAGCCTTTTTCAGAAAAATATTTTATTTATTATAACAGAAACTATATTGTTAGACTAGCCAATTCTCAAATAATGCTACTTTAAATTACATGTCGTTATTTATCAGACATAGGGGTCACGTTGCAGTCAGTCGTCTGTTCGTCAAACGTTTTTGTCCAATCTGTAGCTTAAAAAGTTATGTAACCTAGTACCAAAAAAACAGCTTTTAAACCTATGTTTCTTATCCTTTTTTATGTATATCATATTTTTTCCTGACAAAAAATGTAAATTTGAAAATGTTTTTAGCGATAATAGTGTCTGTTTTTTGCAACCTGTGAGCATGTCGTATGTTTATCTGAATGGTTTGTTAGCTTGACTATATCTTTGAGATCGCATTTGTTTAACATTCATTGTTTGAAGCAACCGGTGAAAATGTTGTATGTATATCTCAATGGTTTGTAAGCTCGGCTAAATCTTTTTTACACTCATTACTTTTTCACTCTCTCCTTATTCCACTCCAAGTTGACAAAATGACAATACACATAACGTTTAGATAAATGCCCATTTCACGCATGTTAATTCACTCATAACAGTTCCAATATATTATTATGGATTCAAGCTTGATGGTAATTTCTACTTAAAGGAATTTAGTAATTCGCACACATACAATTTAATTAATTTTCAAATTAATTAAAATTATTGTAATTTTCAGAATGACATCCATATATTCTGTAAAAAACAATTTAGAATGGATAATTAACTATTTGTTGAAATGTGCCGGTGATATCGATTAACTCTGCATTGAAGAAGGGTACGGAGATGATTCCAATGCAATATAATCTACATTGAAGGTGCGTACGGTAGATCCTGTACCATATGCTTGAAATGCTTGTATCTTAGGTGAGTGAGTTCAATCATGTCAAGGTGAGATAGCTTGCATCTACATTCAAGGTATGTTCGGGGTGAGGGATGACCCATGCTGCCAAATGGATAGAACTTGATTCTAAGGTTTAGGGACGGACGAAGGTTAGATCCATGATGTTGAGGTTATATATATTGCATATACATTACAGATGCGTACCGATGAGAGCCCAATGCTGTAATGGTGTTAAACTTGCATTTCCGGTATAATCACGGATGGAGGTGAGTACCATACAGCTTACATCCGCCTTGTAGGTAATATGCTGTCCAGAATGATAATACTCATTTTAGCAAATTAATATTTTGATTTTATTTATAATAATGTTTTCCTTGTTTATTCCAAGAGTAGGTACAGTGGTGATTTTTTTTCTTTTATTATTAACATTATGGTAACACAGTTTTAAATCTTTTATTTACCTACTTTGTTGGGGTTTATGGTTTCAACTTTAAACTGCTTAAAACATTCAAAACGTTTGCATTAGATACTCTGAATCGTTTTCCTGCTTTTATACTTTGATAAGTTGACCATCTACGTTTTGTTCTGATTTTTTTGGATAAGTGTAAGGTTGTGACCAGTAACTAGTGTAAACCATCAATAAATTTGCATTTTGCTGACCGGTTTAAGGCGGTACCAAGTATTTTCTGATAAACACCACTAGTTATATATATATAATATGTACTGTGATGATTGTGCAGTTTTGTTTTATTGTTCCGTGTTTCTGGTTGGTGGATGTTTGTTATGCGGGTCCGTGTTTCTGGTTTGTGGATGTTTGTTATGCGGGTCCGTGTTTCTGGTTGGTGGATGTTTGTTTTGCGGGTCCGTGTTTCTGGTTGGTGGATGTTTGTTATGCGGGTCCGTGTTTCTGGTTTGTGGATGTTTGTTTTGCGGGTCCGTGTTTCTGGTTTGTGGATGTTTGTTTTTCGGGTCCGTGTTTCTGGTTGGAAGATGTTTGTTTTGCGGGTCCGTATTTTTGGTTGGAAGATGTTTGTTTTGCGGGTCCGTGTTTCTGGTTTGTGGATCTTTGTTTTGTGGGTCCGTGTTTCTGGTTTGTGGATCTTTGTTTTGCGGGTCCGTGTTTCTGGTTGGTGGATGTTTGTTTTGCGGGTCCGTGTTTCTGGTTGGTGGATGTTTGTTTTGCGTGTCCGTGTTTCTGGTTGGTGGATGTTTGTTTTGCGGGTCCGTGTTTCTGGTTGGTGGATCTTTGTTTTGCGAGTCTTTGTTATTAACGTTGCCCTGTGAGCCATTAAAATGGGTTTACGTTTAAACTTTCGTTATCTGGACTTGCTTCTGTAGTTTTCCATATAAATATTGCATGTACATTACAGGTAGGGACGGAAGTGATTTACATGCTAGCACGGTAATTATTCTTGCATCAACAGTATAAATCAGACTGATGTGAGATCCATAAAGGAAAACCGATATAACGTGCGTCTACAGGGTTGGTACGCACGGAGGTGAGTTCCATATAGAAAAACCGATATAACTTGCATCTACATGGTTGGTACGCACGGAGTTGAGTTCCATATAGGAAAACCGATATAACTTGCGTCTACATGGTTGGTACGCACGGCGGTGAGTTCCATATAGGAAAACCGATATAACTTGCATCTACATGGTTGGTACGCACGGAGTTGAGTTCCATATAGGAAAACCGATATAACTTGCGTCTACATGGTTGGTACGCACGGAGTTGAGTTCCATATAGGAGAACCGATATAACTTGCGTCTACAGGGTTGGTACGCACGGCGGTGAGTTCCATATAGGAAAACCGATATAACTTGCGTCTACATGGTTGGTACGCACGGAGTTGAGTTCCATATAGGAGAACCGATATAACTTGCATCTACATGGTTGGTACGCACGGCGGTGAGTTCCATATAGGAAAACCGATATAACTTGCGTCTACATGGTTGGTACGCACGGCGGTGAGTTCCATATAGGAAAACCGATATAACTTGCGTCTACATGGTTGGTACGCACGGCGGTGAGTTCCATATAGGAAAACCGATATAACTTGCGTCTACATGGTTGGTACGCACGGCGGTGAGTTCCATATAGGAAAACCGATATAACTTGCGTCTACATGGTTGGTACGCACGGAGGTGAGTTCCATATAGGAGAACCGATATAACTTGCATATACATGGTTGGTACGCACGGAGTTGAGTTCCATATAGGAGAACCGATATAACTTGCGTCTACATGGTTGGTACGCACGGAGTTGAGTTCCATATAGGAGAACCGATATAACTTGCGTCTACATGGTTGGTACGCACGGCGGTGAGTTCCATATAGGAAAACCGATATAACTTGCGTCAACATGGTTGGTACGCACGGAGTTGAGTTCCATATAGGAAAACCGATATAACTTGCGTCTACATGGTTGGTACGCACGGCGGTGAGTTCCATATAGGAAAACCGATATATCTTGCGTCTACATGGTTGGTACACACGGAGTTGAGTTCCATATAGGAAAACCGATATAACTTGCGTCTACATGGTTGGTACGCACGGAGTTGAGTTCCATATAGGAAAACCGATATAACTTGCGTCTACATGGTTGGTACGCACGGAGGTGAGTTCCATATAGGAGAACCGATATAACTTGCGTCTACATGGTTGGTACGCACGGCGGTGAGTTCCATATAGGAAAACCGATATAACTTGCGTCTACATGGTTGGTACGCACGGAGGTGAGTTCCATATAGGAGAACCGATATAACTTGCGTCTACATGGTTGGTACGCACGGAGGTGAGTTCCATATAGGAGAACCGATATAACTTGCATCTACATGGTTGGTACACACGGAGGTGAGTTCCATATAGGAGAACTGCTATAACTTTCATCTACATGGTTGGTACGCACGGAGGTGAGTTCCATATAGGAGAACCGATATAACTTGCGTCTACATGGTTGGTACGCACGGAGGTGAGTTCCATATAGGAGAACCGATATAACTTGCGTCTACATGGTTGGTACGCACGGAGTTGAGTTCCATATAGGAGAACCGATATAACTTGCGTCTACATGGTTGGTACGCACGGAGGTGAGTTCCATATAGGAAAACCGATATAACTTGCGTCTACATGGTTGGTACGCACGGCGGTGAGTTCCATATAGGAAAACCGATATAACTTGCGTCTACATGGTTGGTACGCACGGCGGTGAGTTCCATATAGGAAAACCGATATAACTTGCGTCTACATGGTTGGTACGCACGGCGGTGAGTTCCATATAGGAAAACCGATATAACTTGCGTCTACATGGTTGGTACGCACGGAGGTGAGTTCCATATAGGAGAACCGATATAACTTGCATATACATGGTTGGTACGCACGGAGTTGAGTTCCATATAGGAGAACCGATATAACTTGCGTCTACATGGTTGGTACGCACGGAGTTGAGTTCCATATAGGAGAACCGATATAACTTGCGTCTACATGGTTGGTACGCACGGAGTTGAGTTCCATATAGGAAAACCGATATAACTTGCGTCAACATGGTTGGTACGCACGGAGTTGAGTTCCATATAGGAGAACCGATATAACTTGCGTCTACATGGTTGGTACGCACGTCGGTGAGTTCCATATAGGAAAACCGATATAACTTGCGTCTACATGGTTGGTACGCACGGAGTTGAGTTCCATATAGGAAAACCGATATAACTTGCGTCTACATGGTTGGTACGCACGGAGTTGAGTTCCATGTAGGAAAACCGATATAACTTGCGTCTACATGGTTGGTACGCACGGAGGTGAGTTCCATATAGGAGAACCGATATAACTTGCGTCTACCTGGTTGGTACGCACGGAGTTGAGTTCCATATAGGAAAACCGATATAACTTGCGTCTACATGGTTGGTACGCACGTCGGTGAGTTCCATATAGGAAAACCGATATAACTTGCGTCTACATGGTTGGTACGCACGGCGGTGAGTTCCATATAGGAAAACCGAAATAACTTGCGTCTACATGGTTGGTACGCACGGAGGTGAGTTCCATATAGGAGAACCGATATAACTTGCATAAACATGGTTGGTACGCACGAAGGTGAGTTCCATATAGGAGAACCGATATAACTTGCATCTACATGGTTGGTACGCACGGAGGTGAGTTCCATATAGGAGAACTGATATAACTTTCATCTACATGGTTGGTACGCACGGAGGTGAGTTCCATATAGGAAAACCGATATAACTTGCGTCTACATGGTTGGTACGCACGGAGGTGAGTTCCATATAGGAGAACCGATATAACTTGCGTCTACATGGTTGGTACGCACGGCGGTGAGTTCCATATAGGAAAACCGATATAACTTGCGTCTACATGGTTGGTACGCACGGAGGTGAGTTCCATATAGGAGAACCGATATAACTTGCGTCTACATGGTTGGTACGCACGGAGGTGATTTCCATAAAGGCAAAGCGATATAACTTGCATTTACATGGTTGGTACGCGCGGAGGTGGGTTCCATATAGGCAAAGCGATATAACTTGCATTTACATGGTTGGTACGTTACATGGTTGGTACGCACGGAGGTGTGTTCCATATAGGAGAACCGATATAACTTGCGTCTACATGGTTGGTACGCACGGCGGTGAGTTCCATATAGGAAAACCGATATAACTTGCGTCTACATGGTTGGTACGCACGGAGTTGAGTTCCATATAGGAGAACCGATATAACTTGCGTCTACAGGGTTGGTACGCACGGAGGTGAGTTCCATATAGGAAAACCGATATAACTTGCGTCTACATGGTTGGTACGCACGGAGTTGAGTTCCATATAGGAAAACCGATTTAACTTGCGTCTACATGGTTGGTACGCACGGAGTTGAGTTCCATATAGGAAAACCGATATAACTTGCGTCTACATGGTTGGTACCACGGAGTTGAGTTCCATATAGGAAAACCGATATAACTTGCGTCTACATGGTTGGTACGCACGGAGTTGAGTTCCATATAGGAAAACCGATATAACTTGCGTCTACATGGTTGGTACGCACGGAGGTGAGTTCCATATAGGAAAACCGATATAACTTGCGTCTACATGGTTGGTACGCACGGCGGTGAGTTCCATATAGGAAAACCGATATATCTTGCGTCTACATGGTTGGTACGCACGGAGGTGAGTTCCATATAGGAGAACCGATATAACTTGCATCTACATGGTTGGTACGCACGGAGGTGAGTTCCATATAGGAGAACCGATATAACTTGCATCTACATGGTTGGTACGCACGGAGGTGAGTTCCATATAGTAGAACTGATATAACTTTCATCTACATGGTTGGTACGCACGGAAGTGAGTTCCATATAGGAAAACCGATATAACTTGCGTCTACATGGTTGGTACGCACGGAGGTGAGTTCTATATAGGAGAACCGATATAACTTGCGTCTACAGGGTTGGTACGCACGGAGGTGAGTTCCATATAGGAGAACCGATATAACTTGCATCTACATGGTTGGTACGCACGGAGGTGAGTTCCATATAGGAGAACCGATATAATTTGCGTCTACATGGTTGGTACGCACGGAGGTGAGTTCCATATAGGAGAACCGATATAACTTGCGTCTACATGGTTGGTACGCTCGGAGGTGAGTTTCATAAAGGCAAAGCGATATAACTTGCATTTACATGGTTGGTACGCGCGGAGGTGGGTTCCATATAGGCAAAGCGATATAACTTGCATTTACATGGTTGGTACGTTACATGGTTGGTACGCACGGAGGTTTGTTCAATATAGGCAAACGGATATAACTTGCATCTACATGGTTGGTGCGCACGAATATGGGTTCCATAAAGGCTAACCGATATAATTGATATATACATGGTTGGTACGCACGAATGTGGTATCCATATAGGCAAACCGATATAACGTGTATCTACATGTTTGGTACGCACGGAAGTAGGTTCCACGTTGTTAATGTCATATAAAGTCAATAATTTGTATAGTGCTATTAACATATTAAAACTTGCTCGTACTTTGTTTCATACAAGTCTTTACACTTTACATTAATTAACTGGCATGTACATGGATAGATAACACAGATGGGTAAATATAAATGTAAATATAAATTAATATGAATATAGATGGATAGATCAATTGATAGATATCTTTATTTACGCCTTGCCAGAAAGATTTCAATTATCTATGTGTCTTTTTGGAATTGCCGGTGACGACAACCAATGAACTTAAATGTAATCATATTTAAACTTAAAATGCAAACATACATTATCTAAACAGTAACAGCTTAAGACAAACTTTCAAATAATCAAAGTTATTTAAATGAATGACATATTTCTAGTTATTAGAAATGTTTGCATACTTATCAAGGCGTAATATAAGTAGTGAAAATTATCTGACCTCCTATTGCTCATGAAGTACAATAAGACCATTTAAACCAGTAGTCGAACATTAAAAGGTAAACTGTGAAGAGGCTTAAGGCAACGGCCATAATGACAAAGAACTAGAAACACAAACGTATTAATAACGCGATACATATCTTGCATTTACATTAAACTTTATGTTGTCAACGTAAACTTTGCTCAGTTTTAAATCCACTAAGGAGTTATTTAATGTTTTTAAAATATTATCAATGCCAAATGTTTTAAAAAACCTCATTAATAATCCTCCTTCTGTACAGGGTGAAAAAGGTATAAATATTGCTAACAACCTTTGATTTCTATACAGATGATAAATAACTGACATTCTCTTCAGTTTTAGATATAAGTATTTTATTAAGTAGCAATGTTTATCTTCATCTGTTCAACTTTATTGTCGACAACAGATTCATGAGTGCTAATAAGACTTGCAAAGAGATTTTTACAGTTTTATTTAAAGCCATTGTTTGAAGCTGCATTATCACAGATTGAACGTTTGGACAACTTTTTTTTTCATATTTTGTCTTGCACTGAGCCTAAATGTCTGGAAACAAGTGTTTTAATACTGCTGACAAAATACTAGTTCGCAATTTTTCATATTTATGTTCGAACATTGATATCTTATGGCTAAAAGCGTTACTAACGCTTTCAGAAAATTTAAATTTTCGGCAGTTTTGAGATATGTTTGTAGTTATCTGATATGACTGAATTGGGTGCAAAAATCTGAGACGATGCTCAGGCTAAAACGTGAAGACAAATGTCAAAGCACTCAATTTGTGAGGATGCAGCTTAAAAATCACAACTATATATTATGATTCTCCGAGGTTAAATAATTTTATAGTGTTTCAGAGATTTTTCACCGCCGTCTTGCCTAGTTACGTCCATACTCTTCTCCTTATTTCTTTGAATTATGTATTGTGTAGCATTGTTCGCACATTCCGCTCGAAAGAAGGACGATATTGCAATGACCTTTCCATACTTAATGCTAGACAGAAGAGAAGTGGTATGATTATGTCTGTCTGATAAGTACAAATAGAATAAGAAACTGATTGTTTGTAAAAGATTTATGACATATAGTTTGATGTTCTTTTTTCTTGTTTCCCTTAGATGCCAGGTCCAAAAGAAACAAGAATAATGTCATCAAATGATAAAGAATTATTAAAAGTCATTCGTTTACTTAGATGCTGTTTGAGTTTGTAAGGCTAAAAGAAAGTTCATTTACACAACACGTGGTCAGGCAATTATCGATGGAAGCAATTACTCCTAGCTCTTTTACTGTATTTTAATGTCTCCACTGTTGTTAAAGAACCGGCAGATATAAGTCCTTCAGTCACCTTTCCCTGCAAGATGTAGGACTAGCTGTGCAGAAGCATATTGTGAATAATCTTTCTTTTTACATGATCTTGTAGCATTATGGTGCGATTTCAAAAATGTGCAGAAAAGTTAAAAAAAAAAAACGACCATTCTGCCAGGCAGGTTTTATATGGCACTTCATGTTCGAGGGAAGGTTCAAAATAAGGTAGATTGTCTGTACAAGCAATCAACACGGAACAGCTTGGTTTTGAAATTCTTCAGCATCCACCCTACAGTCCCGATCTTGCCCCTATGGATTTCAGAGTTTTCCCGGAAATCAAGGCAGCGCTACGAGGCGTGCGGTTTGAGGACGCCAGTAAGCTTCGTATGTGCACGCAAAATGTTGTTTCGTCATACGACAGTGACTGGTTCAGCGACACCTACACTAAATGGTTACAAAGACATATAAAATGCATTCAAACCAGTGGTGATTACGTTGAAAAAGTGTGACTGAATCTCTGAAGTTTTCATGACGTCGCTTGTTGTACTCTGACGTGCTCCGGGTACGCCTTACTGTGTTATTGTTAATTGCTGTAACTTTTTCAATTTTAAATATATTTACCTAATATTTTTACATCGTGGACAAATTATATCAACCTTCAAAAATATATATGCTTTCTAAGTATATAGCGATTTATTTTATTTTTTGAGCAATAGTCAACGAACTTCCCGATCATCCCTCGTACAATAATTAATTGCTTTTATTCAGCAATTTATTACGCATTTAAAAGCATTCTGTTTTCATGTCAAGCTTATAAAATTGTCGACTTCTATCATCACCCATCTATATGGTACACATATCATTTTTCAAATGATGGAGTTTTTCATTTCTTATACAATTAACTGAATTCCTTAAATAATTATTCTTATTTTAATACCTAAATTTTCCGTTCACAGAATTCTCTTTCAATAAAATCATTTCGAAATGAATTTTTTATTCTCATGTTATGTATTATTCCTACAAACATTGTAATGTATTTATTAGGGAATACGCTTATAAATCGATTGTAAGTGGGATTTAAGTGTAGAGCCGTTGCATTAATACTGAATTGTGATTTTAATTTGTGAAAATACCCAAGCAAAACTGCTTGAAATTAGACTGCGCCTGTATGCGTCACCATGGTTATTTAAATAAATTAATTTCATTTTACCAATTTATTCTCGAACTTTTATCACTCGATAACATTATGATTCCGATAAGCATTGATGTAAATTACTATTTGTTAGTTATCAAAATGTGAGATTTGATGTAAACATCTGTGTTATTTTGGATGTTCCCTCGTAAATACCGTTATCTTCTATGCCTGAAATTCTCCAAACATTCTTTCAGAAAGTGTTTCACACTAAAACATAAGGCGTACCTATTCACGCAAGATGATATACGGAATGATCTTATAGTTTGAACGGAAGCCTTTAATGCCTTCAATTAAGCATACTCCGTATTTGTTGAATGGTATGTTTAATCTTTCTAACACGCAAAGTCAGTGTGTGTACACTTTGACAAACCGTTTCACAATACGGCCGTCTGACGGAGCACAGTTAAAACATTATTTTGGAAATAGGGTTGTCGAAGTATTTGATGAAACTAATCACCTTATCAAATTTCGGTAATAAAACGAAAGCGGGGCTCTTTACGCGGCATTGACTGCCCTTTGTTTTATTTAAAATGGTGTTGTAAAAGAAAAGTTATCTTTGATTTAAGTCTTTATTTTAAGCAAAATGTTGCCTTCAAGCCAAAGACCCTAACAATTAAATGTTGACTCACGTAATTATTTCTACGTTATATATGAAAAGTACACAACATAATAGACAATTTCAAACTAAATGCATCCCGAAAGCCTAAATTAGGGGAGGAACCCAAAATACCCCAATCAAATTTTAAACCATGTATTATTTGGGTTTCATGGAGGCATTGACCCTATGCCATTAAACGGGGTTTATGTTTAAACTTTCGACTACTCGACTTGTTTCTGTAGTTTTTCATATAAATATTGCCTTAAGTTTATTTGCAAGCCGTTCAGCTGTAGTAAATCATTGCAACACAATAAAGGAGACTACAGGGGAAGGCAAAGCAGACAACCATTTATGTTAACGGTAATTGAAAGCTCAAGGATCAGTGCCTTATAGACAAATATGATATACACAATGTCAAAAGATAAAAGAAACTCAGTTATTTATCGTTATACACAATGTTCGGGTTACCGCCTTGGAGCGATCAGTGACAATGCAAGTTCATTGTGGGTAAGCGTTGTCATTAGTTTTAGGTTCCATGTCTTGTCCTCGCAGATTCCATTGTACTATTAAACTGGTTTAATATTCTTGAATCATTTTGATAATATAGTCCTAATAAAGGTAATTCAACGTTTGTTTGAGATTATGTAATGTCCACGTTTCGATGTTTTATTGCATATACGGAGAAAAACATTAAAAAAGAAATTAGTATTCGCCTTATATTAGAAAACTCATTTGAACATATTGTACAAAATAGTTGATGTGTTTTAGCGTTAAATGTAGATTTTAATACGAATACTTGGTCATAAGTACTAGAATGTGTGCTTTGTTTCCAAAATGCCATATGTCAAACTTTGATGACGTGCTGATTTTATATTAAAATTGCCAAGGTTCACTGTGAGGGAGCACGTCACCATAAATGTGTACGACCACGGCGATCTTGACACAACAAAAGGTATGTTTGTGTATATTTTCTTTACTAAATTGAATCAAATTAAAACAATACCTAGCCCATGGTACACCACATGATTTCCGCTTTCATGTGGTAAACTGTCTGTTATTCTTGATGTTGTAGTTTTTGAGAACATTCAACAACAATTTGGAATCGGCGATGCAGACGACCACACATTTTGTTTATCTTGCAAAAATACAATGATAAATCGGCTAATTTCAACTGGTTCTTTACAAAAAGATATATAAACAGTAAATATATACCATTTACAATACATTTTCAAGGCGAAATGATGTTTTTGAAAGAAATCGTACAATATTAAATTATGCGAACGTCTACACTCGAGAATTTTAGGCGAACGACCACACTTTTTAATCTAATTTTGATAAGAGTGTGAATAAAGCTTCAAATACTTTATTTGTTAATGTGTATGGTATATCTTTTAGATGGAGAGTCGACAACCTCAGGTTTGCAGATATTGTGGCAAGGTCCTTTCGAACATTTCAACACTGCGGCAGCACGAAACAGCACATATATTATTAGAAAACATTGTATTTTCTAACAATATTTTGTTTTTGAAAAGTAATCGCCGTAAGTACATAACCAGGAAGGCATTTTCAGAACTGTTTTAGTAAATTCTTGCTTTTGTTTGAGGCGATGGGTTTTTAGCTCGACTATTCGAAGACTAACGAGAGCTATCCTACTTACCCTAGCGTCAAACTTTGGTTACGGTTTTGCATGTAAGCACCTTTAAGTCATTATCTTAGCAAATACATGTATTGCATTGAAACTTCAGACAGGCGTTTCCAACTATCCAACAGACTTACTTAATCAAGTAAGATAGCTCCATTTTGCATAAAATATAAATTATGGCCCTTTATTATTCGACTAAAAGATTCTGGTTAAGGTTTTGCACATATACCAAAACTTTGCAATCTAAACTTAAACGCGACGGAACAGTTGAGCGCGCTGTCTCTGTGACAGCTCTTATTATAAAAGATCATTGCACTGTGATTAATTTTATTTTTGTGATGATTTTTTTCAGAACTTCATTAGTAAATTCTTGTATTATTTTGAGTCGATAGTTAGCATAAAAGATTATTGTAGGTGATTCATTTCACTTTTTGTGATTTGCTCTGTGATTACATTTGTATGTTTAAGTTTTACATGTAAACAGCCTGATCAGTATTACATGCTATATCAATCTTATAAATGCGATTGTTTCACAAACAAATGCGGACATTTTTGTTTCATATTGATGTGATTTATACTCTGTGTTTACTGTGATCCGTTTGTAGTTTTAAAATAAAGACAATAAACGTTATCAATTATCAGTTTTATTTAATTAATCTTCACTATTATTGCCATATAATAACACTGATTATTGCCATATAAGTGACGTGTCAATAAAGAATAAAGGCACAACACATATTTAATCAGAAACAACTTGTAATTGAGTAATAACTACACATGTCATTCGCCGGCTATAAATGAACTACCCAGTAGCATTAGAAGTTCCATATGATCATATCGATAGTCAACATTGAATGTTTAGGAATCCTATTTAGGATGTAACTTACATTTTTCAATCATTTCTCCTCGCCTTTTCCCTTCTGACACCCAGTGCCCCTTTTTGTAATGAATTTCGATACAGACATACTGTACCACTCTTCTTACTTTTCGTCGAACGTATATCGAACATACGGTCCCTGAAATTGTGTGGATGAGATAAATTAAATGTATGTTTTCTTCATCTTACAATACAAAATTTGGTGTTTTAGCAAGTTTAACGATTGACATACATGTACTTAGAGATACAGGTGTCATGGGATTTGGGTGGGTTTTAGCCCTATTAAATGTACGTTAGATCTTGGCATCCGAAAATTGCCCTAGTACTTCTTTTCATTCTAGACACACATCCTAAAGTGACTTCTATCAGCATCTTACTTGACAATTATCTCCTTTACAATGGTCGAATGACTCGAAACGCATGCCGCACAATCTCGGTCACATTCTGGTGTTGACATGTCGGATTTGTCGAGAAGATTATACACGTGTGTGCGTCCTGTGCGGATACAAAGGTCCTGCGAAAAAAAATTGAGATCACGAAGGCTTTATTCGCACCCCCTTCAAATTTAATTCAAAAAGTGTGGTCGTTCGCCTAAAATTCTCGAGTGTGGTCGTTCGCAAAATTTGATATTTTGATATTGCCTTCAAAACATCAATACCCCTTGCAAAGGTACTCTAAATGGTATATATTTGCTTTAATAAGTGTTTTTCGTAAAGAACCAGTTGAAACTAGCAGTTTTATCATTGTTTTTGCAAGATATACAAAATGTGTGGTCGTCTGCATCCTCGATTCCAAATTTGTTATTGAATGTTCTCAAAAACTACGACACCAAGAATATCAGACAGTATACCACAAGAAATCGGAAATTATGTGCCGTACCATGGGCTAGGTCTTGTTTTTTAATTGGATTCAAGATAATAAAGAAAACGTCAAAAACATACGTTTTTTTGTCTCAATTTCTCCGTGGTCGTTCGCATTTGTGGTGATCACGTGATTGTTTTTGCTCCCTCACAGTGAAGGTTTGTATTCCACATGTGTCCATGTGTATGATTATATTTCAGTGAATCTATATATGTGTAACGTAGTCAATTAAGTTATGCATCATTGATTGGATTTGTACATGCCTGGCGTAGTCAATACAGTTATGGATGATTGAGTGGATGTGTTCATGTGTAACATAGTCAATTAAGTTAAGCATGATTGAGTGGATTTGTACATGGGTAACGTAGTCAATTAAGTTATGCATCATTGATTGGATTTGTACATGCCTGGCGTAGTCAATTCAGTTATGGATGATTGAGTGGATTTATACATGTGTAACGTAGTGAATTAAGTTAAGCATGATTGAGTGGAGTTGTACATGGGTAACGTAGTGAATTAAGTTATGCATGATTGAGTGGAATTTTACATGCCTGACGTAGTCAATTATGTTATGTATGATTGAGTGGATTTGTACATATGTAACGTAGTGAATGAAGTTATGCATGATTGAGTGGATTTGTACATGTGTAACGTAGTGAATGAGGTTATGCATGATTGAGTGGATTTGTACATGTGTAACGTAGTCAATTAAGTTATGTATGATTGAGTGGATTTGTACATGCCTGACGAAGTCTATTAAGTTATGTATGATTGTGTGGATTTTTACATGCCTGACGTAGTCAATTAAGTTATGTATGATTGAGTGGATTTGTACATGCCTGACGTAGTCAATTAAGTCATGTATGATCGAGCGGATTTGTACATGCTTGACGTAGTCTATTAAGTTATGTATGATTAAGTGGATTTGTACATGTGTAACGTAGTCAATTAAGTTATGTATGATTGAGTGGATTTTTACATTCGTGACGTAGTCAATTAAGTTATGTATGATTGAGTGGATTTGTACATGCCTAACGTAGTCAATTAAGTCATGTATGATCGAGCGGATATGAACATGCCTGACGTAGTCTATGAAGTCATGTATGATCGAGCGGATTTGTACATGCCTGACGTATTCAATTAAGTAATGTATGATTGTACGGATTGGTACATGCGTGTCGTAGTCAATTTAGTTATGTATGATTGAGTGGATTTGTACATGCCTGACTTAGTCAATTAAGTTATATATGATTGAGTGGATTTGTACATGCCTGACGTAGTCTATTAAGTTATGCATTATTGAGTGGATTTGTACATGCCTGACGTAGTCTATTAAGTTATGCATGATTGAGTGGATTTGTATATGCCTGACGTAGTCAATAAAGTTATGCATGATTGAGTGGATTTGTATATGCCTGACGTAGTCAATTAAATTATTTATGATTGAGTGGATGTGTACATGCCTGACGTAGTCAATTAACTTATGTATGATCGAGCGGATTTGTACATGCCTGACGTAGTCAATTAAGTTATGTATGATTGAGTGGATTTGTACATGCCTGACGTAGTCTATTAATTTATGTATGATTGAGTGGATTTTTACATGCGTGACGTAGTCAATTAAGTTTTGTATGATCGAGTGACTTTGTCATATGTAACGTAGTCAATTTAGCACGGGTAAAATTGGGGTAAATTGTACATGTGTAACGTAGTCAATGATGCATAATTAGCAGAGCTAAATTAAAATCCAGAGAATATTTTACATTAAGAATGGGCTCAACTTTCAGATAGGAAATTAATTACATGTCTCGCCAAACCACTGGTGGCATAAACAAAAGAAACATATAAGATGATGTCAGAAATAAAAAAAATGATAGCATCAGCATTATGAAACATGCATTTATGCCATAGCTGTATTCTTAAATACATTAAACTATGTGTTCACATTTTCATTTATGCTTTTGAATAATGTTAGACAATAATGAGAGTTAAAGGTGAACAAAAAACATTTCGCAATAAAATATTAGTACCAAATTAAAAAACAGGACTTAACAGTATCAAGAATGACTTATAAAAATATAACTTATAAAATTAAGTGTAAAAATCAGTTTGTTTTTGCTCGATTTTTAATTCTCAGTATGTATATTTGCAATTAATATAATTTACTTATATTATATCTGACAGGTGTACGTTATGGACTCGCTCGATATAAAAAGGTGAACTTTCTGTACTGTCTCGTCCTCCATTTGTTTAAATATCTGTATAAACAGGTTAACTTGCTAAGCCGATTCGTCCATGTGATGTTACATTCTTGTTAATGTAATACAATGTATGGATACCTGCTGCTTGTGCATATTAATAATTTTCCTTTTGTGAATAATTTTATGAAATAAATGTCACGTCACTGCTAATGTTATGAATGTGGTTTTCCAAAAATAATTTTACTATTTAACATATCGGCATTTAACATACGTACGTTATGATGCAAAACCAATCGCCTCTAACCATGACGAATAAAGCTTAAAATAGAAATATAGAAGATGAAATTTCGTTGTTGATTATTGTACCTGGTGATTGAAAACCAGTCGTGTAATCCCAGTAGCATCACATGGTAAGTTGCTAACACAGGTACAATACGTGGAAAATCACAGTAGCAGAACATGGTAGGTTGCTAACACAGGTACAATACGGGGACAAACACAGTAGCAGAACATGGTAAGTTGCTAACACAGGTACAATACTTGGACAAACCCAGTAGCATCACATGGTAACTTGCTAACACAGGTACATTACGTGGAAAATCCCAGTAGGCGAACATGGTTAGTTGCTAACACAGGTACAATACGTGGACAATCCCAGTAGCCGAACATGGTAAGTTGCTAACATAGGTACAATACTTGGACAATCCCAGCAGCATCACATGGTAACTTGCTAACACAGGTACAATACGTGGAAAATCCCAGTAGCCGAACATGGTAAGTTGCTAACACAGGTACAATACTTGGACAATCACAGTAGCATCACATGGTAAGTTGCTAACACAGGTACAATACTTGGACAATCACAGTAGCATCACATGGTAAGTTGCTAACACAGGTACAATACGTGGAAAATCACAGTAGCAGAACATGGTAGGTTGCTAACACAGGTACAATACGTGGACAAACACAGTAGCCGAACATGGTAAGTTGCTAACACAGGTACAATACTTGGACAATCCCAGTAGCATCACATGGTAACTTGCTAACACAGGTACAATACGTGGACAATCCCAGTAGCCGAACATGGTAAGTTGCTAACACAGGTACAATACTTGGACAATCCCAGTAGCAGAACATGGTAAGTTGCTAACACAGGTACAATACGTGGACAATCACAGTAGCAGAACATGGTAAGTTGCTAACACAGGTACAATACGTGGACAATCACAGTAGCAGAACATGGTAGGTTGCTAGCACAGGTACAATACGTGGACAATCACAGTAGCTGAACACGGTAAGTTGCTAACACAGGTACAATACGTGGACAATCACAGTAGCAGAACATGGTAAGTTGCTAACACAGGTACAATACGTGGACAATCACAGTAGCAGAACATGGTAGGTTGCTAACACAGGTACAATACGTGGACAATCACAGTAGCTGAACACGGTAAGTTGCTAACACAGGTACAATACGTGGTCAATCACAGTAGCATCACATGGTAAGTTGCTAACACAGGTACAATACGAGGACAATCGCAATAGCTGAACCTAGTAACTTGCTAGCACAGGTACAATACGAGGAAAATCACAGCAGCCGAACATCGTTAGTTGCCAACACAGGTACAATACGTGGACAATCCCGGTAGTCGAACATGGTAAGTTGCTAGCACAGGTACAATACTTGGACAATCCCAGCAGCATCACATGGTAACTTGCTAACACAGGTACAATACGTGAAAAAATCCCAGTAGCAGAACATGGTAAGTTGCTAACACAGGTACAATACGTGGACAATCCCAGTAGCAGAACATGGTAAGTTGCTAGCACAGGTACAATACTTGGACTATCCCAGTAGCCGAACATGGTAAACTTCTAACACAGGTACAATACGTGGACAATCACAATAGCTGAACATGGTAAGTTGCTAGCACAGGTACAATACGAGGACAATCACAATAGCTGAACATGGTAAGTTGCTAACACAGGTACAATACGTGGACAATCACAGAAGCCGAACATGATAAGCTGTAGAATACAGGGACAATTCTTTTAGCCGAACGTGGTAAGTCGATAACACAGGTACAACACCGGTCCAATCGAAGTATGTGAACATGGTAAGTTGCTGACACATGTACAATACAGGGACAATCGAAATATCTGAACATGGTTAGTTGCTAACACAGGTACCATACGGGTACAATTTAAGGAGCCGAACATGTTTAAAGGCACACTTATTATGGCTAAAATTGCTGAAAGACAGTTTACAAGTAGTATTTAAAAAAAACGGATGAACACACTTGTGTATGCCAACGCTCTGGTAGTTTGTTTCGGCACACATTAATAATTGCATTAACCGATATCATTAATAGCTTGAACACATTGCACTGGACTTAATTAATTACTCGAAAGGATTGCGTTGGCTTATTTTCAGACCATGGACCGCGACCCTGAAGGCCAACATGTGATGTCCCTGAGATTGTCCAGAGTTCTGAGTGACATTGGCGTGACCAGACATCTGGTCGCCCGGAAGAGAAGGACATTTCTGATACAGGAAAAGATGAATAGGGTAGTCCACAATATAAAAGATAATTGTCGGTCTCAATGTTTTGTCTTCGGTAGCCAATCGGAAGCGACAACAACTCTAGGCATGAATTCAGACCTAGATGAACTGGTCTGTGAGGACACTTTTAGTGTGATAACTGACTGGGTAGACTGGCAGCCAGGGAAGATGTGTCTTCTGATGATAAAGAACGAACATTCTCCGCCACAGCACTGCTGTCTGCAGTTACTTAAGCGTGACAGTCCATTGCCTGAAACACTAAACATGGCACCAGCACAATTGGATGCAGAGGTGGACATGAACGGCAGGTTGCTACTGAAAAACACTTGGGCGGATGGTGTACTGAAACAAGTCTTTGGTCGATTTTTTAGAAAACAAGGGCCGTCACGAAGTTCTGTCAATGAGTTTGATCACATTGTCGCGTTTAGATGCAGTTGACGTCTGTTAGAATGCAATTTCCTATTTACAAGACCAAAGCCTGGTCACTGGCCGAGACCTGAAATACTCACAAAGGCCCATCGGTGTGAAATATTCCTTGTCCCCCAGGGACACGCTGAAAGTGATCAGTCAAAACTGGAATGGAGATTCACTACGTCACTAAGTGAAAGGTTGCTCATGTTTGATCTCAATATTTTGCAAATACAGGTTTATACATTTCTTAAAATCTTACGAAAGTCTTTCTTCAAACCCATAGTTGGTGACAGACTGAGCACGTTCCATTTCAAAACGGCTTTACTGTTCACCATAGAGACATATCCTCCAGATATATGGCAGGAACGTAACCTGCTGCAGTGCGATACATATTGCTTGAAAACTCTTCAACGGTGGTTCAAACTTCGTTTCTGTCCGCATTACACGATCTCGGGAGTTGACCTGTTTGTGGGAAAACTGAAAATATGGGAGTTTCCTATCTTGTGTACAGTTCTGTCTGACATGATAGACAATATTTTGGACTATGTTTACCAGATAGAAATGGACCAGATAGGGGAGAGGATCAGTGGCGGTTTCAGCGCTGTCAGGACCAGGAACGAAAATATTCTAGGAACAGTTGACATTTGTTTCCAATCTAACATTCTCGGAATAATTGATATATATTGGGAAATGAAGAAACATATGCAAGACGTTTCAAAAATATGGAACTATATCATACGAGTTCGGGAGATTCTACCTGAAAGCAATGTAAGATCAGAAATACAGCATGCAGAAAGGTTTCTATACCAATATATTGCAACCATGATGGCCTCCGCGTGTCTGCAAAGGAACCAACTCACCCCACGAGACATTGGCCGTTTGTATGAGGCTTCCTTGGACTCAGATCTCACCTCCAGCAGATTGAAGTTTGCATCCATGTTGTACTGCAGTAGTCAATACGAAATGTCAGAATTTGTGTTGTCCTACACCGAGAGGCTTCTGCATCCCGATCTGCTGCAGTGGTGTCCGTGTGGCGGACGTGCGCAACATGCGCCCACCGAGAGGTTTTTGAAAAAGGCTTATAAACTTTCTTTTTTAGAAGTGATAGAGGGAGATGTTGCATGCAGTGTTATTTTTAATTCACATGAAATACGCTGTATACCTGAGCTCCTTGTATATGAGATGCATGGTACAATCAGTCCAGAAGATGCTCAACGACATCCATTAGGAGAAAACTGGATAGGCCTGACAATCATGGATTCAGGGCCCTTCCTGTACTACCTGCAATATCTCACATTTAGACAGATGGGAAAACAAGTAAAAAAACGTGAAGCACTAGACAAGTTATACAACTATGTAAGTGTTGAGAGTAGAGGGTGCGGTCATATAGAGACAGCTCTACATGTACTTGGTCACTGCTTTGAACTGGAGAACTTGATTGATGTGGCCTTTGTATGCTACAGAAAATCATTGGAACTTTTTCCTTTCAACAACCCAGCCAAATGGCATATCATGAGACTTCTTCAGCAGGCATGAGCTGGCTTGTTTTTTCAACAGCTCCTTTAAAATCAATAAATACCAAATGACATATCATGAGACTCCTTCAGCCTGCATGAGTGACACCAGAAATAAGAAGCACTCAGCATATTTTACAAATGTGAAAGCATAAATACTTTTCAAAAAAAATTGTAGCTATGATAATAATCTGATACTAGGCAGGCATTTAAAAATATACCTTTTGAGATTGTTAGAAAACTCTTCATATTTAGAGAAATGTCTGAAGTATTACATATTTATCTTTTAGAAGTGTTTGAGTTAACGCATTTTACATTTTAGAAGTGTTTGAGACATCCATATTAAATTTAGCGAAGGGTTTGTCTTTTTGAACTTCATTGCATTTTAGTAGTTCAATAAACAACAATAACCAATAATTATTTATGGTTCGTACTGGATATTAAAAGATGAAGAATACTAATTCAGAGTCAAATTTTAAACTGATCTGTTTTCCTTCGTAAAATATTGTCTTGTCCCTAGCATTTAAATTACAGGTGGGCGTTATTTGTTAGCTTGTTCCTTAGAATTTAAACACAACATAGATTCAGACACAAACATTTTTATTTTGAAAAAAAGTCTTAGTAATTGTTTGCATCGCTTCCTTTAGAGAATTCCTATGTTATGAACAAAAAAAACATTTGAAACAAAAGTATCAATAAAATTGCAGCATCAACACTATACTTCGTCTCTGAAGTCTTATCAATATTCCTGAAGAATAATTTGGGTTAGATTATTATATGTATTTTAAGAAATATCGAACGTCAGATTGCAACATTATATGTTTTACTATGATATAAATGATATAATGAAACGGATTAAAAGACATTAAAGGCTGAAAATGAAACGAAATGCGTACGAAAGGGGAAAGGATACAGAATAATATGTTAAAACATTGAAATAAATAAAGCATTCGTGCCTGATAAGAACGCAATCAAGTCAATCTCAAGTACTATGTCGGTTCGAATAAAGATAAAAAACCCCTCTTACTTCAGCTACTTTTATCTATGATGATTTTGCGGTCATTAATGTATTAGTAGTCATCGAGCATTACCCTTGTAAACGATGCCAACATTATATGGATCACAATATACCAACATTATATGGGTCACATTATACCAACATTATATGGGTCACATTATACCAACATTATGTGGATCACAATATACCAACATTATATGGGTCACATTATACCAACATTATATGGGTCACATTATACCAACATTATATGGGTCACATTATACCAACATTATATGGGTCACATTATATCAAAATTATACTGTGCTTCTTTAAATTAAGTCTTATTATAAGTCCTTAATTTGCTCTATAAATAGAGTATTTATAAGATAAACTCTGTTATCAGTCAGTACGGCTTGTGATGCATAGAGGAGGAAAATAATAGTCAAGCATTATGTACTTTTTTCTTCATTATGTACTTTCGATCACAATCGGTATGCATTATTTACACCATAGCACTTGATTATGTTCAAACCCACATTTTTCGTGTGGTTTGTGATTGTTTGAAATTCATGGTCGTCTTTTTTTAAAGGATCTTGGTTAATTTTAAGGCTTTATCCAAAAAATGCCTTAGTTGTGTCTTAAAACACAAAACTGCAAATCTTTGTTTGTTGTTTAAGTGGTATTACTAAACAAAATGAGACTTATATAGCTGTAATTCTAACATATACTAGATTGTGCACGATTTTGTTATTGGAACGATAATAAGTATGCCGAGCTATATCGTTCAGTAACTCGCATTCGGATAAATTGCAGCGTTATTCACTTATATCGCATGTTTGTTATTGAACTTTGTCAGCATGATACAAAACAGTGACGTCACCCCTACCTTCGTTATTAATATAATACACTCGCACTGAAACCCGCGTTTATGATTTCCTTTAGTCGGGTTGTGGGTGAAGTAACTATAACTTAACACTGTATTCATTGGCATTTATTAATCATTTAGATCTAGTTACCAAATCAATTTTAATCAATTTTCACGTATAGTGCCAATGATAACAACGAACAGTCTCAAGTATGATTTCCAATTCCGGACGCAACACTGCAAATTGTCATTTACTGTAACATTTGCTAGCAGAGGAATACGTATGTATGTAATAGTTGAAAAACGTATGTTTTAACGAATTAAACGATGCAATAACATGAGAACCGGCGATGTGACAATAATGAGATAGGAACTATTTATTTAAACGCTATGTTACGTTGTCAATAATACATGAGTTTAATGGCGTGAATTTGTACATCAATTTTAACTGAAAGCGTTCCTTACCTATTTTTCAACTTGATGATACATTGGAGATTTTGCTCCTTCTTCTACATTATTGCTTTGTCATTCACTCGTGAATATTTAATGTAACTTGTCACCCGCTCTTCCTGAGCATAATACAATTTGGGAAACGCATGAATATTACCGGGCCCGTACCACACTAGGTGTCAATTCACGCGGTAATTGTTTGCATTATATGACCCGTTAACCGACCGGTGTACCGATACAGTGTATTCAAGGGAATAATTATACAGCCTTGCCGGCGCTAGCAAATTGGTCTTGTTCTAAATAACAGCTTTACAGAATATGAGATTGCTTCAATCGACAATAATTATCATGTTTTTGTTTAAATATATATATATATAATCCGTTATATATAAAATAGTAAAGGGCCGGTTCAAGAATCTATAAAATCAAATAAAAAAGTAACAATACATGGGTAGCCATTACACATTTATTATAAGCCCTGAAGAGCTACAAGCGAAACCGGTCGGCGTATTGAAGAAAAGAATACCCATGTGATGTTACTTTTTTATTTAATTATATCTGTTATATATATCATAACACTTAAAACATCATTGGCGTAAAACACTTGCCAGATTACACGAGCACTGGATGTAAGATTGAGACCCTCCGCGAATTTTGGGGGTATGAGGTGGAAGTCATTGCAGAAACGAAGGGAGGGATCAGTGAACCAACACTCTCTGAGCCTTTCTATACCAAAGAATCAAGTATGTATGTCAGAATCACATTTAAAGATGCACTCTCACAGATTGACCGTTTTTACATTTTTTGTTTTATTTTTTTGTTTAGGAATGAGCCAATTTTTGCGTAAATGCTTGAAACCAATGATACAATATTTATATGAAAAACTACAGAAACAAGCTCAGTAGCCAACAGTTTAAACATAAACCCGGTTTAATGGCACAAGGTAAACGCCAAATACATATGCGATGACCCACATTCTATTCTTAACTACAATGTAGATGATTCAGTACGCGTTCATTTTGAAACTATTTGCGTATTCTGCTTTTTATATTGCGTTCTGGAACTCGCCGATATTAAAATAATTGCTTTTTGTACAATTTCAATTGCGTTATATTACGCAAAACGCAGCTTATTCGAACTATATTAACCGCATAACATAGATTGAAAACTCATTACAGCGCTATTTATATCAAGCTAATTAATATGCAGAACCCAGTCCGTAGCTATTAGAGCAGATTGTTTACTAGGTATTTTCAATGTAAATATTAATGCGAATTAGGTCGGTGACCACCGCAGTTCTAACCGCGCTGGAGTTGATACGCCTGTGCACGCATTAATTCACCAAAGGTTAAAAATGTTATGTCGATCTGACGATGCGATTTCCGAGATACGGTTATAAAAGTCTGCATGCCTAGCGAATTACCGCCTTGGAATGGTCAGTAAGATGTAAATGTACTGGGGGTTTAAACCAGTTTGTGTGCACAGCCTCACTCTTATCCAAACAATCCTGATTAAAGTAAAACATAAAAGGTAAATCTTATCAAAGTATGCATTAACTTGAGGAAACTTTATAATAAAACAAATAATAAAAAAACTAATAGGTAAATCCCAAGTTCTTCAATGATTAGAGATCCCAACTCTATCTCCAGACGAAGGAATACAATTCTGAGTACCTAATGCAAAAACTTTTCAAAGATACGTTGCAGTTAATATGACTGCTGACAAAAGATCAGATCGCAGTGTTTCATATTTACGATCGGAAAGCGATGTTTTAAGGCTAAAAGCGTTACTAATGCCTTAAGTAGAACAATGAAATTTTCGACAGGTTTCCAAACAAAGAATCTGTTTTATTGTGGGTTACCTAATATGGAGGTATTGAAGGCATTTGCATCAACATCAGCTGATTCTAAGACAAAAGCTAATTAAAATGTCAAAACTGTCTATCTGTGAGAGTGCAGCTTTAAAAACTTTTTTTGCAAAATGTCAACTGGTATGTTATTCTTCATACTAAGATCAAACCTTAAAGAAAGTTTCCCGCATATTTGCTGAAAATAATCTGGTTAAAGTTTAATTGGAGTTAATTTAACTTTTTGATTAGCATATGCTTATTTTTTTAAAGGGTCAAAGTAAACTATGTATACTTATAATTTCAATGTAATTTACTAGGATCCTAAGCACATAAATGCAAAGCTCCTACGGCCACTACTTTTATATAAATTGGTTTACAAAACCGGCGGGTCTAATTTTCCGAAAAGTACAAAAAAAAAAATTAAAAATGAATTTCACTATTTTTTTCAAAATTATTTTCCCGACCGTATTGATTTTGGTGCGAAACGAAAGAAAAACGCACAGATAAGAGTACGAATGCAGTAGATCTCGACTGGTTTGTTGTTCCGTGGCCGTATTTGCCAATTTATAGTGATAGCATGTGAGCCAGTCAACTGTTATGGCAGCGCCGATGGCAATGGCGGAATTGACGATAACAGTCATTCTTTGTATGAAATAATTAATTAAAATATGCAGGAGTTGTTAAAATAACAATTGCAATAAACATTGGCAAATTTAACAGCCGACACAAACAATAACTGTCACGTGATTGTTGTTATTCCCCGCCAATTTAGGTCATGAAAATATTGTTGTTTATGGATAAAAAATAAAATTGTCAGCGGCTGCCATCAAATTAGTAGACACAAATATCTGCAAATTATGTGTGAGAAAAACATTTTATAACATTTTATGGTTAAATATCAAATAACAGTGCACTAAGTGTGAGTGGTGAAATCGAAAGTAAAATTTCTAAGTTGACACCGGTGACCTAGTTTCACAAGTTCGGTCGATGGTGTTTATGGATTTGAAATCACAAAATGGTTTGGAAATACTTGTTATTGAGTCAATGTAAAGCTTGTGTTTATTCTAGATTACATGTTTATTCATGTTTGGGTTAATAGTAGAGTAAAAACAATGAAAGAGTTGAACACATGTCTCAATGACATTTTAATACTAATGTCAGGAGTTGTGTGCAAAACATTTAGATAAAACAACACGGAAAACTATTTTGAATAAGTCTATTTCAATTTGTAATGAACTTGATATTTCACTATAAATGAGATTTGTTGTTGTAACCAAGGAATACTCTTTAAAATGAAAAATAAACAAGCATGAAGTATAGATGCCCTGTGAACTCGTGTATAAACAAAATGGCGGAGTTGGGAGAAGATGAAAATATCCGATGCATAATTATGGATTTCTCTGTTACTACCATTGGTACATAAAGTTAAGTCACATGCTAGATTTATTATTTTGTTATGTGATTTTTATGTACTGATGTGGTAATTTGCTGCAAGATTTGAATTTGAAATGGATTTGGTGAACATCCCATGGTAAATATCCCGGTCCGAAAATATCCGAACTTAGCATGGATCGGGTTACACACAACTAGGAGCCACCATCGATGGTAAAGGTTATTAAAACTCAAATCTAGGTCTAGTTTGGTTTTTAGTTTTTCAGGAATTGCTTTCATAATGTTAAAGCTCAAATGTCTTCATAAAATGTTACTTCCTTATTTACAAAATTGGTAATTATTTCACTTTATTGGCATTTTCCAATATTGAAATAACTGAAACAATGTTTAGAAAATATTGTGTATTGTTTTAATACATTGCAATTTTTTGTATTTTAATGCGTAAAATTGCCTCTTTTTTAATTTAATATTGTTCTTGTTCAGTTTAGTGTTCTGCATTCACTTTTGCTTTAGCATACCCTTGAAGCTTAACAAATGTCTTGCTGAGTGATATTCAATGTATCTTTGATAAAAAGTGTAGTTTATACATGTAAACATGTTTTATAGTCAATTTCATTGATGTTTTATATGCACAGTATGTAAAATTTAAACTGTGTTTAATTAGAACTTTGAAACTTTGAGTGTATTAAAACATGCATTAATAGCAGTTTAAAAATTTAAAATGTCATGTAAATGATATAAATTTTCAATGTTTTTATGTTGTTGTCTGATTTTTACCCTTTAAGAGTATGTTTTGTGACTTTTTTCCTTTTTTTTTCTTTTTTTTTCGACCGCCTGGTGGACATTTTTTCCAAAAATTCTTGTAAACCAAAAAATAAAAAAGGAGTGGCCTAAGCACATAAATGCAAAGCTCCTACGTAAATTGGATTTTCGGCACGAATTTAATTGTGCTTGATATTACGCCGATATTATTATGAATCAAATGAAATGTACTTCTGAATTTGTTTTAGCCCCAGGAATACCGACATCATTTAACGTAATCAAATTTACTGATATAACAAACGCCTGTGACGCAACAAAGATCAATGTTACCTGGAGCGAACCCAACGTCCAGGACAGAAATGCCAATATCACACGTTATGTTGTCATAAGGGATTTGCGTAAGACCGAGGTGTTCACATTTACCGTTGATAGCCCTCTACCATTTGAGTTAAACAACAGGAAGTTTTCATTGGAACATACAGGTCTCACCGCTAACTGGGGACATCAATGGCAGGTCAGACTGTTTATTTTATGGGATTGTATACGTAACTCGTAACTTAGTGTCTAGACTAATGTAAATATTTGTAAGTAAAGGATTTGACAAAGAAGTAAATGCATATAATGCATATATTATAAACGAAATCATTTTTGCGAGAACATGTTGTGGAACTTCTAGCGCCCTTTTTTGTGACGATCGTAAACCAGCAGATCGTAAAGTCAAAATAGTCCGCATTTAAAACTGAATTTTAAATTGCCATAACTTTTACCCTTTGTTTTAAATGGCAAGTGAACAATTAATTTTGAGCAATTTTATATAGCATCAATACTGGACGTATGATACGTCTAAAGACATTTTCAGAGCTATAATGGCCTGGTGAAGAATTAATAAATATTTGATACCAAATGTTTATTTATAATTACAGCTATATGCAGTTGGAAGAAATGGGGCCAGAGGAAGGCCTGAAAACAAGGTATTTTGGACGGAAGAATGCGGTAAGTTCAGGTTCAACAATGTTGATTACCTTTTCATTCATTTGTTTTATGGCTCTTTAACTGTATTAACTTAATTATGATGAAATATAAAGAAAAACAGACTTGATTTTCCTTATTTAATTCACTGTTGTGTTTTTCCAATATTCATTCATGGTAATGGCATGTACATTTTTCATTCCATTAAGAATAACATAAACATTTTCTTGTTTCAATTTCAATCTTTTTCTTTTTCATATCAAAGCTCCCCCCAAAATGGACTCTCATATTGAGAAATTAGAGATCACCTCGTCATCGGTGATTTTTAATCTTGATCCTAATTTCTTCAAGAACGAAATACAAGGGAAGATAGTGAAGTATGGAATGGTAGGAGGAAATGGACGGGATGTGGTCAAAAAAGGTATGTTGAAGGTTTTATTTTGACACAGTAAAGTTATTCTTTGTTAATAGTGATAGAAATACCACACACTGTTCAAATTCTACAGCACTTAACAAAAATCAATATCTAATGATTTGTATTGTGTTGAGCAAATATTTAAATGCAAATATTTCATTTGCTTTTCTGTAACTGAAAACACTGTTATGACCCTTGGAAGCTGGAGCAATTTTACATCTTATAACCATCAGGGTGCTTATAGATTCACATTCAACCTGATACCGATTGTGAATGGTAGATTTTTTATGTTTTCATTCCCGTTTTGTTTATTTCGTTTGATAAGCTTGCAATATTTACAATACTTAAGAATCTCTATTAATTGTAACAATGTTTCCAAAATTTGACAACTCCTTTTCCATTAGGTAAACTTCAGCTAGAGGTCGGAAAGAATAGAAACTGCAGAAAAGAGGATCTTGAAGATCTTTGCAATGGGCCGCTTCCTAGTGGATTAGAGTTATGGTAAACCGAATTTAACACAAGTGACCACTCCTTATTTAGTTTAGTTATGCACATTTATTTAACGGAAAGTTGGAAAATTCTTAATTTCATCCATTTATACGGGGAGAAATGCAACGAAAGCTGATCACTACATTGAATCACGTTTGAATCCACTCTGGGTAGAAATCATTACTGGTGCCAATTTTGAATGAGCATACTTTTATTTACCCGGATAATGCATTATGATATCCCTGTTCATAGTAATGTCATTACAGTTACTTTTGACAGGGTAAAGGCTTACGCATGCACGAGAGTTGCATGTACTGTGTCCGAGCACTATGGACCTTTTACAATCCAACAACCACACCAAGATTCGAATGACGGTGGTGTGGATGGAGCATTGATTGCATTGCCCATTCTTATTGCCATCCTTATCCTCATCAGTGTGTTTCTGGTTCGTTGGTGGCGAGGAGCAATTGACCCGTAAGTGTGATTAAATGTTTTAATAATGTAAATGATAGACTATTAATTATGTACACTTCTGAATAAAATGTTTGTCTTATTTTGATTTACATCGTTTCTGCAAAAAGCACATATTGTGCGTGTTATGCTTTGTGCGAATGCAGCATAGTTATTATATATACTTGCGGTCAATGAAAACGCACCAAAATGTATACACATTAATATATAAAGCGACTTATGGCATTATTGTTATTTGTGAATGTGCTGGATGTATACATTGGATCAGTACACACCTAAACTCCAGAATATTAAAACGCTAGGAAAACGTTTGTCTATAGTTTACACAATGGTACGTTTGAGTGACGCACAACGTCATGAAGCCATTGGTATGGTAGCCGGTGGTATGTTGTACCACGCGGTTGCACGAATGATGAATTGTTCTTACTTTACTATATTGCGATTAGTGAGAAGACACGAAGAAACTGGTTATGAAGCAGATCGGCCGCGCTCAGGACGTCAACGAGTGACGTCTCTCCTAGAAGACCATCATATTGTCCTTTCCCATCTACGAGACCACTTCCGGACATCAGTACAGACTTCCCGGGAGACATGCGGATACAATCAGCAACAAATCAGCCGATCAAAGGTCCGTCGACGTTAACTGGCTGTAGGGATAAGGTCATAAGCTGCGTACATGGGCAACGGCGTAACGCCGGAAAGACGAAGGAACCGCCAATTGTGGTCTTGCCAACACCTAAGATGTACGCTTAACCAGTGGAAAGAAGTTTTATTCACAGACGAGTCCTGAATGTTTATAGATATGTTTGATGGTAAGCGTGAGGTATGGCGTCGAAGGGGTGTAAGGTACGCCGACTGTTGCGTAAGACAACACTCCAGCTGGGAGGAGGCAGTGTCATTAACTGGGCAGGCATATCCTAGCTCTACAAGGCATCGTTAATGGTAGTGCAAGGAAATCTGACGGTATCCTAGAACCATGCGTGGTGCCTTCCTTGCAAGATCACCGTGATCACTGATGTCACCATTTTCCAACAAGACAACACACTGTCACATTCAGCCAGACTCACTACTGACTTTATGGAACGTCAGAACATCAATGTTTTGTCATGGCCTGCCTTCTCTCCGGACTTGAGTCCCATTGAGCATCTTTGGGACCAGCTTGGACGTCAGGTACACAGAGGACGTCACGTCATCAACAACAAGGCCGAACTTGTGCAGGAGTGGAATCCCCCCAGTACCGCATACAACGTCTCATTTGTAGTGTGAGACGCAGATGCCAAGCTGTCCTAGATGCTAATGGCGGGCATACTAGATATTTAGTTTGTGGAATTCAGTATTTTACCCCCGACGCCTTAGGTGTTACAATTATTATCAAATTACCCAAAAATCATCATTTTGCAAGTGTTATATTTCAGAATAGCCTTAACTTCATTTTACTGTAGGTTTTCTAATGGGACTTCACATCAACGTCAAATTATGATAAGAATGTTCTCTGGTGCGTTTTCATTGACAGCGAGTATACTAGTATTTCATATGTTTCAAATAGTTGCATATTGTTCAAAGAAATAAAGATTAATTCGTACTGTGTCTCTTGTACCATATCTGTAAGTGTTTTCTTTGTTTTGTCTATATTAACACTCATATCGAAACGGTAACAAGAGTGGGGTCTAAACATTGCTTTAGCTATCATGCGGATAAATTACAACAATATTCACTTCAATAACATTCTAGTTACTAGGCTATATCCTTGCCAACATGGTTAAAGCAGTAGGGTCACCCCTTTACCGTCATTTTTGAAATCATGCATTTGTGCTGAAGCGCTCGTGTATTATTCCAATGACTCTGGCATTGGGTGCAGTACCTAATGCGTAGACGGTATATTCTGATGTATAAAGAAAACCAAATGCTGGACCATAAATACATCGGATGAAAATGTATATGATTATTGTAAGACCGTGAAAGATATTACATTAAACAATGTTTTAATGCTTCCAGACTTAAGTGGATGAATCGACTGATTGGAGGGGGCGAGGAAGATGAACTAGTAACCCTTCAAGAGATTGCAGATCCCGACAGGTCCTTGTCTGTTATTACATATTGTTGTTTTGTCAGTGTATTGCATTGTTGTTACCTTTGAATATGGATAATATGTTATGGAACACTTGAAGCTTAATAATATTATGAAAATAGTAAAAAATTCATTTTGGTCACTCCCGAATGAAACTGTACTGTGTGTTATATTTTTTGTTGTGCTACATATATATCCTTGTATACGAGTGCTTGTTTTAAACTAACTGATCTTGTTATACTGAATCATGGTTTATCCAATTGAAGAACTCATAAAAAAATAACTCATTTTAGATCCATTCCAATAGCAACATACAGCGAGGCCTTTGCTGATCTTCACAGGGACACAAATCTCATCCTGTCAGAGCAGTACGAGGTACATGCCACTTTTGTTACGACTGTATATGTTAGAACTGTAATATAGCACCGAGTCGACTTGGTTCCGCGGTAAAGATGTCCGCGTATTGCTACTTATACTGGATTTTGCACGAACTCGAGAGTAATTCATATAAGCAAACAGCTGTCTTCACAATCCAGCTCATATACATTTGAGGAGACGAACTGTGTTAGAGTTATTTTCGATATTTAAACCATTCGTTTTATTTAAGATGTAATCACTAAGTGGGGATCGTATTTTGCCTATATGCGTTGTGCCCTGAATCACTTGATTGACCATTATATTGTCATATTATTCTAATTGATTAAGCGACAGAGAGATTTGAATTACGTTAAAGTATTGAAGTTCTTAATGTCATCTTACAACGTTTCCTTATCAACTACAACCACAATAACTACTCTGACAGCTAACATGTTGTATGTTTTATTTATGGAAGGAGATAAAGCGACGAGCGGGTCAAATAGAAGTGAGGTCAGGCTTCGAGGCTGCCAACCTTGAACCAAACAAGCCTAAAAACAGATGGGTCAACATTCTACCCTGTAAGTAATGAATTAACCTTCACATGTAATACCTACATAGATGAGAAATGTCCCGATGAAAAGAAATAGGTGTGAAAACTTCACTATATTTATTTTACAATTTAAATTACTGGTTGTGCGAACACCTTGTTTGTTTTAGTTTATTTGTACAAAGTGAATATGTTTCTAAACGTGTGGGTGCATATTAGTGATGTGGTGCAAGCTTAAACCATATCGTATACGAATTGGCTCCGACGATATTTATTCTCATACGGGACCTTAAAGTTTGTTAACACAATGTTGGGTGAAAACTGATATACATATTATCCACTATCTACATAAAATGCTACAAATAATTTGGCAAGTGATATAATACGTATTCTGGCAAAGAGCAACTGAACATGTCACTTGTCAAGAATGAAATTTTCAATTTGTATACGAATAAACGACAATTACCCTTGAAATCACTGAGCTTTATTGAAATTAGTAAAGAAATATATTCACAAAGTGGGTTTCGAGCACTTAGCTGGAAATAAGAAGATTTAATTTGGACTGTACCATAACCTCTGTACCAACAACAGTCTAATTGTGTACCTACTCTCGTATGTTTTATTCAATTTATAACCAGCCCATTGTAATTGTGATACAAGCAAAGTGCCCGTATTAGATCAAATGTCGTTTGGGAATTATGTCATTTTAGTAAATATGTAGATAATTGTTTTTACCTTACCTTTAACACTCATGCACCGTTATTGTCTAACGAAGTTATATTATTACTAACTCAAGTCGACCATAGCCGGGTCAAACTTCAACAGTGTGATGACGATAACCCAGAATCAGACTATATTAATGCTAACTATATGCCTGTAAGTTGAAACGCTGGTGGACTTTAAAGCTCTGCTAGTCTAGTCTCGGTTCATCTTGCTTAGAGTATATACTATATTACTGCAATGCTTCATTTATAGAATCACAAGTACTCCGGTTCATTTGCCACCAATTGTAATTTTTAAACAATCAAAAACACGCATTTGTATGTAGACAGTATTCCAGTCTTAAAGGTTCTGTTGGTAAAACGCCTATATTAAGCACATATTTTTGTATATGTCTCTATAACATTCTGTATACATCCATGTCCTTCCGAAATGTTTGGATGCCAGATATAAGCTTATAATCAGCCAATAGTGTTAAAATGTGATATACTTTGAAAATAGTGTGATTGCATGGATAGGTATGCTTTGCGTTTCATTTACTTCTTACCTACCTTCTGAAATAAATATTGAAAACAAACATGAAGAAATGCTTTGTTCTTTGTTTGCATTTTTTAGTTTATCTTTTTAAAATCGTACGTGTTGATGTTAGATAAAGTATATATTTATATTTAATATTATAACATACTATATGGCTATACGCAGTAAATCGGTGATGGTTAAGCATTATTTTGCATTATTCTGTCAACAATTTATATGGAATTATAACTTCTGAAACTAGATAATTATTGTTTTGTAACTTATAATGAAATAGCAAATACTTCTTAGTTTTTAGTTGTATGAAAACATAACGATAACTTTTCTTTGAGTCATCTAAAATTCACTATGTGCTGTAGGGCTTTCACCATCAACGGGAGTTCATAGCAACCCAAGGTCCGTTGCCCGGAACAATCGACGACTTCTGGCGAATGGTGTGGGAACAGAACGTCATGGTGATCGTAATGTTAACACCATGCAAGGAGAGAAATAGAGTAAGGATTTTTTGTATTGGAATTTATTTATATCTGCCAATACTCATTGGCTGCATTCATGTTTATGATAAATTTGTGGTGTTGGTACTTGTGTATGTAGTGTAAATTTACTTTTGGTGTCTGTTTTTGTGAATGTGATGTTAACAATGTTTGTGTCTCTAGTTCATTGTCGTTTGTGCCCTTGCCTTGTGCCCTAAACATACTTTTTGAATTTTCCACTACTGGGCTTGTCCCTGAATATTACATTGTATTAAGTATTTAAGTATGATATGTACAATCATTTGCCTCCTGACCCCATTATTTTTGTAAGTCATTAAAGTGTAGAAGAAGATTATTTCAAATTAAAACCGATAAAACTATTGCCATCAAGCTGTTTTGACAATTAAACACTGAAAATTGACCATTTAACTTCCAATTTAAATTAAAATAAGCACAAAAAAATCATATCTTTATCTGAAATGTCTTTATTGATAAGAGTATTAAAAATCAGTAAGTAACACGCTTTTGAAGGATACTAAAATTATATGGGCTATCCAGGCATGCATGTTAATTATTATTGCCTATGGTCGGATGACATGAAAAGCTAATTTGTACCTCGGATACATTAAAAACATTGTTCATTCTAAATAAACAGGTCTGCTTATATCACAGAAACCTTTGAAATCGTTAACACAAAATATATACCATTTATGATGAAAGCAAAAAGCAAATGGTGGTGGCTTTAATGGTGTGTGTGTGTGTGTGTGTGTGTGTGTGTGTGTGCGTGTGTGTGTGTGTGTGTGTGTGTGCGGCGTGCGTGCGTGTTATATTAATGGAACAAAGTACCAACATGTTTCCAGTGATGGTCAATAAAATTGTTCCCGCTGGCTTACGACGTTGACGACTACATAGCACAAAGACGAGTTTCATTTTCTCGAACACTTGCCTGTTCTGAAAGAATGGCTTTAACAATGATAACAATTGAATTTCTCTGTCTACAGGTAAAATGTGAGATGTACTGGCCGGACACTGTTCAAGAGGCAAAGCAATACGGAGATTTGGTGGTCAACCCGACCTCGATAACCAACATGAACAAGTTCAATATCAACATCTTCGACATCTCTCACGCCAGCGATGTAATGCACCCCATGTTGCAAGTTTTTTTTTTTTTAAATAATATGTTTTTTTAAAAGTAATGATAATAATAATAATAATAATATAAGACAAGCATTACTATATTTCTATTTCACTTTTTTGATCGCTTTTTATTCAGAAAGTGATCCAATGTCTATGACCACAGGATATCGGCCAAGTTCGATTATGGGGCAAATAGGATAAGTTGATCAAGGGAAATTACCCACGAAAAATTAAAAATATATGCCAATTTAACATGGGAAGACTCTTATACCTCCAAATTTTCCGAATCATATCTAAAACAAAATATGACCCTAAGATATCGCCTACATTTGACTATGGGCCAAATTCTGACTATTAGTCAAGAATTATTGAACTTGGCGAAAACAAAAAAATGACATATTTAACATTGTTAACACAGTACATTCATGTATTCATCAATCTTGAATAGTTTTGGACACAATATATTTGACAAAATATAAGTTCGATACTAGGGCAAATCTTACTGTAGTTTTAGTGTAATTGCATTTGATTTATAAAACAACATCCATTTTAGACATTCATATCACTCTAGCGGTTAACTTATTCACCAATTTCAATCGTATTTAGATATAATATACATGTATATCAAAACAACATCGCGGTCAAGTTCGATTGTGCAATGAAACAGATAAGAATGCCATATCTAGCCTTGTTTACACTTTAGCACACTTAATTGTTTATCAATCCTCATCATGACTCAAATGAAAACATTTGTTTCTAAGATCTTTCCCAAGTTCGTTTATCGGCCAAATATGCCCAGTACGTTACGAGTTGTTGCCCTACAATTATTAAAAAGCTTTTAGTTGTTATCACTCTAGTATCATCTTTATTCAACAGTCCTAAAACTATTTAGAATGAATGTGTATGATCATAACGTTGAGGCCAAAAACATTTATAGTTCAAGAGAAATGTGCCCATGATTTATTGAAAATGTAACAAGTAAACTCAGAGACGAATCTTATGAACTCAACAGGGGGTTTAACTGTAATCGTATCAACGCTTCGTCAGGTTTTTATATAGGTTTTGTCGTTGGAAAAAGTAGGTCACTAGCAAAATTCATAGAAATATCTTAAGGACACAAAATAAATGCCCTGACCATAGTCGAATATCAGATGAGCGATATGTGCATTATTATTTGTTTACGCATAATGTTTGATGAAGAGATTGTTGGTTTTATTCGTATTATTGGAAAAAATAAGACCAACAAAGCGCGATTTATAGCGTTAACGTTACTGCTGTATACCGATATGTAGTCATCTATATAACAGAACCATTAAGGCCGTCAGTGTTACTTAAACAATTGTACACTGCATTACTGCTTTATTAAATTTTTAGCTAACGAAGACTAGGAAAGTTCTGCAATTCCACTACCTGGACTTTATGGATTTCACGGCTGCCGTGGAAGTTGAACATTTCATCGAATTTGTACGCACAGTTCGAGGTCAAGTGCCCCACGATGTGACCAGTCCTATGTTTATCCATTGCAGGTAAGCATTGTGGTAAAAGAGACAAACAAACAAACAAACAAACAAACAAACAAACTTCTCATTGTCATAAACATTGACATGATCACCATACTTGTTCAGTGATCGTATTCAATTTTAAAACAGAATATGTTTAATGAGTTTTTATCAACACTTACCAGTTGTTGTCATTACACTGTTGTTAGGAATCGTGTATGCATAAAATAACAAAACATTACTGTCAATTACAGTTTTAAATCTATATATTTATTTCTATATGTTTTAAGAGTTTTGTACTTACTCTTTGTATAAACATTCGAATATGGTTAACATTTTTTGGCCTTGCAGTTATGTAATGATAACATTTAGTTGACTATAGTTGTCATATTCTCCTACATTCAAAATTTATATTTCAGTGCTGGCGTAGGCAGGACGGGCTCTTACATCGCCATAGATCACTTGCAAGAGTATCTGAACTCTCCCAAGTTCAGTTTCGATGACCGCATCAACATTTTTGACATGGTCATGAAAATGAGGAAACAGAGGGTCAACATGGTCCAGACCGAAGTCAGTATTTTGACTTTTATAAGTTTAAAACTGAATTATGTTCGAGTGGATGAGCTACTTTCAATTTTCAAGAAATGGCTGCATTTTGTTTGCTCAAATCTAAAGAATTTCACGATTTTGTAACATTTAAGAGCAAGCAGGTACGTGGTCACATGCATGAAGCTGTATATATATCTATTTTGTAGGACCATACAATAAGCCTTAGCGTGAACCTTATCCTACTTGCCCTTTTCGAGCTATAAATATTATTATATAAGAAACAGATTATGTAAGACACGCCTAGTTTGAATTCTGAGGTAATACTTTCAATTCAGTTAGTGTTCTTATGGCAGTCTTCAATTCAAATTATTGAGCCTACAATATTTGGTCGTACGGTCGGTTAAACGCCAACTTTGTTTATTACAGGCTCAGTACATCCTGATCCACGACTGTTTTGAGAGGATGTTGGAGGACAAGAAGAAATCTCTGAAAACTACAGAGTCGATGGAGGAGCTGTACGCTAACCAGGCATACGGTAAATTTTGTAACATGTATTATTGATGTTTTTTCTTGACTAATGTCATGACTATAACATTTGTAGTAAGATTTTTAGAACAACTACATGAAAGAAATGGATGAAACCGACACGGATGAAGGGTTCTTGACTTAATGGCAAAAGTGAAAAATGAAAACGGCAACGCTGTCCATCGCTCCTATACTTTAACACCCTTTTTTATGTTCGTTATTTTTTAGGTTCCAACATACTCGTACCACGTTAGTTTATATAAATATTGAGCCGGACTGTAAAAACAGAAGAAAACTGATCCTTTCCCTATCAAATAGTCAGTTCAGTGCCGATTTGGGGAATTCATTAGAAAGTATTCCTGGTTTTGGATCGAACCCATAACCTCTTTGGTAAGAGGCGGTCACATTTACCACTTACACTGTTGGAAATATAGATACGACTTCAAAAAGCTATTTCAATGTTTTACGACCAGCTTTAACGAATCCTTTAAAACAGTACATATCATACAGAACGTTGCAAACGGCAGACAGGTTTCTTACTTTTACCAAGCAACTGGAAAATCAGGTATATGAGGCAATTTGGGAGATACAATCCTGCTTCTAATATTAAAGTGATTTGTTTGCAGAGGGTAGGAGCGGATCTGACGTGTATCCGGAAGATTACTCCTATCATCAAATGTTGTAAACTTTATTTTTTTTAATAATTGATTAAAATTCAAGTTTTCGCGAAATCAATGGTATGTAGAACGTGTATTTAAAGCGGTATAACATCAATGTAAACACAAAAAGGACATTATTTTACTATACAAGTATTGGTTTAACGTAACTGTTTTGGTCGCCGCATTTCTTTGACATTTTTTTATTAGATTTTGTGTTGATTTAAGTGCCGATGACTTTACTTGTAATTGTGACTGTGCCATTGCGCTAAAATAGTGTCATAAAAATTGGTTTATGTAATTTTTAAAATTTGTTGAGTTTATTTATTTTATTTATACTGTTTAAAAATCCCACCGCTTTTAGTCAAAATCAAAGCCAAATTATTTCAAGTTTTGATTTGAAAATGAACAAGTGTAACCCAAGTTTCGATTTTTAAAGAGACTTTATGTAAACGAACATCTGCAAACAAATTTCTTTAAACAATTCGAGACTGTGATATTTAAAACATGGTCATTGAAGTCTCACGACCTTTTCAGATAAGAAAGCAGGAGCAAGTAAACAAACTCTTTACAAGCATGGAAATAAATTAAGATATCCGATATACAAATGCGATTTTCCTTTCGTCATGCTTCTGGGCGTTATGTTAATTTTTAATGCTAGGCGGCCCAATATAATTATGTATAATATGTTCTATAAATGACGGAAAGTACA
Organism: Mya arenaria; assembly: GCF_026914265.1. NCBI lineage: Eukaryota > Metazoa > Mollusca > Bivalvia > Myida > Myidae > Mya > Mya arenaria. The sequence continues at coordinate 83,561,788 of NC_069127.1, read as the reverse complement.
CTACTCGTATAGGTTTGGCAGTTGGTATTTTAGTTCTGTAAATGAAATAGGAAGTGAAATGATAGAGTTTTCTATCTTGCAAGGTTCTCCACATACCCTTTCATACGATAACAAATATTGGGCCACCGGGCGACACAATTTCACATTACTGTGCATCGGATATCTTTATCTGCTTGGAAATGAATCAAATATCTTGAATGAATTGAAGCCTTGGGTAGTTTTGTTATACTGAACGACTGATATGCATTGTTAAAGTCTACACACTTTGTTTCCTACTGAATATTTATTTGCAACAACTTGATTTTGAATTGCATAGTCTAACAATTCTCTTCAACTTGTTCCAATTTAGATTGTCTTAGCTTCTAGAATGTTTTCTCGTCTGTATAATATGTATCATTTATACTACTCGAGTCTTGATGCATTTATTTAAATGCTCGTTTACCTTTCAAATCTTGGGTTTCCTGTTGTGATTTTATTCGCTATTGCAACCGTCTCTTGTTCGAGTATTGCTCATATAGAGGTTATCTTATCGATCGTGTCGTACGACCGATTTTCCCATCCTTTATTATTGGTTGTTATACTATATATTTCGTCTGCAATATACTCTAAGCTTATTCCGATCTACATTTTTTTCATTCTATTTAAAACACTCGTTTAGTATTAAACTTAAAGTCTTGATCTTACGATGCTGTGTATGAAATACCCTTCCATTTGCGTTGCTTATGAAACGTTATTGCCTTATTTTGTTGGGCTGTGTATTCTTTGCTCGGAACATAATTTTATCAGAAAACCTATATACAACCAACATCATTTATTATTTCTGGTATAATGATGAATGCCCGTTACTATTATGAATGACTGTTGTAAAATGAGAATTTTTGTAATTATTGCATATATGTGTTGTGATAGTTTGTTTTAATATTGTAAATTTCAAGTACATAACATAAACTATATTTTGCCATAGTTTTTTACCACATTGTAAACACTATACTGCAAATGTGCTATATTTATGTGTTACCTTCGTTAAATAATGATAGTATTACAATAATAATGAGTATTATTATATTACAACCAGCGGTTTTCATTAATAAATTACGAGAACTAATAATTTGATTGATCAGTCACGAGGCGAAAATGAAATCCATATTCATCATACCCATATATTTGTTATTTCAACACCATATTTGATCTTATCGAGAGGTTATTATACGGCCACGTGGTGTCATTGAGTCATTGTCATTCACCCGGAGAATTATTGGCCAGCGGGAGATATTATCATTCAAAAGGTATCGCGTACCCATATATTAATCTGTAATTTATTTTAACGCATTTTCAGATCCCTTTCCAGACGTCGAGTATGAGAACGTGAATTATGAGAATAAACAGAGAAAAGAGCTCTGAGTGGCATTTGTCGGATATTCTAAGTAAAAGCAACAATACAATAAACAAAGAATAGAGTTCTTTGTGTCAGATGTCGGAATTCCGAGCAGAAGCAACAATATAAAAACAAAGAACAGAGCTCTGAGTGGGATATGTCGGAATTCTGAGTAGAAGTAAAAATATAATAAACAAAGTACTGAGTTCTGAGTAGCATTTGTCGGGAAAAAAGTGTTCATAGATGCATATGTTGTAAATTTATCATAATAATATTTCAATACAAATCAATACCATAAATAGTATGTAGTGCATTAACTCATTTTGTCATTATTAATCACCAATTATGAAATCAGTGTTCTTGTGAAAAAGGTGTTTATGGATTTATGAACTCACACTTATTTAATCGTTTGTCGGTCAATAGCCAAATAAATTTGCCCTAGATAGGAGAATGACCAGTAAACTATTGCTCCGTAGCGGCTGGGCATAGAGAGGCACTGGGGTACTGATTGCTGACGACAAGCCTCTTAATAAGTGTTTTATTAGATGAAATATTTATTATATTTTGGCAATAATTTATATAATACACACAACATGAACGTGCATTAAAAGCAATACAAAGTGTACGAACGGAGGAAAAAATGTATTGTAATATTCACGAGTAAATCCCCATGTTACTAAGTAAAATGTGAACAGATTTCTATTCCGTTATTTGAAGTACACAACGCATAAGTTTGAGAAATAGTTCCAATATAAACATGTTTTTTTTAATTTAAAGGGACTGTACACCAGATTTGCAACAAAACAAGTTTTTTTTTCTGTAATGAATCTCAGGACAATTATTTAATAGAATGTGCAACGCTTTGATATCATAATTGTAAAAAAGTGCCAAAATGTAAAAAAAAAATGTGTCGGAGACCGGATTCAAACCTGTGTCACCAAAATTGCAGTCCTGTGTTGTATCCACTTTCTCCATTCGGGTGGTATATTTAAGCTATATACCTAACTTGGTAATATCACGTGATAACATCGACTAAGCAATCACGCATAAGGAATGAATACTATTAGGTAGACATACCCAGTAATCTTTTTATTGGAAAAATACGAAATAACTGCTAAAATTAAATAAATTGTAAACTATGTGGTACTTCAGATAGTAAGTTTCAATGCATTGTATACATTAATACCAAGTTTATGTCAGTTTTCGACACTTTTCTTTTTTTCTTGCAAATTGATCATCTGGTGCACAGTTGCTTTAATAAAAGGTGATAAGTATGGCTAATTATGTAATTTATGATCTTTATCTTTGTGTCATTGAAAATTAGAACATAACTACTTTATTTAGAAATGAAACTAAAATCATTAAACAAACCAAAAGAAACGCTTTTACTCTAAGAAAACCCAAACGAACTTGAGACTATTTATGAAAGGTCAAATAGCATTAATTATTTAATGATGATTTATGTAGAAAATCATGTTATAATGATAATTTATAAAGTTGTTATTGATTTGATCAAGTAATAAATGATATTTTCACTTTCAATTTTATTTTGTTTGAATTGTAAATCCTTACAACTGTTAATGTAATAATTAAACGCGTTTTCTTTGTACAAAGACGCAAACGTTAGCCTAGAGCAATTGAAGCAAATGCGTTTTTATGCTGTTTACGCATGTTATTTAAATCACTGAAAATAAATATCCTGGTTTACTTTATTTTTGTATCGCTTTTACTGTTCCCATTATATCTTTAAGCAAGTGTATTTATATCAGAGAAAAATCGTAAATGAATAAATTAATATTTCTTAATTGTTTACCTGTAAACCCTTGGCAGTTCAAATCGTACTAGTAAGTCAAATTCCATAAATACTCCCTAATCCGATAACAAAAGATGTAGTAACGGTTTTGGTTTAGTTTGATATAATCCGTCTGTGCTGCCATACACGCTGTGGTCAAGCCCGGCAAACTGATGGTCCAGTGGTACACCCGGTCAGACACATAGTAACAATTTTTAACAAATCAAAATTGTTAAAGTGATAAAACATTGCATAGCTTGAGCCAAAATGGTGCGAGAGCCGTCAATCAACTTCACAAAGACATTTTACTATTGCCATTTATGAATTTGGTGTTACCTTTTAATAATTGAAGTGGAGCTGAAAATGATCGGTTAAACAACACGATTTACAAAACTTTCGTAAATTTAGTGCAAACATTTTCTAGGGCAAACAATTAATCACAGGCGATTGTTTGAGTAATCAAAACCAAACCGATTCAATTTGGTGAACATTTTATGGCAAGTTATTTTATATCATTCAAGGGATTCAAAGGATAGCGCGGACACGAAAAGTAGCATATGACATTTGACCTCTACACGCGAACTTGACCTTGAGCCAAAGCGATTGTAACCTTCACTCTGTACATTGATTCAGTATTATGAATATTTGTGGCAAGTTATTCTAAAACCTTTCAAGCGGTTGAAGAGATATTGAGCGGACTCGAAATGTACTCATATGACCGTTACCTCTAAGTAACGTTCACCTTGACCCGAGCTGGTTTTAACGTAGGGATAACCCTGTCCTCATACTGCCAACGTAATAATACATGTTTTAGTAAAGTGTACAACAATGGCCCTTGCCAATATTAATTCATCTCCGTTTAGGTTATCATTCCTATCTTTAGCTTCTAAGTGGTTAAAATGCCATAGCTCTTATTTTCATTGGAGCTTCATTACCGTTACCGGCAGGAGTCGATTAGATATTCTGAGAATAGATGGAACAATCGCTTTACCATATGCTAAGAATGACACTTAGACTTCTATAATAATTATCAAAGGACCTGCCTTTGTTAAACTCATTCGTTACTTGGTACCATCGAAGATCAATCGGCTACGGGTAAGGTCAACCGCTAATGGCTATTTTGAGTACTGTCCAGAAAATAGTTTAATTACCATGTATACTAAAATCATATTAAAGGGGCTTGGTATAGTTAAATTTTACGTCACTGAAACTATTCAGCTCCTTTTTGTGGCGATAGCCAGTAAAACGCTGATTATTGTCACGTGATGTGTAATGTATCATATGATATCGTTAAACTATTAAGAGAAACAGTTCTGAATGGTCAACTGCAATTGGGGTCAATTGGGAAGTATACAAACTTATCAGTAGCTTATTAGTGGGTTTAAAAAGGAAGTTAGGAAGTCAGTTTCGATTCAGAGTCTGAGTATGTTTCTGGTTAGGAGTGTGGGTTATATTCAGCAAAGTAGTATAAATCTGAGAGAATGTTATTGGGTTTAAATTTTCAGGTCTATTGCATTACCGAGTTAAGGCAGTCTGCCAGGTTAAGATCTGAGAGTCAACTTTAATCTCGTTTAATAAAACATGATAATTGACAATTTAAAAATAAATAATTGCTAACAATAAAACTGGTATCATCGGACGTGGTTGTTTTATTTTGTAAATAAACGATTCAGTGGGTTAGTGTATAGGACGCGGTTTGGAATCAGGGTGCTACAAAAGGTCACACAGGTGCCGTTTCAATTCATGCCACGCGTGTTAAAGCGGAGGCTGTAAGACCTTGCAATAACGATTATGGCAGAGACACGTGAAACCTCGTTTACGTAATGTCGATCCGCTTTTATACCGTACGACGTAAATTTGTTTGGCTATATGCCAGTTTTGATAATTGCACAGCAGTCACTTACCTATGGGTCTTTTAAAGGAAACGAATAGCAAGCTGCCACATTTTTTTGTCTAGGAATTCCCGGCCAATGTCCGTCCCAGCCAGTCCGTCTCCACCATTCCGGCGTGAACTGCACTGACGGTTATACCCGTGTTCCGCAACCAAGATCGTAGTAAGGTGATACCAGCGTTCCACAACCGACTTCGTAGACAGTGAGCTTGCTCGATCTGACCTTATTATATTTAGGGATATAAAATCTGTTCATTTGTTTAAAGGTAGCAAGTACATTTAGTGCATATTTCCTTGTATGTGAACAGTTATCTGTTTTGTTCATTAACTGTGCTGCTTCTGGTAATTGTCTAATTGTTTGATAACTACAATATTGTTGCCTGCACCTCTACGGCACCGTCCTCGGAGCGGCAAGCCATCACCTTAGTGTCTCCCATTATGACAATCTTTTTTGTAGCTTCGTAACCGATACTTGGAAACAATCACGTGTATAATAAAATAACTCGTTTCAAGTGAATAAACCCTTTCCATCCGACATCCCTGTGTTGCCGAAATATTTCTTACTTACATTTCGTTGCTTCTCTTATGTACGTAATGCTTACAAATATGTACAAAAGGCGTGCAGAAAACATTTGGTCCTATTACTAGTATAATGGTACCATTAACACTCTCAGCGAGTAATCGTTATGTTAATGAGTGTTAGTTTTGAAATGATGTTTGGTCATGGTAGACTGTAGCCATTAACAATCTTAGCCAGAAATTGTTATGCTATGGAGTGTCTGTTTTGATATGGTATTTAGTCCTAATAGGTTGGTGCCATTAACAATCTCAGCTAGTATTCGTTATGTTGATAAGTGTCTGTTTCAATACTATGCTCGGTCCTGATAAACTGGTAGCATCAACTACCTCAACTAGTAATCGTGGTGTTTTTAACTGTCTGTTTTAATATGATGTTTGGTCCTAATAAACTGGTACCATTAACAATCGCAACTAGTAATCGTGGAATTGTTCAGTGTCTGGTTTGATATTATGTTTGCTCACGGTAGACTGTAGCCATTAACAATCTCAGCTAGTAATCGTTATGATGATGAGTGTCTGTTTTGATATAATGTTTGGTCATGGTAGACTGTAGCCATTAACAATCTCAGCTAGTAATCGTTATGATGATGAGTGTTAGTTTTGATATGATGTTTGGTCATGGTAGATTGTAGCCATTAACAATCTCATCTAGTTATTTTATGTCGATGAGTGTCTGTATCGATATGATGTTTCGTCATGGTAGACTGTAGCCATAAACAATCTCAGCTAGTTATTTTTATGTTGACGAGTGTCTGTTTCGATATGATGTTCGATCTCAAAATGCTGGTACAATTAACTATCTCAACTAGTAATCGTGATGTTGTTGAGTGTCTATTTCGATATGATGCTCGGTCCTTATAAACTGGTACCATTGACTATCTCAATTAGTAATCGTTATGTTGTTGAGTGTCTATTTCGATATGATGCTCGGTCCTTATAAACTGGTACCATTGACTATCTCAACTAGTAATCGTGATGTTGTTGAGTGTCTATTTCGATATGTTGTTCGGTCCTAAAACGCTGCTACCATTATCAACCGCATCAAGTAATGGTTATGTTGTTGAGTGTATATTTTGATGTGATGTTCGGTATGGTACCATAAACAATAGTTATGGCCTCTTCGTTTGGCCCATATTGGATTGCAAACATTTATATACTTTACGTTTATTCAACATTATCGCATGTGTATCCTTGAATTGGGATATGATTAGGTACATCTATCTCCTGTTTTTTTGGTGAAAAAGTGCTTATTGGGCTAGTTTAAGGAATGTTTGGCATCATAATCCCCTGCTGTGCATCTCCTGGTAATTGCACTGGCGTCAGAGTAGGGGCCAATTTCCTGGGTATTCGTTTATTGGCTCAGAGCCATTTAGGGTCCATTTCTATATTTAAACCTCAAAACTGCACATCATGATACTCAGATCGGAGATCTGATAAGAGGGATCAAGGCAAGTAAATTAAGATCAATACACAGAGGTTGTGTACCGTACACATATTTGGGGATGGGGGAAATTATAGAAGGCTTAAGCTAGTCCTTTAACATGTATTAAATAATTTAATGACATTTAAGTATGCCTCTGGAAACAAGAACGTACATACCCAAATACGGATTATGCACCATTTGAAAGGACTGTTTCCCTCCCCATGTTTGGTACTCATAAGGCTAGAGAGAGCCTTATTATAACAGTATTTTGTCTTTTTGTTTATTAACTTTTAAGAAGGTAACTACGAAAAACGGAAACGATATAATTAACCCGCTTTAAGTTACCGAGATAACGATGTGTGCTTGAATCGACTGATAAGTTTAAGGAATAGTGATCAATACATGCATTCTCATGCTGTTCGAAGAGATGGAGTGTCAATGTGACAATGTTTCCTTTTCAGAAATTTCAGTGTGCAATACTCAACGTTATAGGTTTTGAACACTTACAGTGTCTGACGAATGAATGGTTGAAATTGACTGCAATGTATTTGTAATTAAATGAGAAGCATACAAATTAGTTATAATTAATCACAGTCTTTGCAAATGTAAACCATATATTTTAACACAATTAAATTCACTGGATTTAAGTGATTATATTCGTCTTTTATACATTTTGTTTTTGAATTACAAAAATATACATAGAACTGTACTTAAAAAAGCAACGTTTGTTTATTATGCGTGCGCACTTAACAGCCTTGCGTGGTCACGTGACTTTGAAAGAAAGAAGAAGGAACTGAAAGTCGGAGCGATGGAAGTTGTTTATTAACTTGTTTTAGAAGAGACTTTTGTTATGGTAAGTTCATTTAAATACGATTTTTTTTCTTCATGGCTGTATAATTGTTGGTTTATGAATTTAAAGATGCGCTCTTACTCCCAAATAAGATTTTCCACAATGAATACAAATGTTTGATATACCAAATAAGTATGAATAAATATCGAAAAAAATGCTTCTTATGAAAAATACCGAGTTTCATTTGAAAGAAAGATGCAACAGACACGGTATTTCCACCGTAAGAGACGATAATATATGACAGTAAATCGATTAGCACAAAACTCAACTTATCTTACCAATCGTTAAAAAATTTGCGTTTTCAGCTATTAAATACACGGTCACAATATTGTTATCAGTATTTAATATTTTCCATAAATGCATTATTTAGTAAGTAGCTAAAATTTATCACTTATAACTTATGTTTGTAATACATCTGTATGTCACTATGTTATATATTATATAAATATTGATTTTGAATAAGAGTGTCACTTTAAAGATCTACTGTGGGTTTTATTCTATATAATTTAACAGCTAGTATTTTCATATACTATGTTTATGATAGTATGCAGTATACTTATTCGACCACGGCGGACTAATTTCAATTCAATTGAAGCAATACCTAATGACAAGGTTACTAACATTACTGTCTTATGTAATCATACATTAATTGATGAAAATGTGTTTGGATGTACTGTTGAAATCTTAAATTAAAATATTTTCATGAAAACGGATTCATACTTATCATATCCTGAATCCAAATTTTTTTTCATTGAAAATGTCGATTTCCTGACCTAAACCTACTGATCAAGTGATTATCCCCACTTTTTATTGTTGCCTTTAAGTGTTTTTAGCTGTGCGCATAGAGATGATGTTTTTAAGGATGATGCAAATTGCAAAAAATGAGCTTTGTTTATAAAGTGGGAATGAGTTCAATATGCAAAATTAGACATGTAACTTTCCTGTAGGTTTATTCCAATGGTCACATTTTAATCGATGAATATAAACTTACTTAGACTGCATACAAACTGTATTAACTATTGTATTTGTTTGAGAAATCTATGATATTGATTCTTCAGATCATGATGTTGAAGAGCGTCTTTACCCACTCATTTTGCATTTGATGTTGTATTACCGACATTTTTCAGATGAATGCCTTCAAACGAAGCCAGTGGACGTATTCCCAGGTGTTAATCGTGCACCTAGCAGTTCTTATAATCAATGTAAGTATGTTTCTGCAAATGAAGATTGATTGATTAACTTTATTTTATTATTAATTTAATAATATGTATGCCCACAAAGAATACTTGACATATGGGGCTAAGTGAACCTATGGAACTTGTTAAGAAAACGCTGTTACAAAACCATATACTTGTCAATTGAAAGTGAATTGAATGCTAGTAGATATGTTTGATAGTTCGACGATACTGGCAATCATTGTATCATAACTTTGAGATTTACAATGGTCCGTCAAATGTTTCGTCCTTATTTGCAATATAATAGTTATTATTAACAGGTTTTGTTAAACAGATACAAGTCATACAGACCTAAAAATGGTTTAACATACTGCTGATTTGGTTCAAAGGCTGTTAAGAAATTCTGAAAATAAGCATTGTTTTGCCCTAAAATGCCTTTTATTCCGCAGTTAAAACAAAGCGATCATGCGGGGCTGTTTGACGAAGTATTTAAACATCAATAACATGATATAGATGATAAATAGCCATTTCTGGTTCTGTAGCAGAGTGTATAATAATAAAAAAGAAATAAGAAATCAAGCAAGTATAAAGAGAAAATTAAAAGCAAATCTTCAAAACAGATATATATTATACGTTCAATTGTAAGTCGAATGTACAGAATGTAGTACGGAGCTCGGAGTATTTTTATTCACATACAAAGTGTAGAGGAGAAAAACGTAAATAAAGTGTAAAGTAGTGAACTATATAAAGGGCAGAGTAGTAAAACATGTATTAAGTATAGAGTAGTGAACTATATAAAGTGCAGAGTAGTAAAACGTGTATAAAGTATAGATTAGTGAACTATATAAAGTGCAGAGTAGTAAAACATGTATAAAGTATAGAGTAGTGAACTATATAAAGTGCAGAGTAGTAAAACATGTATAAAGTATAGAGTAGTGAACTATATAAAGTGCAGAGTAGTAAAACGTGTATAAAGTATAGAGTAGTGATCTATATAAAGTTCAGAGTAGTAATACATGTATTAAGTATTGAGTATTTAAACATTTATAAAGTGTAAAGAAGTCAAGTATATAATCTGTTAAGTAGTGAAATATGTACAAAGTGTAAAGAAGTTATTACAAGTATATGAGTATGAAAATATATGTTTAATGTAAAATAGTGAAATATGTTTAAAATGTAGAGTAGTCGAGTATATAACGTTTAGAGTATTAAAATATGTAGTAGTCAAAAATATTATGTGAAGAGCATAACGCATGTATAAAGTATAAAAATATTCAACTAATAACGTGTAGAAAATTGAAAACGTAAAATGTGTAGTGTAGTTATAAATGCGTGAAGTACTGAGAAGATCAGTACATAACATATAAAGTAGTCAAATGGTAAAACATGTATAAAGTGTTTCGTAGCCCAGTCTAGTTTGTTAACATGTATAAAGTGTAATTTAATCAGGTAAATAACGTGTAGAGTATTTAGTTATTACAAGTATACATTTTACATGTTTTAATACTCTACACTATTGTTCATTTATATAACGTAGTACAACATACTTAAAGGAGTCGGTTAAACATATAAAAGGCGAAGAGTATCGAAGTAAAAAACCTACAGAGGAGTAAATGATGTATAAAGTGTGAAGCAATAACAGACACAAATTAACGAGTAGCTAAACGTAGAGTAGTCATGTATAAAGTGTAGAGTAGTAAAACATGTATACAGTATAGAGTAGTAAAACATGTATACAGTGTAGAGTAGTAAAACATGTATACAGTGTAGAGTAGTAAAACATGTATACAGAATAGAGTAGTAAATTATGTAAAGTGTAGAGTAGTAAAACATGTATACAGTACGTGTAGAGTAGTAAAACATGGATACAGTGAAGAGTAGTAAAACATGTATAAAATGAATAGTAGTAAAACATGTATACAGTGTAGAGTAGTAAAACATGCATACAGTGTAGAGTAGTAAAACATGTATACATTATTGAGTAATAAAACATTTATACAGTATAGAGTAGTAATACAAATATACAGTGTAGATAGTAAAACATGAATACAGTGTAGAGTAGTAAAACATGTATAAAGTGTATTGTAGTAAAACATGTATACAGTATAGAGTAGTAAAACATGTAAAGTGTAGAGTAGTTAAACATGTATACAGTACGTGTAGAGTAGTAAAACATGGATACAGTGAAGAGTAGTAAAACATGTATCAAATGAAGAGTAGTAAAACATGTATACAGTGTTGATTAGTAAAACATGTATAAAATGAAGAGTAGTAAAACATGTATACAGTATAGAGTAGTAAAACAAATATACAGTGTAGAGTAGTTAAACATGTATACAATGTAGAGTATTTAAACACGCATGCAGTGTAGAGTTGTAAAACATGTATATAGTATAGAGTAGTAAAACATGTATACATTATAGAGTAATAAAACATGTATACAGTTTAGAGTAGTAAAACATGGATACAGTGTAGAGTAGTAAAGCATGCATACAATGTAGAGTAGTAAAACATGTATACAGTATAGAGAAGTAATACATGTATACAGTGTAGAGTAGTAAAACATGGATAAAGTGTAGAGTAGTAAAACATGTATATAATATAGAATAGTGCAACATGTATAAAGTATAGAGTAGTAAAAGATGTAAACAGTGTAGAGAAGTAAAACATCTATATAGTATAGAGAAGTAAACATGTTAACATTATAAAGTGGTAAAAAGTGGTAAAACTTGTATACAATAAAGAATGGTAAAACATAGTAAAACATGTATATAGTATAAAGTAGTAAAACATGGATACAGTGTAGAGTAGAAAAAAACATGTATACATTATAGAGTTATAAAACATGTATACAGTATAGAGTAGTAAAACAAATATACAGTGTAGAGTAGTAAAACATGTATAAAGTGTAGTGTAGTAAAACATGTATACAGTATAGAGTGGTAAATCATGAATAAAGTGAAAAGTAGTAAAACATGTATAAAGTGAAGAGTAGTAAAACATGTATATAGTATAGAGTAGTAACACATGTTTGAAGTGTAAAGTAGAAAAACATGTATATAGTAAAGAGTAGTAAAACCTGTATAAATGGTAGAGTAGTAAAATATGTATACTGTATAAAGTAGTAAAGCATGTATATAGTGTAGAGTAGTAAAACATGTATACAGTATAGAATAGTAAAACCTGTATACAATGTAGAGTTGTAAAACATGTAAAACAAGTGAAGAGTAGTAAACATTGTATATAATGTAGAGTAGTAAAACATGTATAGAGAGAGCAGTAGTAAAACATGTTTTAAGTGTTAACTATAAACAAATTTTGAATTATTAAACATGAGTAAAGTTTTGTGTAAAATACATGTATATAGTGTACAATGATAAATAATATAACGCGTAGAGTAGTGACACCTGCACAAATTAAACAATAGTCGTGTATATAATGTGTAGATTAGTAAATAATAAATAAAGTATAGATAAATTAAACATCTATTGCGTGTAGAGTGGTCAAACATGTATAAAATGGAGAATGATATAAAATGTATAAAACTTTGTGAAATAGTGTATATGTATATAGTGTAAATTTTAGAGTAAAAATGAATATAGATAGTATAAAATTTAGGGTGATAATGTTTGAATATAGTGTAGAATAAAAATATCAGGTGTATAGCATAAGGTATATAGGTATAAAGGTATTATAAGTTACGGGGTTAGTAGGTGACCCAATATGGGATATACGGGAAAAACGGAACCATAAAGGGTGAGAGCAAATATAGAATTAAAAAAAAAATGTTTAAAGTGTTATGTGACCTGATATATAACGTGTCAAGTATGAAATCATGTATCAAGTGTTATGTGATCAGATATATAACTTGTCGAGTATGAAATCATGTATCAAGTCTTATGTGATCAGAAATATAACGTGTCGAGTATGAAATCATGTATAAAGTGTTATGTGATCAGATATATAACGTGTCGAGTTAGAAGACACGTATAAAGTGTTATGTGATCAGAAATATAACGTGTCGAGTATGAAATCATGTATAAAGTGTTATGTGATCAGATATATAACGTGTCGAGTTAGAAGACACGTATAAAGTGTTATGGGATCCGATATATAACTTGCCGAGTATGTAGACAGATATAAAGTGTTATGGGATCCGATATATAACGTGTCGAGTATGAAATCATGTATAAAGTGTTATGTGATAAGATATATAACGTGTCGAATATGACATCATGTATAAAGTGTTATGTGATCAGATATATAACGTGTCAAGTACGAAATCATGTATAAAGTGTCATGTGATCAGATATATAAAGTGTCGAGTACTAAATCATGTATAAAGTGTTATGTAATCATATATATAACGTGTCGAGTATGAAATCCTGTAAAAGTTGTTATGTGATCAGATATATAACGTGCCGAGTATGAAATCATGTATAAAGTGTTATGTGATCAGATATATAACATGTCGAGTATGAAATCATGTATAAAGTGTTATGTGATCAGATATATAACATGTCGAGTGTGAAGACAGGTATAAAGTGTTATGTGGTCATATATATAACGTGTCAAGCATAAAGAGAGGGATAAAGTGTTATGTGATCACATATATAACGTGTCGAGTATGAAGTCATGTCAAAGTGTTTTGTGATCCGATATATAACGTTTCGAGTATGAAGTCATGTATAAAGTGTTATGTGATCATATATATAACGTGTCGAATACGAAGACATGTATAAAGTGTTATGTGATCAGATATATAACGTGTCAAGCATAAAGAGAGGGATAAAGTGTTATGTGATCACATATATAACGTGTCGAGTATGAAGTCATGTCAAAGTGTTTTGTGATCCGATATATAACGTTTCGAGTATTAAGTCATGTATAAAGTGTTATCTGATCATATATATAACGTGTCGAGTACGAAGACATGTATAAAGTCTAGAGTGGTTAATGGTAGTAACACATGTATAAAGTGTGTAGTAGTCAAGTGAGGAACGAGTAGAGAAGTAAAACAGTTATCAACTGGTCAGATGTAACACGGATATAGTATTAACTTATGTATTAAGTAGTATATGATCAGATATATAACGTGTAGATAATATGTTAACAGTTTACAGTATTCTAAGGTGTGTAGTATAGAGTGTAGGGTATTGTTATTTGTATTTGATTTTAAATTTGCACCGTCTATTTTCTTGATCGGTGACCAAGAATTATTAAGTGAACTTTGTAGAGTTTGAGGGAGTTCTTGAAGATTATTGTTTTGTGATTAAGGGCAAACCTATCTCATCTTGGAATAATTGTAAAATTAAAGTTTCTGAAAAGGTTCACCAGTGCTAGAACATTCATAACTGTTCTAAAAGGATTTCAGTTCAAGCGTTGTCGGAGGTCTCTGAATGAGTTGTTTGATATAGAAATTCACGTATTATGCTCATACAGTGTTTTCAATATTTAATGAAAATTTAGTTTAGTGGACATTAAAAACACCAGGTTTTGAGAATGTATTTTGGGAACTTTTGGATTAGGGACAATATCCTCATTCTAATTAAAATTTATAATTTAAGCTTTACTTATTTAAGGGGTGTTCTTGTTAACTGGTTGTAAACAAATGTTGTTGGTTAAATTAGTAATGCTTATATTGCTTTTAAAAGGTATTAGTTATAAAGTTTGTAATTTTTAACGAAGTTGATCATATAGATTTTCTTTTATGAATGTAAAGAAGTATTATTATAGTAAAGCAAATATAGTGTAGACAAAAGTACAGAATGAACATGGTAGTGCAGCAGAACAATATGTAGTGTTATGTTTTATTTCGAGCAATTATGAAGTTTTAAATGGTAAAGTCATTGTGAAACGTAAGGCGGTAACGTATACATATGAAGTAAAGAACGCAAACAAACATGTCTATAAAGCATAACAAGCGACTAGTTGTATAACAGAAAATCAACCTAAACATGATAACGGAGTAGTGTTGTAACCTTTGAAATATAATTGTAATTAAGCAATGCATGCTGTAGCTTATGAACATGTTTGCTAAGGAGGACTTTAAACAAACAAAAAGTTATTCTTGTATTAAAGCAATCGCTTGTGAAAATGAATAACATTTGAAGTGCCTATACTTGAAATGATATTGAGAACAAGAAGTAGGATCTAGTCAGTTTAACGTCTTACATCATAATGGATGGAAGAACCAAGGGTAAATTTTATTAAGCTAAGAAATTACTTGAGAACATGAATGGATATATTTTAATGATCACAAAATCGTAAATGATTATAATTCATCTGTTATAAAAAATGTCAAATCCTCTTGGAACAGATACAGGTTTTAGAGGCTGCACCTACAAGAGAGTCAACTGAGGCGACGACATATGATACAACCACACCAACTACATCTTTAAACATACTGAGATCTATAAACATACTGGGACCAACAACATACCGTAACTCATCGATAATTTATTTCCACTCTCATGTGATGGCATTTCAATAAACCACATGTTTTGATTAAAACAAACATTCAAGGTGTTTCGATTACAAAGCATACCTGTTTGAATTTCAAATTGTGCTCCATGAACACATTATTTAATAGTTTTATTTAATTTCAGAACCGAGTGAGCCATTAAACGTGGAAGTTGTAGTTCTTGGTAAAACGGTTAACTTAAAGTGGGATACCCCCAAATTCCCAAATGGGGTGATTTCTGCCTACACGGTGTGCTTTGCTTACAAGCACTATTGGGACCAGTCATACTCCGAAACAAACTGCACTAACAAAACAGCGTCGGAAATGGACATGACTGGGAACCACTTTGAAACCAGATTGTCACTTCCGTTTACAGGTACTGTCTACTGGGATAGACCCTTATCTTTTATGTTTGATATTTTTGTCGTCGTTAGCAAAAATTAGTTATGTTGAAGAAAAAAGCGATCTTTTGAATTGTTGCGAGGTTTTGTTTCTCGTACCTATTTACTGTTATTTCAATGGTTCTTTAATTTATTTTTACACATTGTTATGAAATAAATGTAACCTTATCTCTTGCAAAACATTTGTTTTTGTTGTTCAGATGAATACCCCACCATGAGCAATGACGTCATATACTAATATTCAAATATAATTTTAAAAACTGACATGAAACAAGAATCCACACTTAAGAATAGTGAGCATACGATATTATACAGTAATCGATAATTAACTCACCTTTTTTCAGGTGCATTTTTTACATTTTCTGTTGCTGCTGTTAACGAGATGTTTACGGGAAGAGTGGTTTCCGTTGCAAGAAGAACTTATGAATCGAGTAAGTGCATTTAACTTTAAGTTGTATGCGGATTTACAGAAAAACTGCGATCGCTTGCGGACGCCGGGAACCGAGCTAAAACCTCGAGTGATCCGATGTTTTGAACGACCCATTTTAGTATGTAATGCATGTTTTACAATGCATTTGTCGTCAGTTTACTTCGACACCTATTATGTACTTATTTAGGTTTCGATCCAGCGTCAGTATATTTTATATGAAAATCGGAATAATGGTCGGGACTAAGCTTCGACCTCGACTGACCGCCTGTTTGAACGACCGCAGTTTTACTGTAAAAGACATATGTATCATTGACAACACCATAAAATTGATATATACAATATAATTGGAATTATTTCTTTTAAGTGGCTAAGGTTTACACCAAACATATGTATCGAAAATGTTTGGACAAGGGTATTTTGTGACCTACTTTGATTGCATGATAACAGAAGTATCTCTTTACCCCCACCCCCACCCCACAGCACCCGAGAGTGTCACTGGACTGTACGCACAGGCAACAAACACAACCATTACCGTGATCTGGTCACGTCCAGGTGTCCCGAATGGTGATATTGAAAGGTACCAGCTTCAGTGGATTAAAGGAGAAGTCAACTGCGACGTTTTCATCTCAACATACAAGCGTACCTATTTAGCCAGGGAAGTACGGGAAATACTTGGATTTGTTTTTAATTTGTTATTATAATCAAATTATGTTTGATATTTAATATAGCTGTTCGAGTAAAATGGTACTGTTCCGTTGTATAAGGAGTACGTTTGAATCATCCATGTACAATATAGGTGTTCGAGTAAAATGGTACTCTTCCGTTGTATAAGGAGTACGTTTGAATCATCCATGTACAATATAGGTGTTCGAGTAAAATGGTACTCTTCCGTTGTATAAGGAATACGTTTGAATCATCCATGTACAATATAGGTGTTCGAGTAAAATGGTACTCTTCCGTTGTATAAGGAATACGTTTGAATCATCCATGTACAATATAGGTGTTCGAGTAAAATGGTACTCTTCCGTTGTATAAGGAGTACGTTTGAATCATCCATGTACAATATAGGTGTTCGAGTAAAATGGTACTCTTCCGTTGTATAAGGAGTACGTTTGAATCATCCATGTACAATATAGGTGTTCGAGTAAAATGGTACTCTTCCGTTGTATAAGGAGTACGTTTGAATCATCCATGTACAATATAGGTGTTCGAGTAAAATGGTACTCTTCCGTTGTATAAGGAGTACGTTTGAATCATCCATGTACAATATAGGTGTTCGAGTAAAATGGTACTCTTCCGTTGTATAAGGAGTACGTTTGAATCATCCATGTACAATATAGGTGTTCGAGTAAAATGGTACTCTTCCGTTGTATAAGGAATACGTTTGAATCATCCATGTACAATATAGGTGTTCGAGTAAAATGGTACTCTTCCGTTGTATAAGGAGAACGTTTGAATCATCCATGTACAATATAGGTGTTCGAGTAAAATGGTACTCTTCCGTTGTATAAGGAGTACGTTTGAATCATCCATGTACAATATAGGTGTTCGAGTAAAATGGTACTCTTCCGTTGTATAAGGAGTACGTTTGAATCATCCATGTACAATATAGGTGTTCGAGTAAAATGGTACTCTTCCGTTGTATAAGGAGTACGTTTGAATCATCCATGTGACTTAATTTATCATTTGACTTAATTTATCAAAACACAAAAATGCATCTGATTTAGGTACTAGAAAAAAATAGTGTAACGCTTTTTTAATTGGGGAATTTGTGGTCAGGTAGTTATTAATTAAACAAAACTTTGATTAAGGCTAATATTTTTTTATATTTGAGCAGCTATCATGATAATGCATTAAAATGAAAAACAGAGTTTTACATCAACCTATTTCGTGCGCCTTTAAGATGTTTATAAAAATGAAGAGAGAAGATAATGTAATCGATGCTACAAATTCTTGTTCAGTTGGGAAAATGTGAATGCAACGAATCTAAGCTTTAATTGTTCTATTGATTAATCAATGGATGTTTAGTTTCTTACATACATACCATATCCATGTGATCCAAAGGGGTAAGTCCTTAAAACCTGTGTCCATTTTCAAATCTAACATCATTGCACGGTGCTTTTGTTTGGTCCAGTATGTTTTGGCCTGGTTGGTATTCAATATCAAACTTTAGGTAATATAATGGTAAAACATCATAGACCATATTCACAGCATAGGTCAGCTATTAACAAGACAATTTTTTATGCAAAGCATTAAAGACGCCGCCAGTGTTGTTGAAACATGACTAAAAGGAAGCAGATGAAGTTATCTAGCATACCAAATTTAAGGATACAAGCATTCTTCAGTTATTGAAAGAAATCAGAATTTTAGCTCAAGGTCACCTTTGATCTCAAAATAGTTAGAGCGCTGGTCATGTATGAGGGACCTCTACCAAGTTCGAGGTCCCTATGCCTAAGAAGAGTTTTTCAATTATTGATAGGAAACTGTGTATTTTCAGGTTACGATCACACCATCCTTGACCTTTGACCCACTGACATCAGAGGTAATCTCAATCTGAAAGTAGGGTGGTGCCGGCACCCGGTATCACTTTACAGTGATACCGGGATATTATCAGATGACAAATATCGGTATCAAATGACCCGCTATTCATTGCCTATTGAAGGAATGATTATCAGATAAAGATCTCCGTTTTGTATGTTACCCGATTAACGACATCATTCTTAGATTCTATTGAGACTAACATAAAATATCTGCACTGGAACTTTATTAATTTAGTTAATGATAAGTAACATTTGACAGGAACCCTATGATGACAACTGTTTTTCGCCAACGCCTGATCCAATTCGTGTCAACCAAGAGAACATGCGCTATACCATATACAGACTTGAACATAATGAAGAGTATGAGCTATTGGTGACGCCGTTTACAACTACAGGACGAGGGCCTTCCAGTAATATCACACAACGAACAATTGAAACAAGTAAATGTTTAAAATGTTTAAATCACAATGAAATACCAATTGTTTTTGATATAATCGATCAGTTTGGACTTAAATTAGGTAGGGAAAAGCCCAAGGGCTGTGGATTGGCAAATCAAAAAGTAATATAAGGAATATTATGCATTACATAAAGTTTACGTCAAGATACGTTAAATCACTTGGAGTATATTTTGAAAATGGTAAACAATGTATTAATTTAAGCTGGAAGAAAAAATAGAAACCCATTTAGTATGAATATACTGACAAACAATAAACGGTATTTATATGCATTGCATCAGGACCGGGCCCTGTGGGCAATGTAACAATACGCGATATTGAGTCAACGGCGATAAACGTGACATGGACGATTCCTGAAATAAACCCAGATCCAACCAACTACACAGCGGTCGCTTGGAGCATGATACCTAGACAGGAACACACTGCTCGGTGTGAAGTTGAAGGTAAGCGAGAACAAAGAATAAATTATTTCTGTATTTAAAAGCCTTTTTGGGTTTGGAGCAGATACAATTTTCTTTGGTTCTTGGTCATAAAGTGCATTTCACGAATGTTTGCGCTTGCTTTTAACTTATTACTCTTGTCGATTTCAAGAAAATCCGCTTTCAAAGATCATAAATATAATACACAAAACATTCATTATATAATTACTTTTGCCATGTTAATTTCCCTGTAATGTGTACATTGCGACTACATCCAGCATTAACCAGGGTTGTAAAACATTTCAGAGAAAGATACCAGTGAGTTTGAAAATATCCTCGGCAGTCATGTAAACATTCTGTCTTTATGAAAGTCGCCCTTTTAACTCAATTCATGTGATATAAACTGTCTATTTGACGTGTTTCTTCTCTTGTTTTGTCCCTATAAGGTAAGTGCAACCATGGCGGAATAGTTACGGATGCCACCATCAAGTGACAATCGTGTTTGAAAAAGCCGATTATATCAAACAAATAACAAACAAAACAAAATGAACAAATAAAATGGTCATTGTTTTAAAAACGCGATGTAAAAGATGGTAAACGTCACCTTTCAACTACCCTATTGCAATCTGTTTTCTTAATTAACAGTTTTAATAAAGCATGTGGACATGAACATATTTTTTTCCACTAACGGTTTTGTTTATTTTGCATGTTCTTATATCGCCGAACTTTGCCTACTCTCATTAAGAATGTTCAGCTTTCATTATTTCAAAATCCAATAATAATGTATTTCGTTCAGTTATGTTATAACCACCAAGCTCAATATTTAATGCAGAAAATCTTGCAATACGTTGATTAAATCTTTCAATTCATGTCCGATTATGTGGATTAAGTGTAGCAGTTCTTGAAATAGAATATAGGTCGTGCACAGTGCTGCACTGGTAAACAGTCTCAATCAAAACCAGAAGGATTCTTCCATACATCTGACTACAATTTTTTGAAACATCTTTGTTTCTTTATTTTAGAATTAAATTGAGCTCCAAATCGTGAAATATTCTTCCTTTCGTGAGAGTTTTGAAATTAATAAACAAAGTTATATTTAAGATTATCGCGATGAACTTTTATTCTGTTTTAAAACCTCATATTAAAGTATGAAATGTAGCTTAATGAAATAATACTTTGGCATGTTAAGCTTTTTAGCGAAAATTGGGTTTGGTGTCAATTGTGAATACCATTTATGAATCATATGTGCACATACAACACCATGGGTGTAATACACTTCACAGATTACACGACCACTGGATGTGTGATCGAGAATCTCCACGAATTTTGGAGGTATAAGGTTGAGGTCATTGCAAAAACCAGGGGAGGGATCAGTGAACCAACAATCTCTGAGCCTTTCTTTACACAAGAATCAAGTATGTATGTCAGAATCATATTTAAAGCTGCACTCTCACAGATTGACCGTTTTGACATTTTTTTATATTTTTTTTTTGTTTTGGAATGAGCCAATTTTGCGTAAATGCTTGAAACCAATAATACAATATGTATATGAAAAACTATAGAAACAAGCTCAGTAGCCAAAAGTTTAAACATAAACCCGGTTTAATGGCACAAGGTAAACGCCAAAGACATAGAACACAATAACAGAAAATCACAAACAAGAAACATGGAACAACAGCCCAAAACTCGGCAAATAACACAGAGCATGTATGCTATTTAGAAAGAGGCGAGTTTATCAAGGATTGTTTGGTCCCGATTTGGAACGGTCAGTAAAATGTAAAATTACTGGGTGTTTAAACCAGTGTGCGTGCACAACCTCACTCTTATCCCAACAATACTGAATAAAGTGAAAATATTACCTTATATGATGGTATTGAAGGCATTAATATCAAAATCAGCTGATTCTAAGACAAAAACTAAAATAAATGTCAATACTGTCTATCTGTGAGAGTGCAGCTTTAAACATTATTTTGCAAAATGTCAACTGGAATGTTATCCTTCATACTAAGATCAAACCTTAATGAAAGTACCCCGCATATTTGCTGAAAATAATCTGGTTAAAGTTTAATTGAAGTTGATTAGACTTTTTGATTAGCTTATGATTATTATGTAAAGGGTCAATGTTAATCTAATCATATTATTTCAAAGCTCCTACGTAAATTGAACGGATTTATTGGCCCGAATTTAATTGTGTTTGATATTATGCCGATATAATTATGAATCAAATGAAATGGATTTCTGAATTTGTTTTAGCCCCAGGAAAACCGACATCATTTAACGTTATCAAATTCACTGATTTAAAAAACACCTGTGACGCAACAAAGATCAATGTTACCTGGAGCGAACCCAACCTCCAAGACAGAAATGCCAATATCACACGTTATGTTGTCATGAGGGAGTTGCGTAAGACCGAGGTGTTCACATTTACCGTTGATAACCCTCAACCATTTGCGTTTAACAACAGAAAGTTTTCATTGGAACATACAGGTCTCACCGCTAACTGGGGACATCAATGGCAGGTCAGACTGTTTATTTTATTGGATTGTATTCGTATCTTAGTGTCTAGAATAATGTAAATATTTGTAAGTTAAGGATTTGACAAAGAAGTAAATACATGTATATTATAAACGAAATCATTTTTGCGAGAACATGTTGTGGAACATCTAGTGCCCTTCTTTGTGGCGATCGTAAGCCAGCAGATCGTAAAGTCAAAATAATCCACATTTAAAACTAAATTTTAAACTGCCATAACTTTTAATCTTTGTTTTAATTGGCCAGTGAACAATTATTTTGAGCAATTACATATAGCATCAATACTAGAAAAAGCTGTCGTATGATACGTTTAAAGACATGTGATTTTCAGAGCTATAATGGCCTGGTGAACATTTAATAAACATTTGGTACATATTATTACAGCTATATGCTGTTGGAAGAAATGGGGTCAGAGGAAGGCCTGAAAACAAGGTATTTTGGACGGAAGAATGCGGTAAGTTCAGGTTCAACAATGTTGATTACCTTTTCATGCGTTTGTTTTATGGCTCCTAAACTAAATTAACTAAATCATGATGAAATATAAAGAAAAACAAACTTGATTTTTTTTCATATTAGATTCACTGTTGTATTTTTCTAATATCTATTCATGGTAATGTCTTGTACATTTTTCAGTCCATCAATAATAACATAAACATTTTCTTGTTTCAATTTGAATATTTTTATTTTTCATATTAAAGCTCCCCCCAAAATGGACTCTCATATTGAGAAATTAGAGATCACCTCGTCATCGGTGATTTTTAATCTTGATCCTAATTTCTTCAAGAACGAAATACAAGGGAAGATAGTGAAGTATGGAATGGTAGGAGGAAATGTACGGGATGTGGTCAAAAAAGGTATATTTAAGGGAGTTTTGACATAGTAAAGTTATTCTTTGTTAAGAGTGATGACAATACCACACAATATTTTAAATTTTACAGCACTTAACAAAAATCCATATGTAATGATTTGTATTGCGTTGAGCATATATTTAAATGCAAAATATTTCATTTGCTTTTCAGTAAATAGAAACACTGTTTTGAGCCTAGGCAGCTGGAGCAATTTTACATCTTATAACCACCAGGGTGCTTATAGATTCACGTTCAACCTGATACCCATTGTGAATGGTATAGTCTTATGTTTGTTTCTTTCATTTTAAAAATTTGCAATATTCAAAACACTTAAAGTGACACTCTTATTTAAAGTCAATGAATACACATGTATAACAAACATAAATTTTGACTGGTAAACCTTAAACAACATTCTAATTAATGCATTTATGGAAACTATTAATTACTGACAAGATTGCAACCGTGTATTTAATAGCAGAAAACGCAAAAAATATTAAATGATTGTTGGATGCTAAAAGATTCACTGTGGTCTATTATAGTCTCATAAGGTAGAAATACCGTGTTTTATGCTCATTTATTTCAAATTAAATTCGGTATCCTTTATAAGAATCATTGTTACCGACATTTATTCATCTTTTTGGAATATTAAAACAAAATTATTAATTGTGGTAAATCTTATCTGGGAGTAAGAGTGCACCTTTTAGAATCGCTTTTAATTGTAACAATGTTTCCAAAATTTGACTATTCCTTTCCAATAGGTAAACTTCAAGTTGAGGTTGGAAAGAATAGAAACTGCAGAAAAGAGGATCTTAAAGATTTTTGCAATGGGCCGCTTCCTAGTGGATTAGAATTATGGTAAACCGAATTAAACATAAGTGACCAGTCCTTATTTAGTTTAGTTATACGCATTTATTTAACGGAAAGTAGGGAAATTCTTCATTTCATCGATATATACGGGGAGAAGTCGCGTCTGCAACGAAAGCTGAGAGCTGGGTAGAAATCATTACTGTTGCCATTTTCGAGAGGACATGCACATAATTTATTTACCCGGATAATGCATTATGATATTCATTTTCATTGTAATGTTCATACACTTACTTTTGACAGGGTAAAGGCTTATGCCTGCACGAACGTTGCATGCACTGTGTCCGAGCACTATGGACCATTTACAATCCAACAACCACACCAAGATTCGAATGGTGATGTGGATGGGGCCTTGATTGCATTGCCAATTCTTATTGCCATCTTTATCCTCATCTGTATGTTTCTGGTTCTTTGGTGGCGAGGAGCAATTGACCCGTAAGTGTGATTGAATGGTTTAAAAAAGTGTATATGAAAGGTGTGAATCATTGTGTACAAGAAAATTGTACATTGTGTTTGTTTGTTTTTATTTCATTGTTGCATTCAAATGACTTTTTTCGTATAAATATGATTGTTTTTACACATATCACGTGGTATACGTATAACACGCTTTGCGTTGGCAGCATAGTTATTGTATTAATTCAAGTTAAGATATTGTGTATAACTTCTAGTGAAGTTTTTGTAAATTCCTTCTAAACTAGTTATTGTATATATTCTAGTATAGTATAGTTTTTTGTATCTACCTTAAAGTATAGTAGTTGTAAATACATTCTAGAATTGTTTGTGCGTGTACCTTCAAGTATAGTCTTTCTATATACCTTCTACTATAGCTATGGTATAGAACTTCTCATATAGATTTCGTATAAGCCTTCTAGTATAGTTATTGTATATAACTTCTAGTTAAGTTATGTATATAACTACCAATATAGTGTTTATATAAACCTTCTAGTATAGTTATTGTATATAACGTCTAGAATTGTTTTTGTATATACCTTCTTGTTTAGTTATTGTTTAAACCTTCTAGTATATACATTGTTTATACGCTCTAGTATAGTTATTGTATATAACGTCTAGTATAGTTATTGTATATACCTTCTAGTTTAGTTATTGTTTAAACCTTCAAGTATATTCATTGTTTATATGCTGTAGTATAGTTTTGTATATAACTTCTTGTTTAGTTATTGTTTAATCCTTCTAGTATATACATTGTTTAGATGCTATAGTATAGTTTTTGTATATAACTTCTTGTATAGTTTTTGTATATATCTTCTACTTTAGTTATTGTTTAAAACTTCTAGTATAGGGATTGTATATGCAATTTAATATAGATTTGTATATACCTTCTTGTATAGTTTTAGCATAAAACTTCTAGTACTAGTAAATTATTTGTACCTTCTAGTACAGTTTTTGTATATACCTTCTAGTATAGTTGTTGTATATATCTTCTAGTAAAGTTATAGTATAGGTTTTGTATGTAATTTCTAGTATAGGTTTTGTATGAAAATTCTAGTATAGGTTGTGTATGAAATTTCTAGTATAGGTTTTGTATGTAATTTCTAGTATAGTTAAATAATACAGTTATTGTATATGTACTTTTTTTTCAGTTTCGTATTGTTCAGATAATTACAGATCAATTCGTTTAATGTATCTTTTATCTTAATTAAAAGTATTACCTTTGTTTCGAACTTTACATTAACACTAATGTCGAAATTGTAACAAGAGGGGAGTTAAACAGTGATTTAAAAATCTAACGGATACATTACAATGCTATTCATTTATACTGCACACTAGTTATTGAACTTTGTCCATTTTAACATGGTAAAATCAGTAGCGTAAACTGCTTAACCGTCGTTTTCGAAATTATGCAATTATGCTGAAGCGCCCATGTATTATTTCAACAACTGGGGTTTGGATGCAACTACCATTATTTAGACATTATGTCACGATGTGTAAATAATACCAAATGCTGGATTATGAAAATAACGTAATAGCGTAAAAGGACGATCAAATCAATAATGTTGTAAATGCTTCCAGACTTCAGTGGAAAAAACAACTGCTGAGAAAGGGCGAGGAATTTGAAGAACAGGAAACACTTCAAGAGATTGTAGAGCCGAACAGGTCCATACATGTTGCTTATTGTTGTTTTGTCAGTGTATTATAAAGTCTGTAGCCCATGAATATGGGCTTTATACTTGGGAACGATAGGTTAATATGGAAATGAGTAATTGTATTTGATTTTCGGTTAGCTGTAATGTATAGTATATGATTTGTTGTGCTACTGATATATGCATGTATACGAGTATTTGTTTGAAACCTAACTTGTTTAGTCTTGTTAAACTGAATAATTGTTTGTTCAACTGAAGTCCTCACACCGTTACAATAGAATATAAGAAACTTGAAAAACACAGAATCTTTTTAGATCCATTCCAATAGCAACATACAACGAGGCCCTTGCTGACCTTCACAGGGACACACATCTCATCCTGGCAGCTCAGTATGAGGTACGCGCCACTTTGAGCATGAACGCATGTGCAAGAACTTCTATTTAGCACCAAGAAACCTTGGTCTCGCGGTAGAGATGTCTGTTCATGGTTACTTATACAGGATACTGCACGGAACCGAGTGCAATTCATATAAACAAAAAGATGTCTTCACAATCCATCTCATATACGAGTACATTAGAAGAGACACGTTTTGATAGAGTAGTATCCTCTAGTTTTATTGCATTTTCTTTCAATTCAATTCAGAGATTCAGAGTTGTTCTACCTCCCTGTTTGATATTGAATCAAATCGTTCTGACAAAGATGTATGAAATAAGTGCTGAAAGTATTTTGCCCATATACGTTGAACCCTGTGTCGCCTGAATGCACATTATGTTGTCATCTTATAGGGTTCCATAGAAACCTTGTTTCACTGACCGTAATCCAATCATTAAAAGCAATTTTGATGAGTGTGCGGACTGTTTGTGGTGTTTGCATCTGTGTGTGTTGTTTTAAATTGTTTGTGTCTCTAGTTCATTATCGTTTAGCACCTTGCCGTGAGCCCCAAAACAGGGTTTATTGTTATTTATATTTCGATTACTGAGCGTATCCATGTAGTTTTATTGTATTAATGAATTATTTGTTCAAGTATTGAACCTCTAAATGTCATCTTATTACGTTGCCTTATTAACTACAACCACATGAACGAATTTAAATGCTAACATGTAATATGTTTTATTGTTTAAAGGAGATAAAGCGACGAGCGGATCAGATAGGACTGAAGGCCGCCTTCGCGGCTGCCAAACTTGATCCTAACAAGTCCAAAAACAGATGGGCCAATATTCTGCCCTGTAAGTAATATTTATAGAAATGAGCTTCAAAAAACATTCCGATTACATGAATTATTTTCACAATTAAATTTGCTGGTTTGATTCAACACCCTGTTTGTTTGAGTTTATTTATACAAAGTGAGTATGTGAGTCTGGGTACATATAAGGGTTGGGCTGCAATTATGATAAATGCATACATATAGTTGTATACTAAACTGCTCCGACGTTATTTATTCTTATATAAGAACTTCGAAATCTGTAAACACAATGGTAAGTCTAGACTGATACAAGTAGTAGCCACTATCTACTTAAAATGCTATCAATATTTTTGCAAATGAAAGAAGACGTATTCTTGAATTCTTGCTTAGCGCTACTGTACAAGCAACTTGACAAGAATTAAATTGTATACAAAGAAACAGTCAGTGAGCGTTATTCAAATTGTAAGTAAATATATTCAACGTACATGGAATTCGATCCTAAACCGAAAATAAGAAAAATCAATTTGGACTTTAATTAGACAGTGTTTTAGATTAAATATGATTCGGGAATATGTCTTTCAGTGTTAATGTAGATACTTTTATTAACTTCACGTTTAACACTAATGCACCGCCATTGTCTAACAAAGTTATATTATTACTAAATCAAGTCGACCATAGCCGGGTAAAACTTCAACAGTTGGATGACGATTGCCCCGAATCAGACTATATCAATGCTAACTATTTGTCTGTAAGTTAAAACGCTGGTAAACTGTAATCACGCTGCTAGTCTAGTCTTGGTTGCATCTTGCCTAGAGTACAAACTAGTTCACATAAATGCTTCATATAAAAAATATACATTATCCAGAAAATATGCCATCAATTGTCAAGTGTGAAGATTTCTAAAGCACGCCTTGTATGTAGACAGTATATTAGTCTTAGAGGTTTCGCTTGTAAAGTTCTAAATCCTATATTAAGCATGTATTTAGAATACTTGTAAGCAAGAACAGAGGGAATACATATATCATTCCGAAATGCTTAGCTGTTAGGTATAAGCTTATTATAAGCCAACAGTGAAGGAGTCTTATAGTCAAAATGGCGTTGGACGCATAGATGGGATGTATGCTAAGTACTGCGTGTAATCAATGCATGCTCTCCATTACTGGGGGAATAAAATGTATCTATGCATTTGCATCTTTCTGTCAATTTTTTTTCAGAATTATAGAAACCCAGGTCATTATTTTTCTGAAACTAGTAGTGAATCGTTAATGTTACTTTAATGAAATATCACAGTACTTTAAGTTTTGAATTAATTGATCCAATAATGATTATCACTCTTTGAGTCATTTACTAATTGACATATGTTGTAGGGCTTTCATTATCAACGGGAGTACATAGCAACCCAAGGTCCGTTACCAGGAACGATCGACGACTTCTGGCGAATGGTGTGGGAACAGAACGTCATGATGATCGTAATGTTAACACAATGCAAGGAGGGAAACAAAGTACGTTACATTACAGACTTTTTTGTATTGGAGTTTATATATATCTTCCAGCACTCATTGGCTGCATTTATGTTTCCGATGTACACTAATATGACATTTTAATGCCTACTGACCCGAAATTATTTAAAAGGTTTTTAAGTGTAGTAAAATAATATTTAAATTCATACCAACAATACCATTGCAAACACTCTGTTTTGACATTAAGACTTTGAAAAACGATTATGCAACTTCCGATTTAAGTTGAAATAAAAATACAAAATACAAAAGAGCATAACTGTATATATAATGTAAAGATTATTGATTCATCTTATTAGAAATAATGCACCAGTCAATTGTAACCACGCCCCCCCCCCCCCAGGTCCGGGGAATAGCGGGGACTTTGACTTTCGGTCCAGCCAACCCCGCGTAAAATCTCCGCCCTGCGGGGACGAACTGATGGTCAAATCCCCGCCAAATGCCCCCGCACCCCAGGGAGCCTAGGTAAGGCAAATTCTCCGCCATATTTTGCGCGAAGAAAAAAACACCGCATTCACCCGGTACTGCGGAGTCACCTGAAAGGTAAAAACATGGCCCATTTCCCCGGCTACCCCCGGTTTATCCCCGGACCTGGGGGGCATGGTTACAATTGACTGGTGCAAAAGTAAGCAACACTCTATTTAATGCTAACAAAATTACATGGGTGCTACAGGCATGCACGTTAATTATTATTGCCAATGGTTGAATAACATGAAAAGCTTATTTGTGCATCGGATACATTAAAAGCATTATGCATTCACAATGACCCAGTCTGATTATTTTACACAAACTTTGTAAATTGTTAACACCAAAAACATACTTACTTTAATGAGAGTAAAAGGCAAATGAAGGTTTTAGATGAAAGAGGTTATTTGGATATGGTTAATTACAAACTTTGTACAGTGGCTATTGTTTTTAGTTTTACCATATTCATTTCTGTTATAAGTTGTTCACTGTTTGTATTAAAAATGTCAACATCTCGTCTAAATAAGACCGTTCCAACCGCACAAGGGAGATAACTTCATACATACGTCTTCTCTATATATGTGTGTTGTAATATTGAACTAACAGGTTACAAGTTATGACAAACAAATATACATATTGGTTGAAATTATGAAACAAAGAACCAAAAGGTTTCAAGTGATGGATAACAAGAACGTTTACTCGTGCTGATGACGTTAACGACAACATGGCTATGGCACAAACTCGACTTTTTATCTCAAACAGGCGCCTGTTATAAAAGAATGGCTTTAAGAATGAAAACAATTTTAAATGTCTCTATCTACAGGTGAAATGTGAGATGTACTGGCCGGACACTGTCCAAGAGCCAAAGCAGTACGGAAATGTTGTGGTCAACCCGACCTCGATAACCAACATGAACAAGTTTAACATCAACATCTTCGACATCTCGCACGCCACCGATGTAATGCTTGCAATTATAATAATAATAATAATAATAATAATAATAATAATAATAATAATAATAATGATAATACACAAGATCTCGGCAATGTTTGATTATGATCCGAATCGAATTAGTTGTTTAAGTACAATTGCCTTTGATTTATTTAAAAAAGGCAATTTGTATGTCAAACAAAATGTAAAACTGTTACATCTCTCGGCCAAATCTGACAATTAAAGAAGAATTATTGAACTTGATTTATGCAACCAAAAGGAATGCCATATTTAAAATTGTTTACACAGTAGCACATTCCTGTATACACCAATCCTTTATCATTTTAGAGCGAATATATATGACTTAAATATAAGCAGGACAATTGGTCAAATCTGACTGTAGTTCAAGAGTTATTACACTTTGTTTATAAAACGTCCATAGTAGACATTCAAATCACTCTAGCGGCTTAATTTATGTTCCAATCTTAATCATATTTATCTAGAATATGCATGATCATAAGATTTAGGCTCAGTTCTAGCATAAGCCAAATCACAATTGTAAGTCAAGAGTAATGTGCCCTTGATTTATTGAAAATGCAACAAGTAATTTCATAGAAAAATCTTTCGAACTCAAAAGAGGGTTTAACTCTTCAATCCTAGCATCAGAATGATGGTCTTGTCAGGTGAAAAAGTATGATACTAGCGAAAATTATCTTACGGTCACTAAAAATGCCATGACTACGGTTCTATATATCAGATGATCACCTTAATATTTTTTTATCCAAAATATTTGTCGAAGAAGATTGCTGGTTTTATTCTCAGAATGTAGACCAATAAATCGTGAATGATAGCGTTAACGTGACTGTAGTAAACTTAGGTGAAGTCATTTACATAACAGGTCCATACACGCCGTTAATGTTTCTCGAACAAATATAAATTGCATCATTGCATTATAACATTTATAGGTAACGAAGATTAGGAAAGTTCTGCAATTCCACTACCTGGACTTTATGGATTTCACGGCTGCCGTGGAAGTTGATAATTTCATCGAATTTGTACGCACCGTCCGAGGTCACGTGCCCCACGAAATGACCAGCCCTATGGTAATTCATTGCAGGTAAGCATTATGGTAAAAGAAGCAAACAAACAAACAACAAACTTTTCATTGTAATTAACATTGACATGATAGATAAGCATTCGTGTTTAGTGTTCGTCTTCCAATTTAAAACAAAATTTACGTTAAATTAATTCATATCAACACTTACCAGATATTTCAATGTCGTATGGAAACGTGCTTGCATATGATTACAGACAATTGTTTAAAAAAACATTCATCCGTTGGAGTCATATAACTGGACTACGTTCTACACAACAGTTCTGTCAACTACAGTCTCAAATCCAGATATCTGTTTTCATATTTTTGATGGGGGTTGTACTTACAAAGGAACTCTTTATATAACCATTCAAATGTGCTTTACAGTTGTTGGCATTGTAGTCATGTAATGATACCATTTATGAGACTATAGTTGTAATATCCTCCTACATTCATGTTTATATTTTAGTGCTGGCGTAGGCAGGACGGGCTCTTATATCGCCATAGATCGCTTGCAAGAGTATCTGAACTCTCCCACGTTCAGTTTCGATGACCGCATCAACATTTTCGACATGGTCATGGAAATGAGGGAACAGAGAGTCAACATGGTCCAGACAGAAGTTAGTGGTTTGCCTTTTATAAGTTTTAAATGTAATAAATTTAGATTTGGGTGGCTAAGATTATCTCAATTTTCAAGAAATGGCTGCATTTTGATTGCAGTATCAAGATTACGAGCAAGCAGGTATGTGGTCACATCCATAAAGCTATATATATATATAAATCTATTTTGTAGGACCATACCATAAGCCTTAGCGTTGATCTTTAGACCCAAATTGGGACCATCGTATCGTACTGGCCCTTTTCGAGCTGTTTGTCCAAGTATTAATATAATTTTATAAGAAACAGATTAAAAGATTGTTTTTCGTTTACGTAAGGCACACCTAGTTTGAATGTGGAGGTAATACTTTCAATTCATTAGTGTTTTTATGGCAGTCTTCAATTCAAATTATTGATCTTACAATATTTGGTCGTATACGATCGGTTAAACGCCAACTTTGTTTATTACAGTCTCAGTACATCCTAATCCATGACTGTTTTGAGAGGATGTTGGAGGACAAGAAAACATCACTGCAAACTACACAAACGATGGCAAAACTGGCATACGGTAATATCGTGTTTTACGTGTATAGTCAAGTGTTTTTCTTGTATTGTGTCATGGTTTTCATTTAAAAGCATATTTCTAATAAGATAATAACAACAACTAAATGAAATCAATGGATGAAATTCATGCCGATATAGGGTTTTTAACCTACGACAATGGTGTTAAAGGAATTACAACGCTGTGGATCAATTCCATCGTTAATTCACTATTTTTATTTCTAGCTTCTAACATGCTCGTTCAACGTTAGTTTATACAAATTTATTAAGCTCGGCTCTACAGACAGATGAACGTATCAATCACTCTGATCCGTTTTCTAAGTAAAACTGTACCGTGTCTTTTTTGAGGATTCATAAGAAAGTACTCATGGTTTGAAATCGAACCCATAACCTCTTTGGTGAGAGGCGGACACATTTACCATTCTTATTGGCTTTTAAGGACATATAGATACGACTTTAAAAAACTTAAGTAGTTTCTTAGAAATACATCTCTAAGCTATTTCAATTTTTTACGTCCAGCATTAACGAATCCTTCGAATATAATAAAAAAGAAAAAATGTTTCTTTCAGTGAAAGAAAGCAACATAATTCACCTCGTAAACTCCAAAAGTTAATATTTCGCTCATGGCTAAGCCATTCGTGAAACATAATTTTTAACGCTAACTCGGTGAAATATATAACGATCGTGCAGTGAAACAACTAAGATTAAGTTTGGCCCCAGATAATACCTTAAAAGCAATGTATTGAAAATACTTTATGACTGACCAGTAATTTACTATAGCGATGCATGAAATACTGCAAGTGATGAATGCTCGTTTCTTTTATGACTTCATTTTTTGCAAAATGAGGATTTGTGATGATTGTTTTTTTCGTTATAAGTACATTGATTTATCTATATTGTGTAATAGTTTAAGAAATCATTGTAAATGATATACTGATACACCGTGGTTGAATAATGTCATCGGTAAAAATATAAATAAATAAATAAATCATAAAAACGTATTTTCAGATCAGCAAAGAACAGCGCTCTGAGTGGCAATTGACGCAAATCTGAGAACACTACAATGATACAGTACATATGTAAGCTGTTCTAAGACTGTTTTAATTCAAAGGCAATATGTGTTCTTATTAAGTGTGTTTGCGTGTGCGTGTGTCTGCGCGTGGGTGCGTGTGTGGCTTATTGAAATACAGTGTTCGTGGATGATAATGGGTTTATTCTATATTGATCATATTATATTTCAATGCAAACCAATTGGTGTTATTATTGATAAACATATATGACATCAGTGTTCATGTTGGAACTCATGTTAGGTTTATTGATAAACACCAACTGGTTGAGGGCACAAATCCAAACACTTAATGAGGTTTTTACTTTCATCTTAGAGATTTTTTGTTGTACAGGCTCACAATTTTATTATTTGTATGTCGAAAGTCGTTCGTTTCATAGAGAGAAAATGACCCTTCAATGTATGCTATAAAGGACACAAACCCCGAAAACATAAAAAGGGTTGTTGTTGTTTTTAAATTTTACACCTCTATAAAATACTATGACTAAAATTTGACAAAAGTATACAGAAACAGAAAAGTGTTTGATAAGATTTACCTTTTACGATTTTTTCTTTATTCAGGTGCTGGGATAATAGTGAGGTTTGTGAACGTATACTGGTTTTTAGTTCCCAGTAAATTTACATTTTACTGACCGTTCTAAGGCGGTACCTAACAATCCTTGCTAAATATACCTAGATTTTTATCTATAGTATATATGCTC
The DNA here is from genome assembly GCF_026914265.1 of Mya arenaria. NCBI lineage: Eukaryota > Metazoa > Mollusca > Bivalvia > Myida > Myidae > Mya > Mya arenaria. Next base: position 83,527,536 of record NC_069127.1, on the reverse strand, counting down.
TGTGCTGTTTGTGGAGTTTGTGTTGTTGTTCCATGTTTCTTGTTTGTGTTTTTGTTTGTAAGTTCTATTTCTTTGGCGTTTACCCAATGCCATTAAACGAGGTTTATGTTTAAACTGTTGGCTACTGAGCTTGTTTCTGTAGTTTTTCACAACAGTATTGAGCTGAAATGCAAATCAAACACATAAAACACTTGATTGGTAATAACCTGCCAAAAGTCAACGTTGCGAAAGAACACGACTTTCTTACTATTAACAATGTTTTTGTTTTTTTAATTTACCACTTTATATGTGCCAAGTTGTAATTTCTTTACTTTGATTTTCTTAACACTCGATTCATGAAAGCAATTTAAATCTAAGATCTGGCATGATTTTATTTATAAATATTTCAAACGCAGGCCAACATAACCGAGAGCAAAGATGTGCACGCGTCATATGACGTCATTTCCCCACATGCTATATTTGGACCTTTAAGCGGGTTGAACAATGAATGTTTTTTTTAGAAAGTCGAAAACTTCCCATTCAAGTATTTTGTTAAGCGTCTGTAATGATTTTGATCGTCAAATTGTGTGTCATTGTAAATGAATGCGTGTTTATACAGGCGTTTGGGATTTATGTATTGTTCGGTTTTGACCCGTGAACTAGTATTGAATCGCTTGTCGGTCAATCGCCAAATATTATTTGCCCGAGTTTTGGTAAGGACAAGTGAACTATAGCCCTGCGGCCGTTGGTCTGAGGGCAAGAGCTTACTTGGTACTTCCACTTCCAATGTCTACTGAAAACTGACCGACAAGGCCTTCAATAAGTTTTATTTTTATTACTTCACATTAACATTGTGAAATATTAAACTATATAATCACCATATATAACAATATACGAAAGTGAAACAGTGTACATGTACCTCTAATATTCTAGAGTGTCTCCTCTTGTTGCTAAGTAAATATAGAATGTTTGTAGAACACATATTTGTTTCGTTACATAAGTAACTACCCAGTAAATTTGAAATTCATTCATTTGTGATTCTTCAATAAGATAAAAGTTGTAAAGCAAGGCTAATTATGTTATTTCGGATCTAACTCTTTATTTTAGCAAATAAGAAAATACTTGCTATATTATCTTATTGAGCAAAGTAAAAAAATATGAAATAATCCAAAACAATTTATTAAATCTTTCACACATAAGAAACTTGTGGACTATTGATGAACGGTCAAATAGCATTATTTATTGACTGTTGATTTCAATGGATAACTAATAAAGTTGTTATTGAGTTGCTAACGTAATATTATTACTATGATTTCTATTTTGTATAAATGATAAGATCTTCAAAGTAATAAATGTTATAATCATATGCGAATTCTTTTGCATAAATACAAATACAAACGTAAGTATAGAGCAACTGAAGCATACTTGTATTTCTTCTGTTAGATTAACCGGAATAGATATGTGGCTGAAAATTTAACTTTAATTTGCTGCAATAAATTTCACTGTATGGACGCCGAAGAATACACGAGCATTTTTGTGGAATATCTACACTGGCAAAATATTGTCCAGCCAAAGCCCTCGAAATCAGATCAGAGCATTTAAGAAATGTTCAAATGATGACTTGTTTAACTATACCTAATTGCAAAATATTAACAAGTGCTTTGAAACTCATTACAAAACACCCGTTAGCCATTTTAAAGGGACTGTGTCTAACGAATTTATCTAATAGAATGTGTTACGCTTTGATATCATAGTTGTTAAAAAAAGTACCAAAATGTATAAAAAAAATTGTGTCGGAGACCGGGTTCGAAACCGCGTCGCCAAAATTGAAGGCCAGCGTCCTACTCACTGAGATACAAAGGCATACTCTAATTGGGTGACATAATTAAGCTATACACCTACCTCGGTAATATCACGTGATAACACCGACTAGCCAATCACGCATAAGGAATGAATTCTACCTGGTAGACATACCCAGTAATCTTTTTAAATGGAAAAATACGAAATAACTGCTAAACTTAATTAAATTGTAAACTATGTGGTACTTCAGTTAGTAAGTTTCAATGCATTGTACACATCGATGCCAAGTTTATGTCAGTTTTCGACAATTTTCTGGCGTTTTTGTTCGCTATTTTATCATACGTGAGACAGCCCCTTTGATATCGGATTGAATACTTAAGCCGATTACTGATTTTTTCAACAATATATGAGCAAATCCTCGTACCTTCCAAACTATTGACCTTTCGCGTTCCTACGGTTCCCAGTAGTGGTGCGTGTTGTCATGGGGACTCCGCTTCCATCTCTTTCAACACCAGAATCAGGTCCAAGTTAGTAAGGGTCGTGACTGGAAATGCATGGGAACACAGGCGGTCTCCAAAGTATACAATCTGGAATATCAAACATTACCCTTGTCATTTTATTACATTCTCTTAACAGCAGTATAGATCACCAATATTCCGGTAAATTTTCCTGGCCTATACCGACGCTGGAAGTCTTGAAATGGCGTTACCTTCTGTTAGTTTATTTTTTTTTAAATATTAAAATATATAGATAGTTTATAATTGTATCAATTTGTTTACGCCAACACTTACATTTGGGTTTTTTCTGCACCAGTTAATTTGAAAATGAGTACATAAAGTGTACAGTAGCTACCTAAACATTCAGTCCAAATATGTATGTAATGTGTAAAGAAGAGTAAAATAGTTTTCTTCAGTGCAAGTATTAATAGTAATTTGAATGTAAAGCAATTTTATTGTGGAAAGATGTAAATAATGATTTGTATAATTTCATAATCGTATCTTAGTTATGAAACGTTAGGCGGTGAAGACATATAAACTAAGCAAAGTAAACGAAATCGAATATACATGTTAAACAGCAAATCAACCTTACACCTTCATTAAAGAACTGTGAATGACTGGAACCTCCTGCCAACCAGATCAGAATCGGTTCCTACACTGGATATCTTCAAAGATCTCTCGATTGAGAAGCCTGCCACCTAAACAACAGTGAAACACAAATTTGTATATAAATTTAAACATTTTTGAGACATAAAGTTCGCTACCACAACGCAGTCTCGTTGGCCTTAGTTCTATTGAGAGCCCAGCTCAGCATATGAAAGAAGAAGAATAATAACAACGGGCTTGTGTTGAAGCCTAGGAACAATTTTCATAAACCAATTAACCAAAAAATGTTGTAATTAATGAACACGGCTGGAAGAAGAGGACTTTAACCACACTTAAATTTATTTCCGTGTTAAAGCCATCCCTTATGAAAAATGAATAACACTTGAGGTGCATATACTTGAGATGCTATAACGAACTTCAATTATTATCTGGTCATTGTGGCGTCTTATATCATACTGGAAACAAGAAAAGTTTAAAAAATTACTAAAAAACAACATGATAAAAAGATTTAGCGGTCACAAAATCGTGGATATTTCCAATAAATTCGTCAATCATCTTTGTTTCGGAAATATTTCGATATTAAGATTTCCAACCCTCTTTGAACACATGCAGTTTAGGAGGCTGCAACTTAACATATCACGGACTAAATTACATGATACAACCACACCAACTTATTCAGCAACATGACAACACCAGTGCCTACACATACACCCGCATTTACAACATCACCAGTAATACCGACAGTTAGAGCGCCTACACATACACCCACATCTACAACATCCCAATAATGCCGACAGAACCAGCGCCTTCACATACACCCGCATCTACAACATCACCAGAAATACCGACAGTTAGAGCGCTTACACATACACCCGCATCTACAACATCACCAGTAATGCCGGCAACACCAGTGCCTACACATACACCCGCATCTACAGCATCACCAGAAATACCGACAATTAGAGCGCTTACACATACAACCGCATCTACAACATCACCAGTAATACTGACAACACCAGTGCCTACACATACACCCGCATCTACAACATCACCAGTAATACCGACAACACCAGCGCTAACACATACACCCCTATCTACAACTTCACCTAAAATACTGACAACACCAGTGCCTTCACATACACCCGCATCTACAACATCACCAGTAATACTGACAAAACCAGCGCTAACACATATACCCGCATCTACAACATCACCAGTAATACTGACAACACCAGTGCCTACACATTTACCCGCATCTACAACATCACGAGAAATGCTAACAACAACAGCGCCTACACATACACTCGCATCTACAACATCACCAGTACTACTGACAACACAAGCGCCTTCACATACACCTGCATCTACAACATCCTCAGTAATACTGACAACACCAGCGCCTAAAAATACACCCGCATCTACAACATCACCAGTAAAACTGATAACACCAGCGCAAACAAATACACTCGCCTCTACAACATTACCTGTAATACTGACAACACCAGCGCCTACACATACACCCGCATCTACAACATTACCAGTAATACTGACAACACCAGTGCCTACACAAACACCCGCATCTACAACATCACCAGTAATACTGACAACACCAGTGCCTACACATACACCCGCATCTACAACATCACGAGTAATACTGACAACACCAGCGCCTCCACATACACAGGCATCTACATCATCACCAGTAATACCGACAACACCAGTGCCTACACATACACTCGCATCTACAACATCACCAGTAATACCGACAACACCAGCGCTTGCACATACACCCGCATCTTCAACATTACCAGTAATACTGACTATATAAGCGTCTACACATACACCAGCATCTACAACATCACCGGTAACACTGACAACACCAGTGCCTTCAAATACACCCGCATCTATAACATCACCAGTAATACCGACAGTTAGAGCGCTTATCCATACACCCGCATCTACAACATCACCAGTAATACTGACTATATAAGCGTCTACACATACACCAGCATCTACAACATCACCAGTTACACTGACAACACCAGTGCCTTCAAATACACCCGCATCTACAACATCACCAGTAATACCGACAGTTAGAGCGCTTATCCATACACCCGCATCTACAACATCACCAGTAATACTGACAACACCAGTACCTATACATACACCCGCATCTACAACATCACCAGTAATACTGACAACACCAGCGCCCACACATACACAGGCATCTACAACATCACCAGTAATACCGACACCACCAGTGCCTACACATACACCCGCATCTACAACATCACCAGTAATACCGACAACACCAGTGCCTACACATACACAGGCATCTACAACATTACCAGTAATACTGACTATATAAGCGCTTGCACATACACCCGCATCTACAACATTACCAGTAATACTGACTATATAAGCGTCTACACATACACCAGCATCTACAACCTCACCAGTAACACTGACAACACCAATGCCTTCAAATACACCCGCATCTACAACATCACCAGTAATACCGACAGTTAGAGCGCTTATCCATACACCCGCATCTACAACATCACCAGTAATACTGACAACACCAGTACCTATACATACACCCGCATCTACAACATCACCAGTAATACTGACAACACCAGCGCCCACACATACACAGGCATCTACAACATCACCAGTAATAACGACAACACCAGTGCCTACACATACACCCGCATCTACAACATCACCAGTAATACCGACAACACCAGTGCCTACACATACACCCGCATCTACAACATTACCAGTAATACTGACTATATAAGCGCCTACACATACACCCGCATCTACAACATCACCAGTAACATTGACAACACCAGTGCCTACAAATACACCCGCATCTACAATATCACCAGTTATACCGACAGTTAGATCGCTTATCCATACACCCGCATCTACAACATCACCAGTAATACCGAGAATACAAGCGCATACACGTTCACCCGCATCTACAGCATTACCAGTTATACTGACTACATAAGCGCCTACACATACACCCGGATCTATAACATCACCAGTAATACTGACAACCCACGCACATACACATACACCCGCATCTACAACATAACCAGTAATACTGACAACACCAGCGCCTACATATACACACGCATCTACAACATCACCAGTAATACCGACAACACCAGCGTTTACACATACACCCGCATCTACAACATTACCAGTAATACTGACTATATAAGCGCCTACACATACACCCGCATCTACAACATCACCAGTAACATTGACAACACCAGTGCCTACAAATACACCCGCATCTACAACATCACCAGTTATACCGACAGTTAGAGAGCTTATCCATACACCCGCATCTACAACATCACCAGTAATACCGAGAATACAAGCGCATACACGTTCACCCGCATCTACAACATTACCAGTAATACTGACTACATAAGCGCGTACACATACACCCGGATCTATAACATCACCAGTAATACTGACATCACACGGACCTACACATACACCCGCATCTACAACATCACCAGTAATACGGACAACACCAGCGCCTACACATACACCCGCATCTATAACATCACGAGTAATACTGACAACACCAGTGCCTACACATACATCCGCATCTACAAAATCACCAGTAATACTAACAACACAAGTGCCTACACATACACCCGCATCTACAACATCACGAGTAATACCGACAATACCAGCGCCTACACACACACACCCGCATCTAAAACGTCACCAGTAATACTGACAACACCAGCGACTACACATACACAGGCATCTACAACATCACCATTAATACCGACAACACCAGTGCCTACACATACACCCACATCTACAACATCACCAGTAATACCGACAACACCAGCGTTTACACATACACCCGCATCTACAACATCACCAGTAATACTGACTATATAAGCGCCTACACATACACCCGCATCTATAACATCACCAGTAACACTGACAACACCAGTGCCTACAAATACACCCGCATCTACAACATCACCAGTTATACCGACAGTTAGAGAGCTTATCCATACACCCGCATCTACAACATCACCAGTAATACCGAGAATACAATCGCATACACGTTCACCTGCATCTACAACATTACCAGTAATACTGACTACATAAGCGCCTACACATACACCCGGATCTATAACATCACCAGTAATACTGACATCACACGCACCGACACATACACCCGCATTTACAACATCAACAGTAATACTGACAACACCAGCGCCTACACATACACCCGCATCTATAACATCACGAGTAATACTGACAACACCAGTGCCTACACATACATCCGCATCTACAACATCACCAGTAATACTGACAACACCAGTGCCTACACATACACCCGCATCTACAACATCACGAGTAATGCCGACAATATCAGCGCCTACACACACACCCGCATCTACAACATCACAAGTAATACTGACAACACCAGCGCCTACACATACACCCGCATCTACAACATTACGAGTAATACTGACAACACCAGTGCCTACACATACACCCGCATCTACAACATCACGAGTTATACTGACAGCACCAGCGCCCACACATACACCTGCATCTACAACATCACCAGCAATAAAGACAACACCAGTGCCTACACATACACCCGCATCTACAACATCACCAGTAATACCGACAACACCAGCGCCTACACATACACCCGCATCTACAACATCATCAGTAATACTGACAACACCAGCGCCCACACATACACAGGCATCTACAACATCACCAGTAATACCGACAACACCAGTGCCTACACATACACCCGCATCTACAACATCACCAGTAATACCGACAACACCAGCGCTTAAACCTACACCCGCATCTACAACATTACCAGTAATACTGACTTTATAAGCGCCTACACATACACCCGCATCTACAACATCACCAGTAACATTGACAACACCAGCGCCTACAAATACACCCGCATCTACAACATCACCAGTTAAACCGACAGTTAGAGAGCTTATCCATATACCCGCATCTACAACATCACCAGTAATACCGAGAATACAAGCGCATACACGTTCACCCGCATCTACAACATTACCAGTAATACTGACTACATAAGCGCCTACACATACACCCGGATCTATAACATCACCAGTTATACTGACATCACACGCACCTACACATACACCCGCATCTACAACATCACCAGTAATACTGACAACACCAGCGCCTACACATACACCCGCATCTATAACATCACGAGTAATACTGACAACACCAGTGCCTACACATACACCCGCATCTACAACATCACCAGTAATACTGACAACACCAGTGCCTACACATACACCCGCATCTACAACATCAAGAGTAATACCGACAATACCAGCGCCTACACACACACCCGCATTTACAACATCACCAGTAATACTGACAACACCAGCGACTACACATACACAGGCATCTACAACATCACCAGTAATACCGACATCACCAGTGCCTACACATACACCCGCATCTACAACATCACCAGTAATACGGACAACACCAGTGCCTACACATACACCCGCATCTACAACATCACCAGTAATACTGACTATATAAGCGCCTACACATACACCTGCATCTACAACATCACCAGTAACATTGACAACACCAGTGCCTACATATACACCCGCATCTACAACATCACCATTTATACCGACAGTTAGAGCGCTTATCCATACACCCGCATCTACAACATCACCAGTAATACCGAGAATACAAGCTCATACACGTTCACCCGCATCTACAACATTACCAGTAATACTGACTACATAAGCGCCTACACATACACCCGGATCTATAACATCACCAGTAATACTGACAACACACGCACCTACACATACAACCGCATCTACAGCATCACCAGTAATACTGACTACAAAAGAGACTACACATACACCCGCATCTACAACATCACCAGTAATACTGTCTATACAAGCGCCTACACATACACCCGCATCTACAACATCACCAGTAATACTGACTAAAAACCAAATTTTGGAATCAAAATCAATCCAGGCCAACACATCGACATCACGAATAATCACGTCAGCATCATTCTACATAAAAAGTAATAGAGTAACTGCTGTGATCATGGTAAGAATTGTTGAAAATATTGTGTTACTGGACAGGGGGAGTGTAGCGAGGAAACATGCACGTGCAGCAGGATATCAAAAGTACAGCTTGTCTAAATGCTTACTATTCAATGATCATGGTTTATAACCTATGCATACTTCTGGATTGTTGCAGTCGTTTGTATCTGACGATTGGGATACTGTAAATGGTAACTGTTGGTTAGTAAGCTTATGGATACTTTTTTCTATACATTTCATGCTTGCATTTGTTTTTGAACTAGTTCAAAGGCAAGCATACACAATTAAGTTTACACTGCAATATTTTACATTTTAAAAGAGGAAATTGTAAAGCTTCACCTTTGTAAAGCTTTTCAGTGTAAAGGCGCTTAAAGTGAAGCCGCATCTTTTATAAATGCAAAATTTCATGCCTCACATTTCCAAGTTCCAAAATACAAATTGTTGATGTAAGGAAATAAATATTAGAGATCTTAATAGTCGTTTAATTTTCAAGTTGTGTTGTTAAAGTAAAAAAAAAAACGTTTACTACATATTCAGTGAAAAATGGACGGAAGGAGGAAGTACACACTAGGGTTTGACTTTCTGAACAATAGAAAAACTGGAACTGGTGCTTACAATTGCAGGAAGTTGCATTATGTTCCTTTTATTTGTCATACAACACGCATACGTCTAGTCATTAATCATTATTTTCAAGATACTACATGATGTTTGCATGTATGATGTTTTTAAATAGTGTTAGTTTAATTTTTACTACAGAGTTGAACCAAACTGGAATTCACATAGTCAGTACAGATGAAAGGTCATTGACGCTTTTCTGGGAGCTGAATTCAGACATACACGAATCTCCAGTAAACGTCACAGTTGTTGCAAATAATGTCGATGGTGGTGAGGAATACACTTGTATTCTAGGACAGGCTAGAAATGCAACCTGCGCTGATCTCGACCCTGGATGTAACTATACCGTCAAAGTGAATGTCCAAAGAGGAACTTTTGAGGGCTCTGTGCTTACCTCTGCCTCTTTAGGTATTATATCAAAGAGTTGTATGTTCATTGTTTTTGATATTATGTACAAACATAACTTAACATTTAGCAATTATAGTAGAATCCAACAGTTCATAGACGCTGATCATGCATAGTTTTGACACTCAATTAGAGCACAAATAAGCAGAGTCGCGAATGCTGATGGCTGGTTTTAAAGACTGGGAAATTTCAACTGTCTGTTGTAAAAGTAATTATTATTTGTGTTTCACTGATTAGCTATTGTACTTGCACCACTGAATTTGCACCCTGCATCACTAGTCTCCACATGATTAAATTTGTTTTTCAAGAACAGAATGCTTAATTTACTTCGTGTTTGTTTAGTTCCTGCTAGTCCTGGAAAATTAAACACTACTCTTTGTGGAGTTTTTGAGGCACCAGATGTCACTTTATGTTGGGACCCAAGTGAAGGGTGTGTGGATTATTACTATGTATACGTTACACAGTCAGGTGGTGAGGTAGTCTTTTCGACCCAAACATCTGACGGTGCGAATTTCACAAAAGTCACCAATTTGACAGCCGGGACAGAATACAATATAACAATCTTTGCACACAGTTTTAACCAATCTAGCGCTTCAACATTGGACACATTTATAACGCAACCAAGTGGTTTGTATATTTTTGAAATCGTTTTTTAATCGCAACTTCCATATTTACGATTAAATCAATGTGTTTTTATTTCAAACATATAACTCGGTTTTAATATCATATACAACTAATTCAACAAATAGCCCTTTCTTCCATCTCACGTTGTTCGTGATTGATCAACAAAGGTAACTAACACAAATAAAATGGTAAATCATTGTTATACATCTGAATCATACCATCGTTATTTATAAAGTAAATCAACACAGACAAACAGACAGACAAACGGGCGGGCGCGGACGGAAGGACAGACAAACGCAAGTTTTGTTTTCGACTAGTACATGGTTCCTAATAAATGACAACACTGTGTATCAACTACATGTAGAAAACATGAATATATTTATAGACTTTAGTGATAAGTAGGATAGCGTGTTTAAAGTATGCATAAATAGTAAATACTACGGATTCATTACTTAATTAAAATAGCATTTTTTAACAAATTCATATTTGATTACATGCATATATAGTACACAAAATCTATAAACACCAACTTGGACCAATATCACATCCAGACATTGGTAACATTGCGATAACTAATTTCCACTATAATGTTACTTATTTATTTCCGGCTATTTTATAAACCACATGTGTTGATTAAATCACAAATTCAAAGTGTTTCGATACAAAAGCAGATATTGGTTTAATTTTCAATTCAGTTCCATGAAAACCTTATTTATTGGTTTTGTGAATTTCAGAACCAAGCCAGCAACTAAACCTCTCAGTTAAAGTTCTCGGAAAAACGGAAGTAAAGTTAAATTGGGAATCTCCTAAACACCCAAATGGGGTGATTTCTGCCTACACGTTGTGCTTTGCTTACAAGCACTATTGGGACCAGTCATACTCCGAAACAAACTGCACTAACAAAACAGCGCCGGAAATGGACGTGAATGGAAACCACTTTAAAACAAACTTGTCACTTCCTTTTGCAGGTACTGTTTGCTTCGATAGAGGGTTATGTTTTATGTGTATGTGCTATGGTTCCAAGCACTTTATGGACTAGCTATACTCAAAAACAAACTGCACTTACAAATCAGTGTCGGAAGTTGACATGATTGGAAACTACTTTGAACTTAACTTGTCACTGCCTTTTGCAGGTAATGTCTGCATGGATGGAGTAATAAATATTTTTTGATATATATAATTGTCGTGCAGTTTCGTGCTTCATAAGCAAGCAATTATACTTTTTTACATATTTTCAAAACGGTTCTTTATTTAATTTTACACTTTGTTATCCGTTTCGTTTGGAAGCCTATCATCCTCTTCGGTTACCGTTGTTTGTAACCAAAATATATGTCCTCAGACGATATCACATATATATGTTTAAATATTATATTTATAAATGACATGGTTTCGTCTACTGGGTTTGTCCCTGTAGTTTTCGTTGTATTATGTTAAGAATACAACAGTAATTTAAACAATGTATTACAATTTCGTTAATTGCTGAATCACTTATTTCAGGTACATTTTATACCTTTTCTGTTGCTGCTCTTAACGAAATGTTCACAGGAAAATCTGTATTTGTTGACGCAAGAACTCACGAATCAAGTAAGTATCTGTTATATTTAGTACAAAAATATGTATAATTGATATCGCCATTGAATTAATGTATGCAATACAATTTGAGTTCTTTCTTTCAAATATACCTAACATGTAATTTAATGTGAAAACAAAACACAAATGTTTCGAAAACATTCGGCTATGGATATATTTTGGCCTACTCAGAGTTTTTAAAATTATTCAATAATAATAATAATAATAATAATAATAATAATAATAATAATAATAATAATAATAATAATAATAATAATAATACACATACTAATAATAATAATGATAATAATAATAATAAACGTATGTTTTATTCCACAGCACCCGGGCGTGTCACTGGACTGTACTCACAGGCAACCAACACAACCATTACCTTGATGTGGTCACGTCCAGCTGTCCCGAATGGAGATATCATAAAGTATGAGCTTCAATGGGAAAAAGGGGGAAAGAGGTGCTTGGTCGTTATCAAAGCAGATACACAATCGACCTGGGTAAGTATGGAAAGACTAATTGGATTTTCAAAATTGTAATAAACATGTTCCATATTAATATCTGAATCAATCAAACCGTCCGGGTAAAATGGCATTCTTCTATTGTATAATGAGTACGAGTGATGGGGACGATGTACCATGTAAAATGCAACTCGTCCATGTACCCGGTGGTTTCAGATGCATATTAAAGATTATAACGTGAGAAGGGGAGTTAATGGTATAATTAATGTTACAAGTTCTTGTTTAATGCGTTTACTTTCTTTACAAATGACTGACATATAACGAATACTAGCCTATAAGCAGTTTATATTCAGCGTATTTAAGTAAATGATCAATAAACTTGTGATACAAAGGAGTAAGTCCTTACAATATGTGTCAATTTTCAAATTAAAATATCCTTGATCGAAGTATGTCTTGGCATGAACGCTAAGTTTATTCCGCTAGCACATATAAGCATTTACGTTATGATAATTAACTCTTTACAGGTACCCCATGGTGAAAGCTGTGGTTCGGAACTGCCTGAGCCAATTGATCTAAACCAAGTGGACGTGAACTACACCATTACCGCGCTTGAACATTTTAAAGACTATGATCTGTGGTTGATGCCATTTACAGCTGCAGGAGGAGGAGATTTCAGTGAACTAAAACAACGAACACTTGAAACAAGTATATGCTTTCATCGTTCTCTGATTCATTTCTGTGTCAACAGTCTGTTGGTCATAATTAAGATCTTAAGTCTTGTTTACCATTGTAGAATACCTTGTACTGGAGATATCCGTTATCTATAACATAATATTAACAAATTCCATAGACCATTTCGCCCAATCGTAGCTTAACTGAATAAACTAAAATAATAAAAGTATGTACACCTAAATTAAACATTTAAGCACTGATCTATCATGAAAAAAACATACAAACAATAAAGAAACTATACGTATATTAATTACATCAGGCCTGGGCCCAGTGGGTAATTTGACAATACGCGATATTGGGTCAACCGCGATAAACGTGGCATGGACGATTCCTGAAATCAAACCAGGTCCAACCAACTACACAGCGGTCGCTAGGAGCACGATACCAGGACTGGAACACACTGCTCGGTGTGAAGTGGAAGGTCAGTGAGATCACAAAAAAATAAATATATATATGAAAAGTTGTAGTTTGTGATAACTTTCGTACCATGAAGGCCTTTTTGCGTATGTAGGCACACGCTGTTACATTATCACTCTTTTTGGTTTAAACAAATAGAGACTTTCCAAGATGATAATAATTAAAAAAAAAAAAAAAAAAAAAAAAAATTATTTGTATTTTGCCTGGTAATCGTTCATTGTGATATTTCCATTGTTACTGTATATAACCAGCGTTAACCGTGGTTAAAAATATTTCAGAGAAAGATGCCAGTGAGTTACAAAATATCCTCCACGTCTTCCAATATTGTCTTCTTAATAAAGTTGCATTTTCACTCAATTCATGTGATATGATTTTTTTATTTAACAAATCTCTTCAATTGTTTTATCCATACAAGGATGTTGAAAGAACTAATAATATCATAAGAATGGACAAGAAGTATAGACTGTAATAAAACAAATGAAAATGTCGCCTTGGTAAACACGCTTTACAATGTATAAGAAACGACAACTATCAACTACCTACAAGCATGTTGACTTGGAAATATTTGTATACACTAACTTTTTTGTTTATGGTGCATGTTCTTATCATTTCGCACTATGGCACTTGTTATGCTCTACATTGTTTATAATCGAATCATTGACTCGTGTTGTCATGTTATTATCACAAAGCTCAATATTTAAATGCTACTATATGGCCATACGTTGATGTAATCCTTAGTGATTGTAAAGTAAGGCCGCCCTTAAGAGCGCTTAGCTTATCTGTTCTTGAAATAGAATATGGGATGTTCAAAATCGTGCAGTGGTGCCTACCATTTTGATTCGTGAACAGTCTCAATCAAAAACAAAAAGGCTTCTTTCATAACTTAATTTCCTTATAACAAGATCAGGCTACGCACGCTATTTTCGTGTTTGTATAAATTGTGAAATATTTTATTGGAAGTATTGAGACAGTTAAACGAAATTATATTCATCAATATTGCGATTAACTATTTTTGGTTTTGAAATATACATATTTAGTATGAAATGTAGCCTGAGAAATAACATTCTTAAGCATCTTACGATGGAGTTTGTTTGTGTTGGAGAAATTGGGACTTGGTGTAAATTGTGAATTCCAAATTACCACAATTCTAGAATCCTGTATACATATAACACACCATGGGCGTAATACATTTTCCAGATTACACGAGCACTGGATGTGAGATAGAGAGCCTCCGCGAATTTTGGCAGTACCAGGTGAAGGTCATTGCAGAAACCAAGGGAGGGATCAGTGTAACAAAACTCTCTCAGCCTTTCTATACCGAAGAATCAAGTATGTATTTCAAAATCAACTTTGCCAAACATTGTTTTCGCAAAATGTTAACTGAAATGTTAATCTTTATATAAAGATCAAAGCTTAAATGAAAGTAGTTTGCATTATTTTCTGAAAAGAACCTTGAACAAGTTTAGTTCGAGCTGATTAAATATTTTGATACTCTTAGACTTATAACTTAAAGAGCCACAATTGAAATTTCAATGTGATATGTATATTTACGATGATATTAATATCGCAAAGCTTGTAACGTCTGTGGTATGTGGTATAACATTATACATGTATTTATCGGTACGATTCAAATTGTATGTAAACGAACCTGAATTGAAATGAAATGTAATTTTGTTTCGTTTTAGCCCCAGGGACACCGACGTCATTTCAAGTACAACTTTTAAAAGATCTGACAAACGTATGTGACGCCACAAAGGTCACAGTTACCTGGAGCGAACCCAACCTCCTGAACAGAAATGCCAATATCACACAGTATGTTGTACAGACGGAGCAACATAATCACGATGTGTTCACGTATACCGTTGATGACCCTAAACCATTTTCCAGACACAACAGTCAGTTTTCATTGGTGTATGGAGGTCTCAAGGCTAATCGGGTATACCAGTGGCAGGTCAGACTATATTTTATTCAATTTGTTGTATTCCTCACCTAGCGTCTAAACGTCTGTGAATATTTGTCAGTTATGTATTGACTAATGATTTTTATTTGCGAAATTTCGTTGTGGGCGTCTTTTTAAACGACTAGTGCACGCCAGCTTATCGTAAAGTCAAAATAGTTCATATTTAAAATTGAATTTTTAATCGCCTAAACTTGGTCTTAAATGGTCAGCGGATAATTTAGTTTCAACGGTATATAAATGTTTATAAGTTAATTTCACACATAAAATGAAAGGCGTATCATATATACTTAGTAACAATTATTCAGTTATGATTCCAGCTATATGCAGTTGGAAGAAATGGGGTCAAGGGAAAGCCTGCTTACCAAGCATTTTGGACGGAGGAATGCGGTAAGTACAAGAGCAGCTGGACTGAAGCTCCGGTCATGTTTTTAAAGATGATGATTATTTTTGCATTCATTATTTTGCCTCTTTAACTCCATTTACTTACTTTTGGTGAATTATAGAAAAAAAAACTTCAATCGTAATTTCACATTTGATATTCATTCATGCTACTATTTCGTACACACATTGTTTTGAATCTATTAATAACCTAAACGTTTACGTATTTCAATTTTACTTTTTCACGGAAAAGCTCCCCCAAGAATGGACTCTCACATTGAGATATTAGAGATTACCTCGTCATCGGCCATTGTTGACCTTGATCCTAATTTCTTCACAAACAAAATACAAGGGGAGATAGTGAAGTATGGAATGGTAGGAGGAAATGGACGAGATGTGGTAAAAAAAGGTATGTTTAAGGGTTTTTGAAACGATTTTTAAAGATGACGCCACTGACACAGTAAAGTTGATAGTATTTGATTAGAGAGATTAAAAAGACGATATAATATTTTATTTAAACAGCATTAAGAAAAAAATCAACGTTATGATCTGTGTCGCTTTCAGTAATTGTTTTAATGCAGAATATTTCATTTATTTTCAGTATATGGAAACGATGTTATGAATGTAGGAAGCTGGAGCAATTTTACATCAAATAACAACCAGGGTGCTTATAGATTCACCTTCAACTTGGCACCGATTGTGAATGGTATACACTTTGTCTCTTTCCTTTGAAAAGTTTGAAATATTCTAAATAATTTGAACTCGCTATTAGATGTTTCAATGATTGTCCATTTTTTCATAATAGGTAAACTTCGGCTAGAGGTTGGACAAAATAAAAACTGCAGAAAACACGATCTTGAAAATTTTTGCAATGGGCCGCTTCCTAGTGGATTAGAACTATGGTAAACGGAACTAAACGCAATTTTGACATGGTTACGTTTAGTTTAGTGTATGCGTCTTTCTTTTAGCGAGAGAAAGTTTTCTCCACAAAAGCTATTTATACAGATAATAGAATCACGCTTACGTCAGATTTCTGGGAAGTGACCAGCACTGGTGACAATACTGAGATGACATGTCTTTCACAATACGTCATTTGGCCGGTCATGACTGTAATGATGTAACCCCAACGTATATAGGTTTGGGGTAAAAATAAACGCAGTTTTGTTTCAGAGATCTTAATCCACGTCTCATACCATCTATCGAGCATGTATATATTTTATCTCTATGGTGACTGTATAAATAATTATTGATACAATTCTTATACGATTCGTGTTCACAGTTATGTCAATTGAATTACCATTGACAGGGTAAAGGCCTATGCCTGCACAAGGGTTGCATGCACTGTGTCCGAGCACTATGGACCTTTCACAATCCAACAACCACACCAAGATTCGAATGCCAGTGGTGTGGATGGGGGCTTGATTGCATTGCCCATTCTTATTGCCATCCTTATCCTCATCAGTATGTTTCTGGTTCTTTGGTGGCGAGGAGCAATTGACCCGTAAGTGTGATTGAATGTTTTAAAATTATATATGGTAGACGCAATGTGTACAATTTTGAATAAAGTGTTTGTTTTGTTAAGTTTTGTTTTAAACTAGAATGCTTCATTTAAATGCCTTTGTTTCTACAAAAGCCACATAATATACGTGTAACACTTACGCATTATAATTGTTTATAACTTTTATTAAAGTTATAGTATATAGTAGTTGTATATTTATGTTTCATATAGTTTCATATTTTTCATCATCTCAAGTTTATTTCGTCTCTTTTCCCACGTTTGAAAGTGTGTTTTTTTTCTATGGACACTCCTTTTTTATTTTTTGGTTTACAAGAATTTTTGGAAAAAATGTCCACCAGGCGGTCGAAAAAAAAAAAGAAAAAAAAAAGGAAAAAAGTCACAAAACATACTCTTAAAGGGTAAAAATCAGACAACAACATAAAAACATTGAAAATTTATATCATTTACATGACATTTTAAATTTTTAAACTGCTATTAATGCATGTTTTAATACACTCAAAGTTTCAAAGTTCTAATTAAACACAGTTTAAATCTTACATACTGTGCATATAAAACATCAATGAAATTGACTATAAAACATGTTTACATGTATAAACTACACTTTTTATCAAAGATACATTGAATATCACTCAGCAAGACATTTGTTAAGCTTCAAGGGTATGCTAAAGCAAAAGTGAATGCAGAACACTAAACTGAACAAGAACAATATTAAATTGAAAAAAGAGGCAATTTTACGCATTAAAATACAAAAAATTGCAATGTATTAAAACAATACATAATATTTTCTAAACATTGTTTCAGTTATTTCAATATTGGAAAATGCCAATAAAGTGAAATAATTACCAATTTTGTAAATAAGGAAGTAACATTTTATGAAGACATTTGAGCTTTAACATTATGAAAGCAATTCCTGAAAAACTAAAAACCAGACTAGACCTAGATTTGAGTTTTAATAACCTTTACCATCGATGGTGGCTCCTAGTTGTGTGTAACCCGATCCATGCTAAGTTCGGGTATTTTCGGACCGGGATATTTACCATGGGATGTTCACCAAATCCATTTCAAATTCAAATCTTGCAGCAAATTACCACATCAGTACATAAAAATCACATAACAAAATAATAAATCTAGCATGTGACTTAACTTTATGTACCAATGGTAGTAACAGAGAAATCCATAATTATGCAACGGATATTTTCATCTTCTCCCAACTCCGCCATTTTGTTTATACACGAGTTCACAGGGCATCTATACTTCATGCTTGTTTATTTTTCATTTTAAAGAGTATTCCTTGGTTACAACAACAAATCTCATTTATAGTGAAATATCAAGTTCATTACAAATTGAAATGGACTTATTCAAAATAGTTTTCCGTGTTGTTTTATCTAAATGTTTTGCACACAACTCCTGACATTAGTATTAAAATGTCATTGAGACATGTGTTCAACTCTTTCATTGTTTTTACTCTACTATTAACCCAAACATGAATAAACATGTAATCAAGAATAAACACAAGCTTTACATTGACTCAATAACAAGTATTTCCAAACCATTTTGTGATTTCAAATCCATAAACACCATCGACCGAACTTGTGAAACTAGGTCACCGGTGTCAACTTAGAAATTTTACTTTCGATTTCACCACTCACACTTAGTGCACTGTTATTTGATATTTAACCATAAAATGTTATAAAATGTTTTTCTCACACATAATTTGCAGATATTTGTGTCTACTAATTTGATGGCAGCCGCTGACAATTTTATTTTTTATCCATAAACAACAATATTTTCATGACCTAAATTGGCGGGGAATAACAACAATCACGTGACAGTTATTGTTTGTGTCGGCTGTTAAATTTGCCAATGTTTATTGCTATTGTTATTTTAACAACTCCTGCATATTTTAATTAATTATTTCATACAAAGAATGACTGCTATCGTCAATTCCGCCATTGCCATCGGGGCTGCCATAACAGTTGACTGGCTCACATGCTATCACTATAAATTGGCAAATACGGCCACGGAACAACAAACCAGTCGAGATCTACTGCATTTGTACTCTTATCTGTGCGTTTTTCTTTCGTTTCGCACCAAAATCAATACGGTCGGGAAAATAATTTTGAAAAAATAGTGAAATTCATTTTTTATTTTTTTTGTACTTTTCGGAAAATTAGACCCGCCGGTTTTGTAAACCAATTTATATAAAAGTAGTGGCCTAAACATTAAAAAAAACATGTCGAAACAAAATCAAGAGGCGGAGCTCAACAGTGCTATTACTATTGTGCTGATAAATGACAATGCTATTCACTTATACTACACACTATTTATTGAATTTATTGAGCTTTGTCGTTGATAACATAGTACAAATCAGTTCCGTCACCCAGTACCCTCGTAATTGAAATTATACACTCGTGCTGAAGCGCACGTGCTTTATTTCAATAACTCGGGGTTTGGGTGCTGTAACTAATAGTTATTGTTTTCTTTCTATTACTTAGACCTTAGAATTTGATGTATAAAGATTAACAAATGCTGTATCATAAATATAACCGACGAAAATGTGTATACTTATAACAAGTGCGTGACCAAAATTGATAATTTTGTAAATGCTTCCAGGCTTCAGTGGAAGTGGAAGAAACAAGTGCTTGGAGTAGGCGAGGAAGAACAGGAACAAGACACATATCAAGAGATTGCAGAGCCCGACAGGTCGTTTGTCTGCTGTTGCACATTTTTGTATCTTGTGTATTGAAAAGCCTTTAACCCGTGAATATGAATTATATGTTATTGAACAAAACTTGCTTATACCGGAAATGAATAAAATCGTGTTGCTATTGTTTTAAGGTCACTCCGAGTGAAACACACACTTTGATTTCGTTAAGCTTATATGTAAAATATGTCATTTATTGTCTTGTTGATGTATGCATATATATACGAGTAAGTTGTTTTAAACTTAATTGTTTAGTATTGTTATACTAAAGTATGGTGTATTCAAATGATTACACTAGACATAATCAACATTATTATTATTATTATTATTATTATTATTATTATTATTATTATTATTATTATTATTATGACTATTATTATTATTGACTTACGTGTACTAGTTTCATGATGTGAAAATGACAGCTTTTTTGCAGGCGCGTAACTAAGGCCTATTTGGGATTACGAAGATCGATGCCTTGTGGGTAGGTGTGGGATATTTTAACCCTTTCACCCCCTACCCTCCTTCGGTTTTTATTTCGAAATTGGGGCTTTTGTTATTGCAACTTCTTCGTCCTGTCAAACTTTCATTACGCAACTGCGTATTTGCGTACAGTCAGCTACGCGCTTGTATAATATATATACATAATTACCTGCGTTTGTTATTTTAACATTATAATATACTTAGAGGTTATAATATGGCCAAGTGGTGCCATTGAGTGATATATCCTCGGGCCATTATCAGCCTGTATTGGGTCTTATCACGCAATGATGCAGCATGACAATATATTAATGTTAAATTATTTCAATGTATTTTCAGACCGATATCCTGTTGAGTATGCGAACATGAATTAGCAAAGAACTGGTCTTTGGGCGCCAATGGGCGGAATTCGGAGTTCAACAAACAATACAATGATTCAGTACATACGTTGGCACGTGGAGAAAAATTACTATTAGAGAGGTGCAAAGTTGAAAATTTGATGAAGGAACACTTATTTAATCGCTTGTCAGTCAATAGTCATTTTTTTATTCGACCAGCGCGCTATTACATTGACGTCTGGCCGAGGGCACGAGAATGCTTGGTTCTTCCAAGACCAACGGGAAATAGTTCTGACAACTGACCGACAAATCTTATCTAGGTGTTTAATTATATGACTTTTATCAATGTGAAATATTTTTACAACAATTAATATAAAAAATATAACACCAACGTGCGGTAAACACGACACAATACACCGGGCGCAGGACATAAGTCTTGTAATTTCATGGAGTGAGTAAGAAATTATATTATCACTGTGAGTTTTATTTTGTATAATTAATAAAATCTCATAAACAATAAATGTTGTAATCATATGTGTTATCTTTTGTATGAATACAAATAGAAACGTAAGATTAGAACATTGGAAGCAAACGTTAACTGTGATTTTTTGGTGCAATATACTGCCTTCTTAAGGCTGTTTCCACTTGTGAAAATATGTCAATTTTTCCCCAAAAATTATAATTTTTCCAAATTTGATCAATGCAGATAACGTTAATGAATGAAAAAGCAATGAATTTCTTGAAAAATAAACAAAATCTTGACATTAAAACTAAAAATTTAAATCAAAATTGTTGAAATGATAAAACATTGCATAGCTTGAGCCAAAACGTCCGGTTTATATATCAATGGTGCGAGTCGTCAATCAACTACACAAAGACATTTTACTATTGCCATTTATGAATTTGGTGTAACTTTGGTGTAGAAGTAGAGCTGAAAATGATCGATTAAACAATACGATTTACAAAACTTTCGTAAGTTTAGTGCAAACATTTTCTAGGGCAACAATCTAGCACAGGCGGTTGTTTGTGTAATCAAAACCAAAGCGTCTCAATTTGGTGAACAATTCATGGCAAGTTGTTTTAATCATTCAAGGGATTCAAAGGATAGCGCAGACACGAAAAGTAGTATACAACATTTGACGTGCGACCTTGACCTTGAACCAAAGTGGGTGTAACATTCGCTCTGCACATTGAATTAGTATGATGAATATGTGTGGCAAGTTATTTCAAAACCCTTCAAGCTGTTGAAGAGATATTGAGCGGACTCTAAATGTAGTCATATGACCGTTGACCTCTACGAGTAACGTTGACCTGGACCCGAGCTGGTTGTAACGTAGGGATAACCCTGACCTCATACTGCCAACGTAACAATACATTTATTCAGTTCTACATACATAGCCCTACGCACTTCCTCAAACCTTTCATGGTCGTTACCGACCTTAACGGATGGCGCACAGTTACTTAAAGGTATCACAGGTGCCGTCTTAATTCATGCCAAGCGTTGTGAAGCAGAGGCTGTAAGACGTTGCAATAATGATTATAGCGCGGTCGCAAAGAGACACATGGAACCTTGCTTACATCAGTTTTGATTATTGCACATCAGTCACTTACTTATGAGTCTATTAAAGGATACGAATAGCTGCTACATGTTGTCTAGAAATTCCCGGCCAATGTCCGTCCCAGCCAGTCCGTCTCCACCATTACGGCGTGAACTGCACTGACGGTAACATGCATTTGAGTCTAACCAAAGATGTGCTGTTTCTGGTAATTTTTCTCATTGTTTGATAACTACAAGTATTGTTTCCTGCACCTCTATGACACCGTCCTCGGAGTGGCAAGCCATCACCTCAGTGTCTCCCATCATGGCAATCAACTGTGTAGCTTCGTAACCGATATTTGGAAACAATCACGTGTATAATTGAATAATTCGTTTCAAGTGAACAAACACTTTCAAGCCGACATCCCTGTGATTGCCGAAATATTGCTTACTTAAATTTCGTTGCTTCTCTTATGTACGTAATGCTTACAAATATGTACAAAAAGTGCAGAAAACATTTGGTCTTATTACTAGTATAATGGTACCATTAGTTATTGTTATGTTGATGAGTGTCTGTTTTGATATGATGTTTGGTCATGGTAGACTGTAGCCATTAACAATCTCAGCTAGTTATTGTTATGTTGATGAGTGTCTGTTTCGATATGATGTTCGGTCCTAATAAACTGGTACCATTAACTATTTCAGCTAGTAATCGTTATGTTGATGAGTGTCTGTTTCGATATGATGCTCGGTCCTTATAGGCTGGTACCATTAACAATCGCAACTAGTAATTGTTATGTTGTTCAGTGTCTGTTTCGATATGATGTTCGGTCCTAAAATGCTGTTACCATTAAAAATCGTAACTAGTAATTGTAATGTTGATAAGTGTCTGCTTTGATATGATGTTTGTTCGTGGTAGGCTGGTACAATAATCTCAACTAGGAATTGTTGTGGCGGCTAGATTTGGCCCTGAATTTTCTAATTGTTTATTGCACATTCATGTTGATCCAACACTGTTCAGGGGCATACCTAAGCATATTCCATCACGCTCTGGCGTACAAATCAATATTGGTTCCCCTCAATTGGCAAGTGCCAACAGTCGAAATCATGAAAAAATGGAAGGCTAAAAGTATGTATATACATGCACTTTTTACTGTTTTAGTGTGTTGTTATTGCGCTGAGTTTTGACTTTCAGAATGCTTTGAAATGGTTCTTTAAATCATTTATAGCTATATTTTTTTAACGCTTCATACGGGACGTCCAATCGCGCCTACCCCAATCTCATGTTACCCAATTTTGAGACCAAACTAATAACAAAATATAGGCAAACCCCTCGCATGAATGACAGCGACCGCTATCAGACAGCAAGCTATCACTACCAGTGCTTAGAATTACGGTGTACCGCAAGGGTCTGTCCTGGGGCCAAAAAAACCCTACACTATGCGCACACAACCTGTTGGAGCTACCTTCAGAAACCACAATCATTTCTATGAGGACGATTCCCGGTTTTCAGAATATATTAAAGTTCATTATGGCAATCTACATAAAATGGAGCGAGCGCAGCGATGCTGCAGGCCGAAAAAGCTAGCACCATTTACTGTAGAACGCCCAAATGAACTCTAACTTAGTTGGTGTTCGCACTTACATACAAACGACTCATAATTATTGACAAATCACAATCATTGCAAATGTAAACCATTATTTTTACACATTCATATTTACTGGATTAAAGTGTATATGTTCTTTTTTAAAACATTTCATTTTTGAATTCCATTCCAAAAATATACATAGTACAGCATTATTTTAACAGCGATGTTTTCAAAGTGTGTGCGCACTAAACAGAGTGGCTTGGTCACGTGAATGTGAAACTGAAAGGAGAAGTGTTAGTCGGAGATAGAAGTTAATGAACTGGATGACACGGATAACGGGGCTACTTCAGTTCAGTTCATTTTTATACCCTTTTTATCATTATTGTTGGTTCCTGAAATTAATGGTTAATTGTGTGGTTTATCTTACAATTTAACAGCTAGTATTTTCATATATTGTGTTGTAGTATACTTATTTAGTCGACGAAAGCGGTATAAATTTGAGACTGAGTTCAGTAAAATTAAATCAGTACCTTATGAAAAGTTTAATTACGCTTTTGTCTTAGGTTATCGTACATAAATGGATGCAAACATGTTTTGATTTACTGTTTCAATTTCCATGAAAACGGAAACATACTAATCCAAATGTTGTACATTGAATGTCAATTTCCTGACCTAAAGCTAATATATCAAGTGCCTGTAACAATTCAATCACATCATTTCTTTATAGTTGCCTGTAAGAGAGGCGATCAGGCGCGTAATGAAATTTTGACAGGTCGAAGTTTTTGTTATACAAAAAAAAAAACGAATTTGAAATAAAAACTTAAAGAGGTGGGGGGGGCGTCGATCTGCGTAATCCCAAATTGGCCCTAGCTACGCGCCTGGCGATGCTCATTGCAAACATAATCCACGATATTTGATGGAAGTAGTTTAATATGCAAGAAATACACATGCAAATTGCCTTAATGTTTATTTTAATATATGGATATAAATGTACTGAGACTAAAAGCAAACATTATGAAATGTTGTATTTGCTGAAGAATTCAGTTTAGCATTGCATATTTATTTATTCAGGTATCTATATTTTAAGCTCTGCTGGCCATAGGCCAGATAGCATATGCAATGGCGCGTTGCCCCTCGACCGGACGTCCTTCCGTCAAAAACTTCATGTGAACAAGATCAATCATCAGTTCTGATCGCATCTCAATCAAACTTATACAGCAGTTAGTTATCCATGAGAGCTCGGTTTCTTTCTAGTAAAATCCACCCATGTGTGCCTGGATTATGGGCCTCCAAATTGTCATGATTCCTATGCAGCTTGTGAATTCGATAGAGTCTCTTTTTCGTATTCGATCTTCATAAAACTTAGACAGTAAGTTAGATTTTGCTGACAAATCGGTTCCCAAATCGGCTTATGGATGAGTGGATTATTGCCCTTGATATAGTCGAAATTGCAATAATTGAGCTTACTAATATATTACAGCCTCCATTTAACATCCGATATTTACTTAACTTGTAAAGTAGTAAGGTATTGATTTAATTAAGGTTCCTTTGGAAAACCACCAGATCCATACATGCATGATTGGATTATGGCCCTGAAAATTGTAAAAAAAAAAGCTAGAATACGGCGTGTGAACACAATATATATGTAGCCTGCATCCTTTGCCGATCTCTACCAATATTTTTGTAAATTGATTAAGCCTAGGTTCATTTCGAATACCATCCACATCCGCCCGTTCATAAATGTATGATGGCTCTTGAACTTGCAAAAATTGCTGTAATTGAACTTGTGGACACAATACAGCCTTCATTCATTAATCGATGTTTACTAAACGTTTACAGTACCTATATATTTACCTATATCACAGATTCTTCCAGATCTGCCCATGCATGACTTACCCATACGTACATGCTTTGGATAGAAAATGACCAGAAAAAATCTCTTATAATTAATGTAAGTATGCTTTTGCAAATATAAATTGATTTTTTACTGTAAATTTCATAAAAACGTGAACGTACTTAAGAAGAATATGTGGCATAGTGCTAAGTGGAGCCACGTTATTTCTAATCTCGTGCCTCTAAATAGGGTTTAGTTTTGAAATTTCTGGGCTTGTCCCGGTAGTTTTTATTGTGTTATTGATACGACAACGCTGTTAAAAATCCAAATACTTATGAATTTAAGGGGAAATAAATGCTGAACTTGATACTTGCAAAAAAAAAAATCAAAGTCTAACATGTCTAATGTCACAGAAGTCAAATGTATGCAGTGTAGAGTAGTAACATATGTGAAAAGTGTATAGATATATCGTGTAGAGTAGAAAAAACATATATAAAGTATAACGTAGTCAAAGATATAACGTGTACAAGAGTAAAACATATATAACGTGTATATTAATCAAGTATATATAACATGTAGAGTAGTTAAACAAGTAAAACATATAGAGTAATCAAGCATAGAACGTGTAGAGTAGTAAATCAAGTATAACGTATAGAGCTATCAAGCATACAACGTATGAGTGGTAAAACAAGTACCACGTATAATTTTATCAAGCATACAACGTGTGGAGAAGTAAAACAAGTACAATGTATATCGTATAGAGTTATCATGCTAACAACGTGTAGAGTTGTAGAATAAGTATAATGTATATAGTTTTTAAACATACAACATATAGAGTAGTTAAACAAGTATAACGTATAGAGTTATCAAGCATAAAACGCGCAGAGTAGTCAAACAAGTATAACGTACAGAGTTATCAAGCATACAACGTGCAGAGTAGTCAAACAAGTATAACGTATAGAATTATCAAGCATACAACGCATAGAGTAGTCAAACAAGTATAACGTATAGAGTTATCAGGCATACAACGTGCAGAGTAGTCAAACAAGTATAACGTATAGAGTTATCAAGCATACAACGTGTAGAGAAGTAAAACAAGCATAACCTTTAGAGTTATTAAGCATACAACGTGTAGAGAAGTAAAACAAGCATAACCACTACAGTTATTAAACTTACAACGTTCAGAGCAGTAAAACAAGTATTAAGTATAGAGCAATCAAGCACACAACGTATAGAGGAGTTAAACAACTATTACGTATAGAGAAATCAAGCATAGAATGTGTATGGTAGTATAACATGTGTCAAGTTAAGATGCTTCATATTTGTTTAAAGTATTGAAACATGTATAAGGTGTAGAGTTTTAAAAATGGCTAAAGTGTAGATTGCATGTATACGTATTTTAAATCAGCATTTTATTGTTTAATTTATTAGCTTTATTGATTGGTGCCCATGATTCATTTGAAAAAAAAAAAACCCTATTTTTCCTACATTGCATTTTTAAAATGCACTAATCAGAATTTGTTTAAAATGTTCTAGAGTTTTCTATTGAAGTTTTTAAATAAATAAGATTTTCATTGAATTCGAGAGCAAGTTCTTGGGGATTTTTGTAGTATATTCTCGAACATTCCTTTTTGGTATATATTGGCAAACTTCTTTGGTCTTGGAAGGAGAATAAAATAGAACTTAATTTCAGTTTCACCAGTGGCTTTGATCTGTGAGAATTTCTCTGTGGTAGTTTCACTGAACATCTTGTTATATACAGATGGTGCTCATATATTTTGTTCAATATTTGATGTGGATTTATTTCTGTGGACATTTAAAACACCAGGATCTGTGAATATGTTTTAATGTGTTTTAATTGTGTGTTTTTAAAAAAAATATGTTGATGGTTTCTCCTTTTTTATTTGATGGTCGTAAATAAATTTGGGGCTCTTCTGGGGTTTGAAATTTCATTTGTAAGGTTAAATCAATATCTTTTGTT
Organism: Mya arenaria; assembly: GCF_026914265.1. Lineage (NCBI taxonomy): Eukaryota > Metazoa > Mollusca > Bivalvia > Myida > Myidae > Mya > Mya arenaria. Next base: position 83,499,362 of record NC_069127.1, on the reverse strand, counting down.
TCATATTTGCTGTAATATAATTATATTTGATACTCAATTTGGCCGAAACTAGGTGCAAATAGTCATGTCTTTTTACTGAGGTACCGTGCTACCTACACCCACCTGCTGCTTCTATTAAAATATAAAGAGATACATGAGCTCTCAGCATCTTATTTGAGCAGATACTGTGCCATTTTCTAGGAAGAATTCATCTGGAACGAGTGTCCTTATCCAGGGAGTAGAGTGTGGATGTGTTAGTGTCCATCTCCATGACATTCATTTAACCTCAGATTTGGTTACTGCATGTGCACATACCACCATAAAGTTAATTATGTGACCCAAATGAACTCATTTCCTATAGCGAGAATGGATGATTGCATAGACAACGTGTTATACTAAATTTGATCTTCTCGACGGATTCTGGCAAGTTCCACTTACAGAGCTAAGTAGCTGTCAGCTTTTGTAACACACACGGGCTTAAAAGTGAATTCCGTCATGCACCAGTAATTTCAGTAGTGTTGAGGGACAGGGTCAAGTCAGACATATAGAAGGCAAGGTCAAGGCTATTGCTGAATTGCTGATTTGCCTATGCTTAAATACAAAAGACTACTCATTTGCTTGATATTAATGGAAGATCTGAAAATCTTTTCAATTCCCGAACCCTGAATTTTGCTTGATATAGGATTATTTAGAATGACAACTGTCAAAAAATGATATTGATTGACTATGGCTTTCAATCTAAATTAAGTTAAATTATCCTTTCTTAAAGGATTAGTGAAAGGAATGTTTGGCATGATAATCCCCTGCTGTGCATCTCCTGATAATTGCACTGGTGTCACGGTAGGGGGCCAATTTCTTGTGTATTCGTGTATTGGCTCAGGGACGTATAATAAAACTTCCAAAACTGCACAGCAGGATACTCAGTTTGAAGATCTAATAAAAGGGATCAAGGCAAGAAGATTAAGATCAATAAACAGAGGTTGTGTACTATACACAGTAGGGTGGGGGTGGCACTTATAGAAGGCTTAAACTATGCATTTAAGCAAAATTCACCAGTTCTCTTGGCGCCAGAGTTTTGAAAACAATATGGCTGTAGACGCCAGCGACATTGGTGCAGATCCTGCATTGAACCAGGTGACATTATTGGGAATGCAGTTTGTCATTCTTCACAGTTAAACATACACCAGAGCTTCTTCAATAGAATAAATAGTGCATTGCTCTTGTTTTTGATATTCAACATTTTGAAGCTTATTTGACTTCTTTACATTCACCAATTGTTGTATTCAGTGTTCACAATCCCCTCAGTTTCTTACACACATCAAAGTTTTCTGAGATGGAATTTTGTTATTGCATGAACGTTATTTAGAAATTAAACATATAATACATAATTTAGCTGCATATTCATCGCCTCGATTATAGTATGTTGAATCACCATTAGTTACCAGTTTCATTAGTGCTCAGTCTGTTATTTTAGTAGATACCCTAAACAGGGTAATTCTATTCATAATTTCGACTTCCGCGTTTGTCCCTTTAGTTTGAATGGTATTAGTATATGTTAATTAATATTTCATGTACATATTATTCATATCGTGTTACATAACATTGTGTTATGCAATTGTTATACTTATTTTCAATATTCATTTCTATAACATGTACTTTTAAAAGAAAGCCCTATTACATAAAACCTTTCTTTTTCTTCAAAAATGGAAGTGTTACATTTTAGCTTATTTTCAATTAGTGCTAGAACATTTTGAAGTATAAGAATGTTTCATTTCAACTTTGTGTTGGCGTTAATTTGAAAGTGTTCTTGAAAAGATAGAAAGTGCTCACACCGGAGTTCAATATTTCATTTTAATTTAATTCTGAGGACATAAATCACCCAGGATAAATGAAGATTTCTTTAGAACATTTGGATATTGGACAAAAATATTTACAGTGATCAACTATCATATAGCAGAATTACCGTGTTTTAATGCACCTTTCTTTCATATTAATCACGGTATCCTTCATAAGAACCATTGTTTTCGATAATTATTCACCCTTTTCGGAAAATTAAAACCATTGTTTTGATTGTGGTACATCTTTTTTGGGTGTAAGAGTGCATCTTTAATATTATGCAATACTCATTTTAAAGTATGCTACTGGTTTCTCTGATGCACTTGTTTGTCAATTTGGTTAACAATGTATAAACGTATATATTAAAGTTATAATGTAAATATAGATAATGATGGTTGTAATTTGTAACAAATTAAATGACATAGTTTTACTTTTATGGATATAAGGTTGTAATTTTAGAGTAAAAAAAAATATAAACTAGAACATAGAACAGAGTATACATTGTAGAGCACCAGAACAAATATAGTGCAAACTAATATTAATAATAAAGTATGCAATGAGCAAAGAGTTGAATCATATATTTTTTTTATTAGTGTGAATAGTATTATAAAATTAAAGAGTTATGAAGTGTAAAATTGTAAATGTGTGAATAAGTTTGAAATGAAACGTAGCGCAGCTAAGTAGACAGATAAAATAATCAAAGTAAACAAAAGTTTTTATAAAGCATAAAAGGAAATATATTTGTACAGTAGCAAATCAACCTAATTATGACAACAGTCTTTGTGTTGAAACTTAGGAAATATAACCATAATGCAACAGTGCAGGCTGTAATTTATGAGAGGACGTTTATACATCCTACATTTATTTCCGTAGTAAAGCAATCCCTTGTGAAAAATGAATTGAATTTGAAGTGCCTATACTTGAAATACTTGAGAACAATAAGTCAACAATTATTATCTAGTCAGCCTTACGTCTAACATCACAATGAAAGGAGGGAAACACATGTATATTACATTAAGATTAGAAATTACTTAAGATCAAAATGATATATATCTAGCGATCACAAAATCGTAAATATTTAAAGAGAGAATAAATTCCGTCTATCTTTAATTCAGCGCATATAACGTAGCTTTTAAACATTTACATATTCTGATGCTACCGGAAATCATCTGATATCAGAATGTCCAACACTCTTGGAACAGGTACGGGTTTTAGAGGCTGCAACAACAAAGAGCGCGGAGACAACTAAGGTTTCGACAAATGATACAACCACACCAACGGCAGCTACATCACCAACAACAACACGGCCCACACTAGCGCCAACACATACACCCGCACCTACAGCAACAACAACAACACAAACACCGATGACACAAGCGCCTTCAACCAATTCAACCAAACCATCTACAACTAGTCCCGACACAAACCAAACTGCAACTTCAACAATAATTGTATCAACTCCGCAACCTGACACAACTAACGGTACCCAAAAGCCAGAACCGGCAATAACAATTGGGAGCAACTGCAGTGGGCATGGTAATGAGAGTTCGGCTAATGAGTGGTGTGGTGATGGTGTTGATGGACAGGTGGTGTGCTTCGAGGGAATTTGCACGTGCAGCACGGGACACTTTCCGATCAACAGCACAGCTTGTCTAAATGGTAACTATGCAAAATTCTCGTATTTAATAAGATATGCAAAATAGAAATAATATTGTTTGCCATGAATACTATCGTTGAATACGAGCTACTTTCCATTCTGCTAAATAGTCGAGTAAAACGGAATGTGGCAGTCATAGGTATCCGGCGATGTGCATGCTGTAAATGGTATTGATCAGTAAGTTAAAGATACTTATTGGTTTACATTTCATGCCGGCATGAGCTGTTTCACATGTTCAAAGGTTAACATACACTATTAGGTTTGAATTGAAAAGTTTTACTTTTTAAAAGAGCGAGTTTTAATGCATCGCTTAATTTTTAAAGAACAAATGTAAGGCTTACTCATTTTTAAATGCAAATTGTTAGGCTATACAAGTGTTGTGCCGATGATCGATTGCAATCGACAATTGATCGGAAGAGCCCTAGTCGGCGACAATCGATAGTGAAATTTGAACAATCAAGTTTACAAGTTTACAAGTTTATTGGTACACTTAGCACATACATACATGTGATAAAAGGTTATACAACAGTATACTAATAACTACAATAACCAGGCTGTGGGTTGTAACTATCAGAAGGAAGAAATAATGCGGAAAAGTGGCTACACATTTATCAAAAGGAAAATACATGCTTCTCTATTATCGATTATAGAAACAAGGGATGTAACTGCTACCGACTAATTTACTTATTTCTGGTTAATGCTAGTTTATGTTGCATTCGGAGCTCCTCGGCCATTTTTTCAAAAACAACCTCGGATGTATGCCGGTATATCTGTTGAAGTAGTCCGTATTTTTTTGAATAAAAGCATTAATTAATTGTAGTGTTTAAGAGTTGTATTCATTGCTCTCAGTTTAAATTGATTGCCAGTGAAGTGTATTATTGCAAACATAATTACGATTCCCAAGAGTTAAGTCATAAATTTTAACTACTAAATAAGATAACTACGCGATCTATTTGCAGCGGACTTAAACGTACCACTTTTTAAGTTGAATGGTTTATGTTGAAATGTTAAGGTCTTACTATGATAAGTTATGTACTCATATACTTATCAAGTCAGTTAGTCACTACAGTACCTGTTTACAATTTTCTTTGTAATTTAACTGCTAAACGATTGGTTCTCAACTTCTCATGTTTGTGGTTATAAAGTTATTTTTAAAACGTTTTACTGTTTACTTCTTATGCACCAGTCAATTGTAACCACGCCCCCTCCCCCAGGTCCGGGGGTTTATCAGGGATAGCCGGGGAAATGGGCCGTGTTTTTACCTTTCAGGTGTCCCCGCAGTGCCGGGTGAATGCGGTGGTTTTATCTTCGCATATATTATAGCAGGGAATGGGTCTTACCTAGGGTCCCTTGGGGCGGGGGTATTTGGCGGGGATTTTACCACCAGTTCGTCCCCGCAATGCGGGGATTTTACCCGGGGTTGGCTGGAACGAAAGTCAAATCCCCGCTATTCCCCGGACCTGGGGGGGGGGGGGGCGTGGTTACAATTGACTGGTGCATTACCATGTAAAAATTAAGTTTTCTCAGTTTTCTGAAAGAAACTGTTCTTGTAAAACATATAGAATATTCAAATGCTTTTTGTACTTGTTACTGACTGATAACTTATAAATACTAAAAGATAGTCGCGTTCTGAATAATAATGTAATTACTACAAAGAAATCTACAAACAATATTGTAAGGGAACATTGGTGCTTAAAACTGGTGCTAGCAGTGTATCTGTATGTCTTAAATATAATGACCAAAGATAATTAAATAATGATTGCATCGATTAATAATCAATCATTGATCGGTTTCATTAACCGATTATCGATAGTAATTTTTCTGTCCGATTCCAAACACTAGGCTATACCTTCTAAACGTGCGAAGTGTGAAGCTTCATCCTTAAAATGCCAAGTTGTAAAGCTTCACTGTAGAGAAGTGCAAATTGTGAAGCTTTACTTTTTAAAGCTGCAATTTTCAAATATTTCCTCCTAAGAAGGGCAGATTGTGAAACCTTTACGGTCTTAAAGTGTAATTTTGAAACCTTTACCTTTTAAATGCGCAATAGTCACTTTTAAAGTCACTTTTAATGAGCAAATTGTAAAGCCTCACGTTTATGACAGTGAAAATTGTATCGAATTGTAAAGCCTCGCCTTTCTGAAAGTTCAAATTGTAAAGCCTCGCCTTTTTGAAGGGCCATGCTCCAACGTACTAAGCGTTAATGCAATACAATTAGAGGTTTGCAGAGTCTTTAATTTGCTTTCAAATTGTGTAGTTATAGTTAAAACTATATTTTCTTTGAAAACTTGAAATAATTAACAATTGACTAAGGAAGGAAGTAAACAAAAGGGTTTGATTTTCTATACAATAGAACAACAGGCGCCTACAATTGCCGGGTTTGTTTCATTTTGTTTCTTACATATGTCACATAAGAACTCAGAAGTCTAGTCATTAATCATAATATACATGATAGTACATGATGTATGCTTGTATGTTGTTTTTGAACAGTTTTAGTTTTATCTTAACTACAGAGACGGTGTTGAACACAACGGAAATAAGCATAATTAGCACAGATGTAACCTCATTCACACTGTCATGGGAGAATCCAGCCATACAAGAATCTCAAGTAAACGTCACAGTTGTTGCAAATAATGCCGATTGTGATGTAGGACAGGCTAAAAATGCAACCTGCGCTGGTCTCGAACCTGGATGTAACTATACCGTCAAAGTGAAGGTCCAAAGTGGAACATTTGAGGGCTTTGTGCTTACCTCTGCCTCTTTAGGTATAGTAATGAATATTTTTAAGGTACTTGTTTGTATTCAGTATTTGTACAAACATAAAGTAACAGTTTGCAAGAGTAGAAGACAAAAGTTGATAAAAGCTGGTAATAAATGGTTTGACATGATGCTTATATCTGTTTTAAAGACTGTGAACTATTCATTGTCTGCTGTAAATGGTATAACTGATTTTGCTTTACCTTTGCAATGTTGTACTTGCATCATCGAGTTTGAGATTGTTTTGCAAAACAAGCCTCTTTAAATTGTTAACTTTTTATTATTTTTGTTTAGTTCCTGAAAGCCCTGGACAATTAAACACAACTCTTTGTGGAGTTTTTGAGGCACCAGATGTAACTCTTTGTTGGGACCCAAGTGAAGGGTGTGTGGATTATTACTCTGTCAACGTTAAACAGTCAGGTGGTGAGGAAGTCTTTTCGACCCAAACATCTGACGGTGCGAATTTCACAACTGTAACCAATTTGACAGCCGGGACAGAATACAATATAGCAATCGTTGCACACAGTTTGAACAAATCTAGCGCTTCAACATTGGACACATTTACAACGCAATCAAGTGGTTTGTATATTTTTTATTTGTTTTTCAATCATATACCTGTATTTTTTCGATTAAATCAATCTGTTTTTGTTTTTATTTCAAATATATAAATCGCTTTTAATATCGTATACAACCAATTGTACAAATAACTCTTTCTACCATCTCACGTTGTTTCTGATTGATCAACCACGGTTACTAACACAAAAAATAGTAAGTCAATGTTACACATCTGAATCATACCTTCGTTATTTATAAAGTATATCAACACAGACAGACAGAAGGACGGACGGACGGTCAGACAGGCAGACAGACAGACAGACAGACAGACAGACATAAGTTTTTCTTTCGACTTGTACATGAGTCCTAATAAATACAAATGTCAAATAACAAATTATAATACTGTGTATTAAATAAATGAAGAAAACATGGATATTTTTATAGACTTTAGTAATACATAGGATATTGTGTTTAAAGTATTCATAAATAGTAAATACTACAGATTGATTTTACATTATTTAATTGAAATAGTAATTCAACCCATTCATATTTTATCACAGTCATAAATATATAATACATAAAAATCAACATGGATCAATAACACTCCCAGACATCGGTAACATAGCGATAATTAATTTCAACTATAATATCACTTCTTTATTTCCGGCTATTTAATAAACCGCATGTGTTGATTAAAACACAAGTTCAACGTGTTTCGAAACAAGAGCAGATTTGTTTTTATTTCAAATTTTGTTCCATGAAAACCTTTTTTTATTTGTTTTGTGAATTTCAGAACCAAGTGAGCCACTTAACCTTACAGTTGAAGTTCTAGGTAAAACGGATGTAAAGTTAAATTGGGAATCTCCTGAACACCCAAATGGGATGATCTCTGCCTACACGGTGTGCTATCTTTACAAGCACTATAGGGACCAGTCATACTCCGGAACAAACTGCACTAACAAAACAGACCCGGAAATCGCCATGATTGGAAACGTTGAAACCAACTTGTCACTTCCGTTTGCAGGTACTGTCTGCAGGGTTAGAGCGTTATATTTTATGTTTGATATTTTTGACGTCGTCAGTGAAATGAGTCCTGAGGAGCAAAAAGCGATCTATGTTTTGCGTGGTTTCGTGCTTCAACCCTACTTATGCATATTTTTAAAACGGTTTCTTAATCTAAGTTTTATACATTCTTATAATTTTGTTTAAGTACTATCGCTTGCTGAACATTTGTTTTTGTTGTTTACGTGAATACCCCAACATGACCCAATACGTCAAAAAATCATCTTTAGATATGTTGTTTATAAATGGAATGAAACATGAGTACACAATCAATAACAGTTAGTATTCTTTTAAAGTTTTATTTCGTGCGTTAATGCAAGTCGGCCGCGATTTTGTAAATACATGAAGCGTCAGCGCGATTCTTGCATAATTTGCAAAATCGAAGTCGAGCGTACATACTGCATGAACGCACGGAAGATAATAATCAATCTTTATATTTACATAATCCCTATTTCACTACTTTATTATTTGTGGCAATTACGATTAGAATTGTCATAATTTTCGCGTTGATCAAGAAATTTATCGCGCTATTTTAATTCGTGATTAACATATAGCCAAGGTCTTACTTGCGAAGCACCTCCTACGGAGGTCACAAAAAGTTGACCGGTGAACGCAAGTGTTGCCGTACTAAAAATTAAGTGGACATTTTTGAAATAATCTTATACTGTAATTCGTTAATTGTTTACATTAACATCTTTTTTCCAGGCGCCTTTTATAACTTCTCTGTTGCTGCTGTTAACCAGATGTTCACGGGAAGATCTAGTTCTGCTCTCGCAAGAACTAATGAATCAAGTACGTATCTATAAAATTGAGTTGTAAGCGGTTACAACAGACATATGTTTCATTGACATTATCAAAATAAATCATGTATACAATATAATTGGAATTATTTATTTCGAAAATACATATTAAAGCTGCACTCTCACAGATTGAACGTTTTGACAACTTTTTTTATTTTTTGTCAATCTGCGATCTGATCTTTTATCAGCAATCTTTTATCATTGGTTTGCAGATATTGACGCAAAAATTTGCTCTTCTCAAGACAAAAGATAAAAAAGTTGTAAAAACGGTTTATCTGTGAGACTGCATCTATAAGTTGCTAAGTACTATAGACAATCACATGTATTAATAATAATAATAATATTGTTAATAATAATAATAATAATAATAATAATAATAATAATAGTAATAATAATATTGTTAATAATAATAATAATAATAATAATAATAATAATAATAATAATAATATTAATGATGATAAAGTTTTTAAATATTTTCCACAGCACCCGAGAGTGTCACTGGACTGTACGCACAGGCAACCAACACAACCATTACCTTGATGTGGTCACGTCCAGCTATCCCGAATGGAGATATCATAGGGTACGTGCTACATTGGAAAAAAGGGGTACACATGTGCAGTGTCATCGTCAAATCAGATTCAGAAGGGGTATTTACGTTTATTAATATTTTGTGATAATTAAATTGTTTTACTTTCAAAAAGCTGTTTGAGTAAAATGGCATTCTTCCATTGCATTAGGATTACGTTTACTAACTTCAGATGTGTTGTGGACAATGTACTGTGAACAATTTAAATCATCCATGTAACGACTGGCTTAACATATGAAACGAGCGTTGATAATATAATCAATGCTTAGTATGTATATTAGTGATCCTTTTTAAAAGTGCAAGTATAGGGATTAAAATGGTCTATTGAATAATTAATTTTTGTTCAGCTACTTTAATAAGCAAATCATATCCATGCATATGTGATACAAAGTTGTAAGTCCTTTAGCTTCAATACATTCACTTTATTTATTCGTTTATTTTATGATATATAACAATTGAAAGGTAAAAAATGGTGACAACTGTGGTTGGGATCTGCCTAAGCGAATTGCTGTCAACCAAAAGGAGATGAACTATACTATATCCGGGCTTAACCATTATGAAAACTACAGCATGTGGGTGATACCGTTTACAGCTGCAGGACCCGGGCCATCCAGTAATATCACGCAACAAACGGCTGAAACAAGTATGTGTTTCAAAAGTCTCTCTGATTCATTTCTGTGTGTACAGTCTCATGGTCACACTTCGGGCCATGTAATAAGTGTACTCTTGTAGTTCTCTTTGAACTGCAGTTTTCACTGAAGACCTTATTATAAGACGTGATTAATAACTTCCATTTAAGATGCTGCCTTATCATAGCAAGGTTGAAACAATTAATAAAACGTACCCATATAGTGTGAAATTTCTTATAAACCGTAAAGTGTATGTATATGCATTGCATCAGGACCGGGTCCTGTGGGCCATGTAACAATACGCAATATTGGGCCCACCGCGATTAACGTGACGTGGACGATTCCTGAAATAAACCCAGGTCCGACCAACTACACAGCAGTCGCTAGGAGCACGATACTAGGAAAGAAACACACTGCTCGGTGTGAAGTTGAAGGTCAGTGAGAACAAAGAATAATTCTTATATTAAATACCTTGTTGGGTTTGGAGCATATCGTGGGGTGAATGCGAAAAGGTTCTAAGTGACATTAAATAACGAAGCAGATAGAACCTTTTCGCTTTCACCCATCGATATGCACCTTTGCTTGTTTTTTTTGTGTGTTTTACTTTGAACCATGAAAGGCTTTTTGTGAATGTATACGAACTATTTTACATTATAACACTTGACAAGCAAGCACTTGGAGGCTTTCTAAGACGATCATAATTATTAAACATAAAACATTCATCATTGTTCTACTTCTGCTATGTAAATATTCCCTGAAGTGTTTACCATTGCGACTACATCCAACATTAACCGTGGTTTGTAAAACTTTTCAGAGAAAGATATCAGTGAGTTACAAAATATCCTCCACAGTTATATAAACATTCTGTCTTTACAAAAGTCACCCTTTTACCTCAATTCAAGTGATATGAACTGTCTATTTAACTTGTCTCTTATGTTGTCGCATACAATGGGAAGTAAAAAAAAAGTGGCGAAATGTCAACAGATGCCACCCAGTTGGTGGGATTCGTGTGGACGTGAAGTTTAGTCGGAAATTAAACCAAATGAAACATCACCTTGAAACTTCCCTATTACATGATACTTTTCAGTTTAAAATTAAATAAAAGAATGTTGACATGAAAACATTTTAATACTCTTTCTGGTTTGTTTATGTTGCATGTTCTTATCTCTTCGAACTATGTCACCTGTAGTGAAATTTGTTCAGCTTACCCTTATTTCAAAATCCAATTATTTATTTTCTCTTGTCACGTTTTATCATCAAGTTAAATATTCAGGTAATAAAGTCTGGTAAAACGTTTATTAAACCATATATAGATATAAATCAATGTCCGTAAGAGGATCTAGCGTAGCTTTATTTTGAATGAAATACGAGCAGAGTGGTGTATATACTATTAGTGTCATTGAACTGCCAGTATCTTGTAACGCTTAAGATTGTTCGAGAACAAAAAGGGTCTGGTGTTAATTGTCAATCTCAAAGGACCACCATTATGGAATGATATCTATCTATCTATCTATCTACCCAGATGAGCTACAAACGAAACCGGTGTGTGTGTATATATATATATATATATATATATATATATATATATATATATATATATATACACACACACACACATATAAACACTAAAAACATCATGGGCTTAATACACTTGCCAGATTACACGAGCACTGGATGTGAGATAGAGTACCTCCGCGAATTTTGGCAGTACCAGGTGGAGGTCATTGCTGAAACCAAGGGAGGGATCAGTGAACCAACACTCTCTGAGGATTTCTATACACAAGAATCAAGTATGTATATCAGAACCATATTTGAGCATTGTTTGTAAAAGATCAACTGGTAAGTTCTTCTTTATATAAAGATTAAACCCTAAAAACTGTAATCCGCATACTTTGCTGAAAATAATCTGGTGAAAGTTTAGTTGCAGCGGATGTTATATTTTGATTAACTTTTACTTATTATGTGAGCTTCACCCTCAAATTTTGACCGTTTTGACAACTTTCTTTATTTTTGTCGCGGAATGAGCATTTTTGCGTTTATGTCTGGACATCAGAGCTATAAGACTGCCGACAAAAGATAAGATCGCGGTTTTCATATTTACGTTCAAAAAATTATGTTTTTAAAAAAATGAGGTTTTCGGCATTTTCAAAACAATTGAAATCTGTTTTTATGAGCTATCTCATATGATTGATTTAAAGGCATGGATGCAAAAATCGGCTTATTCTTTGCCAAAAATAAAAAGGAAAAGTCAAAACTGTCAATCTGTGAAAGTGCAGCTTTTAAGCCTCATGGCAATCCGTATACTTGTTATTTCAATTTAATATGTTCATTTACTAGGAGCTTATAATGTTAAAGGAAGCTCGTTAAATTTGAGGTATTTAATTGTACATGTAGATAACGGCACAATTGTAATTGTATTTATATATAATGCTGAAATGAAATGAAACGTACTTCTGCTTTGTTTCAGCCCCGGGAACACCGACGTCATTATACGTCATTTTTTATTTTACACCACCCGCATGTGACGCCACAAAAGTCAGTGTTACCTGGATCGAACCCAACCTCCTGGACAGACACGCAAATATAACACAGTATGATGTACAGCTTAATGACGAGATGTTCACGTATGACGTTTCCGCCCCTAAACCATTTGACCCACACAACAGAAATTTTTCATTTGAACAGAATGGTCTCAAGGCTAAATGGAAATATCAGGGGCAGGTCAGACTATTCATTTTATTAAATTATATGCCTAACTAAGTTTCCAGAATATTTGTAAGACAATAATTTGACAAAAAATATCATATATTACAAACTAATTTATTTTTGCGATAATATGCTGCCAAACACTTGGTGCTCTTCTCTGCGGTAAAAGCATATCATAGAGTCAATATTAACAATATTTGAAACTGAAATTTTAATTGCCATAACTGTTCACCTTTGTCTTGAATGGCCAGTGAACAATTTAAATTGAACATTTATTTATAGCATTACTACTCTAAAAGCGATCCTATGATACGTTTAGGGTCATGTAATTTTCGGAACTATATTAACCCGATCCAAAAATGTTTATACACAATTGGTAAGATATGTTCATTTATGATTACAGCTGTTTGCAGTTGGAAAAAACGGGGTTAAGGGATTGCCTGCAAATTACACATTTTCGACGGGAATATGTGGTATGTTCACGACCAGGTGGATTGCAAATCCGGTCATTGATTCAGCAGTGTTAAATACATTTTTTATTCATTTGTTTTATTGTTCATTAATTCTAATGTCTTGATTATTATGAAATATAATGACAAACAAACTTTACTCGTGCTTTCCATATTATATTCACAGTTGTCGTTCTTTTACTAAAATTATTTTTGGTACACATTTATATAAATTTGTTTCAGTATATTAACAATCACTATAACATTTTCTTGTTTCAATGGGCCATAATTATTTCTTTTCATCGAAAAGCTCCCCCCAAAATGGACTCCGATCTTAGGAAATTAGAGATCACCTCGTCATCGGTGATTTTTAATCTTGATCCTGATTTCTTCAAGAACGAAAAACAAGGGAAGATAGTGGAATATGGCATGGTAGGAGGAAACGGACGAGATGTAGTCAAAATAGGTATGTTTAATGGGTTTTAGATTTGATTCCACTGAGACAGCAAAGTGGATTGTCTTTGTTAATGATTGTGTCGCGTTATGTTAATGTTTTAACGCAGAATATTTCATTTATTTTCAGTAAATGGAAACACTGTTTTGAGTTTAGGAAGCTGGAGCAATTTTACATCGAATAATCATCAGGGTGCTTATAGATTCAATTTCAACCTGACGCCTAATGTGAACGGTAAAGTCGTTATATTGTTATTCACTTTTTCTTTCTTTCCGTTTAAAAGTTTGCAATATCTAAAGTTATTACGACTCGCTTTTAAATGTAACAGTGTAACATTATTTCCAGGCAAATTTCGGCTAGAAGTTGGACAAAATAGAACCTGCACAAAAGCGGATTTTAAAGAGTTCTGCAATGGACCGCTTCCTAGTGGATTAGAATTATGGTAAACCGCATTGTTCATAAGTGAGACAAGCCTTTATTTAGTTATGTTTTTACGTTATTCTTTTTGCGAGAGAAAGAGGGAAATTCTTCATTATCTGAATGTATGCGGGGAGATGCGACGATTGTGACGAAAGCTGATAGCTAAATAGACATACGTTTGAGCTAGTTCTAGGTAGAACCCATTTCTGGTGCCAAATGTGAAAGGACCTGAGATGGCTTTTATTTACCCGAATTTCCGTTTTCATAAAGATAGGTTTGGCGTGAACATTTAAAAAATTTAAAAGATTGCTAACACACGATTTCCCATATTTAGATCACACTGTCTATATTTATAAAAACAATTTCTGTACACAGTAATGCCAATAAAATTACTTTTGACAGGGTTAAGGCTTATGCCTGCACTGCGATCAATTTATGCACTGTGTCCGAGCACTATGGACCTTTCACAATCCAACAACCACACCAAGATTCGAATGACGGTGGTGTGGATGGGGCCTTGATTGCATTGCCCATTCTTATTGCCATCCTTATCCTCATCAGTATGTTTCTGGTTCTTTGGTGGCGAGGAGCAATTGACCCGTAAGTGTGGTTATATGTTTGAACAATAAAAATATGAACGATAGACTATTCATTATGAACACTTCTGAATAAATGTTTGTTTTATTTTGATTTACATCGTTTCTTCAAAGAGCACATACTGTGCGTGTTATGCTTTGTGCAAATGCAGCATAGTTATTTTATATACTCGCGGTCAATGAAAACGCACCAAAATGTATTCACATTGATATATACAGCGAATTCAGGCATTGTCATTTGTGAATTTTCTGCATGTATACATTGTATAAGTACATACCTAAACTCCAGAATGTTAATACGCTAGTAAAACGTTTGTCTATAGTTTACACTTTGGGACGTTTGAGTGACGCACAAAGTCATGAAGACATTGATATGGTAGCCGGTGGTATGTCGTACCACGCGGATGCACGAATGATGAATTGTGACTATATTGCGATTAGTGAGAAGACACAAAGAAACTGGCTATGTACAGATCGACCGCAGCCAGGACGTGAACGTGACGTCTCTCCAAGAAGACCATCATATTGTCCTTTCCCATCTACGAGACCACTTCTGGACATCAGTACAGACTGCCCGGGTGACACGCGGATTTAATCAGCAACGAATCAGTCGATCAAAGGTCCGTCGACGTTTACTGGTTGCAGGGATAAGGGCATATGCTGCGTTCAGGGGCAATGTCGTTACGCCGGAAAGACGAAGGAACCGCCAATTGTGGTCCCGCCAACAACTAAGATGAACGCTAAACAAGTGGAAAAAAGTCTTATTCACAGACGAGTCCTGATTTTGCATAGATATGCTTGATGGTAAGCGTGAGGTATGGCGTCGACGGTGTGTAAGGTACGCCGACTGTTGCGTAAGACAACACTCTTGCTGGGGAGGAGGCAGTCATGGTCTGACCGGCATATCCTGGCAGTACAAGGGTCCGCTGACTTTATGACACGTCAGAACATCAATGTGTTGTCATGGCCTGCCTTCTCTCCGGGCTTGAGTCCCATTGAGCATATTTGAGACCAGCTAGGACTTCAGGTACACAGTGGACGTCACGTCATCAACAAAGAGGCCGAGTCTGTGCAGGCGCTTCAGGAGGAGTGTGGAATACTCCCCCCAGTACCGCGTACAACGTCGCTTTTGTAGTATGAGACGCAGATACCAAGCTGTCCTAGATGCTAATGGCGGGCATACTAGATATTGAAATTGTGGATTTCAGTTTTTTACCCCCGACGTCTTAGGTGGTAAAAATCATCATTTTGCAGGAGTTACATTCCAGAATAGCATTAACTTCATTTTACTGTATGTTTTCTAATGAAACTTCACATCAACGTCATATTATGATAAGAATGTTCTCTGGTGCGTTTTCATTGACCGCGAGTATACTAGCGTTTCATATGTTTTATATAGTTGCATATTGTTCAAAGAAATAAAGATTAATTTGTAATGTGTCTCTTTTACCATGTCTGTAAGTGTTTTCTTTGTTTTTGTCTATATTAACACTCATATCGAAACAGTAGAGTGAGGTCTGAACAGTGCTTTAGCTATCATGCGGATAAATTACAACAATATTCACTTCAATCACAGGCTAGTTACTGAGCTGTGTCCTTGCCAACATGGATAAATCAGTAGAGTCATGCCTTTACCGTTATTTTTGAAATCATGCATTTATGCTGACACGCTCGTGTATTATTCCAATGACTCTGGCGTTGGGTGCAGTACCTAATGCTAAGATAGTGTATTCTCATGTATAAAGAAAACCAAATACTGGACCATAAATACATCGGATGAAAATGTATATGATTATAGTAAGACCGTGAAAGATATTACATTGAACATTGTTTTAATGCTTCCAGACTTAAGTGGATGATTGGAGGGGGCGAGGAAGATGAACTAGTAACCCTTCAAGAGATTGCAGATCCCGACAGGTCCTAGTCTGTTATTACATATTGTTGTTTTGTCAGTGTATTGCATTATCGTAACCTTTGAATATGGCTAATATGTTCTGGAACACTTATAGCTTAATAATATTATGAAAATAGTAAAATCGTTTTTTAATTGAATTTTGGTCACTACCAAGTAAAACACAAACCATAATTTCGTTAAGTTGTACTGTATGTTATATTTTTTGTTGTGCTACATATATATGCTTGTATACGAGTGCTTGTTTTAAACTAACTGATCTTGTACTACTGACTTATGGTTTATCCAATTGAAGATCTTATAAAATTAACTCATTTTAGATCCATTCCAATAGCAACATACAGCGAGGCCCTTGCTGATCTTCACAGGGACACACATCTCATCCTGTCAGTTCAGTACGAGGTACATGCCACTTTGTTACGACTGTATATGCTAGTACATTTATTAAGCACCGAGTCGACTTGGTGTCGCGGTAAAGATGTCTATTAATGGCTACTAATACTCGATTCTGCACGGACTCGAGAGTAATTCAAAAAAGCAAACAGCTGTCTTCACAATCAAGCTCATATACATTTTAAGAGACGAATTGTGTAAGAGTTATATTTCTTCTATATAAAAACCATTCGTTTTATTTAAGATGTAATCACTATGTGGGGATCGTATTTTGCCTATATGCGTTGAGCCCTGAATCACTTGGTTGACCATTATATTGTCATATTATTTTAGTTGATTAAGCGACAGAGAGATTTGAATTACGTTAAATTATTGAAGTTCTTAATGTCATCTTAAAACGTTGCCTTATCAACTACAACCACAATAACTACTTTGACAGCTAACATGTTGTATGTTTTATTTATGGAAGGAGATAAAGCGACGAGCGGGTCAAATAGAAGTGAGGTCAGGTTTCGAGGCTGCCAACCTTGAACCAAACAAGCCCAAAAACAGATGGGTCAACATTCTACCCTGTAAGTAATGAATTAACCTTCACATGTAATACCTACATAGATCAGAAATCTCCCGATGAAAAGAAATAGGTGTGAAGACTTCAGTACATTTATTATACAATTTAAATTACTGGTTGTGCGAACACCCTGTTTGTTTTAGTTTATTTGAACAAAGTGAGTATGTTTCTAAACGTGTTGGTACATATTAGTGATGTGGTGCAAGCATATACTATACATAAGTCGTATACGAATTGGCTCCGACGATATTTATTCTCATACGGGACCTTAAAGTTTGTTAACAAAATGTTGAGTTAAAACTGATATACATATTATCCACTATCTACTTAAAATGCTACAAATAATTTGGCAAGTGATATAATACGTATTCTGGCAAAGAGCAACTGAACATGTCACTAGTCAAGAATGAAATTTTCAATTTGTATACAAATAAACGACAATAACCCTTGAAATCACTGAGCTTTATTAAAATTTGTAAAGAAATATATTCACAAAGTGGGTTTCGAGCACTTAGCTGGAAATAAGAAGAATAAATTTGGACTGTACCATAACCTCTGTACCAACAACAGTCTTATTGTGTACCTACTCTAGTATGTTATATTCAATTTATAACCTGTCCATTGTAATTGTGATACAAGCAAAGTGCATGTATTAGAGCAAATGTCGTTTGTGAATTATGTCATTTTAGTAAATATGTAGATAATTGTGTTTACCTTACCTTTAACACTCATGCACCGTTATTGTCTAACGAAGTTATATTATTACTAACTCAAGTCGACCATAGCCGGGTCAAACTTCAACAGTTGGATGACGATGACCCAGAATCAGACTATATTAATGCTAACTATATGCCTGTAAGTTGAAACACTGGTGGACTTTAAAGCTCTGCTATTCTAGTCTCGGTTGCATCTGGCTAAGAGTAAATACTATATTACTGGAATGCTTCATTTATAAAATCACAAGTACTCCGGTTCATTTGCCACCAATTGTAATATTTTTAAAAAATCAAAAACACGCATTTTTATGTAGACAGTATTCAAGTCTTAAAGGTTCTGTTGGTAAAACTCCTATATTAAGCACATATTTTTGTATATGTCTCTATAACATTCTGTATACATCCATGTCCTTCCGAAATGTTTGGATGCCAGATATAAGCTTATAATCAGCCAATAGTGTTAAATTGTGATATACTTTGAAAATAGCGTTATTGCATGGATAGGTATGCTTTGCGTTTTATTTACTTCTTACCTACCTTCTGAAATATATATTTAAAAAAAACATGAAGAAATGCTTTGTTCTTTGTTGGCATTTTTTAGTTTATCTTTTTAAAATCGTATGTGTTGATGTTAGATAAAGTATATATTTATACTTAATATTATAACATACTGTATGGCTATACGCAGTAAATCGGTGATGGTTAAGCATTATTTTGCATTATTCTGTCAACAATTTATATAGAATTATAACTTCTGAAACTAGATAATTATTGTTTTGTAACTTATAATGAAATAGCAAAGACTTCTTAGTTTTTAGTTGTATGAAAACATAACGATAACTTTTCTTTGAGTCATCTAAAAATCACCATGTGCTGTAGGGCTTTCACCATCAACGGGAGTTCATAGCAACCCAAGGTCCGTTGCCCGGAACAATCGACGACTTCTGGCGAATGGTGTGGGAACAAAACGTCATGGTGATCGTCATGTTAACACAATGCAAGGAGAGAAATAGAGTAAGGATTTATTTGTATTGGAATTTATTCATATCTGCCAGTACTCATTGGCTGCATTCATGTTTATGATAAATTTGTGGTGTTGGTACTTGTGTATGTAGTGTAAGTTTGCTTTTGGTGTCTGTATTTCTGAATGTGATGTTAACAATGTTTGTGTCTCTAGTTCATTGTCGTTTGTGCCCTTGCCTTGTGCCCTAAACATATTTTATTTTTGAATTTTCGACTACTGGGCTTGTCCCTGAATATTTCATTGTATTAAGTACTTAAGTATGATATGTACAATCATTTGCCTCCTGACCCCATTATTTTTGTAAGTCATTAAAGTGTAGTAGAAGATTATTTCAAATTAAAACTGATAAAACTATTGCCATCATGCTGTTTTGACAATTAAACACTGAAAATTGACCATTAAACTTCCGATTTATATTAAAATAAGCACACAAAAAATCATATCTTTATCTGAAATGTCTTTAAGTTTATTGATTAGCGTATTAAAAATCAGTAAGTAACACGCTGTTGAAGGATACTAAAATTATATGGGTTATCCAGGCATGCACGTTAATTATTATTGCCTATGGTCGGATGACATGACAAGCTAATTTGTACCTCGGATACATTAAAAACATTGTTCATTCTAAATAAATAGGTCTGCTTATTTCACAGAAACCTTTGAAATCGTTAACACAAAATATATACCATTTATGATGAAAGCAAAAAGCAAATGGTGGTGGCTTTAATGGTGTGTGTGTGTGTGTGTGCGTGCGTGCGTGCGTGCGTGCGTGCGTGCGTGCGTGTGTGTTATACTAATGGAACAAGGTACCAACAGGTTTCCAGTGATGGTCAATAAAATTGTTCCCGCTGGCTTACGACGTTGACGACTACATACCACAAAGACGAGTTTCATTTTCTCGAACACTTGCCTGTTCTGAAAAAAAATGGCTTTAACAATGATAACAATTGAATTTCTCTGTCTACAGGTAAAATGTGAGATGTACTGGCCGGACACTGTCCAAGAGGCAAAGCAATACGGAGATGTTGTGGTCAACCCGACCTCGATAACCAACATGAACAAGTTCAATATCAACATCTTCGGCATCTCTCACGCCAGCGATGTAATGCACCCCATGTTGCAAGTTTTTTTTTAAAATAATATGTTTTTTTTTTAAAGTAATGATGATAATAATAATAATAATAATAATAATAATAATAATAATAATAATAATAATAATAATAATATAAGACAAGCATTACTATTTTTCTATTTCACTTTTTTGATCGCTTTTTATTCAGAAACTGATCCAATGTTTATGACCACAGGATATCGGCCAAGTTCGATTATGGGGCAAATAGGATAAGTTGATCAAGGGTAATTACCCACGAAAAATTAAAAATATATGCCAATTTAACATGGCAACACTCTTATACCTCCAAATTTTCCGAATCATATCTAAAACAAAATATGACCTTAAGATATCGCCTAAATTTGACTACGGGCCAAATTCTGACTATTAGTCAAGAATTATTGAACTTGGCGAAAACAAAAAAAATGACATATTTAACATTGTTTACACAGTACATTCATGTATTCATCAATCTTGAATAATTTTGGACACAATATATTTGACAAAATATAAGTTCGATACTAGGGCAAATCTTACTGTAGTTTTAGTGTAATTGCATTTGATTTATAAAACAACATCCATTTTAGACATTCATATCACTCTAGCGGTTAACTTATTCACCAATTTCAATCGTATTTAGATATAATATACATGTATATCAAAACAACATCGCGGTCAAGTTCGATTGTGCAATGAAACAGATAAGAATGCCATATCTAGCCTTGTTTACACTTTAGCACACTTAATTGTTTATCAATCCTCATCATGACTCAATTAAAAACATTTGTTTCTAAGATCTTTCCCAAGTTCGTTTATCGGCCAAATATGCCCAGTAGGTTACGAGTTGTTGCCCTACAATCATTAAAAAGCTTTTAGTTGTTAACACTCTAGTACCATCTTTATTCAACAGTCCTAAAACTATTTAGAATGCATGTGTATGATCATAACGTTGAGGCCAAAAAACAATTATAGTGCTTTTTATTTATTGAAAATGTAACAAGTAAACTCAAAGACGAATCTTATTAACTCAACAGGGGGTTTAACTGTAGTCGTACAACAAGAATGATTGTCTTTATCAAATCTTCGTAATGTTTTTTGTAGGTTTTTACGTTGGAAAAAGTAGGTCACTAGCTAAAATCATAGAAATAAAATAAATGCCCTGACCATAGTCGAATATCAGATGAGCGATATGTGCATTATTATTTTTTACGCATAGTATTTGATAAGAGATTGCTTGTTTTACTCGTATTATTGGAAAAAGTAAGGCCAACAAAGCGCAATTTATTGAGTTAACGTGACTGCTGTATACCGATATGTAGTCATCTATATAAGAGAGCCATTAAGGCCGTCATTGTTACTTAAACAATTGTACACTGCATTACTGCTTTATTAAATTTTTAGCTAACGAAGACTAGAAAAGTTTTGCAATTCCACTACCTGGACTTTATGGATTTTACGGCTGCCGTGGAAGTTGAAAATTTCATCGAATTTGTGCGCACAGTTCGAGGTCACGTGCCCCACGATATGACCAGCCCTATGGTTATCCATTGCAGGTAAGCATTGTGTTAAAAGAGACAAACTTCTTATTGTCATAAACATTGACATGATCACCGTTCGTGTTCAGGGATCGTCTTCAAATTTTAAAACAAAACATGTTTAATGAGTTTTTATCAACACTTACCAGTTGTTGTCATTACACTGTTGTTGGGAATCGTGTATGCATACAATAACAGAAAATCGTTCTACACAACATTACTGTCAATTACAGTTTTAAATCTATACATCTATTTCTTTATGTTTTAAGAGTTTTGTACTTTCAAAATAACTCTTTGTATAATCATTCGAATATAGTTAACAGTTGTTGCCCTTGGAGTTATTTAATGATGGCATTTATTTGACTATAGTTGTAATACTCTCCTCCATTCATGTTTATATTTCAGTGCTGGCGTAGGCAGGACGGGCTCTTACATCGCCATAGATCACTTGCAAGAGTATCTGAACTCTCCCAAGTTCAGTTCCGATGACCACATCAACATTTTTGACATGGTCATGGAAATGAGGGAACAGAGAGTCAACATGGTCCAGACAGAAGTTAGATTTTGCCTTTTATAAGTTTAAAACTGAATTAGGTTCGAGTGGATTAGATAATTTTAATTTTCAAGAAATGGCTGCATTTTGTTTGCTCAAATCTAGAGAGTATCACGATTTTCTACATTTAAGAGCAAGCAGGTAAGTGGTCACATGCACGAAGCTGTATATATATCTATTTTGGACATATAATAAGCCTTACCGTGAACCTTTAGTCCAAAAGTGGGACCATCGTATCGTACTTGCCCTATTCGAGCTGTTTGTCCAAGTATAAATATTATTTTATTAGAAACAGATAAAAAAAATGTTTTTTTAATTATGTAAGACACACCTAGTTTGAATTCGGAGATAATACTTTCAATTCAGTTAGTGTTCTTATGGCAGTCTTCAATTCAAATTATTGATCTTACAATAATTGGTCGTACGGTCGGTTAAACGCCAACTTTGTTTATTACAGGCTCAGTACATCCTGATCCACGACTGTTTTGAGTGGATGTTGGAGGACAAGAATAAATCTCTGAAAACTACAGAGTCGATGGAGGATCTGTACGCTAACCAGGCATACGGTAAATTATGTAACATGTATTATTGAGTGTTTTATTCTTGTCAGTGTCATGACTATAACTTAAAAGCACATTTGTAATAAGAATTTTAGAACAACTACATGAAAGAAATTGATGAAACCGACACCGATGAAGGGTTCCTCACTTAATGGCAAAAGTGAAAAATGAAAATGGCAACGCTGTCCATCGCTCCTGTACTTTAACACCTATTTTTATGTTCGTTATGTTTTAGGTTCCAACATACTCGTACCACGTTAGTTTATATTACCACGTTAGTTTATATAAATATTGAGCCGGACTGTGAAAACAGCTGAAAACTGTTGTGAATAACTCTGATCCTTTCCCTATCAAATAGTCAGTTCAGTGCCGATTTGAGGAATTCATTAGAAAGTACTCCTGGTTTGGGATCGAACCCATAACCTCTTTGGTAAGAGGCGGTCACATTTACCACTTACACCGTTGGACATATAGATACGACTTCAAAAACTTAAGCAGTTGCTTAGAAATACGTTTCTAAGCTATTTCAATGTTTTACGACCAACTTTAACGAATCCTTTTAAACAGTACATATCATACAGAACGTTGCAAACGGCAGACAAGTTTCTTACTTTTACCAAGCAACTGGAAAATCAAGTATATGAGGCGATTTGGGAGATACAATTCTGCTTCTAATATTAAAGTGATTTGTTTGCAGAGGGTAGGAGCGGATCTGACGTGTATCCGGAAGATTACTCCTATCATCAAATGTTGTAAACTTTATTTTTATTAATAATTGATTAAAATTCAAGTTTTCGTGAAATCAATGGTATGTAGAACGTGTATTTAAAGCGGTATAACATCAATGTAAACACAAAAAGGACATTAATTTACTATACAGGTATTGGTTTAACGTAACTGTTTTGGTCGCCGCATTTCTTTGACATTTTTTTTTAGATTGTTGATTTAAGTGCCGATGACTTTACTTGTAATTGTGACTGTGCAATTGCGCTAAAATAACAGAGTGTCATAAAAATTGGTTTATATAATTCTTAAATTTTGTTGAGTTTATTTATTTTATTTATACTGTTTACAAATACCACCGCTTTAAATCAAAATCGAAGCCAAATTATTTCAAGTTTTGATTTGAAAATGAACAAGTGTAACCCAAGTTTCGATTTTTAAAGAGGCTTTATGTAAACGAACATCTGCAAACAAATTTCTTTAAACAATTCGAGACTGTGATATTTAAAACATGGTCATTGAAGTATTACGACTTTTTCAGATAAGAAAGCAGGAGCAAGTAAACAAACTCTTGACAAGCATGGAAATGAATTAAGATATCCGATATAAAAATTCGATTTTCCTTTCGTCATGCTACTGGGCGTTATGTTCATTTTTGATGCTAGGCGGCCCAATATATTTATGTATAATATGTTCTATAAATGACAGAAAGAACACTACTCGTACAGGTATGGCAGTTGGTATTTAAGTTCTGTAAATGAAATAGGGAGTGAAATGATAATTTTTTTCTATCTTGCAAGGTCAAAACGGTGTGTAATTTACAAAAAAAATTATCCACACACCCTTTCATATGACAAATATTGGGCCACCGGGCGACACAATTTCACATTACTGTGCATCGAATATCTTTACCTGCTTGAAAATGAATCAAATATCTTGAATGAATTGAAGCCTTGGACAGTTTTGTTATACTGAACGACAGATATGCATTGTTAAAGTCTACACACTCTGTTTCCTACTGAATATTTATTTGCAACAACTTGATTTTGAAATTGCATAGTCTAACAATTGTCTTCAACTTGTTCCAATTTAGATTGTTTTAGCTTCTAGAATGTTTTCTCGTCTGTATAATATGTATCATCTATTTTACTCTGAGTCTTGATGCATTTATTTAAATGCTCGTTTACCTTTCAAATCTTGGGTTTCCTGTTGTGATTTTATTCGCTATTGCAACCGTCTGTTGTTCGAGTATTGCTCATATAGAGGTCATCTTATCGATCGTGTCGTACGACCGATTTTCCAATCCTTTATTATTGGTTGTTATACTATATATTTCGACTGCAATATACTATAAGCTTATTCCGATCTACATTTTTTTTAATTCTTTTTAAAACACTCGTTTAGTATTCAACTTAAAGTCTTGATCTTACGATACTGTGTATGAAATACGCTTCCATTTGCGTTGCTTATGAAATGTTATTGCCTTATTTTGTTGGGCTGGGTATTCTTTGCTCGGAACATAATTTTATCAGAAAACCTGTATACAACCAACATCATTTATTATTTCTGGTATAATACTTTTAAAGCTTTATATGGAAAATACCTTATGACAGACCAGCCTATGGCTGAAATGATTCTGTTTACGAGAATGATGAAAGCCCGTTACCAGTATGAATGACTGTTGTAAAATGAGAATTTTTGTAATTATTGCATATATGTGTTGTGATAGTTTGTTTTAATATTGTAAATTTCAAGTACATAAACTATATTTTGCCATAGTTTATTACCACATTGTAAACACCATACTGCAAATGTGCTACCTTTATGTGTTACCTTCGTAAAATAATGTTTGTATTGCAGTAATAATGAGTATTATAATTTTACAATTTATAAAACGTCCAGCGGTTTTAATTAATAAATTACGAGAACTAGTAATTTGATTGATCAGTCACGAGGCGAAAATGAAATCCATATTCATCATACCCATATATTTGTTATTTTAACACCATATTTGGTCTTATTGAGAGGTTATTATATGGTCACGTGGTGTCATTGAGTGATACTATACCCGGGGAATTATTGGCCAGCGGGAGATCATTCAAAGATATCGTGCACCCATATATTAATCTGTAATTTATTTTAACGTATTTTCAGATCCCTTTCCAGACGTCGAGTATGAGAACGTGAATTATGAGAATAAACAGAGAACAGAGCTCTGAGTGGCATTTGTCGGATATTCTGAGTAAAAGAAACAATACAATAAACAAAGAACAGAGTTGTTTGTGTCAGTTGTCGGAATTCCGAGCAGAAGCAACAATACATAAACAAAGAACAGAGCTCTGAGTGACATCTGTCGGAATTCTGAGTAGAAGCAAAATTATAATAAACAAAGTACTGAGTTCTGAGTGGCATTTGTCGGAAAAGTAGTGTTCATTGATGCATATGTTGTAAATTTATCATAATAATATTTCAATACAAACCAATAGCATATATATTATGTAGTGCATTAACTCATTTTGTCATTATTAATCACCAATTATGAAATCAGTGTTCTTGTGAAAAAGGTGTTTATGGATTATGAACTCACACTTATTTAATCGTATGTCGGTCAATAGCAAAACAAAATTGCCTTAGATTGGAGAATGACCAGTAAACTATTGCATAGAGAGGCACTGGGGTACTGATTACTGACGACAAGCCTCTTAATAAGTGTTTTAGTAGATAAAATATTTATTATATTTTTGCAATAATTTATATAAAACACACAACATGAACGTGCATTAAAAGCACGAACGGAGGAAAAAAATGTATTATAATATTCACGAGTACATCCCCATGTTGCTAAGTAAAATGTGAACAGATTTCTATTCCGTTATTTGAAGTACACAACGCATAAGTTTGAGAAATAGTTCCAATATAAACATGCTTTTTTAATTTAAAGGGACTGTACACCAGATTTGCAACAATTGTTTTTTCTGTAACGAATCTCAGGACAATTATTTAATTTAATAGAATGTGTAACGCTTTGATAGCATAATTGTAAAAAAGTACCAACATGTAAAAAAATGTGTCGGAGACCGGATTCGAACCTGTGTCTAGTGTTGTATCCACTGTGCTACGAAGGCTTTCTCCATTCGAGTCGTATATTTAAGCTATATACCTAACTTGGTAATATCACGTGTTAACACCAACTAGCCAATCACGCACAAGAAAGACTACTAGGAGACATACCCAGTAATCTTTTCTAATGGAAAAATACGAAATAACTGCTAAAATTAAATAAATTGTAAACTATGTGGTACTTCAGTTAGTAAGTTTCAATGCATTGTACACATCGATGCCAAGTTTATGTCAGTTTTCGACGCTTTTCTTTTTTTCTTTTTTTTCTTGCAAATTGATCATCTGGTGCACAGTTGCTTTAATAAAAGGTGATAAGTATGGCTAATTATGTAATTCATGATCTTGATCTTTATGTCATTGAAAATTAGAACATAACTACTTTATTTAGAAATGAAACTAAAATCATTAAACAAACCAAAAGAAACGTTTTTACTCTAAGAAAACCCAAACGAACTTGAGACTATTTATGAAAGGTCAAATAGCATTAATTATTTAATGATGATTTATGTAGAAACTCATGTTATAATGATAATTTATAAAGTTGTTATTGATTTGATCAAGTAATAAATGATATTTTCACTTTCAATTTTATTTTGTTTGAATTGTAAATCCTTACAACTGTTCATTTAATAATTAAACGCGTTTTCTTTTGTATAAAGACGCAAACGTTAGCATAGAGCAATTGAAGCAAATGCGTTTTTATGCTGTTTACGCATGTTATTTAAATCACTGAAAATAAACGTCATGGTTTACTTTATTTTGTATCGCTTTTACTGTTCCCATTATATCTTTAAGCAAGTGTATATATATATATATCAGAGAAAAATCGTAAATGAATAAATTAATATTTCTTAATTGTTTACCTGTAAACCCTTGGCAGTTCAAATCTAAGTAAGTCAAATTCCATAAACACTCCCTAATCCGATGACAAAAGATGTAGTAACGGTTTTGGTTTAGTTGGATATAATCCGTCTGTGCTGCCATCCACGCTGTGGTCAAACCGGGCAAACTGATGGTCCAGTGGTAAACCCGACAATATAAGGTCAGACACATAGTAACAATTTTTAACAAATCAAAATTGTTAAAGTGATAAAACATTGCATAGCTTGAGCCAAAACGTCCGGTTTATATACCAATGGTGCGAGAGCCGTCAATCAACTTCACAAAGACATTTTACTATTGCCATTTATGGATTTGGTGTTACCTTTAAATAATTGAAGTGGAGCTGAAAATGATCGGTTAAACAACACGATTTACAAAACTTTCGTAAATTTAGTGCAAACATTTTCTAGGGCAAACAATCAATCACAGGCGATTGTTTGAGTAATCAAAACCAACCCGATTCAATTTGGTGAACATTTTATGGCAAGTTATTTTAAATCCTTCATGGGATTCAAACGATAGCGCGGACACGAAAAGTAGTATATGACATTTGACCACTACGAGTGACCTTGACCTTGAGCCAAAGCGATTGTAACATTCACTCTGTACATTGATTCAGAATTATGAATATTTGTGGCAAGTTATTCTAAAACCCTTCAAGCGGTTGAAGAGATATTGAGCGGACTCGAAATGTACTCATATGACCGTTACCTCTAAGTAAAGGCCCGGTCACACCGCCCGAACTTTGTTGGAGCGTTCCTTGAACGGTAGGGAGAGGGGACCGAATTTCGACAACGCTCGTCACCGCGCACAAAATGGGGAAAAAATCGAAAACACGGGCGTTGCCTTAGTGGTGCACCGCTGTAGCCGGCGTTATTATAGCGTTGGCTTAACGGTAGCGAGCGTTGGTTTAGCGGTGACGCGAGCGTTGATAGAGCGGCGTTCTGCGCATGCGGGCGTTGGCTCGGCAGGGGTTTAAAGTTGGTTTAGCGGCATACCGCTTTTGACTACGGAGCTGAACGGATCGCTTTGATAGAAGTTCTGATAGATTTTTGATAGAAGTCGATAGTTGAAGTTCATCATGCCACGTGGACAAAAGAAGAGGAAGGCTGGAGAAGGAAAGGCAGCAGCAAAGGACTAGTGCACCAATCATAGCAAGTCTCTCAGCATCCATGGTAGTACAGTTTTACTGTAACCTTGAGCAAATTCGATGTGAATGAGGTCTGTACTCAACGGCAGCTCGATTCCAAATGGACTCCTGGTCCATTTCTCCCCGTATATATAGCCAAATTCTGGTCCCGCTCCGACACCTCCATACTAACGCCAAACCAAAGTTCATCACCGCAATGGATCGCTGCCTTAACGCCCGACACCGTTCCAGCAATCCCGTGTCCGCTCGTAAAACGCTTACAACCGCTCCACCAAAGTTTGTGCAACGTTTAATCACCGCCCAGGCAAAGCTGGCGAAGCAGCGGTGGTCCAGCGTTCAAGATTTCTGCGTTGGCCTAGCGGACCCAAGCGTCCACGAACTTGCGTCTAGCGGTGCCAAACTTTGACTGGGCGTTGTTGGAGCTATGGTGAACTTTGCCGGAGCGGAAAAGTGCCCGCTCCTCACCGCTCGCAATATTTTGTGCAGCTCAAAGCGGTAGGAGGGACCATAAGCGGTGGCCGAGCGTATACGGCGATGCCTTAACGGGTGCCAACTTCTGGTGAACGGTAACGAGCGGTGATGATTTTTTTTCACCGCTCCAGGAACGCTCCAGCAAAGTTCTTGCGGTGTGACCGGGCCTTAACGTTGACCTTGACCCGAGCTGGTTTTAACGTAGGGATAACCCTGTCCTCATACTACCAACGTAACAATACATGTTTTAATAAAGTGTAAAACAATGGCCCTTGCCAATATTAATTCATCTCTGTTTAGGTTATCATTCCTATCTTTAGCTTCTAAGTGATTAAAATGCCATAGCTCTTATTTTCATTGGAGTTTCATTACAGTTACCGGCAGGAGTCGATTAGATATTCTGAGAATAGATGGAACAATCGCTTTACCATATGCTAAGAATGACCCTTAGACTTCTATAATAATTATCAAACGACCTGCCGTTGTTAAACTCATTCGTTACTTGGTACCATCGAAGATCAATCGGCTACGGGTAAGGTCAACCGCTAATGGCTATTTTAAGTACTGTCCAGAAAATAGTTTAATTACCATGTATACTAGAATCATATTAAAGGGGCTTGGTCTAGTTAAATTTTACGTCACTGAAACTATTGAGCTCCTTTTTGTGGCGATAGCCAGTAAAACACTGATTATTGTCACGTGATGTGAAATGTATCATATGATATCGTTAAACTATTAAGAGAAACAGTTCTGAATGGTCAACTGCAATTGGGGTCAATTGGGAAGTATACAAACTTATCATTAGCTTATTAGTGGGTTGAAAAAGGAAGTTAGGAAGTTAGTTTCGATTCAGAGTCTGAGTATGTTTCTGGTTAGGAGTGTGGGTTATATTCAGCAAAGTAGTTTAAATCTGAGAGAATGTTATTGGGTTTAAATTTTCAGGTCTATGGCATTACCGAGTTAAGGCAGTCTGCCAGGTTAAGATCTGAGAGTCAACTTTGCTCTCGTTTAATAAAACATGATAATTGACAATATAAAAATAAATAATTGCTAACAGTAAAACTGGTATCATCGGACGTGGTTGTTTTACTTTGTAAATAAACGATTCAGTGGGTTAGTGTATAGGACGCGGTTTGGAATCAGGGTGCTACAAAAGGTCACACAGGTGCCGTTTCAATTCATGCCACGCGTGTTAAAGCGGAGGCTGTAAGACCTTGCAATAACGATTATGTAGCGGTCGCAAAGAGACACGTGAAACCTCGCTTACGTAATGTCGATCCACTTTTATACCGTGCGACGTAAATTTGTTTGGCTATATGCCAGTTTTGATAATTGCACAGCAGTCACTTACCTATGGGTCTTTTAAAGGAAACGAATAGCTAGCTGCCACATTTTGTTGTCTAGGAATTCCCGGCCAATGTCCGTCCCAGCCAGTCCGTCTCCACCATTCCGGCGTGAACTGCACTGACGGTTATACCCGTGGTCCGCAATCAACATCGAAGTAAGGTGATACCAGCGTTCCACAACCGATGTCGTAGACAATAAGCTTGCTTGACCTGAAGTTATTATATTTAGGGATATAAAACCTGTTCATAACTTTGTTTAAAGGTAGCAAGTACATTTAGTGCTTATTTCCTTTTATGTGAACAGTTATCTGTTTTGTTCATTAACTGTGCTGCTTCTGGTAATTGTCTAATTGTTTGATCACTACAAGTATTGTTTCCTGCACCTCTACGCCATCATCCTCGGAGCGGCAAGCCATCACCTCAGTGTCTCCCATCATGGCAATCTTCTTTGTAGCTTCGTAACCGATATTTGGAAACAATCACGTGTATAATTGAATAACTCGTTTCAAGTGAATTAACCCTTTCCATCCGACATCCCTGTGATTGCCGAAATATTTCTTACTTAAATTTCGTTGCTTCTCTTATGTACGTAATGCTTACAAATATGTACAAAAAGTCGTGCAGAAAACATTTGGTCCTATTACTAGTATAATGGTACCATTAACACTCTCAGCGAGTAATCGGTATGTTAATGAGTGTTAGTTTTGAAATGATGTTTGGTCATGGTAGACTGTAGCCATTAACAATCTTAGCCAGAAATTGTTATGCTATGGAGTGTCTGTTTTGATATGGTATTTAGTCCTAATAGGTTGGTGCAATTAAAAAACTCATCTAGTATTCGTTATGTTGATAAGTGTCTGTTTCAATACTATGCTCGGTCCTGATAAACTGGTAGCATCAACTACCTCAACTAGTAATCGTGGTGTTGTTAACTGTCTGTTTTGATATGATGTTTGGTCCTAATAAACTGGTACCATTAACAATCGCAACTAGTAATCGTGGAATTGTTCAGTGTCTGGTTTGATATTATGTTTGGTCATGGTAGACTGTAGCCATTAACAATCTTAGTCAGAAATTGTTATGCTATGGGGTGTCTGTTTTGATTTAATGTTTGGTCATGGTTGACTGTAGCCATTAACAATCTTAGCCAGTAATTGTTATGTTGATGAGTGTCTGTTTTGATATGATGTTTGGTCATGGTAGATTGTAGCCATTAACAATCTCATCTAGTTATTTTATGTCGATGAGTGTCTGTATCGATATGATGTTTCGTCATGGTAGACTGTAGCCATAAACAATCTCAGCTAGTTATTTTTATGTTGACGAGTGTCTGTTTCGATATGATGTTCGATCTCAAAATGCTGGTACAATTAACTATCTCAACTAGTAATCGTGATGTTGTTGAGTGTCTATTTCGATATGATGCTCGGTCCTAAAACGCTGCTACCATTATCAACCGCATCAAGTAATGGTTATGTTGTTGAGTGTATATTTTGATGTGATGTTCGGTATGGTACCATAAACAATAGTTGTGGCCTCTTCGTTTGGCCCATATTGGATTGCAAACATTTATATACTTTACGTTTATGCAACATTATCACATGTGTATCCTTGAATTGGGATATGATTAGGTACATCTATCTCCTGTTTTTTGGTGAAAAAGTGCTTATTGGGCTAGTTTAAGGAATGTTTGGCATCATAATCCCCTGCTGTGCATCTCCTGGTAATTGCACTGGCGTCACAGTAGGGGCCAATTTCCTGGGTATTCGTTTATTGGCTCAGAGCCATTTAGGGTCCATTTCTATATTTAAACCTCAAAACTGCACATCATGATACTCAGATCGGAGATCTGATAATAGGGATCAAGGCAAGTAAATTAAGATCAATACACAGAGGTTGTGTACCGTACACATATTTGGGGATGGGGGAAATTATAGAAGGCTTAAGCTAGTCCTTTAACATGTATTAAATAATTTAATGACATTTAAGTATGCCTCTGGAAACAAGAACGTACATACCCAAATACGGATTATGCACCATTTGAAAGGACTGTTTCCCTCCCCATGTTTGGTACTCATAAGGCTAGAGAGAGCCTTATTATAACAGTATTTTGTCTTTTTGTTTATTAACTTTTAAGAAGGTAACTACGAAAAACGGAAACGATATAATTAACCCGCTTTAAGTTACCGAGATAACGATGTGTGCTTGAATCGACTGATAAGTTTAAGGAATAGTGATCAATACATGCATTCTCATGCTGTTCGAAGAGATGGAGTGTCAATGTGACAATGTTTCTTTTTCAGAAATTTCAGTGTGCAATACTCAACGTTATAGGTTTTGAACACTTACAGTGTCTGACGAATGAATGGTTGAAATTGACTGCAATGTATTGTAAATTAAATGAGAAGCATACAAATTAGTTATAATTAATCACAGTCTTTGCAAATGTAAACCATATATTTTAACACAATTAAATTCACTGGATTTAAGTGATTATATTCGTATTTTATACATTTTGTTTTTGAATTCCAAAAATATACATAGAACTGTACTTAAAAAAGCAACGTTTGTTTATTATGCGTGCGCACTTAACAGCCTTGCGTGGTCACGTGACTTTGAAAGAAAGAAGGAGGAACTGAAAGTCGGAGCGATGGAAGTTGTTTATTAACTTGTTTTAGAAGAGACTTTTGTTATGGTAAGTTCATTTAAATACGATTATTTTTTCTTCATGGCTGTATAATTGTTGGTTTATGAATTTAAAGATGCGCTCTTACTCCCAAATAAGATTTTCCACAATGAATACAAATGTTTGATATACCAAATAAGTATGAATAAATATCGAAAAAAATGCTTCTTATGAAAAATACCGAGTTTCATTTGAAAGAAAGATGCAAGACACGGTTTTTCCACCGTAAGAGACGATAATATATGACAGTAAATCGATAAGCACAAAACTCAACTTATCTTACCAATCGTTAAAAAATTTGCGTTTTCAGCTATTAAATACACGGTCACAATATTGTTATCAGTATTTGATATTTCCCATAAATGCATTATTTAGTAAGTAGCTAAAATTTATCACTTATAACTTATGTTTGTAATACATCTGTATGTCACTATGTTATATATTATATAAATATTGATTTTGAATAAGAGTGTCACTTTAAAGATCTACTGTGGGTTTTATTCTATATAATTTAACAGCTAGTATTTTCATATACTATGTTTATGATAGTATGCAGTATACTTATTCGACCACGGCGGACTAAGTTCAATTCAATTGAAGCAATACCTAATGACAAGGTTACTAACATTACTGTCTTATGTAATCATACATTAATTGATGAAAATGTGTTTGGATGGACTGTTGAAATCTTAAATTAAAATATTTTCATGAAAACGGATTCATACTTATCATATCCTGAATCCAAATTTTGTTCATTGAAAATGTCGATTTCCTGACCTAAAGCTACTGATCAAGTGATTATCCCCACTTTTTATTGTTGCCTTTAAGTTTTTTTAGCTGTGCGCATAGAGATAGTAATTGTTTTTTTAAGATGATGCAAATTGCAAAAAATGAGCTTTGTTTATAAAGTGGGAATGAGTTCAATATGCAAAATTAGACATGTAACTTTCCTGTAGGTTTATTCCAATGGTCACATTTTAATCGATGAACATAAACTTACTTAGACTGCATACAAACTCTATTAACTATTGTATTTGTTTGAGAAATCTATGACATTGATTCTTCAGATCATGATATTGAAGAGCGTCTTTACCCACTCATTTTGCATTTGATGTTGTATTACCGACATTTTTCAGATGAATGCCTTCAAACGAAGCCAGTGGACGTATTCCCAGGTGTTAATCGTGCACCTAGCAGTTCTTATAATCAATGTAAGTATGTTTCTGCAAATGAAGATTGATTGATTAACTTTATTTTATTATTAATTTAATAATATGTAACAGATAGAAGTCATACAGACCTAAAAATGGTTTAACATACTGCTGATTTGGTTCAAAGGCTGTTAAGAAATTCTGAAAATAAGCATTGTTTTGCCTAAAATGCCTTTTATTCCGCAGTTAAAACAAAGCGATCATGCGGGGCTGTTTGACGAAGTATTTAAACATCAATAACATGATATAGATGATAAATAGCCATTTCTGGTTCTGTAGCAGAGTGTATAATAATAAAAAAGAAATAAGAAATCAAGCAAGTATAAAGAGAAAATTAAAAGCAAATCTTCAAAACAGATATATATTATACGTTCAATTGTAAGTCAAATGTACAGAATGTAGTACGGAGCTCGGAGTATGATAAAGAAACCAGCTTGAATAAAGAACAACGTTTTTTATTCACATACAAAGTGTAGAGGAGAAAAACGTAAATAAAGTGTAAAGTATTGAACTATATAAAGTGCAGAGTAGTAAAACATGTATAATGTATAGAATAGTGAACTATATAAAATGCAGAGTAGTAAAACATGTATAAAGTATAGAATAGTGAACTATATAAAGTGCAGAGTAGTAAAACATGTATAAAGTATAGATTAGTGAACTATATAAAGTGCAGAGTAGTAATACATGTATAAAGTATAGAATAGTGAACTATATAAAGTGCAGAGTAGTAAAACATGTATAAAGTATAGAGTAGTGAACTATATAAAGTGCAGAGTAGTAAAACATGTATAAAGTATAGATTAGTGAACTATATAAAGTGCAGAGTAGTAAAACATGTATAAAGTATAGATTAGTGAACTATATAAAGTGCAGAGTAGTAAAACATGTATAAAGTATAGAATAGTGAACTGTATAAAGTGCAGAGTAGTAATACATGTATAAAGTATTGAGTATTTAAACATGTATAAAGTGTAAAGAAGTCAAGTATATAATCTGTTAAGTAGTGAAATATGTACAAAGTGTAAAGAAGTTATTACAAGTATATGAGTATGAAAATATATGTTTAATGTAAAATAGTGAAATATGTTTAAAATGTAGAGTAGTCGAGTATATAACGTTTAGAGTATTAAAATATGTAGTAGTCAAAAATATTATGTGAAGAGCATAACGCATGTATAAAGTATAAAATATTCAACTAATGACGTGTAGAAAATTGAAAACGTAAAATGTGTAGTGTAGTTATAAATGCGTGAAGTACTGAGTAGATCAGTACATAACATATAAAGTAGTTTAGCATGCATAAAGTGTAAAGTAGTCAAATGGTAAAACATGTATAAAGTGTTTCGTAGCCCAGTCTAGTTTTTTAACATGTATAAAGTGTAATTTAATCAGGTAAATAACGTGTAGAGTATTTAGTTATTACAAGTATACATTTTACATGTTTTAATACTCTACACTATTGTTCATTTATATAACGTAGTACAACATACTTAAAGGAGTCGGTTGCATATTTAAACATATAAAAGGCGAAGAGTATCGAAGTAAAAAACCTACAGAGGAGTAAATGATGTATAAAGTGTGAAGCAATAACAGACACAAATTAATGAGTAGCTAAACGTAGAGTAGTCATGTATAAAGTGTAGAGTAGTAAAACATGTATACAGTGTAGAATAGTAAAACACGTATATAGTGTAGAGTAGTAGAACATGTATACAGTGTAGAGTAGTAAAACATGTATACAGTGTAGAGTAGTAAAACATGTATACAGAATAGAGTAGTAAATTATGTAAAGTGTAGAGTAGTAAAACATGTATACAGTACGTGTAGAGTAGTAAAACATGGATACAGTGAAGAGTAGTAAAACATGTATAAAGTGAATAGTAGTAAAACATGTATACAGTGTAGAGTAGTAAAA
Source organism: Mya arenaria (assembly GCF_026914265.1). Taxonomy (NCBI): domain Eukaryota; kingdom Metazoa; phylum Mollusca; class Bivalvia; order Myida; family Myidae; genus Mya; species Mya arenaria. The sequence goes on along the minus strand of NC_069127.1, from coordinate 83,463,000 downwards.
CATGCATACAGTGTAGAGTAGTAAAACATGTATACATTATTGAGTAATAAAACATGTATACAGTATAGAGTAGTAATACAAATATACAGTGTAGAGTAGTAAAACATTAATACAGTGTAGAGTAGTAAAACATGTATAAAGTGTATTGTAGTAAAACATGTACACAGTATAGAGTAGTAAAACATGTAAAGTGTAGAGTAGTTAAACATGTATACAGTACGTGTAGAGTAGTAAAACATGGATACAGTGAAGAGTAGTAAAACATGTATAAAATGAAGAGTAGTAAAACATGTATACAGTGTAGATTAGTTTAACATGTATAAAATAAAGAGTAGTAAAACATGTATACAGTGTAGAGTAGTAAAACAAATATACAGTGTAGAGTAGTTAAACATGTATACAGTGTAGAGTACTTAAACACGCATACAGTGTAGAGTAGTAAAACATGTATATAGTATAGAGTAGTAAAACATGTATACATTATAGAGTAATAAAACATGTATACAGTTTAGAGTAGTAAAACATGTATAAAGTGTAGAGTAGTAAAACATGTATACAGTATAGAGAAGTAATACATGTATACAGTGTAGAGTAGTAAAACATGGATAAAGTGTAGAGTAGTAAAACATGTATATAATATAGAGTAGAGCAACATGTATAAAGTATAGAGTAGTAAAACATGTAAACAGTGTAGAGAATTAAAACATCTATATAGTATAGAGAAGTAAACATGTTAACATTATAAAGTGGTAAAAAGTGGTAAAACTTGTATACAATAAAGAATGGTAAAACATAGTAAAACATGTATATAGTATAAAGTAGTAAAACATGGATACAGTGTAGAGTAGAAAAAACATGTATACATTATAGAGTTATAAAACATGTATATAGTATAGAGTAGTAAAATAAATATACAGTGTAGAGTAGTAAAACATGGATAAAGTGTAGAGTAGTAAAACATGTATATAATATAGAATAGTGCAACATGTATAAAGTATAGAGTAGTAAAACATGTAAACAGTGTTGAGAAGTAAAACATCTATATAGTATAGAGAAGTAAACATGTTAACATTATAAAGTGGTAAAAAGTGGTAAAACTTGTATACAATAAAGAATGGTAAAACATAGTAAAACATGTATATAGTATAAAGTAGTAAAACATGGATACAGTGTAGAGTAGAAAAAACATGTATACATTATAGAGTTATAAAACATGTATACAGTATAGAGTAGTAAAACAAATATACAGTGAAGAGTAGTAAAACATGTATAAAGTGTAGTGTAGTAAAACATGTATACAGTATAGAGTGGTAAACCATGAATAAAGTGAAAAGTAGTAAAACATGTTTAAAGTGAAGAGTAGTAAAACATGTATATAGTATAGAGTAGTAACACATGTTTAAAGTGTAAAGTAGAAAAAAACATGTATATAGTAAAGAGTAGTAAAACATCTATACAGTGTAGAGTAGTAAAACATCTATGCAGTATAGAATAGTAAAACCTGTATACAGTGTAGAGTAGTAAAATATGTATACAGTATAAAGTAGTAAAGCATGTATATAGTGTAGAGTAGTAAACATGTATACAGTATAGAATAGTAAAACCTGTATACAATGTAGAGTTGTAAAACATGTAAAACAAATGAAGAGTAGTAAACATTGTATATAATGTAGAGTAGTAAAACATGTATAGAGAGAGCAGTAGTAAAACATGTTTTAAGTGTTAACTATAAACAAACTTTGAATTATAAAACATGAGTAAAGTTTTGTGTAAAATACATGTATATAGTGTACAATGATAAATAATATAACGCGTAGAGTAGTGACACATGCACAAATTAAAAAATAGTCGTGTATATAATGTGTAGATTAGTAAATAATAAATAAAGTATAGATAAATTAAATATCTATTGCGTGTAGAGTGGTCAAACATGTATAAAATGGAAAATGATATAAAATGTATAAAACTTTGTGAAATAGTGTATCTGTATATAGTGTAAATTTTAGAGTAAAAAATGAATATAGATAGTATAAAATTTAGGGTGATAATGTTTGAATATAGTGTAGAATAAAAATATCAGGTGTATAGCATAAGGTATATAGGTATAAAGGTATTATAAGTTACGGGGTTAGTAGGTGACCCAATATGGGATATACGGGAAAAACGGAACCATATAGGGTGAGAGCAAATATAGAATTAAAAAAAAAATGTTTAAAGTGTTATGTGACCTGATATATAACGTGTCAAGTATGAAATCATGTATCAAGTGTTATGTGATCAGATATATAACTTGTCGAGTATGAAATCATGTATCAAGTGTTATGTAATCAGAAATATAACGTGTCGAGTATGAAATCATGTATAAAGTGTTATGTGATCAGATATATAACTTGTCGAGTATGAAGACAGGTATAAAGTGTTATGGGATCCGATATATAACGTGTCGAGTATGAAATCATGTATAAAGTGTTATGTGATCAGATATATAACGTGTCGAGTATGAAATCATGTATAAAGTGTTATGTGATCAGATATATATCGTGTCGAGTATGAAATCATGTATAAAGTGTTATGTGATCAGATATATAACGTGTCGAGTATGAAATCATGTATAAAGTGTTATGTGATCAGATATATAACGTGTCGAGTTAGAAGACACGTATAAAGTGTTATGTGATCAGAAATATAACGTGTCGAGTATGAAATCATGTATAAAGTGTTATGTGATCAGATATATAACTTGCCGAGTATGAAGACAGGTATAAAGTGTTATGGGATCCGATATATAACGGGTCGAGTATGAAATCATGTATAAAGCGTTATGTGATCAGATATATAACGTGTCGAGTTAGAAGACACGTTTAAAGTGTTATGTGATAAGATATATAACGTGTCGAGTATGACATCATGTATAAAGTGTTATGTGATCAGATATATAACGTGTCGAGTATGAAATCATGTATAAAGTGTTATGTGATCAGATATATAAAGTGTCGAGTACTAAATCATGTATAAAGTGTTATGCAATCAGATATATAACGTGTCGAGTATGAAATCCTGTAAAAGTTGTTATGTGATCAGATATATAACGTGCCGAGTGTGAAATCATGTATTAAGTGTATGTGATCAGATATATAACGTGCCGAGTATGAAATCATGTATAAAGTGTTATGTAATCAGATATATAACATGTCGAGTGTGAAGACAGGTATAAAGTTTTATGTGGTCATATATATAACGTGTCGAATACGAAGACATGTATAAAGTGTTATATGATCAGATATATAACGTGTCAAGCATAAAGAGAGGGATAAAGTGTTATGTGATCACATATATAACGTGTCGAGTATGAAGTCATGTCAAAGTGTTTTGTGATCCGATATATAACGTTTCGATTATAAAGTCATGTATAAAGTGTTATCTGATCATATATATAACGTGTCGAGTACGAAGACATGTATAAAGTCTAGAGTGGTTAATGGTAGTAACACATGTATAAAGTGTGTAGTAGTCAAGTGAGGAACGTGTAGAGAAGTAAAACAGTTATCAAGTGGTCAGATATAGTATTAACTTATGTATTAAGTAGTATATGATCAGATATATAACGTGTAGATAATATGTTAACAGTTTACAGTATTCTAAGGTGTGTAGTGAATAGTGCTTATTCATGCGTAACATGTTAATATCGTATAGAGTAGTAAAACATGTATAGAGTGTAGGGTATTGTTATTTGTATTTGATTTTAAATTTGCAACGTCTATTTTCTTGATCGGTGACCAAGAATTATTAAGTGAACTTTGTAGAGTTTGAGGGAGTTCTTGAAGATTATTGTTTTGTGATTAAGGGCAAACCTATCTCATCTTGGAATAATTGTAAAATTAAGTTTCTGAAAAGGTTCACCAGTGCTAGAACATTCATAACTGTTCTAAAAGGATTTCAGTTCAACCGTTGTCGGAGGTCTCTGAATGAGTTGTTTGATATTGAAATACACGTATTATGCTCATCAATATTTAATGAAAATTTAGTTTAGTGAACATTAAAAACACCAGGTTTTGAGAAGGTATTTTGGGAACTTTTGGATTAGGGACAATATCCTCATTCTAATTAAAAGTAATAATTTAAGCTTTACTTATTTAAGGGGTTTTCTTGTTAACTGGTTGTAAACAAATGCTGTTGGTTAAATAAGTAATGCTTATATTGCCTTTTAAAGGTATTAGTTATAAAGTTTGTAATTTCTAACGAAATTGATCATATAGGTTTTCTTTTATGAATATAAAGAAGTGTTATTAGAGTAAAGCAAATATAGTGTAGACAAAAGTACAGAATGAATAATGTAGAGCAGCAAAACAATCTGTAGTGTTAAGTCGTATTTCGAGCAATTATGAAGTGTACATATGCAAATGTGTATGAAGTTTTAAATGGTAAAGTCATTGTGAAACGTAAGGCAGTAACGTATACATATGAAGTAACGAAAGCAAACAAACATGTCTATAAAGCATCACAAGCGACTAGTTATATAACAGAAAATCAACCTAAACATGATAACGGAGTAGTGTTGTAACCTTTGAAATATAATTATAATTAAGCAATGCATGCTGTAGCTTATGAACATGTTTGCTAAGGAGGACTATAAACAAACAAAAAGTTATTCTTGTATTAAAGCAATCGCTTGTGAAAATAAATAACATTTGAAGTGCCTATACTTGAAATGATATTGAGAACAAGAAGTAGGATCTAGTCAGTTTAACGTCTTACATCATAATGGATGGAAGAACCACTGGTAAATTGTATTAAGCTTAGAAAGTACTTGAGAACATGAATAAATATATTTAAATGATCACAAAATCGTAAATAATTATAATTCATCTGTTATAAAAAATGTCAAATACTCTTGAAACAGATACAGGTTTTAGAGGCTGCAACTACAAGAGAGTCAACTGAGCCGACGACATATGATACAACCACACCAACTACATCTATAAACATACTGGGACCTATAAACATACGGGGACCAACAATATCCCAATACACCAGTAATTAATCGATAATTTATTTCCACTCTCATGTGATGGCATTTTCATAAACCACATGTTTTGATTAAAACAAACATTCAAGGTGTTTTGATTACAAAGCATATCTGTTTGAATTTCCAATTGTGCTCACTGAAAACATTATTTAATAGTTTTATTGAATTTCAGAACCGAGTGAGCCATTAAACGTGGAAGTTGATGTTCTTTATAAAACGGTAAACTTAAAGTGGGATACCCCCAAATTCCCAAATGGGGTGATTTCTGCCTACACGGTGTGCTTTGCTTACAAGCACTATAGGGACCAGTCAAACTCCGAAACAAACTGCACTAACAAAACAGCGCCGGAAATGGACATGACTGGGAACCACTTTGAAACCAGATTATCACTTCCGTTTGCAGGTACTGTCTACTGGGATAGACCCTTATATTTTATTTTTGATATTTTTGTCGTCTTAAGCAAAAATTAGTTGTGTTGAAGAAAAAAGCGATCTTTTGAATTGTTGCGAGGTTTTGTTTCTCATACCTATTTACGGTTATTTTCTTTAATTTATTTTTACACATTGTTATGAAATAAATGTAACCTTATCTCTTGCAAAACATTTGTTTTTGTTGTTCAGATGAATACCCCACCATGAGCAATGACGTCATATACTAATATTCAATATAATTTTAATAATTGACATGAAACAAGAATCCACACTTAAGAATAGTGAGCATACGATGTTATACAGCAATTCGAAAATTAACTCACCTTTTTTTTTAGGTGCATTTTATATATTTTCTGTTGCTGCTGTTAACAAGATGTTTACGGGAAGAGCGATTTCCGTTACAAGAAGAACTTATGAATCGAGTAAGTGCATTTGACTTTAAATTGTATGCGGATAAACAGTAAAACTGCGATCGCTCGCGGACGCCGGGGACCGAGTTAAATCCTCGAGTGATCCGATGTTTTGAACGACCCAAATTTCCATTTTAGTATGTAATGAATGTCTTACAATGCATTTGTCGTCAGTTTACTTCGACACCTATTATGTACTTATTTAGGTTTCGATCCAGCGTCAGTATAGTTTATATGAAAATCGAAGGAATAATGGTCGGGACTAAGCTTCGACCTCGACTGACCGCCTGTTTGAACGACAGCAGTTTTACTGTTAAAGACATATGTATCATTGACAACACCATAAAGTTGATATATACAATATAATTGGAATTATTTATTTTAAGTGGCTAAGTTTTACACCAAAAATATGTATCGAAAACGTTTGGACAAGGGTATTTTGTGACCTACTTAGATTGAATGATAATAATAGATAAGAATTTCTTTACCACCACCCCCCTCCCCAACAGCACCCGGACGTGTCACTGGACTGTACTCACAGGCTACCAACACAACCATTACCGTGATCTGGTCACGTCCAGGTGTCCCGAACGGAGATATTGAAAGGTACCAGCTTCAGTGGATTAAAGGAGAAGTCAACTGCACCGTTTTCATCTCAACATACAAGCGTACCTATTCAGCCAGGGAAGTACGGGAAATACTTGGATTTGTTTTTAATTTGTTATTATAATCAAATAATGTTTGATATTTAATATAGCTGTTCGAGTAAAATGGTACTCTTCCGTTGTATAAGGAGTACGTTTGAATTATCCATGTACAATATAGCTGTTCGAGTAAAATAGTACTCTTCCGTTGTATAAGGAGTACGTTTGAATCATCCATGTACAATATAGCTGTTCGAGTAAAATGGTACTCTTCCGTTGTATAAGGAGTACGTTTGAATCATCCATGTACGATATAGCTGTTCGAGTAAAATAGTACTCTTCCGTTGTATAAGGAGTACGTTTGAATCATCCATGTACAATATAGCTGTTCGAGTAAAATAATACTCTTCCGTTGTATAAGGAGTACGTTTGAATCATCAATGCACAATATAGGATGATGCAAAAGTAAAAAAAAAATTCTTTTAGTGCATTTATCGTTAACTCATTTCACTTAATTTATCAAAACACAAAAATGCATATGATTTAGGTACTGGTAAAAAATAGTGTGACGCTTTTTTAATTGGGGAATTTGTGGTCAGGTAGTTAATTAAACAAAACTTTGATGAAGGCTAATATTTTTTTATCTGTATCTTTTTTGTTTTTAATATAAAAGTCAAATGAGCAGCTATTATGAAAATGCATTAAAATGAAAAACAGAGTTTTACATCAACCTATGTCGTGCGCCTTTAAGATGTTTATAAAAATAAAGAGAGAAGATGATGTAATCGATGCTACAAATTCTTGTTCAGTTGGGAAAATGTGAATGCAACGAATATAAGCTTTAATTGTTCTATTGATTAATCAATGGATGTTCAGTTTCTTTAACATACCATATCCATGTGATCCAAAGGGGTAAGTCCTTAAAACATGTGTCCATTTTGAAATCTAACATCATTGCACGGTGCTTTTGTTTTGTCCAGTATGTTTTGGCCTGGTTGGTATTCAATATCAAACTTTAGTTAATATAATGGTAATGATAATTGACGATAAGCTTGTTATGCTTAAGTCTAATAAGTATTCTGTTCTGTTCTGTTCTGGTAAAACATCATTGCATAGGTCAGCTATTAACAAGACAAATTTTGATGCAAAGCATTAAAGACGCCGCCAATGTTGTTGAAACATGACTTAAAGGAAGCAGATGAAGTTTACTAGCATACCAATGTTTGAGGTACCTGGATATAAGCATTCTTCAGTTATTGAAAGAAATCAGAATTTTAGCTCAAGGTCACCTTTGATCTCAAAATAGTTAGAGCGTTGGTCATGTATGAGGGACCTCTACCAAGTTCGAGGTCCCTATGCCTAAGAGTTTTTCAATTATTGATAGGAAACTGTGTATTTTCAGGTTACGATCAAACCATCCTTGACCTATGGCCCACTGACCTCAGAGGTAAACTCAATCCGAAAGTATGGTGGTGCCGGCACCCGGTATCACTTAACAGTCATACCGGGATATTATCAGATGACAAATCGCGGTATCAAATGACCCGCTATTTATTGCCTATTGAAGGAATAATTATCAGATAAAGATCTCCGTTTTGTATGTTATCCGATTAACGACATCATTCTTAGATTCGATTGAGACTAACATTAAATATCTGCACTGGAACTTTATTTATCTAGTTAATGATAAGTAATATTTGACAGGAACCCGATGATGACAACTGTTTTTTGCCAACGCCTGATCCAATTCGTGTCAACCAAGAGAACATGCGCTATACCATAGACAGTCTTGAACATAATAAAGAATATGAGCTATTGGTGACGCCGTTTACAACTACAGGACGAGGGCCTTCCAGTAATATCACACAACGAACAATTGAAACAAGTAAATGTTTAAAATGTTTCTCTGATTCATTTCTGTGTCGACAGTCCAATGGTCATACTTAAGAGTTCGGGTCGTATGAAGGTATAAAAGTGCAAGGAAAACATCTTAAAGTTATTCAACTCGCCGATGACACAACTGTTTTTTTTTTAAATCACAATGAAATACCAATTGTTCTTGATATAATCGATCAGTTTGGATTGAAATTAGGTAGGGAAAACCCCAAGGGCTTTGGATTGGCAAATCAAAAAGTAATATAAGTAATATTATGCATTACATAAAGTTTACGTCAAGATACGTTAAATCACTTGGAGTATATTTTGGAAATGGTAAACCATGTATAAGTTTAAGCTGGAAGAAAAAATAGATAATTGTAAACAATTGATAAATAATTGGAGTAAACGAAATCTACCTGTCTTTGGCAAAACAACTGTTATAAAATCTGCACTTTTTCCAAAACTTGTATATCTTGCTCAAAATATAGTAACGCCTGATCCAATTATAAACACTATACACTCCATGGTATTTTAATTTATTTGGAGTGAAAAAAATAAAATAAAGCGTAAAACAATTATGGGGGACAGACTTGAAGGTGGTTTAGAAATGCCAGATTTTGAATAATATTCTTAAACAATGACATTAAAATGGATGATTTATCTGACTAATACAATTGATGCAAATTGGAAAATAATACCATCCGTAATATAAGACCAATTTTGAAAGAATTGTCTTCTATTTTTTATGTATTTAAACAAAATCACTTTGATCTATAAGCATTTGTTATTAATATGGATGCAGTTTAAACAACTTTCAGTTAATCAAACAAAAACACCCAAAAGTTACTTCAATATTAGAAAAAAATACTATGGGGTTATAAAACTATAAAACTAAAAAATAAAAGTCTTCTTTTTAAGAACTGGATTTATGTCAACATACTTTATGTAAACGATATTCTATCGAATTCGGGCAATTTAAACCCTAATTGTATTCTTAATAAGCTCAAATATGAACAAAATTGGATTGCAGAAATAAATATTTTAAACAAGCAGTTCCTTACAGTTGGAAAGAAACTCTTACATCGGATATATTTACAAAAACATACGTCAATCGAAAATTACTAATAACTATCCAAGATAAAGCTTTTAAAGATATGACGAATAAGCAAATATATAACATCTATATAATGCAATTTTATGAAAAGTCTTACATTCACGGTTATTGGGTTCGACGGTTAAAGAGCATATTTCCTGGAACTCTTGGTACTATATTGTTCATAAGTCCATCTTGTAGCAACGAATTTAAATTTATTCACATGGAAATTGAAGGATTGCCCTCTATGTATTGTAATTAAGTAGAAGACTACGAACACTTCTTTATCAAATGTCCATTTTTGACAACTTTCTGGAATGCTATACATGAGATTTTTGAAAGATGTGGAATACAAAAAGAAATTAATAATTCAAGATATATAGTAATAGGTTACAAAATTGACCAAAAAGAGTATAATATTGAAAACATTGTTTTAAGTCAGATTGCCTTTTGCATCTTATTTAAGACTAAATTAGACCTACTTTATTTGTGAAAGGAGATCCTAACCGATAAATAGTATGTACCATTTATATAATGATTTGAAAGTTTACCAAAAAACTTACTTGAACAATGAAACCATTTCTAAACGTTTTTGAACGCTTTTGTTATTGAAATTACAATATAATGTTAAGGCATTTTCAAATGCCTTAATGCCATATTTATTAAATGATATTGTTACACTCCTATATATGTATATTTATATATATTGTATGTAACGTTTGTTTTATAAAAAAACTGGTTGTCATTAACTGCAATTCAAAAAAGGAGTTCGGGTCGTGTAATAAGTATACCCTTGTAGATTTCTTTAAAGTGTTACTGTCACTGAAGTTTTATTTAACAGATATTATTAACAATTTCAATCGAACATTTCGCCAAAGCATAGTTAGACTGAATTAATTAAAATATAGGCAATATGTACACCTACATACTTAATAAACCGTTTTAGTACCCATTTAGTATGAATATACTGACAAACAATTAACGGTATGTATATGCATTGCATCAGGACCGGGCCCTGTGGGCATTGTAACAATACGCGATATTGAGTCAACGGCGATAAACGTGACATGGACGATTCCTGAAATAAACCCAGGTCCAACCAACTACACAGCAGTCGCTAGGAGCATGATACATAGACAGGAACACACTTCTCGGTGTGAAGTTGAAGGTAAGCGAGAACAAAGAATAAATTATTTCTGTTTTAAAAGCCTTTTTGGGTTTGGAGCAGATACAATTTTCTTTGGTTCTTGGTCATAAAGTGCATTTCACGAATGTTTGCGCTTGCTTTTAACTTATTACTCTTGTCGATTTCAAGAAAATCCGCTTTCAAAGATCACAAATATAATACACAAAACATTCATTATATAATTACTTATGCCATCGTATTTTCCCTGTAATGTGTACATTGCGAATACATCCAGCATTAACCAGGGTTGTAAAACATTTCAGAGAAAGATACCAGTGAGTTTGAAAATATCCTCGGCAGTCATGTAAACATTCTGTCTTCATAAAAGTCGCCCTTTTAACTCAATTCATGTGATATAAACTGTCTATTTGACGTGTTTCTTCTCTTGTTTTGTCCCTACAAGGTAAGTGCAACGGTGGCGAAATAGTTACGGATGCCACCATGAAATGACAATCGTGTTTGAAAAAGCCGATTATATCAAAAAGTATGGACGCGAAAATTTATACGGAATTAAAACAAATAAAATGGTCATTTTTTTAAAAACGCGATGTAAAAGATGGTAAACGTCACCTTTCAACTACCCTTTTGCAATCTGTTTTCTTAATTAACAGTTTTAATAAAGCATGTGGACATGAACATATTTTTATCCACTAACGGTTTTATTTATTTTGCATGTTCTTATATCGCCGAACTATGCCTACTCTCATTAAGAATGTTCAGCTTTCATTATTTCAAAATCCAATAATAATGTATTTCGTTCAGTTATGTTATAACCACCAAGCTCAATATTTAATGCAGAAAATCTTGCAATACGTTGATTAAATCTTTCAATTCATGTCCAATTAAGTGGATTAAGCGTAGCAGTTCTTGAAATAGAATATGGGTCGTGCACAGCGCTGCAGTGGTAAACAGTCTCAATCAAAACCAGAAGGATTCTTTCATACCTCTGACTACATTTTTTCGAAACATCTTTGTTTCTATATTTTAGAATTAAACTTAGCTCCAAATCGTGTAATATTCTTCCTTTCTTGAGAGTTTTGAAATTAATAAACAAAGTTATATTTAAGATTACCGCGATGAACTTTTATTCTGTTTTAAAACCTCATATTAAAGTATGAAATGTAGCTCAATGAAATAACGTAATAATACTTTGGCATGTTAAGCTTTTTAGCGAAATTTGGGTTTGGTGTCAATTGTGAATACCATTTTTGAATCATATGTGCACATACAACACCATGGGTGTAACACACTTTACAGATTACACGACCACTGGATGTGTGATAGAGAACCTCCACGAATTTTGGAGGTATAAGGTTGAGGTCATTGCAAAAACCAGGGGAGGGATCAGTGAACCAACAATCTCCGAGCCTTTCTTTACACAAGAATCAAGTATGTATGTCAGAATCATATTTAAAGCTGCACTCTCACAGATTGACCGTTTTGACATTTTTTATATTATTGTTTTGTTTTGTTTTGGAATGAGCCAATTTTGCGTAAATGCTTGAAACCAATGATACAATATGTATATGAAAAACTATAGAAACAAGCTCAGTAGCCAAAAGTTTAAACATAAACCCGGTTTAATGGCACAAGGTAAACGCCAAAGACATAGAACACAATAACAGAAAATCACAAACAAGAAACATGGAACAACAGCACAAAACTCGGCAAATAACACAGAGCATGTATGCTGTTTAAAAATGGGCGAGTTTATCAAGGTATGTTTGGTCCCGATTTGGAAAGGTCAGTAAAATGTAAAATTACTGGGTGTTTAAACCAGTGTGCGTGCACAACCTCACTCTTATCCCAACAAAACTGAATAAAGTGAAAACGTAAAAGGTAAATCTTATCAAAGTATGCATTAACTTGAGGAAACTTCATTATAAAACAAATAATAATAATAAACTAATAGGTAAACCTCATGTTCTTCAATGATTAGGGATCCCAACTCTATCTACAGACGAAAGAATACTATCCAGAGTACATAATGCAAAAAACCTTTCAAAGATACGATGCAGTTATTAAGACTGCTGACAAAAGATCAGACCGCAGTGTTTCATATTTACGTTCGAAAAGTGATGTTTTAAGGCTATAAGCGTTACTAACGCCTTAGAACAATTTTTGGCAGTGTTCCAAACAACTGATATCTGTTTTATTGTGGGTTACCTTATATGACGGTATTTTGAATCTGCGCTCATCAAGGAGTTGTGTGCCCTGGCAGGTGTGGAAAAGACACGCACTACGCCCTACCACCCCATGGGTAATGGAATGGTCGAGCGGTTTAACCAGACGCTACTCAAGATGCTCGGGACCCTTGAAGAGTGTCAGAAGCTTTACTGGAAGTCTCATGTATCGGGTCTGGTGCACGCCTATAATGCCACGCACCATGAAAGTACAGGGTTTTCTCCGTACTTTCTGATGTTTGGGAGGCACCCCAGGCTCGCTATTGACGCTTTTCTTGGGCTCCCCACTGACAGCTTGTCGTCGAGCACACATTTGGAGTACCTTGGTAAGCTGCGAGACCGTCTCCAGTTCGCCTACACCAAGGCCCGGGAGGAAGCAGCGAAGACCTCGTCGACGAACAAGGCCACCTACGATAGCCGTGCCCGCAGTTCTGTGTTACTGCCAGGAGACCGTGTTCTAGTCCGCAACGTGTCCATCAGGGGGAAACAGAAGTTAGCAGATAGATGGGAGCCACATCCGTATATTGTCATCGACAAGCCCATTGATGACATACCTGTATATGAGGTGAAACGCGAAGGAGCACGGTATAAGAAGTCTAGGACTCTGCATCGTAATCTACTCCTTCCGTTCATGTCAACCACTGACAGGGATGCTCTTGTATGATGTTAGTGCGGATGACAATGAGGCATCAGATGTCAGTGTTTGTGTGGATGAACGGGAAGATGATAATAATGGCGGTGTACAGTATGATGATGACGACAACGATGTGGATTCCGTACCTAGATTTGCTACCCCTGCCAGAGAACATCCACAGGATATTGGTATCACCCCAAAACCGAAAAGGATACGGAAGAAGCCGACCTGGATGACGACAGGTGGTTGGAAAGTGTGAGATGTGACCCTTGATTGGTGTAAAGTGGAGTACAGATTTTAATGAACTTTTCAATTTTAGCAGAAGGTGTGTATGATAACAGGTATGCGTGATACGTGTAAATTGCTAATGTTGACATATGTTATACGTTGTCATTGTTATTTGTGGAAATGTATGATTTTCAAGCCCATATCAAGAAGAAGATATGAGTTTGGTAGGTTTTGATACAAGGTACTTACCTTTTGTAATACTTACCTGATGTATTAAGTATGGTATGAAGAGTACTTACCTGTAGTTGATACTCACCTTTGGTAGTTGTCCGTTGATCGCCCTTAGATCTGCATGAGTAGATATTTATACTTACCTTGGGTAGTTATAAGTTGTATTTCGTACAGGTCCATATTTACCGTATGATCTGTATGTAGTAGAGATTGCTCTAGTTGTTGAGTTCCCCAATTACTCTAGTTTAGTTTAATACTTAACCTTCTAGATGTAGATACGCTTACCTCTGGTAATGTGCATATTATTGAGCGGTAGCCTAGCCAGCGTGCACATATTGATTTATTTGTGTGCTTACTACTCTTTTAAATTTGTATGTTTTCAGTATTTTATATATTTCAGGCTGTATAACGGAAAAGTCAGGAGCCTTTTTATTAAGCAGGGAGTGTATGTCACAGGACGTGTGTTGATTGTATTGAATAAATTAATAAAATATATTTAATTTGCATTAAGTCAGGAGTCTTTGTATTAATTACATCCACGATATTCGTATTATTCTTATTTCCTATATTTCTACTTTTGTCCTTACCTTGATCCAACTAAACTCCGCCCTAGGTGTCCTGTGATCATTATTTTACTCTACATTTTATTCTACCATTGTTCGTACTAACCTGTCACGCGTGATTGGTCATCAGGTGTCGAGTGTGTTAATCTTTGCACTTGCCTTCCTGATTTTATAGTGACCAGTCACATTATTGTTATAATAAAATATCTAGGATATTTTGATTTGTTACAGGTTAGTACATTTTTGGTATTTAATAAGCATATAATATGTGTTGAAATATATCTTAGTAACAATTAACATCTGATGTAATTATATCTTTACATGAGTATTATAACTATATAAGTATATAGAGTGAATCTCGTTTGTATTAATACCTACATGTTGTATTTGTAGTGTGCATTTGTGAATCGGCACTTGCCTTCCTGATTTTATAGTGACCAGTCACATTATTGTTATAATAAAATATCTAGGATATTTTGATTTGTTACAGTGGTTACTCTACACAAACGGATCCTAATTAAAAATATATGCCGACTGGGCTACGTCGACAAAGGCATTAATATCAAAATCAGCTGATTCTAATACAAAAACTAAAATAAATGTCAAAACTGTCTATCTGTGAGAGTTCAGCTTTAAACATTCTTTTGCAAAATGTCAACTGGAATGTTATCCTTCATACTAAGATCAAACCTTAAAGAAAGTACCCCGCATATTTGCTGAAAATAATATGGTTAAAGTTTAATTGGAGTTGATTAGACTTTTTGATTAGCTTGTGTTTATTATTTAAAGGGTCAATGTTAACTATGTATACTTATAATTTCAATGTGATCTACCAATTTACTAGGATCCTAATCATATAAATTCAAAGCTCCTACGTAAATTGAACGTATTTATCGGCCCGAATTTAAGTGTGTTTGATATTACGCCGATATAATTATGAATCAAATGAAATGTATTTCTGAATTTGTTTTAGCCCCAGGAAAACCGACATCATTTAACGTTATTAAATTCACTGATTTAAAAAAAGCCTGTGACGCAACAAAGATCAATGTTACCTGGAGCGAACCCAACCTCCAAGACAGAAATGCCAATATCACACGTTATGTTGTCATGAGGGAGTTGCGTAAGACCGAGGTGTTCACATTTACCGTTGATAACCCTCTACCATTTGCGTTCAACAACAGGAAGTTTTCATTGGAACGTACAGGTCTCACCGCTAACTGGGGACATCAATGGCAGGTCAGACTGTTTATTTTATGGGATTGTATTCGTATCTTAGTGTCTAGAATAATGTAAATATTTGTAAGTTTAGGATTTTACAAAGAAATACATATATATTATAAAGATATCATTTTTGCGAGAACATGTTGTGGAACATCTAGCGCCCTTCTTTGTGACGATCGTAAGCCAGCAGATCGTAAAGTCAAAATAGTCCACATTTAAAACTGAATTTTAAAATGCCATAACTTTTAACATTTGTTTTAATTGGCCAATGAACAATTAATTTTGAGCAATTACATATAGCATCAATACTAGAAAAAGCGGTCGTATGATAAGTCTAAAGACATGTGATTTTCAGAGCTATAATGGGCTGGTGAAAATTTAATAATCATTTGATACCAAAACTTTATTTATTATTACAGCTTTATGCTGTTGGAAGAAATGGGGTTAGAGGAAGGCCTGAAAACAAGGTATTTTGGACGGAAGAATGCGGTAAGTTCAGGTTGAACAATGTTGATTACCTTTTTATGCATTTGATTTATGTCTCCTTAACTGAATTAACTTAATTATGATGAAATATAAAAACTAAAAAAAAAACTTGATTTTACATATTAATTTCACTGTTGTATTTTTCCATCATTCATGGTGATTTTTTTTCCAGTCCATTAAGACTAGCATAAACATTTTCCTGTTTCAATTTCAATCTTTTTAATTTTTTTCACATCAAAGCTCCCCCCAAAATGGACTCTCATATTGAGAAATTAGAGATCACCTCGTCATCGGTGATTTTTAATCTTGATCCTAATTTCTTCAAGAACGAAATACAAGGGAAGATAGTGAAGTATGGAATGGTAGGAGGAAATGAACGGGATGTGGTCAAAAAAGGTATATTTAAGGGAGGTTTGACATAGTAAAGTTATTCTTTGTTAAGAGTGATGACAATACCACACAATATTTTAAATTTTACAGCACTAAACAAAAATCCATATGTAATGATTTGTATTGCGTTGAGCAGATATTTAAATGCAAAATATTTCATTTTTTCAGTAAATAAAAACACTGTTTTGAGCCTAGGCAGCTGGAGCAATTTTACATCTTATAACCACCAGGGTGCTTATAGATTCACGTTCAACTTGATACCCATTGTGAATGGTATAGTCTTATGTTTTCATTCCCGTTTGGTTTCTTTCATTTGAAAAATTTGCAATATTGTAAACACTTAAAGTGACACTCTTATTCAAAATCAATGCATACACATGTATAACAAACATATATTTTGACTGGTAAACCTTAAACAACTTTCTAATTAATGCATTTATGGACACTATTAATTACTGACAAGATTGCCACCGTGTATTTAATAGCACAAACGCAAAAAATATTAAATGATTGGTGAATGCTAAAAGATTCACTGTGGTCTATTATAGTCTCATAAGGTAGAAATACCGTGTCTTATGCTCATTTAATTCAGATTAAATTCGATATTCTTTATAAGAACCATTGTTTCCGACATTTATTCATCTTTTTGGAATATTAAAACAAAAGTATTAATTGTGGTAAATCTTATCTGGGAGTAAGAGTGCATCTTTTAGAATCGCTTTTAATTGTAACAATGTTTCCAAAATTTGACTATTCCTTTTCCAATAGGTAAACTTCAAGTTGAGGTTGGAAAGAATAAAAACTGCAGAAAAGAGGATCTTAAAGGTTTTTGCAATGGGCCGCTTCCTAGTGGATTAGAATTATGGTAAACCGAATTAAACATAAGTGACCAGTCCTTATTTAGTTTAGTTATACGCATTTATTTAACGGAAAGTAGGGAAATTCTTCATTTCATCGATATATACGGGGAGAAGCCGCGTCTACAACGAAAGCTGATAGCTGGGTAGAAATCATTACTGGTGCCATTTTCGAGAGGACATGCACATAATTTATTTACCCGGATAATGCATTATGATATTCCTTTTCATAGTAATGTTCATACACATACTTTTGACAGGGTAAAGGCTTATGCCTGCACGAACGTTGCATGCACTGTGTCCGAGCACTATGGACCTTTTACAATCCAACAACCACACCAAGATTCGAATGGTGGTGTGGATGGGGCCTTGATTGCATTGCCAATTCTTATTGCCATCCTTATCCTCATCTGTATGTTTCTGGTTCTTTGGTGGCGAGGAGCAATTGACCCGTAAGTGTGATTGAATGGTTTAAAAAGTGTATATGAAAGGTGTGTTTCATTGTGTACAAAAAATTAAAAGTGTTTGTTTGTTTTTATTTCATTGCTGCATTCAAATGACATTTTTGTATAAATATTATTGTTTTTACACATATCACGTGTTATACGTATTACACACTTTGCGTTGGCAGCATAGTTATTGTATATAACTTCAAGTTAAGTTATTGTTTATAACTTCTAATGAAGTTTTTGTAAATTCCTTCTTATATAGTTATTGTATATATTCTAGTGTAGTATAGTTTTTGTATCTACCTTTAAGTATAGTAGTTGTAAATACATTCTAGAATAGTTTGTGCGTGTACCTTCAAGTATAGATTTCCATGTACCTTCTACTATAGCTATGGTATAGAACTTCTCATATAGATTTCGTATAAGCCTTCTAGTATAGTTATTGTATATAAATCGTGTATTTTGTTTTTCTCACGGGCCATGTGGCTTATTGAACATGTATTCAAAATAAACCATCTCTCTATTATAACTTTTAGTTAAGTTATGTATATTACTTCCAATATAATGTTTATATAAACCTTCTAGTATAGTTATGTATATAACTTCCAACATAGTGTTTGTATAAACCTTCTAGTATAGTTATTGTTTATAACGTCTAGTATAGTTTTTGTATATACCTTCTTGTTTAGTTATTGTTTAAACCTTCTAGTATAGGGATTGTATATGCAATCTAATATAGATTTATATATACCTTCTAGTATAGTTTTAGTATAAAACTGCTAGTAAATTATTTGTACCTTCTAGTACAGTTTTTGTATATACCTTCTAGTATAGTTGTTGTATATATCCTCTAGTAAAGTTATTGTATATAACTTCTAGTATAGATTTTGTATGTAATTTCTAGTATAGGTTTTGTACGAAATTTCTAGTATAGGTTTTGTATGTAATTCATAGTATAGTTAAATAATACAGTTATTGTATATGTACGTTTTTTTTCAGTTTCATATTGTTCGGATAATTACAGATCAATTCGTTTAATGTATATTTTATCTTAATTCAAAGTATTACCATTGTTTCCAACTTTACATTAACGCCAATATCGAAACGGTAACAAGAGGGGAGTTAAACAGTGATTTAAAAATCTAACGGATACATTACAATGCTATTAAATTATACTGCACACTAGTTATTGAACTTTGTCCATTTTACCATGGTAAAATCAGTAGTGTCAACCGCTTAACCGTCGTTTTTGAAATTATGCCTTTGTGCTGAAGCGCTCATGTATTATTTCAACAACTAGCAACTACTATTAATTAAACATTATGTCACGATGTGTAAATAATACCAAATGCTGGATTATGAATATAACGTAATAGCGTAAAAGGACGATCAAATCAATAATGTTGTAAATGCTTCCAGACTTCAGTGGAAAAAACAACTGCTGAGAGAGGGCGAGGAATATGAAGAACAGGAAACACTTCAAGAGATTGTAGAGCCGAACAGGTCCATACATGTTGCTTATTGTTGTTTTGTCAGTGTATTATAAAGTCTGTAGCCCATGAATATGGGCTTTATACTTGGGAACGATAGATTAATATGGAAATGAGTAATTGTATTTGATTTTCGGTCACTCCGAGCAAAACACAAGTTTAACTATGATTTCGTTTAGCTGTAATGTATAGTATATGATTTGTTGCGCTACTGATATATGCATGTATACGAGTATTTGTTTGAAACCTAACTTGTTTAGTCTTGTTAAACTGAATAATTGTTTGTTCAACTGTCCTCATACCGTCACAATAGAATATAAGAACTTTTGTGAAAACACAGAATCTTTTTAGATCCATTCCAATAGCAACATACAACGAGGCCCTTGCTGACCTTCACAGGGACACACATCTCATCCTGGCAGCTCAGTATGAGGTACGCGCCACTTTGAGCATGAACGCATGTGCAAGAACTTCTATTTAGCACCAAGAAACCTTGGTCTCGCGGTAGAGATGTCTGTTCATGGTTACTTATACAGGATACTGCACGGAACCGAGTGCAATTCATATAAACAAAAAGATGTCTTCACAATCCATCTCATATACGAGTACATTAGAAGAGACACGTTTTGATAGAGTAGTATCCTCTAGTTTTATTGCATTTTCTTTCAATTCAATTCAGAGATTCAGAGTTGTTCTACCTCCCTGTTTGATATTGAATCAAATCGTTCTGACAAAGATGTATGAAATAAGTGCTGAAAGTATTTTGCCCATATACGTTGAACCCTGTGTCACCTGAATGCACATTATGTTGTCATCTTATAGGGTTCCATAGAAACCTTGTTTCACTGACCGTAATCCCATCATTAAAAGCAATTTTGATGAGTGTGCGGACTGTTTGTGGTGTTTGCATCTGTGTGGTTTGTTTTAAATTGTTTGTGTCTCTAGTTCATTATCGTTTAGCACCTTGCCGTGAGCCCCAAAACAGGGTTTATTGTTATTTATTTTTCGATCACTGAGCGCATCCATGTAGTTTTATTGTATTATTGAATTACTTTTTTTAAGTATTGAACCTCTAAATGTCATCTTATTACGTTGCCTTATCAACTACAACCACATGAACGAATTTAAATGCTAACATGTAATATGTTTTATTGTTAAAAGGAGATAAAGCGACGAGCGGATCAGATAGGACTGAAGTCCGCCTTCGCGGCTGCCAAACTTGATCCTAACAAATCCAAAAACAGATGGGCCAATATTCTGCCCTGTAAGTAATATTTATAGAAATGAGCTTCAAGAAACATTCCGATTACATGAATTATTTTCACAATTAAATTTGCTGGTTTGATTCAACACCCTGTTTGTTTGAGTTTATTTATACAAAGTGAGTATGTGAGTCTGGGTACATATAAGGGTTGGGCTGCAAGCATAATAAATGCATACATATAGTTGTATACTAAACTGCTCCGACGTTATTTATTCTTATATAAGAACTTCGAAATCTGTTAACACAATGGTAAGTCTAGACTGATACAAGTAGTAGCCACTATCTACTTAAAATGCTATCAATATTTTGGCAAATGAAAGAAGACGTATTCTTGAATTCTTCCTTAGCGCTACTGTACAAGCAACTTGACAAGAATTAAATTGTATACAAAGAAACAGTCAGTGAGCGTTATTCAAATTGTAAGTAAATATATTCAACGTACATGGAATTCGATCCTAAACCGAAAATAAGAAAAATCAATTTGGACTTTGATTAGACAGTGTTTTAGATTAAATATGATTCGGGAATATGTCTTTCAGTGTTAATGTAGATACTTTTATTAACTTCACGTTTAACACTAATGCACGCCATTGTCTAACAAAGTTATATTATTACTAAATCAAGTCGACCATAGCCGGGTAAAACTTCAACAGTTGGATGACGATTGCCCCGAATCAGACTATATCAATGCTAACTATTTGTCTGTAAGTTAAAACCCTGGTAAACTGTAATCACGCTGCTAGTCTAGTCTTGGTTGCATCTTGCCTAGAGTACAAACTAGTTCACATAAATGCTTCATATAAAAAATATACATTATCCAGAAAATATGCCATCAATTGTCAAGTGTGAACATTTCTAAAGCACGCCATGTATGTAGACAGTATATTAGTCTTAGAGGTTTCGCTTGTAAAGTTCTAAATCCTATATTAAGCATGTATTTAGAATACTTGTAAGCAAGAACAGAGGGAATACATATATCCTTCCGAAATGCTTAGCTGTTAGGTATAAGCTTATTATAAGCCAACAGTGAAGGAGTCTTATAGTCAAAATGGCGTTGGATGCATAGATGGGATGTATGCTAAGTACTGCGTGTAATCAATGCATGCTCTCCATTACTGGGGGAATAAAATGTATCTATGCATTTGCATCTATCTGTCAATTTTTTTCAGAATTATAGAAACCCAGGTCATTATTTTTCTGAAACAAGTAGTAAATCGTTAATGTTACTTTAATGAAATATCACAGTACTTTAAGTTTTGAATTAATTGATCCAATAATGATTACTCTTTGAGTCATTTACTAATTGTCATATGTTGTAGGGCTTTCATTATCAACGGGAGTACATAGCAACCCAAGGTCCGTTACCAGGAACGATCGACGACTTCTGGCGAATGGTGTGGGAACAGAACGTCATGATGATCGTAATGTTAACACAATGCAAGGAGGGAAACAAAGTACGTTACATTACAGACTTTTTGTATTGGAGTTTATATATATCTTCCAGCACTCATTGGCTGCATTTATGTTTCCGATGTATACTAATATGACATTTTAATGCCTACTGACCCGAAATTATTTAAAAGGTTTTTAAGTGTAGTAAAATAATATTTAAATTCATACCAACAATACCATTGCAAACACTCTGTTTTGACATTAAGACTTTGAAAAACGATTATGCAACTTCCGATTTAAGTTGAAATAAAAATAAAAAATACAAAAGAGCATAACTGTATATATAATGTAAAGATTATTGATTCATCTTATTAGAAATAATGCACCAGTCAATTGTAACCACGCCCCCCCCCCCCCCAGGTCCGGGGAATAGCGGGGACTTTGACTTTCGGTCCAGCCAATCCCGCATAAAATCTCCGCCCTGCGGGGACGAACTGATGGTCAAATCCCCGCCAAATGCCCCCGCACCCCAGGGAGCCTAGGTAAGGCAAATTCTCCGCCATATTTTGCGCGAAGAAAAAAAACACCGCATTCACCCGGTACTGCGGAGTCACCTGAAAGGTAAAAACATGGCCCATTTCCCCGGCTACCCCCGGTTTATCCCCGGACCTGGGGGGCATGGTTACAATTGACTGGTGCAAAAGTAAGCAACACTCTATTTAATGCTAACAAAATTACATGGGTGCTACAGGCATGCACGTTAATTATTATTGCCAATGATTGAATAACATGAAAAGCTTATTTGTGCATCGGATACATTAAAAGCATTATGCATTCACAATGACCCAGTCTGATTATTTCACACAAACTTTGTAAATTGTTAACACCAAAAACATACTTACTTTAATGAGAGTAAAAGGCAAATGAAGGTTTTAGATGAAAGAGGTTATTTGGATATGGTTAATTACAAACTTTGTACAGTGGCTATTGTTTTGAGTTTTACCATATTCATTTCTGTTATAAGTTGTTCACTGTTTGTATTAAAAATGTCAACATCTCGTCTAAATAAGACCGTTCCAACCGCTCAAGGGAGATAACTTCATACATACGTCTTCTCTATATATGTGTGTTGTAATATTGAACTAACAGGTTACAAGTTATGACAAACAAATATACATATGGGTTGAAATTATGAAACAAAGAACCAAAAGGTTTCAAGTGATGGATAACAAGAACGTTTACTCGTACTGATGACGTTAACGACAACATGGCTATGGCACAAACTCGACTATTTATCTCAAACAGGCGCCTGTTATAAAAGAATGGCTTTAAGAATGAAAGCAATTTTAAATGTCTCTATCTACAGGTGAAATGTGAGATGTACTGGCCGGACACTGTCCAAGAGCCAAAGCAGTACGGAAATGTTGTGGTCAACCCGACCTCGATAACCAACATGAACAAGTTTAACATCAACATCTTCGACATCTCGCACGCCACCGATGTAATGCTTGCAATAATAATAATAATAATAATAATAATAATAATAATAATAATAATAATTATAATAATAATACACAAGATCTCGGCAATGTTTGATTATGATCCGAATCGAATTAGTTGTTTAAGTACAATTGCCTTTGATTTATTTAAAAAAGGCAATTTGTATGTAAAACAAAATGTAAAACTGTTACATCTCTCGGCCAAATCTGACAATTAAAGAAGAATTATTGAACTTGATTTATCCAACCAAAAGGAATGCCATATTTAAAATTGTTTACACAGTAGCACATTCCTGTATACACCAATCCTTTATCATTTTAGAGCGAATATATATGACTTAAATATAAGCAGGACAATTGGTCAAATCTGACTGTAGTTCAAGAGTTATTACACTTTGTTTATAAAACGTCCATAGTAGACATTCAAATCACTCTAGCGGCTTAATTTATTTTCCAATCTTAATCATATTTATCTAGAATATGCATGATCATAAGATTTAGGCTCAGTTCTAGCATAAGCCAAATCACAATTGTAAGTCAAGAGTAATGTGCCCTTGATTTATTGAAAATGCAACAAGTAATTTCATAGAAAAATCTTTCGAACTCAAAAGAGGGTTTAACTCTTTAATCCTAGCATCAGAATGATGGTCTTGTCGGGTGAAAAAGTATGATACTAGCGAAAATTATCTTACGGTCACTAAAAATGCCATGACTACGGTTCTATATATCAGATCATCACCTTAATATTTTTTTATCCAAAATATTTGTCGAAGAAGATTGCTGGTTTTATTCTCAGAATGTAGACCAATAAATCGTGAATGATAGCGTTAACGTGACTGTAGTAAACTAAGGTGAAGTCATTTACATAACAGGGCCATACACGCCGTTAATGTTTCTCGAACAAATATAAATTGCATCATTGCATTATAACATTTATAGGTAACGAAGATTAGGAAAGTTCTGCAATTCCACTACCTGGACTTTATGGATTTCACGGCTGCCGTGGAAGTTGATAATTTCATCGAATTTGTACGCACCGTCCGAGGTCACGTGCCCCACGAAATGACCAGCCCTATGGTAATTCATTGCAGGTAAGCATTATGGTAAAAGAAGCAAACAAAAAAACAAACAAACAACATTTTCATTGTAATCAACATTGACATGATAGATAAGCATTCGTGTTTAGTGTTCGTCTTCAAATTTAAAACAAAATTTACGTTAAATTAATTCATATCAACACTTACCAGATATTTCAATGTCGTATGGAAACGTGCTTGCATATGATTACAGACAATTGTTTAAAAAAAATTCATCCGTTGGAGTCATATAACTGGACTACGTTCTACAAAACAGCACTGTCAACTACAGTCTCAAATCCAGATATCTGTTTTCATATTTTTGATGAGGGTTGTACTTACAAAGGAACTCTTTATATAACCATTCAAATGTGCTTTACAGTTGTTGGCCTTGTAGTTATGTAATGATACCATTTATGAGACTATAGTTGTAATATCCTCCTACATTCATGTTTATATTTTAGTGCTGGCGTAGGCAGGACGGGCTCTTATATCGCCATAGATCGCTTGCAAGAGTATCTGAACTCTCCCACGTTCAGTTTCGATGACCGCATCAACATTTTCGACATGGTCATGGAAATGAGGGAACAGAGAGTCAACATGGTCCAGACAGAAGTTAGTGGTTTGCCTTTTATAAGTTTTAAATGTAATAAATTTAGATTTGGGTGGGTAAGATTATCTCAATTTTCAAGAAATGGCTGCATTTTGATTGCAGTATCAAGATTAAGAGCAAGCAGGTATGTGGTCACATCCATAAAGCTATATATATATAAATCTATTTTGTAGGACCATACCATAAGCCTTAGCGTTGATCCTTAGACCCAAATTGGGACCATCGTATCGTACTGGCCCTTTTCGAGCTGTTTGTCCAAGTATTAATATAACTTATAAGAAACAGATTAAAAGATTGTTTTTCGTTTACGTAAGGCACACCTAGTTTGAATGTGGAGGTAATACTTTCAATTCAATTAGTGTTTTTATGGCAGTCTTCAATTCAAATTATTGATCTTACAATATTTGGTCGCATACGGTCGGTTAAACGCCAACTTTGTTTATTACAGTCTCAGTACATCCTAATCCATGACTGTTTTGAGAGGATGTTGACGGACAAGAAAACATCACTGCAAACTACACAAACGATGGCAAAACTGGCATACGGTATATCGTGTTTTACATGTATAGTCAAGTGTTTTTCTTGTATTGTGTCATGGTTTTAATTTAAAAGCATATTTCTAATAAGATAATAACAACAACTTAATGAAATCAATGGATGAAATTCTTGCCGATATAGGGTTTTTAACCTACGACAATGGTGTTAAAGGAAAATTACAGCGCTGTGGATCAATTCCATCGTTAATCCACTATTTTTATTTCTAGCTTCTTACATGCTCGTACGTTAGTTTATACAAATTTATTTAGCTCGGCTCTAAAGACAGATGAACGTTGATATCAATCACTCTGATCCGTTTCCTAGGTAAAACTGTACTGTGTCTTTTTTGAGGATCCATAAGAAAGTAGTCATGGTTTGAAATCGAACCCACATCCTCTTTGGTGAGAGGCGGACCCATTTACCATTCTTATTGGCTTCGAAGGACATATAAATACGACTTTCAAAAACTTAAGTAGTTTCCTAGAAATACATCTCTAAGCTATTTCATTTGTTTACGTCCAGCATTAACGAATCCTTTAAAATAGTACAAATTATACAGAATGTTACAAACGGCAAAAAGGTTTCTTTCATTTACCGACCAACTGGTAAATCAAGTATAGGAGGCGAACGATTTTGGGTTATACAATCCTGCGTCTAATATGAAAGTGGTATGTTTGCATTGGGTAGGAGCGGATCTGACGTATATCCGGGAGATTACTTCTATCATCAAATGTTGTAAACATTATTTATTTTTTTTTATTTAGACTCAAATTTACGCGTAGTCAATGGTTTGTTGAACGGGTTTTGAAAATGGTAATACAACAATGTATGAACAAAAAGGACAACATTTAACTATACAAATATCGGGTAAACATATGGGTTTTTTTTCCGTCACCGCAATATTTTAGTGCCGATTACTTTACATTATGTGTGCCTGTGCCATTCCGCTCATATTAGAAAAGGTCATGGAAAAATATGTTGTATTTTTAATGCGGTGAGTTAATTTATTTCATTAATACCGTTTACTTACCAGTATAAGGCTGTTCGAATATTTTTTATAGTTCCTTAATATTAAAGAATATCTGCAAAGAAACGTCTTTAAAAAATGCTAGACTGTGATATTTGAAACATAGTCAGTGAAATCGTACGAATTTTTTCAGATAAGAAACCTGACGCAAGTAAGCATACTCTTTACTTGCATGGACATGACATTTGGTATCTGATGTACACATACTATTGGCCGTTATGTTAAATTATGATTCTTGCTGGCCAAATAATCATAAAGGGTAAAGAAACAGATTAACTTTCTCTAAAGTAAATGACAGAAAATTCACTACACTTATTTATTTCAACTAAACTCGAAAGGGAAATGACCGATTTTTCTATCTTTCAAGGTCAAGGCCGTGTGTTAAGAATGTGTTTGCTATATAAGTGTAATATTTACATCTTCTTCCTTTACAATGTAAGCCCTTTCATATGATACCAAATGTGGTGTCACTAGGCGACACATCTTCACATTATTGTACGCCGGATACCTGTACCTGCATGGGATTGAATAACCACATAATGTAATAAATGAAAAACTTGTAAATATTGTTATACTGGTCGACTGATATGCATTGTAAAACTATTTTAAACTTGTATCATGTTCCCTCAACTGTTAATTTATCATCTATACTACTATGAGCCCTTATGCATTAATGTATAGGACTTTTAAAACTTTAAGTTTTTCTATTGTGAATTTTTTTGTATTTACAATAGTCTATTGTTCGAAAATAGCTCCTATAGAGGCCATTCTATTAACGATCTTATCAACGATTGTATCGTATCGTACAACCGATTTTTCATTCAATGCTTTCCGGTGGTTTACAGAGATTTATCAATGAAATTAATTGATATTTCACAGTTTCAAACAGAGAAAATATCACTTTATGATATTTTTCACTATTTCGAAAGTTAAGCCCCTCTCAGTTCCAAATCAAACGTCAGCAAGCACAGGGCCGGGACACAATTTCAACAACGTCATTTCCAAATTGATGTTACGTGCGCATACAACTAGTGCGTTTTTTTCGGAAAACAAATGTAATTAAATGACATTTAATTCCATTTTTACGCATATAATAAAAAAGAAAAAAATCTGTTTCAGTGAAAGAAAGCAATATAATTCACCTCGTGAACTCCAAAAGTTAATATTTCGCTCATGGCTACGGCAATCGTGAAACATAAATTGTGGTGCTAACTCGGTGAAATATATTACGATCGTGCACTGAAACAAGTTAGAATCCTCTATATAATACCTGGGATTAAGTTTGGCCCCAGATAACTTTCAAGCAATTTATGGAAAATACTTTATGACGGATCAGTAATTTATTAAAGGGATGCATGAAATACTGCAAGTGATGAATACTCGTTCCTTTTATGACTTTATTTTTTGCAAAATGAGGATTTGTGATGATTGTTTTTTTCGTTATAAGAACATTGCATTATCTATATTGTGTCATAGTTTAAGAAAACATTGTAAATAATATACTGATATACCGTGGTTGAATAATGTCATCGGTAAAAATATAAATAAATAAATAAATATTCATAAAAACGTATTTTCAGATCGGCAAAGAACAGCGCTTTGAGTGGCAATTGACGCAAATCTGAGAACACTACAATGATACAGTACATGTATAAGCTGTTCTAAGACTGTTTTAATTCAAAGGAAATATGTTTTTTTTTATTTAGTGTGTTTGCGTGTGCGTGTGTGTGCGCGTGGGTGCGTGTGTGGCTTATTAAAATACAGTGTTCATGGATGATCAGGGGTTTATTGTATATTGATCATATTTTATTACAATGCAAACCAATAGGATATGTTAGGTGTTGTTATTGATAAACATATATAATGACATATATGACATCAGTGTTCATATTGGAACTCGTGTTAGGTTTATTGATAAACACCAACTGGTTGAGGGCATAAATCCAAACACTTAATGAGGTTTTTACTATCATCTTAGATATTTTTTGTTGTACAGGCTCACAAATTTATCATTTGTATGTCGAAAGTCGTTCGTTTCATGGAGAAAAAATGACCCTTCAATGTATGCTATAAAGGACACAAACCCCGAACACATAAAAAGGGTTGTTGTTGTTTTTAAATTTTACATCTCTATAAAATACTATGGCTAAAATTTGACAAAAGCATACAGAAACAGATAAGTGTTTGATAAGATTTACCTTTAACGTTTTTTTCTTTATTCAGGTGTTGGGATAAGAGTGAGGTTTGTGAACGTAAACTGGTTTAAACCCCCAGTAAATTTACATTTTACTGACCGTTCTAAGGCGGTACCTAACAATCCTTGATAAATATACCTAGTTGTTTATATATAGTATATATGCTCTGTGCTGTTTGTGAAATTTGTGGTTCCATGTTTCTTGTTTGTGATTTTTTGTTTGTGTGTTCTATGTCTTTGGCGTTTACCCAGTGCCATTAATATTTAAACTTTTGGCTACTGAGCTTGTTTCTGTAGCTTTTCACATCAGTATTGAACTGAAATGCAAACCATAAACATAAAAAACTGGATTGGCAATAACCTGCCAAAAGTCAACGTCGCGAGAACTTCCACTTCCAATGTCTACTGAAAACTGACCGACAAGCCCTTCAATAAGTGTTTTTTTTATTGCATGACATTAACATTGTGAAATATTAAACTATATAATCACCATATATAACAATAGACGAAAGAGAAACAGTGTACATGTACCTCTAATGTTCTAGAGTGTCTCCTCTTATTGCTAAGTAAATGTAGAATGTTTGTAGAACACATATTTGTTTCGTTACATAAGTAACTACCGGGTAAATTTGAAATTCATTCATTTGTGATTCTTCAATAAGATAAAAGTTGTAAAGCATGGCTAATTATGTTATTTCTGATCTAACTTTTTATATTAATGCAAATAATAAAATACTTGCAATATTATCTTATTGAACAAAGTAAAAGAATATGAAATAATCCAAAACAATTTATTAAAGCTTTCACACATAAGAAACTTGTGGACTATTGATGAACGGTCAAATAGCATTATTTATTGACTGTTGATTTCTATGGATAACTAATAAAGTTGTTATGGAGTTGCTAACGTAATATTATTACTATGAGTTCTATTTTGTATAAATGATAACATCTTCAAAGTAATAAATGTTATAATCATATGCGTTTTCTTTTCCATATATACAAATACAAACGTAAGTATAGAGCAACTGAAGCATACTTGTATTTCTTCTGTTAAATTAACCGCAATAGATATGTGGCTGAATTTTTTTACTTTAATTTGCTGCAATAAATTTCACAGTATGGACGTCGAAGAATACACGAGCATTTTTGTGGAATATCTACACTGGCAAAATATTGTCCAGCAAAAGCCCTCGAAATCAGATCAGAGCATTTAAGAAATGTTCAAATGATGACTTGGTTTAATTATACCTAATTGCAAAATAATAACAAGTGCTTTGAAACTCATTACAAAACACCCGTTAGCCATTTTAAAGGGACTGTGTCACAGATTGGCACCAAAAAAAAAGTTTATTTCTGTAACGAATCTCAGGACAATTATCTAATAGAATGGGTTGCGATTTGATATCATAATTGTAAAAAAGTACCAGCTTTTATTTTAACGCTCGTCCTGCGGTAGAGATACACGTTGAAAATCAACAAATCTCAAGGCTGACCAAGAGAATGCAGCATGTGTGTGACTTGGCTTTCCCTATAGTCTCCAATCAATTTTGACGCTTAACAAAAACATAAAACTGAAAATTCAATGATAAACACAAAGTGAGGACCGCTAACATATTACCTTAGAATGGCGGAGGCAATGAGGCTGGCGATGTCTATATGTGATGAAGTTGTGAGGAAGACACACTTGTTGCTCTGTTTAAGGTCCAACAACCACTGTTTCACTCCGTCGTTACTCGGCTGGTAATATTTTCTAGGAGGACAGGGAAGAAATACCCCGAAGTCTCTTAATATATATAAATGTCTCAGAGTTACAAACGTTTTGATTAAAAACTATGAACATAAACAGCAATAAAAGAAAAAAAACATTAACGCAAAATAACAGTAGTACTATTAAAATAATACCGGTAAACGATGACATGATTAAGTTACAAATATTGTATTTTACTTGCCATATATATGCTTTAGGACAGGAAATAAGTACACTTAAGAATTATGAGCAATGAAAAAAATATAAAGAAATGATGCAAAAGAATTATCCGACTTTTACAACGATATCCTGGTATAAATAATGGGAAGTTTAATGCTACTTTACTCAGTCGGCGCCCGGTGCTCCTGTAGGTTTCAAGTAATGATGTATAAAAACCAGTCTAAAAACAAACTGATATGTAACCCGTTCGTTCAAAACAGTGTGAAACATCAAATCTAAACACGAAAGTGTATGAACAAAAACACATCGACTAATTGCACATCATCGTCACTATACACTGTAATAAAGTGTACTTTACAGACGTACCTCCGAAAGCCTGAAATATGTAGCTGTGATGAGAAGCAGTCAACAGACAGTGAATGATTTATGTGAGTAGATTGCCCTTCTTTAAACGACAGCACACAAAAGCTCCAGGAAGTATTCTGTTGAAATTAATTCGGTTGTAAAATAATTAAAATGACTAATTAAGCAAGAGTATGTTTTTAGTGTGACTTCAACAGCAAATACTACGTATATGTGTGTGCGTGTGTGCGTGTGCGTGCGTGCGTGCGTGCGTGCGTGTATGATAACAGACATAAAGTGTACAGTAACTACAGGCAATCAGTCCAAATATGTATGTAATGTGTAAAGAAGTGTGCAATAGTTTTCTTCAGTGCGAAGTATTAATAGTAATTTGAGTGTAAAGCATTTTTATTATGGAAAGATGTAAATAATGATGTGTATCATTTCAAAACCGTATCTTAGTTATGAAATGTTAGGCGGTGAAAAGACATATAAAGTAAGCAAAGTAAACGAAAGCGAATAAACATGATAAACAGCAAATCAACCTTACACCTTCATTAAAGAACTGTGAATGACTGAAACCTCCTGCAAACCAAATCAGAATCAGTTCCTACACTGGATATCTTCAAAGATCTCTCGATTGAGAAGCCTGCCACCTAAACAACAGTGATACACAAATTTTTATATAAATTTAAACATTTTTGAGACATAAAGTTCGCTACCGCCACGCATTCTCGTTGACCTTAGTTCTATTAAGAGCCCAGCTCAGCATATGAAAGAAGAAGAAAAATAATAACGGGCTGGTGTTGAAGCCTAGGAACAATTTTCATAAAGCAATTAACCAAAAAAATGTTGTAATTTATGAACACGGCTGGAAGAAGAGGACTTTAACCACACTTAAATTTATTTCCGTTTTAAAGCAATCCCTTATGAAAAATGAATAACACTTGAAGTGCCTATACTTGAGATGCTATAATGAACTTCAATGATTAACTGGTCATTGTCGCGTCTTATATCATACTGGATACAAGAAAGGTTGAAGAAATTACTAAAGAACAACATGATAAAAAGATTTAGCGGTCACAAAATCGTGAATATTTCCAATAAATTCGTCAATCATATAGCATCTTTGTTTCGGAAATATTTCGATATCAAGATTTCCAACCCTCTTGGAACACATGCAGTTTAGGAGGCTGCAACTTAACATATCACGGACTAAATTAAATGATACAACCACACCAACTTCTTCAGCAGCACCAATAATACCGATAGTACTAGTGCCTTCACCATCACCAGAATTACTGACAACACATACACCCGCAATGGCAATACCACCAGTAATACAGACAACGCCAGCACCTACACATACACCCGTATCTACAACATCACCAGTAATACTGACAACACCAGTGCCTACACATACACCCGCATCTACAACATCACCGGTAATACTGACAACACCAGCGCCTACACAAACACCCGCATCTACAACATCACCAGTAATACTGACAATACCAGCGCCTACACATACACCCGCATCTACAACATCACCAGTAATACTGACAACACCAGCGCCTACACATACACCCGCATCTACAACATCACCGGTAATACTGACAAGACCAGCGCCTACACATACACCCGCATCTACAACATCACCAGTTATCCTGACAACACCAGCGCCTACACATACACCCGCATCTATACTGACAACACCAGCGCCTACACATACACCCGCATCTACAACATCACCAGTAATACTAACAACACCAGCGCCTACACATACACCCGCATCTACAAAATCACCAGTAATACTGACAGTACCAGCGCCTACACATACACCCGCATCTACAACATCACCAGTAATACTGACAACACCAGTGCCTACACATACACCCGCATCTACAACATCACCAGTAATACCGACAGTTAGAGCGCTTACACATACACCCGCATCTACAACATCATCAATAATACTGACAACACCAGTGCCTACACATACACCCGCATCTACAACATCACCAGTAATACTGACAACACCAGCGCTTACACATACACCCGCATCTACAACATCACCAGTAATACTGACAACACCAGCGCCTACACATACACCCGCATCTACAACATCACCAGTAATACCGACAACACCAGCGCTTACACATACATCCGCATCTACAACATCACCAGTAATACTGACAACACCAGCGCTTACACATACAACCGCATCTACAACATCGCCGGTAATACTGACAGTACCAGCGCCTACACATACACCCGCATCTACAACATCGCCGGTAATACTGACAACACCAGCGCTTACACATACACCCGCATCTACAACATCACCAGTAATACTGACAACACCAGCGCCTACACATACACCCGCATCTACAACATCGCCGGTAATATTGACGACACCAGCGCTTACACATACACCCGCATCTACAACATCACCAGTTATACTGACAACACCAGCGCCTACACATACACCTGTATCCACAACATCGCCGGTAATATTGACAACACCAGCGCTTACACATACACCCGCATCTACAACATCACCAGTAATACTGACTACATAAGAGCCTACACATACACCCGCATCTACAACATCACCAGTAATACTGACTATATAAGCGCCTACACATACACCCGCATCTACAACATCACCAGTAATACTGACTACAAAAGAGCCTACACATACACCCGCATCTACAACATCACCAGTAATACTGACTACAAACCAAACTTTGAAATCAACGTCAAGGCAGGCCAACACCTCGACATCACGAATAATCACGTCAGTATCACTCTACATAAAAAATAACAGAGTAACTGCTGTGATCATGGTAAGAATTGAAGTGTATATTGTGTTACTGGACATGGAGTGTAGCGAGGAAACATGCACGTGCAGAAGGATATCAAAATTACAGCTTCTCTAAATGCTAACTATTCAATGATCATGGTTTACGTATAACCTATGCATACTTCTGGATTGTTGCAGTCGTTTGTATCTGACGATTGGGATACTGTAAATGGTAACTGTTGGTTAGTAAGCTTATGGATACTTTTCTGTATACATTTCATGCTTGCATTTGTTTTTGAACTAGTTCAAAGGCAAACATACACAATTCAGTTTACACTGCAAACTTTTACATTTTAAAAGAGGAAATTGTAAAGCTTCACCTTTGTAAAGCTTTTCATTTTAAAAACGCTAAATTTGAAGCCTCATCTTTTAAAAGTGCAAAATTTCATGCCCCACATTTCCAAGTTCCAAAAGTTCAAAAATACTAATTTTTAATGTAAGGAAATAAATATTTAGAGATCTTAATCGTCTTTAAATTTGTTTTCAAGTTGTGTTAAAAAAGTTAAAAGCGTTTACTATATTTTCATTGAAAAAAATGACTGAAGGAGGAAGTACACACTAGGGTTTCATTTTTTGAACAATAGAAAAACTGGAACTGGTGCTTACAATTGCAGGAAGTTGCATTATGTTCCTGATATTTGTCATACAATCATGCATACGTCTAGTCATTAATCATTATTTTCAAGATATTTCATGATGTTTGCATGTATAATGTTCTTAAATGGTGTAAGTTTAATTTTTACTACAGAGTTGAACCAAACTGGAATTCACATAGTTAGCACAGATGAAAGGTCATTGACGCTTTCCTGGGAGCTGAATTCAGAGATACACGAATCTCCAGTAAACGTCACAGTTGTTGCAAATAATCTCGATGGTGGTGAGGAATACACTTGTGTTCTAGGACAGACTGGAAATGCAACCTGCGCTGACCTCGTACCTGGATGTAACTATACCGTCAAAGTGGATGACCTTAAAGGAACGGTTGAGAGCTCTGCGTTAACCTCGGCCTCTTTAGGTATAACATCAAAGAGTTGTATGATCATTGTTTGTTTTTAGTATTTGTACAAATATAAATTAACATTTAGCAATTATAGTAGAATCTAACAGTTCATAGACGCTGATCATGCATGGTTTTTACACAAAATTGGAGCACAAATAGGCAGAGTCGCGAATGCTGATGGCTGGTTTTAAAGACTGGGAAATTTTAACTGTCTGTTGTAAGAGTAATTATCTTTGTGTTTTACTTGTTAACTATTGCTTTTGCACCACTGAA
The DNA here is from genome assembly GCF_026914265.1 of Mya arenaria. Lineage (NCBI taxonomy): Eukaryota > Metazoa > Mollusca > Bivalvia > Myida > Myidae > Mya > Mya arenaria. The sequence goes on along the minus strand of NC_069127.1, from coordinate 83,427,583 downwards.
TTTGTACCATGCACCACTAGTCTCCACATGATTAAATTTGTTTTTCAAGAACTGAATGTTTAATTTACTTCGTGTTTGTTTAGTTCCTGCTAGTCCTGGAAAATTAAACAGAACTTTTTGTGGAAGTTTTGAGGCACCAGATGTGACTCTTTGTTGGAGCCCAAGTGAAGGGTGTGTGGATTATTACTCTGTCAACGTTACACAGTCAGGTGGTGAGGTAGTCTTTTCGACCAAAACATCTGAAGGTGCGAATACCGCAACTGTTACCAATTTGACAGCCGGGACAAAATACAATATAACAATCTTTGCACACAGTTTTAACAAATCTAGCGCTTCAAAATTGGACACATTTGCAACGAAACCAAGTGGTTTGTATATTTTTGAAATCGTTTTTCAATCGCATACCTTTATATTTACGATTAAATCAATATGTTTTTATTTCAATTATATAACTCGGTTTTAAGTAGGTTTTTGCATATATATTTTAATACAGGCTTGAAGACAGACGCGAAGCGTTTGTCTGTATAAGCCCTCTTACGGTTTGTACGTGTATGTAAGGGACTACTTCTTTTTGCCGGAGTGATAGGTATGAAAAATATTGGGCACCACTGAACCATGAAAATGAGAACCAGAAAAGCTCGTCATATATTGTTCATATAAAGCGCGTTCACGCCGGCAAGCAAATTGTACATGTTTTGGGCGGGGTTTGACCTCCGTAAACCAATAAAAAATCATTACGGAAACACCCGAGGTACATGTACTTTTTATCGGAACTTCCATATATGGAAATGAGTTAAAAATAGCACTGCAATCAATAGTAAAGCGTGTTTTACTTATATGCAATACAGTATGAAGCAAAAAAAAAAATTGTCATTAAGCAGTAATTACATCCGACAAAATCACTAAGTATCGCTGAAACTAAATGCTTATGGAATCAAACTTGAATATATTAATCCGCATTTCACGCTACAATGAACTTGATGAAGATTTCAAGCGAGCACTGGATGCCATTTTGTTTATAGGAACAACAACAACAACAAATGAAGCCGTAACAAATCCTACTCCCAGTTTGGAAGCAGAGCAAATAAGTCTGATTTAATTGTTAAGGTGAGTTTATCTGAGATGCATGTTTTTATTTTATTTTTATTGAATTTAATATTTTGAAAACTGTTTATCTAGAAACTTCATGTTTTATCTATCTTCGCGTTCCAATCAAGGTACCGGGTTTCCCGGATTTACGGAGATTTCATACCAGTAACCACTAAACTATCGTATCAGGAGTATTCACCGATTTCGTACTTTCCGCGGAAAGTGCACTTTCCTCTAACTAGTCATACCGGTACGATATTGAATGGGTACAAATTCTCCGACATCCGTTTCCAATACGCGTCTGACAAAATGTAAATGTTGCCATTTCTACTTTTATTTCAAAGGGTTTTCTCATTTTTCATTTGTTAGCATCAGATTAAACGGTTAAGTTTCGTTTTTACAACGATTTTTGGGACAATAAACTGCTAAACAATCTTATAGTAGTTTTAATAATTTGTTGATGGCATGCCGACAGCTGCGGCCATTTTGAATATTCTGAACGATCTGCATTATGACCCATAACACAAAAACAAACCAGAAACGTTACTTTCTGTACTTTCTTAATACGTGAGTCATAATGCTGCTGTTCTTGTTTAAGATTGAACGTATTACTGAATGAAATAAATTAACAGTGATTGCGCTAGTCTTATTGCTGTATTGTTTTTAATTGGCAGGTAAACATTGAAAATTGTGAAAGAGAAAGAGAAAATATTCAGCGTTCATTTAGTCATTTAGACCTAATTTTATATACCTATAATAAATACTCATGTGTCTTTCGTTCTTATAGAAACAATTTATGCACTAGTCAATTGTAACCCCCCCCCCCCAAAAAAAAAAATAATAATAAAAATAAAAAACAATAAAAATAATAATTTTGTGTAAACGCCAGCTTCACCCAACTCGAAGCCTTTAGTGAATGTCATTATGAAAATAAGTTTTTTAGTAATTTCATCAACCAGGTATAGTGCATCTTTTTAGTAATCCAATTCCTTAATAACTTTTTTTATTATTGTTTATGACAGGTTGGAGATAGGGATGATGACAGACCAGCCAGTCGAACTTAAATTGGAGTAGACATCATGCGGTAATTTATTAGTATTTCACAATCACTTTATGATAATTTGTATCCAAACAATAGCGGGTTTGAATCTTTTAAGTTCATTTTCTCTGTTTGTTTCATTCCAAAATAACATTGTTTCATGCTGGCTGTAAATTATTTCCGGTCATGACCATGAGATTATATCATTTTCGTATGAAACGACAACCTCTGCGTGTTTGTCAATTTTGTGAAACTATTTTGTTTGCCGTTATAAATTTGAGCATAATATTAAGAACTAATTTTATAAGCAGTTAAACAAAACTTAAAGTATCTCAAGGCACATGGGATAAAAAGTGTGTCAGTTACATCAAGGTTTTTGACTTATCCCTCAATACTTCTTAATACATTTCAACATTCTGTAAAAGCACAAGTGTATTGGTTCTTTTTTATAACCACCTGGTTGCTGAAGCTCTAGAGGACCTTTATGGACAAAAAATCCTGTTCAAGATAGTTCTGTCTGGAATTTCATACCACCTCCAGGTGATGAAAAATGTCTGAAGAGATTCTAAGCAAGTGCATTTCTGACTCCTCCAAACTGCTTCTTTGTAGTCAATTACCTTAGAGTTGTTTAAAACTTTCAAAATATTCAAAAATAAAATATTTCATCTATTTTTATTTGATCTTTGAATCCATCAAATTACACTATGACTATGTGACTATATCAAATTTATGACTACATATAGAATTGTGTATGCCTCAAATGATTGTTAACTGGTATACCTTCACAGTAGTGGTTAGTACTTTTATTCTGTTAAAAACATTGCATTTATGTTATTTGCAGATTCTGATGTGCCAGCAGCCTGAAGAGGTCAAACAATGAAACTGGATGCAGCACAGAACCCCATATTTCAAGAGAATGCAGATGTTAGTCATCCCTGTCAAACTTGTCTGTGTGTAAATAATACAAAATGTGACATTTACAGCAAATATGTAATAATTGAGCAACATATAGACAATTACAAAACTCTATTCTGTTAATTTTGTGCCATATTTAGCATTTAAAACCAGATACTTTCAGTTTTTGCTGGTTTGTTCGGTTGCTTTTATTCATGATTTTTTCAAGAAGAAATCAGTTCGGTATATAGTAGTTATGGTGTTTTAACTGTCAATGAATCCAAGATCACTGTATGTTGTTGAACTGATATGTTAAACATTTATGATCCAGCTGTCAGTACAGAAAACATTGATTGTGCTTTTGAGAACATCGAATTTTATTAACATAATTTGACACTGTACATATTGCAAGCATTTTCTCAAATAAATCTATATAAATTAATAGTAGATCATAACTGCAGCCTTACTTTGTGCATATTAACAAATGTGAATAATTTAATAGCCTCATGGTGTCATTCTGTATAAATAATATAATATAATCATTTAATTGTTTCATTTTTTTCATATATAAATGGATTTGGAACTGAAATTTGGTCTTGCTCTATTTGCTGGTACACTCAACAAATATATATGAAATAGTGCTTAGTAAGCTCAGATGACAGTTTTTCACTGGGTTCTTATGTGGGCGTGTTCCAACAATATCACTGACTTGATTAATTTTATTGTATATGCTATATAGGTGCTAAATTTAGAATATATTTTCAGCTCTGTTGAATGTTGATTGTAATTGCAATTTAACACATTTCTTTTTAGATCACCCTGTGGGTTAAACATTATGTGAGGGTTAGAAGTCATTTGTTTGTTATTACACCTTGAAAAGTTTAAACTTTAATATACTGTGTCTAAGAAAGTCCCATGATATAGACAATTGGTTTTGACTATTTTCATGCTTGATTTAAAATATACCTCATAAGAGGTCATAACATATTGGGCATTTAAAAGTCAAGAAAATTTTAACATTAATTCATTCATACAATTTTATTTCCGACCAGATGTAAAAAACAACAACCTTTTTATCAAAAAGCAAGACAAAAAGGTCACCTTGGGTGCTCTGTAAAAAATGCATGTGTTGCTGCATATTTAACTGTCACAGGTCTTTTAGTATATACCTGATATTCATTAATCGAAATTTAGATAATTTTGATCATTAGACATGATGTTTGTCAGATTTGTCAATGCAAACACAAATTATTTAAAAAATTATTGAAAGCATCGTTTAGATAATTCTGTAATGAAAGCAGAATTTGTGGTTGCCCTTAAAATCTTAACAACACATTTGTTTGGCGAGGGAAAGGGGTTTGTTTTTGTAACAAACAAATAGGAATATATTCTGTATTCTCACTGAGATATTTTGCAGACAATTTGCGAGAGCTGCTTGGCTACATATTGTTCATATACAATTATAATTATTAATAATTAATTAAATGTTTTACCATCATATTTAAATAGATTTTTGCCCATTCAATTCTAGTTAAAAATATAATTACCCCTGCTTGTAATATACTTCAGTGCAACATTATTGGTATGTGATCATTTTTTCTTTTCTTTTTTTCTTTTGTAACATATTCTTCAAATGCGTTTGTGTACTTGGTCTCAAATGCATAGTAGCTTTATTTAAGCTAATTAAGAAGAATAACTCCAAACTTCATATAAAATATATAGTAATGCATTATATATACTGTATACACTAATATTGAAGATGGTTTTGTATATACTAAATAAATTGCTAACAGCAACAGAACTGCTTGTAATTAAAAAGTTTCATGAACATATACAAAAAACGTTTCCCTTTTATTCCTAGTATGTTTCACAACTTCAAGTGTTCGGCAATAACACTTTAAGCCCGTAGAGGCAGCGCATTAGTTCATAATATCATATACAACTAATTGTACAAATAACCCTTTCTTCCATCTCACTTTGTTTCTGATTGATCAACAAAGTTAACTAACACAAATAAAATGGTAAATCAATGTTATACATCTGAATCATACCATCGTTATCTATAAAGTATATCAACACAGACAGACAGACGAACGGATGGACGGACGCGGACAGACAAACATAAGTTTATCTTTCGACTAGTACATGGTTCCTAATAAATGACAACACTGTGTATAAAATAAATGTAGAAAACATTCATATTTTTATAGACTTTAGTGATAAGTAGGATATTGTGTTTAAAGTATGCATAAATAGTAATACTACGGATTCATTTTACATTATCTAATTAAAATAGTATTATTTAACCAATTCATATTCGATTACATACATATATAGTACACAAAATCAATATCACATCCAGACATTGGTTACATAGCGATTATTAACTTCCACTATAATGTGACTCATTTATTTCCAGCTATTTTATAAACCACATGTGTTGATTAAATCACAAATTCAACGTATTTCGCTACAAGAGCAGATTTGGTTTAATATTCAGTTCAGTTCCATGAAACCTTATTTATTTGTTTTGTGAATTTCAGAACCAAGTCAGCCACTAAACCTCTTAGTTAAAGTTCTTGGAAAAACGGAAGTAAAGTTAAATTGGGAATCTCCTAAACACCCAAATGGTGTGATTTCTGCCTACACGGTGTGCTTTGCTTACAAGCACTATTGGGACCAGTCATACTCCGAAACAAACTGCACTAACAAAACAGCGCCGGAAATGGACGTGAATGGAAACCACTTTAAAACAAACTTGTCACTTCCTTTTGCAGGTATTGTTTGCTTCGATAGAGGGTTATGTTTTATGTGTATGTCTATGGTTTCAAGCACTTTATGGACTAGTTATACTCAAAAACAAACTGCACTTACAAATCAGTGTCGGAAGTTGACATGATTGGAAACTACTTTGAACTTAACTTGTCACTGCCTTTTGCAGGTACTGTCTGCATGGATGGAGTAATAAATAATTTTTTATATATATATATATATATTGTCGTGCAGTTTCGTGCTTCACAAGCAAGCAATTATACTTTTTTTACATATTTTCAAAACGGTTCTTTATTTAATTTTACAATTTGTTACCCGTTTCGTTTGGAAGCCTATCATTCTCTTGCGTTACCGTTGTTTGTAACCAAGATATATGTTCTCAGACGATGTCACATATATATGTTTAAATATTATATTCATAAATGACATGGTTTCGTCTACTGGGTTTGTCCCTGCAGTTTTCGTTGTATTATGTTAAGAAAACAACAGTAATTTAAACAATGTATTACAAATTCGTTAATTGCTGAATCACTTATTTCAGGTACATTTTATACCTTTTCTGTTGCTGCTCTTAACGAAATGTTCACGGGGAAATCTGTTCTTGTTGACGCAAGAACTCACGAATCAAGTAAGTATCTGTTATATTTAGTACAAAAATATGTATAATTGATATCGCCATTGAATTTTTGTATGCAATACAATTTGAGTTCTTTCTTTCAAATATACCTAACATGTAATTAAATGTGAAAACAAAACACAAATGTTTCGAAAACATTCGGCTATGGATATATTTTGGCCTACTCAGAGTTTTTAAAATGATTCAATAATAATAATAATAATAATAATAATAATAATAATAATCAACGTATGTTTTATTCCACAGCACCCGAGAGTGTCACTGGACTGTACGCACAGGCAACCAACACAACCATTACCTTGATGTGGTCACGTCCAGATGTCCCGAATGGAAATATCATAAAGTACCAGCTACAGTGGTCGAAAGGGAAACACGTGTGCAGAATTTTCATCGAAGCAGATACACATTCGACCTGGGTAAATATGGGAAAGACTTACTGGATTTTCAAAAATATAATGAGCATGTTCCATATTAATATCTGAATCAATCAAACCGTCCGGGAAAATGGTACTCTTCTATTGTATAATGAGTAGAGTGATGGGGACGATGTACTATGCAGAATGCAACTCGTCCATGAACCTGGTAGTTTCAAATGTATGTGAATAAAGTGAGAAGGGGCGACTGTGATATACTTAATGGTACAAGTTTTTGTTTAATGCGTTTAATTGTTTTAAAAATTACTTACATATAACGAATATTAGCCTTAAAAAGTCTAGAAGTGTTCTTCAGCGTATTTAAGTAAATTATCAATGAACTTGTAATACAAAGGAGTAAGTCCTTACATTATGTGTCAATTTTCAAATTAAAATATCATTTAACGGTGTCTTGGCATGTACGCTAATTAATTTTATTATGTAAGCACATGTATGCATTAACGTTATGATTGCTAACTCTTCAAAGGGACGCGATGCTGAAAGATGTGATTCGGAACTGCCTGAGCCGATTGATGTAAACCAGGTGGACGTGAACTACACCATTACCGGGCTTGAACATCTTAAAGACTATGATTTGTGGTTGACACCAAATACAGCTGCAGGAGATGGAAATACCTGTAATCTCACACAACGAACAACTGAAACAAGTATATATGCTTTCATCGTTTTCTTATTCATTTCTGTGTCAACAGTCTAGTGGTCACGATCACGATTTAAGGACCATTTGACTGGTCTATCCTTACAGGTTCCTTTGAACTACAGTTATCTTTCATTTATAACATATGACTAACAATTTCCATAGAACATTTCGCCCAATCGTAGCTTAACTGAAGCCACTAAAATATTGGAAGTATGTACACATATTAAATGAAACATTTTTGCACGGATCTATCAGAAAAGATAACATACAAGCAATAAAAAAACTACGTATATTAATACCTCAGGCCCTGGACCTGTGGGTAATTTGACAATACGCGATATTCGGTCAGCCGCGATAAACGTGACATGGACGATTCCTGAAATAAACCCAGGTCCGACCAACTACACAGCGGTCGCTATAAGCACGATACCTGGACAGGAACACACTGCTCGGTGTGAAGTTGAAGGTCAGTGAGATCACAAAAAAATAAATATATATGAAAAGTTGTAGTTTGTGATAACTTTCGTACCATGAAGGCCTTTTTGCGCATGTACGCACACGCTGTTACATTATCACTCTTTTTGGTTTAAACAAATAGAGACTTTCCAAGACGATAATAATTTTAAAAAAAACATACATTAATCATGTAATGCCTTTTGCCTGGTAATCATCCATTGTGATATTTTATTGCTACTATATATAACCATCGTTAACCGTGGTTTGTAAAACATTTCAGAGAAAGATGCCAGTGAGTTACAAAATATCCTCCACGTCTTCCAATATTGTCTTCTTAATAAAGTTGCATTTTCACTCAATTCATGTGATATGAACTTTTTATTTAACAAAACTCTTCAATTGTTTTATCCATACAAAGATATCGAAAGAACTAATAATATCATAAGAATGGACAAGAAGTATAGACTGTAATAAAACAAATAAAAACGTTTCCTTTGTAGACACGCTTTACAATGTATAAGAAACGACAACTATCAACTCCCTACAAGCATGTTGACTTGGAAATATTTGTATACACTAACTTTTTTGTTTATGGTGCATGTTCTTATCATTTCGCACTATGGCACTTGTTATGCTCTACATTGTTTATAATCCAATCATTGATTCGTGTTGTCATGTTATTATCACAAAGCTCAATATTTAAATGCTACTATATGGCCATACGTTGATGTAATCCTTAGTGATTATAAAGTAAAGCCGCCCTTGAGAGCGCTTAGCTTATCTGTTCTTGAAATAGAATATGGGGTGTTCAAAATGGTGCAGTGGTGCCTACCATTTTGATTCATGAACAGTCTCAATCAAAAACTAAAAGGCTTCTTTCATAGCTTAATTTCCTTATAACAAGATCAAGCTACGCACGCAATTTTCGTGTTTGTATAAATAGTGAAATATTTTATTGAAAGTATTGAGGCAGTTAAACGAAATTATATTCATCAATATTGCGATTAACTATTTTTGGTTTTAAAATATATTTATTTAGTATGAAATGTAGCCTTAGAAATAACATTCTTAAGCATGTTACGATGGAGTTTGTTTGTGTTGGAGAAATTGGGTCTTGGTGTAAATTGTGAATCCCAAATTAACACAATTCTAGAATCCTGTATATATATAACACACCATGGGCGTAATACATTTTCCAGATTACACGAGCACTGGATGTGAGATAGAGAACCTCCGCGAATTTTGGCAGTACAAGGTGAAGGTCATTGCAGAAACCAAGGGAGGGATCAGTGTAACAAAACTATCTCAGCCTTTCTATACCGAAGAATCAAGTATGTTTTTCAAAATCAACTTTGCCAAACATTGTTTTCGCAAAATGTTAACTGAAATGTTAATCTTTATATAAAGATCAAAGCTTAAATGAAAGTAGTTTGCATTATTTTCTGAAAAGAACCTTGAACAAGTTTAGTTCAAGCTGATTAAATATTTTGATAATCTAAGACTTATAACTTTAGAGCCACAATTGAAATTTCAATTTGATATGTATATTTACGAGGATATTAATACTGATATCGCAAAGCTTGTAACGTCTGTGGTATAACATTATACATGTATTTATCGGTACGATTCAAATTGTATGTAAACGAACCTGAATTGAAATGAAATGTAATTTTGTTTTTGTTTTAGCACCAGGGACACCGACGTCATTTCAAGTACAACTTTTCAAATATCTGACAAACGTATGTGACGCCACAAAGGTCAGAGTTACGTGGAGCGAACCCAACCTCTTTGACAGACATGCCAATATCACACAGTATGTTGTACAAACGGAGCAACATAATCACGAGGTGTTCACGTATACCGTTGATGACCCTAAACCATTTTCCAGACACAACAGTCAGTTTTCATTGGTGTATGAAGGTCTCAAGGCTAATCGGAGATACCAGTTGCTGGTTAGACTATTTATTACTCAACTTATTGGAATGTATTCTTTACCTAGCATCTAAAAGTCTGTGACTATTTGCCAGTTATGTATTGACAAATAATTTGTATGCGCGAAATTTTGTTGTGAAACATCTGGCGTCTTTTTAGCGGCGAGCGAACGCCAGCTTATCGTAAAGTCAAAATAGTCCATATATGAATATTAAATTGCCTAAACTATTTACCTTTGTCTTAAATGGTCAGCGAATAATTTAGTTTGAACAGTTTATACATGTTTATAATTTTTACTGGAAGTTAATTTCACACATATATTGAAAGGTGTATCATATATACTTAGTAACAATTGCTCAGTTATGATGACAGATATATGCAGTTGGAAGAAATGGGATCAGGGGAAGGCCTGATTACAAAACATTTTGGACGGAGGAATGCGGTAAGTACAAGAGCAAGTGGATTGAAGCTCCGGTCATGTATTTAAAGATGTTGATTATTTTTTTATTCATTATTTTGCCTCTTTAACTCCATTCACTTACTTTTGGTGAATTATAAATAAAACCAACTTTAATCGTAATTTGCCATTTGATATCCATTCTTCTACTATTTCGTACACACATTGTTTTGAAGCTATTAATAACCTCAACGTTTACGTATTTCAATTTTACTTTTTCGCGGAAAAGCTCCCCCAAGAATGGACTCTCATATTGAGATATTAGAGATCACCTCGTCATCGGCCATTGTTGACCTTGATCCTAATTTCTTCACAAACAAAACACAAGGGGAGATAGTGATGTATGGAATGGTAGGAGGAAATGGACGGGATGTGGTCAAAAAAGGTATGTTTAAGGGGTTTTTGAAACGGTTTTTAAAGATGACGCCACTGACACAGCAAAGTTGATTGTATTTGATAAGCGGGCTTAAAGACGATATAATATTTTATTTAAACAGCATTAAGAAAAAAATCAACATTATGATCTTTGTCGCTTTCAGTAAATGTTTTAATGCAAAACATTTCATTTATTTTCAGTAAATGGAAACGATGTTATGAATTTAGGCAGCTGGAGCAAGTTTACATCAAATAACAACCAGGGAGCATATAGATTCACCTTCTACTTAGCACCGATTGTGAATGGTATACACTTTGTTTCTTTCCTTTGTAAAGTTTGTAATATACTAAATAATTTGAACTCGCTATTAGATGTTTCAATGATTGTCCATTTTTTCATAATAGGTAAACTTCGGCTAGAGGTTGGACAAAATAAAAACTGCAGAAAACATGATCTTGAAGATTTTTGCAATGGGCCGCTTCCTAGTGGATTAGAACTATGGTAAACGGAACTAAACACAATTTTGACAAGGTTTTATTCAGTTTAGGTTATGCGTCTTTCTTTTAGCGAGAGAAAAGTTCCTCCATATATATATATATACGTTCGGAGAGACACGGCGACAGTAACGAAAACTAATTTTACCTATCATAGAATCACGCTGACGTCAAATTTCTGGACAGTTACCAATACTGGTGTCCATCCTGTAATGACATGTCTTTCATGATACGTCATTTGGCCGGTCATGACTGTAATGCTAAGACCCCAACGTATATAGGTTTGGCGTAAAAATAAACGCAGTTTTGTTTTAAAGTTCTTAATCCACGTCTCATACCATCTATGAAGCATGTATATATTTTATCTCTATAGTGACTGTATAAATTGATACAAGTCTTATACGAAACGTGTTTACAGTTATGCCAATTGAATTACCATTGACAGGGTAAAGGCCTATGCCTGCACAAGGGTTGCATGCACTGTGTCCGAGCACTATGGACCTTTCACAATCCAACAACTACAAAGCGTCTCGAAGGATGGTGGTGTGGATGGGGCCTTGATTGCATTGCCCATTCTTATTGCCATCTTTATCCTCATCAGTATGTTTCTGGTTCTTTGGTGGCAAGGAGCAATTGACCCGTAAGTGTGAATGAATGGTTTAAAATTATGTATGGTAGACGCATTGTGTACAATTCTGAATAAAGTGTGTTTCGATTAGTTTTGATTTAAACTTTAATGCTTCATTTGAGTGCCTTTGTTTCTACAAATGCCACGTATTATACGTGTTACACTTACGTATAATAGTATATAATTTCTATTAAAGTTATAGTATATAGTAGTTGTATATTTAAGTTTCATATAGTTTCATATTTTCATATTTCTTCTCAAGTTTAATTCGTCTCTTGACCCACGTTTGAAAGTGTTTATTTCTATTTTTTGTCTATACATTAACACCCATGTCGAAACAAAATCAAGTGCTATAACTAGTGTGCTGATGAATTATAATGTTATTATTCATACTACACACACTTTATTGAGCTTTGTCGTTGATAACATAGCACAAAGTTTCGACACCCCTGTACCCTCGATATCGAAATTGTACATTCGTTCTGAAGCGCTCGTTTTTTATTTCAGTAACTCGGGTTTTGGGTGCTGTTACTATTACTTAGACCTTAGGTTTTGATGTATAAAGAGTACCAAATGCTGTATCATAAATATAATTGATATATAATATATATAATGTATGTACTTAGAACAAGAGCATGATAGGAAGAACAATAATTGATAATTTTGTAAATTTTGTAAATGCTTCCAGGCTTCAGTGGAAGGAACGATTGCTAGGAGTGGGCGAAGAAGAACAGGAACAAGAAACACATCAAGAGATTGCAGAGCCCGACAGGTCGTTTGTCTGCTGTTGCACATTTGTGTTTCTTGTGTATTGCATAGTCTTTAAACCTTGAATATGGGTTATATGTTATTGAACAATAATTGCTTAATATGAAAATGAGTGATATCGTGTTGTGTTTGATTTAAGGTGAAACACAGACTTTGATTACGTTAAGCTTGGCTGTATAGTATGTCATTTGTTGTTGATATATGGATATATACGAGTATTTTGTTACTTACTTGTTTAGTAGTGTTATACTGAATTATTGTGTATTCAAATGAAGTACTCATACAGTAAGAATAGACTTAATCAACATTGTGAAACAATACTGACTTTTTTTAGATCCATTCCAATAGCAACATACAGCGAGGCCCTTGCTGTCCTTCACAGGGACACACATCTTCTCCTGTCAGATCAGTACGAGGTACGCTCGTTTGTTATAACCGTATATGCTATAACTGTATAGCACCGAGTCGACTTAGTTCCGCGGTAAAGATGTCTGCGTTTTGCTACTAATACTGGTTTTGCACGTTGTCGCGTGTAGTTCATATAAGCTTATAGCTGTTTTAACATAACAACTCATATACAGTTAAAGCGATATGTTCTGGTAGAATTGTTTTGCTCTTATTTTCTTATATTCCCTTTAAGTTTGGTGTCGTACCCACTCTCTATTTGTAATACAATCCAGTGCATCATCTGATTAGGTTGATCATTTTGTTGTTATCGTATTACTTTTGATTTAACAACAGAGATTTGACTTAGCAACTTATTTAAAATCAACAACTACAACAAACTACTTTGTTGGATTACATACAATATGTTTTATTGCTGGAAGGAGATTAAGAGGCGTGCGGGTCGGATAAAAGGGATGTCCGCCTTCGAGGCTGCCAACCTTGAACCGAACAAATCCAAAAACAGATGGGTCAATATTTTGCCCTGTAAGTAATTTTCTGCTCTTCACATAGTAACGTACAATAGTAGTAGTTATTCGTACAAAGAAGATAAATGCTGGGAGTACATAATTATAAGGGTTATGCTGCAAGCAGCATACTAAGTCAAACACTTCAGAGCTCCGGCGATATCTATTCTCATACGGGCACTTCGAAGTTAAGTGTAGACTTACACAAATAGTAACCACGATCTACTCAAAATCCCATTAATATGTTGGACAGTGAAGGCATTGTTTCTGGCATAGCGCAACAAAAGTAGTCACAAGAATATTTTTTTCTGCAAAGCAGAAAGTACGATTTAAATATCTATAAATATAAAAAAAAAATGAAGTCACTTAGTTTTATGAAATTGGTAAGAAAATATATTCAACATGGAATTATTTTTCCGCAACGGTTTAAATAAGAATCTAATGAGATCGCAACATTGCCACTGTACATACCATTTTCCTTCTGTGAACCTACACAATAATGTTGTGTTCAATTGATAAGCTGTCCTTTGTAACTGTGATACAGGAACGTGCCCGTAAGAGACTAAAAATCGTTAGAGAATGATATTATTTTAGTTAACATGTAAATATTTTCTGTACTTTATTTCTAAGATGAATAATCTGTCTAACAAAGTTATACTATTTCTACCTCCAGTCAACCATAGCAGGGTTAAACTTCAACAGTTGGATGACGATGACCCTGAATCAGACTATATCAATGCTAGCTATGTGTCTGTAAGTTGAATTGCATGGTGTACGCTTTACCATTCTGCTATTCAAGTCTCAGTTCCTTTGGCTATATACTTATTCAATGGTGAAAATGCTTCATATTAATTGCCAGGTCCTAAATGTTCGAATAATCTTTTTAACAGGATCAAGATGATCCCACTAATTTAGTTTTGCCGTAAATTGTGTAATTGTCTTGTTTTGAAGAGTCCCGATGCTTTTATAGGAAATTTCATGGCGATCACAATAAAAATGTTTAAGTACAATCAAGTTAAGAAGTGTTTGTGCTAAATGAAATAAGATGCTTTAGCTTGTGACGCTCAAGAAAGTTCAAGAAATTGGAGCCATGCATGATTTTGTTCCTTCTTTCTGGCATCATTTAAACAGGATCAGAAACCAAGTTCATTATATTTCTGAAGACGAGTAGTATAATTTCTTGTTAATTATAACGAAAAAACACAGAGCTTTTAGTTTTAAATTAAATAAAACAAAGATAACTACTCTTTAAGTCATTTACTAATTACCATATGTTGTAGGGCTTTCACCAACAACGGGAGTACATAGCAACCCAGGGTCCGTTGCCAGGAACGATCGATGACTTCTGGCGAATGGTGTGGGAACAAAACGTCATGGTGATCGTCATGTTAACGCAATGCAAGGAAGGAAAACATAGTACGTTTCTTTAAGATGCCATGTTTATTTGACTATCGAATAACTTAACAACATTAATAATTTACAACGCTTACTTAACACGTAACTTGTAAATTGTTAACAGCAAACATATACTAACTATAATGAAAAGAAACGCATGTGGTAGTTCTAAATTGAAGAGGTTGTTTGGATAAGATTGAATACAGGCGTTGTTTCGAAGATATTTTATTGTTGTTCTTTTGTATTATGTCTATACAGTGATATTACTATGATTTCTATAAAAATAGATTGTGTTTAATGTTCATACAAGATTTGACTATGATGTTTCTGCTTGTTTTTAAACTGTTTATAGTAATATGTCAACATTTCATCTCAATGGACAACTGAAAACGAATCCCACCGCTCGGCAAGGGGCCTTACTCGACACATACCTTTTCTCCTACTTATGTGTTATTTTGAACCAAAGAACCAACAGGTTTCCAGTGATGGAAAACATAAACGTGTGCACTTGCTTACGACATTTCTGCCTACAAGACTACGACAACAACTCGACATATCTCTTCACAAACAGGCGCCTGTTTAAGAATAATATCATTGTTAACACGTTTTCATTGTTTCCGACCACAGGATAAGTGTGAGATGTACTGGCCGGACACTGTCCAAGAGCCCAAGCAGTACGGAAATGTTGTGGTCAACCCAACATCAATAACCAACATGAACAAGTTCAACATCAACATCTTCGACATCTCGCACGCCACCGACGTAATGTTTCTTTAAGTGCTTGCGAATTTCTTTCGCACCTACTAGTAGGGGCTAAATAAAATATTCAGTGTTTGTATGTCTTTGTTTGTCTTGTAACAATAATAATAATAATAATAATAATAATAATAATAATAATAATAATAAAATAATAATAATAATAATAATAATGAATAATAATCATAGTTAGAGCTATTAAAGATGTGATGTTTTTCACAACTGTTGTAGGATCAAGTGAAACAAACTCAAATTTAAGGAGCCACAATTTCACATGCTGACCAGCATTGCTATGATATACTTATGTGAAAAACTACAGAAACAAGCTTGGTAGCAAAAAGTTAAGGCATAAACCCGGTTTAATGGCACTGTTTACGCAATACCTGGAGCTTGATGCTTGATTTTTCAAACCATATTATACGAAGTCAAGGGCCATAACTCTTGTATGACGAAGTTAAATGTCATGAAGACCAACACTCATTTGAAGGTCTGTGTGTGTATATGCATTACTATTGAAGCTGCATGCAACACAATAGGTCTACTAAGCCAGTGGCCATAACTCTTGGTAGACGAATGGAAGAGTCATACAAATTGCAAGTTCATAATTCCCTATGCAAACCATCATCGTATGAAGATATATGTGTGTAAGTGCATTACTTTTGGAGCTGCATGCAATAGCAGGATAACTTAGTCAAGGGCCATATTTTTTGTCGAGGAATTAACAAATCATTCTTTTATTTTTTATTTTTTGCTGACCAACATTCGTATTAATATTTATGCGAAAAACTAAGTTAAGTTTCATGTGTGCAAGTGCAATACTTATGGAGCAACATGTACATCATAAGAGATTGTGGCGTGATGTGGCGAAATGTGGCATTCACATCTCCTTTAAAGCTCCTAAATGGGGGTATACTAATGATGGTCTTAGCTGATAACAACGTCGGCCAATTATTTTATTACATAATTATTTATTATTATATTTACCAAAATATTATTTGAAAATGAGCTTGCTAAATTGTGTCATAAGATTTATACCGAAGACGCGCTTTGTTTATTTTATGAAACACTTTATAATGTATCAATGCTTTATTCTATTTCAGCAAACGAAGACGAGGAAGGTTGTGCAATTCCACTACCTGGACTTTATGGATTTCACGGCTTCCGTGAAAGTTGAACATTTCATTGACTTCGTGCGCACAGTTCGAGTTCACGTGCCGCACGACATGTCCAACCCTATGGTTATACATTGCAGGTAAGCATCGTTCCTAACAGACAGTTAAACAAAAAAGTTAACATTGTAATCAAAATTTCCTGAAACGAACTATCTGCTATTGGTTAAATGAATTGATATTGACAATTTCCAGTTGTTGACATTACGCCGTTATGTGCAAAACGTATATGAATAGAATAGCAGAAAGTAGTAAAAATGAATTTTCTGATTGGTTGAGGTCATTTTATATGTCCTCATATTATTCTATAAACCATTGCTGTCAGTAATAGTCTCAATTTAAGACAGCTGTTTTCATACTTTTAACCAGTTTACCATACTTCATAGTTTTGCCTTGTAGTTGTGTAATGGTGACATTCATTTTGGATATATTTGTAACATTCTCCTAGGCTCCTCTGAATATTTCAGTGCTGGTGTAGGCAGGACCGGTTCGTACATTGCTATAGATCGCTTGCAACAGTATCTGAACAGTCCAACATTCAGTTTCGATGACCGCATCAACATTTTCGACATGGTCATGGAAATGAGGGAACAGAGAGTCAACATGGTCCAGACTGAAGTGAGTAGTTTAAATTTAAAATTAAATTAGGGTTGATTTCAATGGATAATCTCAATTTTCAACCATTGGTTGCATTTTGATAGCCCCGACTATTAAATCCAATAAAGCATCACGCTACTGTACATTCAAGTGCAGGTACGTTGTCACATATATGTAGCTGTATATATGAAACGTTTTTGTATAGCCGTAGAATACGCATTACATTGATATGTAAGTCCACACTGTAATAAGCCTAGCGTGATATGCAGACCCTCTTATCAACGATTGTATCTTACGATCACGTTTCGAACTGGTGAATCTAAGTATTAATCGTTCATTAGAAACTAGTTGTTTTATTGGCCACGTACGACACAGCTTATTTTCATTTGGGGATAACACTTTCTATCTAAATAGTGTGTATACTATATTTGATCGTTCGCACGCTGATAAGACGGAACCATTATGTATATTACAGTCTCAGTACATCCTGATCCATGACTGTTTTAAGAAGATGTTGGAGGACAAGAAGAAATCTCTGGAAACTACACAATCCATGAAGGAACTGTACGTCAACCAGGCATTTGCTTAATTATTATTTATATTTGTTTTCGCTTGCGTTTCTTGACTTAGTTTTAAAAGCATATTTCCATTCATGAAATAATTACACGGCTAGATGGATAAAATCGATGCCAATGAAGGGTTTCAACTTGTTGGCAATTGTGTTAAATGAAAACTGCAACGCTCGATTGTGAACACACCTGACCTCTGATATGAACCACTTTCGATTTAGTTCTGAATACTAACCGGTACTGAGTCCATTTTTGATAGTTCATAACAAAGCAATCCTGTTTCGGATCTAGCCTCAAATCACTTGGGTGAGAGGCGTACAACTATACTACTCTCATCCTCTATTACCGTTGCACGTCGATGCAACTCGTAAGAACTTAAGCAATATCATGAAAAATGCTTAAAAGCTATTTGATTACTGTACGTGCAGCATTGACAGTACTTAATTTTCGTACGCAGCATACTGTAGACGAGTTTGTTTCATTTACCGTCCTATTGGAACATTATGTATTGGAGGCGAACTATTTTTGGAGAAACAAACTAGCTTCTGATATTGAATAAGTTTATTTGCATAGGGTGGAGCGGATCAGCCGTATACCCAGGAGATAACATCTATCAAGAAATGTTGTCAACTTAATCTTATCAACGATCGAATTGTACGATCGATTTTATTTGGTTTAATAAGATATATTTTGAAAGAACGTTTTCACCTTAGATATTGCTCTATAAATTGCTGTAATTGTGTCATGCACAAAGGGATTTTAGAATTATCACATGTTTGACACATGTTTTCCGTTCATAAGGACGCCGTTTCGCGTGCAGGATCAACGTCCCTACCTCGAAGGTCAATGCCACACTAAAGTTAATTATTATGGATATTATTATGCTGCATAAATGCATAAACAGTATAGTTGGTCGCGTCAAGGCTGTAACTTTGTCATGCACGGGAGAGGTTTTGAAATAAAATGACATATGTGTTCAATACATGAAGGCGATGTGTCTCATGCAACACCCATGACCCTACCTGAAAGTGAAAGGTTCCACTAAAGAGTTAAATTATTACAAAATGCTGCAAATATACAGTAAAGCTGGTCGAGTCGGGGCTGGAACTTTGTCATGCATTGAGGGATTTTAAATCAATTACTTGGCATATGTGTCCAGTATATAAAGATTACGTGTCGCGTGCAAGACCCACGTCCCTACCTTGAAGGTCAAAGCCAAACTTTGTTGTGTTTGTGCGTAAACAAAATATTTGGTCGTGTCCGGGCTGTAACTTTGTCATGAAAAGAGGGTTTCAAAACTACTTGGACAAATGTTCGATATATACCTCAAGGGTCATGGCCAGACCTAGAGGTTTATCTTTATAGGATGTCGCATATATGCATATAAAGTATAGTAAGTCGTTTCCGGGCTATAACTTAGTCATGCACATGGGTTCAGTACATAAAGACTGCGTGTCGCGTGCATGAACCACGTTCCTACCTTGAAGGTCAAGGCCATCTTACATTTTTATTCTCATGGATTGATGTGTGTGTGCATATACATAGTATTTGGTCGTAGCCGGTACTTTGTCGTGAAGAGGGTTTCAAAACTACTTTGACATATGTTAGGAACATAAAGACCCACGTCCATACCTCAAGTCATGGACACGCGTACAAGTTTAACAGTATGGGATGTTGCATATATGCATATTCAGTATAGTTGGTTATGTCCGGTTTGTATCTTTGTCATGCACAGGGGGGGGGGGGGGGGGGGGGGGGGGTGTTATAATAAATTGACACGTGTTCAGTACATAAAGGCGATGTGTCGCTTGCAAGATCCACGACATTACCTTAAAGTTCAAGGTCACACTAAAAAGTGTAATCATTATGAAATACTGTATATGCATATACAGTATTAGGAGTATAGCTGTCCATGTCCGGGCTATGACTTTGTCATTCACGAAGGGATTTTAAAATGATACGCATATGTGTTAGGTTACATACAGCAGACTTGTCAGAAGACCTCTTACTACATCACTCCTCCACACTTCAACCATCATGGGGGCCGACATTTGCTTAAAATGTATTATAGCCCTTCCTGCCAAGTAGGCATATTAGTAATTGCATAATCTATTGCACTGAATCGCACTTCGGGGGCATTCGTCACTTAATGCGACAGCTCTTGTTAAATAATATTTCAAACATTAGCCATTCGTTTGGTATTCAATTTAAAATCGTGAATCCTAAGGTTCATCGTATGCTTGTTGATAAGATGGCCCTAAGTTTTCAGTTAAAGACGCTATATATATATATATGTACAATTATTATTCAGCGTTCATATCTTAGATACGCTTTCATTTGCTTCGAGTATGTATTGGTTGCGCTGAACTAAGGTGGTATTCAATATACAACTTCAGTTAATCTTATCGTAATGCAGTATTGACTTCATTCACTCTTTTGGTCAGTTATTCATAACAAGTAATCCGATTAGCTCCTGACAAACATGGTCAAAGTAGCTCCTTGTTATCCTGTAGACACTTAGTCTATTGGACTTACTAATGTATCAAGAAAATGTTCTGATGTTATTAATTTTAACTGCGGAATTAGTGACTGCCACAACATGATTGGTCTTACTCTGAATTTAACAGTACCAAAATATAAAGCAAGGTTCATTAGCTACAGGAGTTTTTAAAATTTTAGCGAAACAGAATTTTAATGATTTTAGATGCTCAGATTTATTTTTTATTAATAATGGTGATGACATAAACTCGGTTTCTGACAAATCCTCAACAGTAGTGATTGAATGCTTTGACAAACATGCTCCGATTAAGCAACGAAGGAAACCTATACAGCCTGCCCCATTCATGAATTTTGCCTTAAAAACATGTATACGAAGGAAATGTTATTTAATAAATATTTAAGGAATTACAATGCAACCAATTGGGAAAACTACAGGCAAATGAGAAACCAAGTTAATAAAATCAAGAAAAAAAATCAAGAAAAAATAAGACAGATGCTCTGGAGGTTGTAAGCAAGCTGACTTTTCGAAAACAATTAAACCTTTCCTCACTAATAAGGGTACTACTTTTCAAAAGAGAATTGTGCTTAGTGAAAATGACTCACTTATTTCTGACCAAGTGGAGATCAGTATTCGTTTTATGATTTTTATATCAATGTGGCTAAGAGTAAAGGTGACAGTAATACCCCTTGCGATGACAATCATGTTAGTATAAATATAATTAAGGAAACAAACAAATCAGAAATATGGGTATTAAAAAGGCAACTGGGTGTGATAAAATTTATGTTAAAAATTGCTTCCCCTGTTATTGCACAACCACTAACTGAGATGATAAATAGATGCCTAGTGGATTCAACTTTCCCAGATAATATGAAAAAGCACAAGTGGTTCCAATACACAAGAAAACTAGCATTTTAGATAAGAGTAATTATAGACCTGTCAGCCTTTTACCTGTGGTGTCAAAGGTGTTTGAGAGAGCACTCTATGAAAAACTGATGTAATTCTTTGACAAAGTATTTAACCATTTCCTTAATGCATTTAGACCAGGCTATGGCGGTAATACAGCTCTCCTAAAATTATTGAGGATTGAAAATACTTCTTAGACAACAATTAGTATTTGGCAGCAATTCTGATGGATCTCTCAAAGGCATTTGACTGTTTACCCCATGACCTATTGTTATTATAAATGAAATTCTATGAATTTTCTGAACAGTCTTTAAGACTTATCGAACGATACCTTTCTAACAGAAAGCAATGCGTAAAAATCGGAAAGATATCTAGTGATTATCAAAACATTGTAAAAGGTGTACCACAGGGCTCAATACTCGGACCGATACTTTTTAATATTTTAATCAACGATATATTTAACTTCATTAACAGGAGTCAGTTATACAGACGACAATACTCTTTCTTATTCAAGTCACTGTTTGACAGATTTAATAAGTACAATAGAAAATGACAGCTTAACCCTTATAGATTGGTTCTCAGGAAATCAGATGAAGGCAAACCCAGAGAAATTTCAAGCGATAGCTCTAAGCATGAAAACACCCCAGCAAAAAAAATTCAATTCCATAACATAGAAATATCATGTGATGACGAAGTGAAGCTGCTTGGTGTAAATCTAGACTTTTTGTTAAATTTTAATTCACATGTAGCTAGTACGTGTAGAAAAGCCTCCAGACAACTGAATGTTTTAAAAAGAATAAGTAAACATATAAATAGATTAGACGTGTTAACCATATTTTTATTCTTTTGTAATGTCTAATTTTAACTACTGCTCTTTAAGTTGGCATTTTACTAATGAATCGAACACCAGGAAAATAGAGAAAATTCAAGAAAGAGCACTAAGATTTGTTTATGAAGACTATACTAGCAGCTATGAACAGTTACTTGTAACATCTGGTCTTATTTCTTTGAAAGTCAGGAGATTAAGAACAATTGCCTTAGAAACATATAAAATTTTGAACAATATGTCTCCAGAATATTTAAATGATCTTGTGAACTAAAAACATGTTAATTATCATTTTAGACACACAAACATTGTTGATATTCCACAACCAAGAACAAAAAGGTATGGCAAGAAATCTTTTCGGTATGCTGTCGCCAAACTATGGAATCAGCTTCCAGATGACTTTCGAAATGCCTCTTCTTTTAACCAATTTCGCGCCCTAATTAATACTTGGCAAGGATATGAATATTTCTGCTCATCATGTGGAGTTATATAGGAATTCAGCTTTCCATAGTCAACTGGCGGCAACCTACTGGATATCTTTTAGCCTAGTTATTTAAACCTGCTAGCCTCTGTGTTTTCTGTACCCATAGCAGCATGTATCTTTGTGTGCTTGCCCATTACCCAAGTTGTTGTTATTTCTGTTGCCTATGTTTGCTGTGCTCGTATTGCTATTTATGTCCTATTGCTGTGCTATTTATGTCCTATTGCTGTGCTATTTATGTCCTATTGCTGTGCTATTGATGATCTATTGGTGTGCTATTTATGTCCTATTGATGTTCTATTGATATGCTATTTATGTCCTATTGATGTGCTATTTATGTGCTATTTATGTCCTATTGATGTGCTATTGATGTTCTATTGATGTGCTATTTATGTCCTATTGATGTGCTATTGATGTGCTATTTATATGTTATTTATGTGCTATGTATGTCCTATTGATGTGCTATTTAGTTGACTGTATGCTACTGAAGTTATTCGCTTGTGATTTATGTGTGCGTTTGCTTTCAATATATATATATATATATATACTTAGGCTTATTTCTATGTTGTAACACGTATGTATTTTAGTAACTTAGCTCTTAACTTGAACATATATATTTATTATGCATGTAATAGTATGTAAGTCGGTGTAAAAATCTCAGTAGAGCTTATGTTACTTGTTATGTAATCCGACTTCAGAAAATAAATATTACTTGACTTGACTTGAGCTACATCATTCTTAGATCCATTTATGATCATTATTGAATACCATCCCAGAACTTTATCAGAATAGATGTATACACATCGCGTCAGTTTAGTAATACTGGTATAATTACTTTTAAGGCAACCACTAAATTACGAGCGATGCAAAATGAGGGTTGTTGATTGTTTTTCGTACTAATTGCATGTACTAGTATGTGTAAGTCGTAGTCGTAGTCGTAGTAGTAGTAGTAGTAGTAGTAGTAGTATAATTATTGACTTACGAGTACTAGCGTCATGAGGTGAAAATGAAAGCTATTTTGCAGGCGCGTAGCTAGGGCCTATTTGGGATATCGCAGATCGATGCCTTGTGGGTAGGTGCGGGAAGGTTAAACCCTTTCACAGACACCCCTACCCTTCTTCGTTTTTTATTCCGAAATCGAGATTTTTGGTATGGCAAAATCTCCGAACTGTCATAATTTCATTACGCAACTAAGTATTTGCGTAGATACGCACCTGTATAATATATATTATTATTATATATAAATTTTACCTATGTTTGTAATCTTAACAGTAGAAAAATACTTAAGAGGTTATAATATGGCCACGCAGTGTCATTGAGTGATCATATCCACGGGTCGTCATCAGCCTGTCTGAGGTAATACCACCCAATGATACAGCACGGCAATATATTAATGGCTTTAAATTATTTCAATGTATTTTCAGACCGATATCCTGTTGAGTATGCGAGCATGAATAAACAAAGAACTGGGCTTTGGGCGCCAATGGACGTAATTCGGAGTAGAATCAACATTACAATGATACATTACTGTACATACGTTGGCACGTGGAGAAAAAGTACTGTTAAAAAGGTGTTAATTTTAAGTATTTAAGAATGAACAGTTATTGAATCGCTTGTCAGTCATTAGTCAAAATTATTTGCCCGAAGTCGGGCAAGGACCAGCTCGCTATTACGTTAACGACAGGTCGAGGGCACGAGTATGCTTGCTGCTTCCAAGACCAACGGGAAATAGTTCTGACAACTGACCGAAAAACCTTCCAATAAGTGTTTAATTATATGACAATTACCACTGTGAAATATAAATGATATTTTTACAACAATTTATATAAAAATAACACCAGCGTGCGGTAAACACTACACAATATACCGGGCGCAGGACATATAAGTATTGTTATAGTATAGAGTGACCCCCTTGTCACTAAGCAACATTTAACAAATAGATGTTCCGTAACATAAAGCACATAGCTCGTAAATTTGAAATACAGATCCGAAACGAACAGGATTTTTCAATTAATTAAGAGTGGAAAAGCATGGCTAGTTCTGCAATTTCTTTTCTCCCACCTCAGATAAGTAGATCCAATAATTTAACCATGCTTGATATTCTTATCTTGCCCACGGTCGAAGATAAAATGCCCGTATGGAACTCCTTTTTTAATGGTCACAACATTGTAATTACCTCCCTTGTTGAAGACTGTCGTCTGTAGCATCAAGGAAATCTTGTCTTACGGTAATATTTAGAACGCTAATTAATTATTTCTCTCTTCAAATGTCACCATAAAACAGTTTTCAAGCACCATTAAAGAAATAATGCTTCATTCTCCTTAGAACTATTTAGACCGATTTGACTATTAACATTAACTGGATCATTGCGCGCATGTCCATGACAACCACGTGCTATCGCATATCCATACGCAATTATTTTCATTAAGTACAAAAGAGTTCCAGCAAAAAAATACATTTTTACTTAATTTTGTTTAACTGAGGTGGGAGAAAAAGCATCTACCATAGCCGCTCGTGTAAGATAGGTTCATCCCGACCCTCGCGCCTATCTTACACTCTCGGTCATGGGTGATACTTATAATCTTACTCTTGATGTTATTGAAAATAAGAACATAACAACTAAATTTAGCAATGCAAAAAAATGAAATAAACCAAGCTTTTACCCACAAGACACATCTAGTTATTGATGACCGTCCAAACAGCATATTTTAAGGACTGTTGATTTAAAAAATCATGTAATAGTGATAACTAATAAAGATGTTATTGATTTGCTTAAGTAAGAAATTATATCATCACTGTGAGTTTTATTTTGTATAATTAATAAAATCTTATAAAAAATAAATGTTGTAATCATATGTGTTATCTTTTGTATGAATAAAAGTTCAACATAAGATTAGAACATTTGAAGCAAGCCTAAAATACATTGCGTTAAGATACTTTTAAGGTTAACACTGTTCTGTGCATGCTGATACTGTTCCCAGTATAATAGTGTTATTAGTGCTGACGGTTTTGATCCAGGAGGTTGTATTCGACTCGAGCAGCAAGCCGAATGAAATTAAATCTGCAAAAATCCACGCAGTACTAATAACCCTTTTATTGTGTACATTACTGGCTAGATCACTTAAAAGCCTCATGTTTTCATAATAAATGCCATTTTAACGACGCACTATTTTGTTTTTTTGACGTAATTTTCCCATCGCGCAACGATACTTGTTATGAAGTCACAAGAGTGGAATACGGACTACCATGAATGATGGGTACTAAATATAAGGGATCGCTTTAATTAATTCCCATATACATCTAAACAAATTGTTAATAAGTAAAAATAACCTAAGAATATCAAAGGAAAATAAAATAGTTCCGACCAAAAATAGAACCATGCGCCTGAACACGTTTAAAAGAGAAATTGTGAACACTGGAAACCCTCGGCAGTTAAAATAATAATAAGCAAGTCGTATTTCAAAAAACGCTTTAATCAGACAGCACAAGTGGTAGTAACGGTTTCGGTTTAGCGGGAGAGAACCCGTCTGTGCTGCCATCAACACTGTGGTCAAACCGGGCAAACTGGTGGTCCAGTGGTAAACCTGACAATAAAAGGTCAGACATATTATAAACATTCAAAACAAAGAAAAATGAAATGAAAAGTCATCGCAAAGCTTGAGCCAAAACGTTCGATTAACATATAAATATTGCGAGAGTCGTCTTCACAGAAGCATTTTATTATTGCCTTTTCTGAATTTGGTGTATCCTTCTAATAAAAGAAATAAGGCTGAAAATGACCGTTTAAACGATTTTCGAGATTTTCGTAAATTTGCTGCCCATTTTTTTCTATGGAATACACTCAGTTATTAGACAGTTGTTTTTTTTGCAAAAAGCAGATGTCTAACCCCTGCACATCGTCCCAAAATGAACATTTGTGGCAAGTTATTTCAAATCATTCAAGCAGTTCAAGAGATATAGAGCAGACGTGAAATGTAGACATATAACCTTTGACCGAGCTGTGTATAACATTCGCACTGCACGTTGTCTCATTATAGTGAACATCAGACACGAAATATAGTCATACAACAGTCATTTGACCTTTGACCTGTAAACGTGACCTTGATCTTGACCCGAGTTTTGTTGTAAAACTCGCAGTGCACTGTCTCAATATCGTGAATATTTGTGGGAAGCAGCGCTCGACACTGACGGGGTACCGAGGACCCCAAACTTCAAGGATGGAATCCTACTTAGCAAGACAGGTATTTCTGCTGAATTCCATGTTTTGGGGGTAACTTTTTCTTATTGGTATAAACATGCATGTAAAAACAACATTAAAATATCAAAAGAAACTCAAATCAAAGCTGCAAAATAAACGTAAATATTCGGTCCGCATTTTGAACTAAGATTATTATGTTCCCCATCCCGGAATCGGTATCA
Organism: Mya arenaria; assembly: GCF_026914265.1. Lineage (NCBI taxonomy): Eukaryota > Metazoa > Mollusca > Bivalvia > Myida > Myidae > Mya > Mya arenaria. The sequence continues at coordinate 83,400,441 of NC_069127.1, read as the reverse complement.
GTAAATCAGGAGACCGGAAGCCATTTTTCGCAATCTACTTTGAGAGGGTATCTTGGATGTCGCAATCTATTTTCGCGAGTTGATTGCCGCCGATGTGGAATCATGTAAGTGGCGTGTCTAAGCGTTTTTGTAACGTTTACAATCAGCTGGGAGTTGGATTTGTCCTAGGCACCAGGAATTTCCTTGTGTCTACGATGTCAAAAAATGGAAAATTCGGCGAGGCCGCTTTTATGTCAGGACCGGATTTTCTGATTTTTTTCATCAAGTTCTAATTTAGGGATTATTTTCATTAAGAGCAGTGATTTTAAATGCCAATTTACTTTCAATGACAACATTTCATATATATAATAAACCAAAGCCAAGAAATAAACAACAGAGCTGAATGTGACCAACGTACCCTATCTCGACCATACCACAATAGGATTCGCTCCTGCATTTGATGCATTTAAAGCACATGTATTAAGGCAATTCTGATTGGTTTTGATATTTAGTTTTCTGAATTTCTTTATTTTAAATGCATTTTAGGGAGAAAACAAATTGACATTGCAATAAAGAAGATTGGAGACATTTTGCTACACCGTAGAAGACATGATTATTTTATGAATATTCCATAGGAAATGCAATTAAGGTGAATATAAATATATTGAGGTTTATAGTATGGCAAAGAATTTGTATCAGGAGTTGTTTTTTTCTTACAAGCAGTATGGGTTTTTTTTATAAAGACCTGATTTAAAAATATTGCGTTCTCAATGGTTCATACAGATGCTTTTAAGCAAAATACTCTTAGTAATCAATATTAATCCATATGAATATCACTGCAGAACAATTATTAGGATTTGACCGGGTGCGCTTTCAGATATTTTATGAAAATTGACCGCTTCTTTGAGCCTTTTTTATGAAAATAAATACCGTGCCTTTGATCAATCCTGACGGAAACACTTAGCCTCCCACCAAAACGTCTAAGACTGCCGTGAAAATGTTGACAACTTTACTCATGAAGATGATATGGATGCATTGCAAGATGTTGCTCTTATTCAAAAGAAAGGTTAATTTATGCTGTTAGATTTGATGGATTAAATAATAATGTGCTTGTCTGGCTTCCGGTTGTTCTTTTCATTACACTGTAACGGTATGCTATGTTAATTTTTGGAGAGATCCCTCGTTTTAGGGAGGGGACTCCTGCGTAGACAGACAGGCAGACGCTCGGACAAATCGAGCAAAAACAATATGCCTCCAAATGTATGGTGGAGACGAAGCAAGTACGCAAATTACGATACTATGAACACGAAACAGCTATTGGGAGTAATAAATGTATCTAACCAGCAATGTACTCCATGCTGGGGATGGCGATGTCGGTGTACTTGGTGATGAGTTCCCCCCAGAACGTGTTCATGTGTCGGTCGTGAAGGGGGTCGGCCTCGGGGTGGTAGAAAAACGATCCCCACTGCTGCGACAGCAGATACGCCTCCTCTTCCTCGTCCACACACAGGTTAACCTGTAAATAAAACACAGAGTGATTGTCGATAACACGTTTAAATAAGATATTGAACTGTGTTCGTGGAATATATTTTCAAGTCAACTGTACGGAATCTAATCAACGCATTTCAGAAATGTCTTAATAGTCAATAGTGTCCTTTATAATACTTAGTAAAACTGTACCCTATAACAAAATATCAACAGGTGCTGTGAATCTCATGACGAAAACGCCGTCAGGCCATTTTTATTTTGGATTGAATGCTTAAAGCCGATTAATGACTCGTGTAAATAATTATGAGCAAATCATCGTACATTTCGAACTATTTTCCTGTCACGTTCCTCCGGTTCCCAGTAGTGATGCGTGTTGTCATGGGGATGGTATCCCTCCGCTTCCATCTCCTCCAACACCAGAATCAGGTCCCAGTTAGTCAGGGTCTTGACTGGAAATGCATCGGAACACAGGCTGTCTCCAAAGTATACAACCTGGATAACCAAACATATCCCTTGTATTTGTTTCTTTTGTTATTTTAACAACAGTATGTGTATATTCCTAACCGTGTTTTTTTTCAGAAAAAAATCCGGTAAATTGCTGATATATTTAGTTATATATAATTTCTGACCTATAGCGACCCTGGAAGTTTTGAAATAGCGTTATCTTCCACTTCTAGTTTTATCGTTGTTGTTTTTTATCACCCTTCAAATATTACGCTATGTTCATAATTGTATCAATTTAGTTGGCACAAACACGTACCTTTGGTTTATCTGCTCCGGTTAATTTGGAAATGAATTTCTCGAGATCACTATGGTTACCACTAGAATAAACACCATGTTGCTGAAGACTGTTATAGTCTACAACCTCGTGTTCTTTGACACCATCTGAATGTTAAACAAAAGATACAGATTATGTCATATGCTCAACACTGGTTTAAAATTTCGCTCTTGGCTGGGGTAACTTACATGTATCGAGTCTGTTAATGTCTTGCACGTACATTATACATGTTAACATTGTCAATTAAAGGCCTAGTTAAAGCCTTCTTTAAGTGACACACCCCCCCCCCCGCCCCAACCCGTGTATAGTACACAACTGTGTATTGATCACAATCCTTGTTGCCCTATGCTGTCTATCAGATCTCAGTGTCATGCTAGTACTGGTTTAATTAAACAAATCACGGACTTATAGGAATAAATGAACAAAACATCTTTATATGATACTAGTAGTGTATTTTGTTCAACTTTAAATGGCCCTGAGCGATTAAACAAATACTCAGAAATTCGACTCCTACTGTGACACCAGGGCAATTAACAAGGGATGCACAGCAGGAGTTACCATGCAAAACATTCCTTAAATTAGACCTTTATCTACAGTAAAATACGTTCGTTGGACATTGTAGAATAAATCAATTATGTTTAATCTTGTAAACAAAACTAAAATATGGACTTTTACCTAGAGAAAGGAATGGTTTTTGGTCCTGAAAGAAGCCTGGTTTTCTGGCGTTGGTAACAATTATATCAAAGTATGACTTCCAGTCTTCCCTGAAAGAACGAACACATAACACGAACTGCCACTCAGGTCTCATGAAATAGCTCGTTCTACGGAAGAGACACCTTGATATTTATTAAAACTACTAATCCTAACCAACTCTGTGCAGCGTTTTCATGACTTGGCTTTCCTGTAGTCTCGAAGGAATTTTGTTTGGCACTAAAAGAAAGCAATAATACAGGGACAAGCACAAAGTGAGGACCGCTTATATATTACCCTAAAATGGTGGAGGCGGTTAGGCTGGCATAGTCTATATGTGATGATGTTGTGAGAAAGACACACTTGTTGTTCTGTTTGAGGTCCAACAACCACTGCTTCACACCCTCGCTACTCGGCTGGTAGTACTTGCTAGGGGTTTGCTTTAGGACAGGGAAGAAATACCCCGACGTCTCTTAATGTAAATATGTCAGAGTTACAAATACTACGTTTTGATTAAAAACAATTAAAGCTGCACTCTCACAGATTTACCGTTTTTACAACTTTTTTATTTTTTGTCTTGGAAAGAGAAAGTTTTTGCGTAAATATCTGCAAACCAATGATAAAAGATTGCTGACAAAAGATCAGATCGCAGATTTGCACATTTCCGTTCGAAAATTAATGTTTAATGGCTTAAACCGTTACTATTTTTTCAACTGTAATATAAAAATCTGGGATTTAATTTTTTGTCAGCAGTCTTATATCACTTGTTTCCATGGATTTTTACAAAAAATGGCTCGTTCCAAGATAAAAAATAAAAAAAGTTGTCAAAACGTTCAATCTGTGAGAGTGCAGCTTTAACATAAACAGCAATTAAAGATAACACTAAGAATATAACGCAAAAAAACAGTCATACTATTTCGATAATACCGTAAACTGTATAAATGATGACATGATTAAGCGTCTTAACTAAGGCCAAAATAAATGGTTTGGTAAGAGTTACATGCTTTTCAAAAACAGGTGGGGTTAGTAGGCTTTTTTTTATTTTATTTACAAATGAAACACAAACTAACGTATTTATTTATTTATTTACCAACGGTTTATAAAATTGGTAGGGTCGGCGCCTACTTCGTAGATAGGGTCGAGTTACCTGAACCAAGGTTTTTGTTTTTTAGATCTTAGTCGGAGCATGATGGTCTTGTAAAAGTGCGAAACTAGGAAGACTAAACACAAATGTGTACGTACTATACAGACTTATAGACAAGCGCATCATATTAAATATACACTGTTATATTGTGAATATAAACAGATGTATGTAGGGCTTTATTATTCCCAGATCATATTCTTCACAGGTCTGGGGAAAATAGGATCCTATTCTTCAGTTTCAAACTGCGACATATATGATTGACCAAAATGGTGGTAAGCAAGAGAATCATATTCTTCACAGATGTTGTCGATGACATTGCTGTTGGATAAATTTGATATTCAAAATGTAATAATAAAAAGAAATAAAAACTAATAATAATAATAATAATAATAATAATAATAACAATAATAATAATAATAGCATGATAAAAGAAATAATAATAATAATACAAAAACAAGAAAACATATTCTTACAACAACAATAACAACAACACCACCACCAATTCTTAAAACTATTTTTTTCCTATATTTATCTTGGTCGGATTGTGTCCCTGAGGGTGAATTGCTACACTATCGTAAATGCTCAACCATATCAATCAAGCTCGGAACAAAACTATCTTTAAACCAAAGCTCTTCTAGCACTGCGGTATTCATTGCTTGCCCGAAATTTAACCCTTGACAGCATTGGCAATACTTTTTCCAGTACATCTGTCTATGCCAACAGAACTCATGACAACAAACACAATGCCATCACCTTTACTAGGCATACACCAACTATTATGGTGCCAACAAGAACCAATACTATTCCTACTTATACCACTAATACCCGTACAACAAAAACATAAAAAAACAGGAGCTGTCACAGTATGTGACGAATGCCGAATGCACGTCGTCTTGGTATGCCGAACACATGTGGCAAGTTATTTTAAAATCTGTTCATACAAGGGAAAGTTACAGCCTGGACACGAGTTATTGAGCCGGACGGACAGACGGACGGACGGTGCGATTTATGCCACCTTCGGGGGCATAAAAAACAACTATCTCTAAAACAACCTCCACTGCGCCTTCAACTGCAACCAACTAACAGCAACAACAACAACAGACACGACAACAACATAATCGATTCTTTATGACTAAAATATATACGCATACATGTATATCAACAAAATATATCTGCAATACTGGAAATAGCAATCTGTGACAAATGTGACTCGGTTGTAAAAAAAAATTGTTAAAAAAATGATGCTATTTTTGACCTGTGAGGAATGTGATTTCATGGTACATAAAAAAACATCTTTGATGACAAATTTTCCAGGAGCTGTGACATAAATGTTCAAAATGTGTGACAAATGAGATCTTATTTTTCCCAGCTGTGAAGAAGAGGATCCTATTATTCCCAGGTGAAAAGAATATGATCTGGGAAAAATAAGGTCTTACAGACGTACCTTCAAAAGCCTGAAATCTGTAGTTGTGCTCAAATGCTGCCAGGAGATCTTTCCAGATGAGTTCTCGATAACTGGGCAGTGGACCACCATTCTGAAATTCACTTCAATTAAGGAAGTTGCCAATATTTGTAACATATGAGAGATTTCTGGGATGCTATTTTTCATAATTTAATTTCAAATGACTTAGACTAATGATAAGAAAACTGATAGCTCCAGAATTAAGGTTTGTTTTGAAGTGGATTTTACGTTTTGAGATTAAACCTATTGCTAAAGTGACACTCTTATTCAAAATCAATACATACACATGTATAGCAAACATCATTTTCGACTGATAAACCTTTAACTATTTACTAAATAATTCATTTATGGAGAATATGAATTACTGATAATAAGTTTAGTATCGTGTATTTAATAGCTGAAAACGCCAAAATATTAAATGATTGGTGAATGCTAAAACATTTACTGTGATCTACTATAGTCTCATAAGGTAGAAATACCGTGTTTTATGCTTATTCCTTTCAAATCAAACCATTGTTTTCGACATTCATTCATCTTTTTTTGAATATTAAAACAATATTAATAATTGTGGTAAATCTTATCTGGGAGTAAGAGTGTATCTTTAATGGATAAAATAAAAGTTGTATTTCTTATTTATTAGTTATTTTGATAGAATCATTTCAAAATTGTGTGATATTTGTTTCATTGCAAACAAAAGACAGGCACACAATTTTATAAGTAAATTATCACCCAGAAAAAAAAACACTTTATGCAAGATACCTTTTTGTCTAAGTAGTCAATAACCTGGGCTGCTACCAAAATTCCAGGAACATCAAAATAATTCTCCCAAAATGCGAACTTCTGATTTCCTGAATCAAAGAATTGAGAACAAGTACAAAATGATTAATTAACATCATTTCATTATTTTAACCCTCACCAAATCTTAAAATACAAAATTGAGTTATTTAATTCTGAGAACAATAAATAAAAGTATTGTACATAAAATTAACTTGGAACTAAAGCTTGATATAAACGCTGTAGAAGACATTGTCAAAGGTTAGTTCAGTTATTGTCAACAAAGATGTACAATCAACCTATAATGGAAACTACAGGGATAAATCAGCAAAAAACGATGTATTATGGTCTTGTTTGATAGCAGAAGGATGTGTAAGAGCTTGTGTGTCCTTGCATGTGAGTGTGTGTGCGTGCGTGCGTGTGTCGAGCGCATCTTTATGTGTCTTGAAGTGTTCAGATTCACCAAAATTTCTATGTAGAAGGATGAATTAAAGAACAAGGAAACAACAAACCAGCTCTAGCTCTGACTGCCTCCCTCGCATGCTCATAATGCTCCCATATGAGGTTTGGACCATAGGCTGAGACCAGCTCTTCCTGTGATAACATACCCATACCATGACTGCCCCTAAGTGTCAAAAGTAAGCATCTTTTGTATCAGTTATAAAGAGAGTTGTCAGCACATCATATATTTTTTTTAAATATAGGACAAGGATCAAAGCCTGAAGTAAAAAGTAGCCTTACAGGACAAATTTAATTGCAACAAAAACATATTTTTGCACGATCAAGACAATGGAAAAAATAATTTATTGCACTAGTATGAACAAAGTGACTGTTGGTATGCATGTTTAAGCTTATCCAAAGGATATATTAAAGTTACTATTAAGAAATGAAAAATACTCTAATTTCTTAAGGCTTGAAATAAAAATAGTCCAGACACATGGTCACATGTGATGTTAAGTTGATATCTGATCATTGATAAGCTAAAATAAGACCTGTTCAAACCTTTGAAACTTATTTTCACTGAACGTTTAAATGTTTACAAAGGGACAATTTGATAAAACATAAACCAAGCTGAAGCCAAACTGATTAGTCAAAGAGAATTTATAGAATCGAAACAGAAGCATACATGTACAGTGTTCTCAATAAGAACCGGCCGCCGGCCAAAATGGCAATTGGGCCAGTTAAACTTTGGAAAACTAAATGAATTTTAAGTAGAATAAGTAGAAGCCGGTCGGTTACTTTACTATTTGTGACGGTTCAACCAAATCTTATTGAGGACCCTGCATGATGTAGGTGTAGGTCAGGAGAACTTCATCATAAAAATTTAACACTAGTTTCTGGTACAGACTAATATTACCTATTTTACCAATTTCTATCTGTTGAATTCCTTTATTATCCTACCTTAGAATCTTCCCAGAATGAGACAGCTTTATTATGTTGCCTTGTTCAGTATCAACAAATAAACCCTTGCAACTGGAATAAAAAACATAATTATAATTTAGAATGTTTTAAAAAAAATTGTTATAAAATAAATACGCAATTTTAAATAAAATTGCTCCCAATTTTTAAAGAAGTGTAAAATAACTTGGATACTATCATCATTCTTCTAGCCATTAAACATATCCTGATTGAATAGTTGACAATCTCTTTGACTACTCCAGATGATCTTATTATGTGAATTATTGTTTAAAGCTGCCCTCTAACAGATTGACTGTTTTGACAACTTTTTTATTTTTGTCTTGGAATGAGCCAAATTTAACGTAAATGTCAGAAAACCAGTGGTACAAGACAGCTGACAAAAGATCAAATCGCAGATTGTCATAATTACATTCAAAAATTAATACATATGGCTAAAAGCATTACAAATGTTTTTAGAAAAATGATTTTTTTGCAGCAGTTTTTAAACAATTCAGATCTGTTCTATTATGAATCATCTTATAGGCCTGAATAGAAGGCATTGATACCAAAATAAGCTGATTCCAAGACAAAAACTAAAAAAAAGTCACATCTGTCAATCTGTGAGAGTGCCGCTTTAAAACTATCAAATGTGTTTTGAAACATTGCAAAGTTTACATGAAATCCTTGTGAAGTCCAACATCAGTCCGGATCTCTGGGTCATACCCTCGTTGGTGTACAAGAAAGTCGACTAGACTGTTATATGTTAGCTGCAAATAAGAAAAACATGCAAGGTTTCAAACATGAATTAAACTGTTTTAAAATTAAATTCATTATGCCTGTATATGTAAGTTTATGTACATGCGCCTTTTCCACAGTGATACAAACATACATTTAAGTACATGTAAATTCAAATGTACAAACAGGCATTAGATATGTCCGGATACTGTATAGATTTACGTAAAATAAATGTCCAAATTAACTGTTAAAATATCCAAATAATTTGATAATACAAAGTGAGATCTATTTTGGGATTATCCATGGAATTTATACTTGCAAATTTTATTTTGCAATAGTCTGGCCATTTTACCAAGTCTGTTTATTTGTTGACTTTACAATACTTTCCTACACAGGAAGGGCCTTAATGTTCTCACAACTGTGAGCAGTAACATATACAATACATATACGTGCTAGCTGGGTATCCCTCATTCCGATTTTACCAATTATATATGTTTTGAAACTGTTTTAACACCTTTCACTATTATTTGGCAAAACGTGTGTACGTCCGAAATAATTTTATCCGAAAATAGTACACTGAAGATTGTTGAAAAATAATTTACACGACAAGTGTCAACCTGTATTTGGTTCACTAAGTTGTACTTTGCAAGTGTGTGGTCGAGGTCAAATCCGTATGCATCAAAATCTTTAAGGCATAACTTCGACATCTCGGCAATCCTCCGTTGTTGTTGTTTATTCACTATGAAGGTAGCAGTCAACAGACAGTTAACATTTTTTATGGCTGGATTGCCGTTCTTTGCGCGACAGCACCAAAACGTTCCAAATATAATCTGTTAGAGTAGGATTTATTTTTGATCCCAGGTGTTCAAATAATTGAAACGGTAACGTATCAAACACGAGTATTTTAGTGTGATTGCAACAGCAAATACTACACGTGTGTATACAAGGCACGCCTACATGTAACAGTGTACATGTATGTATACATTTAGCCAGGATCATCCCACCCCCGGAGAAATACCGGAAGGTTTGACTGACAATGCCATTACACCGATGTTTGATTGTTGTTTCATGAAGGGGGGATGTCCTTTAAAACATAAGCCTTGCTTGTGCTTTTTTTTTCTTACGGAAATACGGCAGTGTGTAGTTGCACAGTTCTATTGCTATAGGTTCGTCTGTATTGAACTCTGGGAAGAAACAATGATGCAGTACGGAAACATGTAGTGTTTAATTTCAAAGGCAATAATTTATGTACTGCGTGTACTGTGTGCGTGCGCGTGCGTAAGTGCGTGTAGTGAGTGTAATGAGTGTATGTGTGCGTGTGCAGGTTTTTTGCGTGTGTGTTTTCTTAGCCTAATACGCATATATGTATTATTCATACATGCATTTATTGTGAATTTATTATGATTTTTTTTCACTGAAACAATAGGATAAGTACTGTGTACTAGTGTAGTACATGGTTATTAATCAACATACATGTATATACCATGCCGATGATAGAACGGAGCAATTTTATGAATGATAACTTATAAAATTGGTCCTAATTTTCCAAATTGATAAATGGCATTATCGCTTTTTGTTTTATTTTGTATTAATAATAACACGTTTAATTGATAAGTGTTATAAGTATGTGCGTTCTATTTTGTATAAATGAAAACACGCACTCGGAAGTATATCTAGCAATTAAAGCACGTATTTAACTCATCTTATTTACAGGGGCTGAACACCAGATGGTTCCAAAATCGGCAACTGTTAATATTTCCACAAAATAAGCCTAGAGTTGCCAATACGGGCTAGTACGAGGAATTACGGACCATGGACATTACGGGCCAGACATTACGGACCAGATTTAGGGACATTACGGACCAGATTTACGGACATTACGGACCATATTTAGGGACATTACTGACCATTTTCAGAAACTTACGGACCATGATTTATAATGTTATTAACATTTTCTTTTTAATTTATTAACTGTGCAATGGTTATTAAATAAACGATGTTTGCTTGTTGCAATTCTTGCAAACTGATGTTTAAAACTGGCAATTTCTGTTGCCTTAATCAGTGTTTATTAGTTATAATTGTACCGTTAACCTAACACTTGTACCGTTATAAAATAGACTGACGATTTATTTTTTGATTGTCATGAATATTAATAAGGTAAGAGAGAAAACTATACTCCAATAAAATAGCTTCTAACAATTGAATACTACTAACAATTAACTACTATTCAACTTAAAAAAATACCATGACGGCATACACGGGCTTCCTAACTAAATATTGAAAAGGACGCACGACGAAATTTCATTGGCTTAAGTCCCCATGCGGCACCAATGAAACTGCCTCATTAATAACTCTTGATAACGAGATTTTTGTACCATAATTTACCAGGGTACTTGATAAAGTGTGCAATAAGATACTTTATGGTTAACATTATCTAAAGCACTATCTTTGCATCGAACAAACTGTTCCCAATAATAAGATATACAAGCAGAAAAAATAACCAAGAAAGATAATTTGCTGGCGTTTTGCGCCATTTATTAATCCTTATATATATCTATGGAAAACATAAAATAAATATAAAAAATAAAATTAACAAAAACCTAAAATAAAAAGCATGCACTTAAGCACGTTTTAAAAAAGAGAAATCGTGTGCACTGGTAAACCATCGGCAGTTATAATCGTAATAAGTTAGTCGTATTTCACAAAAACGCTTTAATCAGACAGCACAAGTGGTAGTAACGGTTTCGGTTTAGCGGGAGAGAACCCGTCTGTGCTGCCATCAACACTGTGGTCAAACCGGGTAAACTGATGGTCCAGTGGTAAACCTGACAATAAAAGGTCAGACATATCATAAACATTCAAAGTATTTTGTATAAATGATAAATCATTGCAAAGTTTGGAGCCAAAACGTCCAGTCGCGAAGGTCGTCCATTAACTCCAAAGAGGCATTTTACTATTAAAATATGAAATCCATGTATTTTATTCAGAAATAAGGTTAAAAACGAAGATTTAAAATCATGATTTTTCGAGGCAAATAAATTTAATCCACTAAATATGCCGAAGATTGTATGAGCTAAACACTCCAATCGTAGTTGTTTTAGTTATCTTACCGGCAATGTACTCCATGCTAGGGATGGCGATGTCGCTGTACTTGGTGATGAGTTCCCCCCAGAACGTGTTCATGTGTCGGTCGTGAAGGGGGTCGGCCTCGGGGTGGTAGAAAAACGAACCCCACTGTCGGGACAGCAGGTACGCCTCCTCTTCCTCGTCCACACACAGGTTAACCTGTAAATAAAACGCAGGGTGAAAGTCGAAAAACACGTTCATGAAGATATTGAGCTGATTTCGTGGAATATCTACGTTTGATTGTTTTTGTCCAGCAATACCTCAGATTCAAATCAACGAATTTAAAAAATTCCGACTATATGATGGTCATTCTTAGCCCGTTTTAAGACTTGGTAAATAGGAAATCTGCACCCTATTGACCAATACCAACAGGTGCTGTGAAACTCGGGAAACAACGTTAAGCCAATATCAACTGATTACAAACTTACAGCTGATTATAGATTTGTCCAAGGAACTACATGTATAAACAAATCATCGTACCTTGCGAACTATTTTCCTGTCACGTTCCTCCGGTTCCCAGTAGTGGTGCGTGTTGTCATGGGGATGGTATCCCTCCGCTTCCATCTCCTCCAACACCAATATCAGGTCCCAGTTAGTCAGGGTCTTGACCGGAAATGCATCGGAACACAGGCTGTCTCCGAAATACACTACCTGGATTACCAAACATATTCGTTGTCAATTTTACTTTTATGCAATAAATAAAATTAAAGCTATACTCTTTTGGTAGCTTTCTTTTTATTTATGAAATCTAGCTGTCTTGGAAGTATTAAAAGGGCATTTATTAATAGTGCAAAGTAAGCACTACTAGTTTTATAATTGTATACTTCTATCAAATTGTGTTATCCAATATTACGCTATGTTCATAATTGCATCATCTTAGTTGGCACTAACACGCACCTTTGGTTTATCTGCACCGGTTAATTTGGAAATGAATTTCTCGAGATCACTATGGTTACCACTAGAATAAACACCATGTTGCTGAAGACTGTTATAGTCTACAACCTCGTGTTCGTTGAATCCGTCTGAAGTTTAAACAAAAGGTAAAGATTGAGACATCATAATGAAACTATCCATAGTACAATGAAAACTACAGGGACAAGCTTAGCAGTCAAGAATTAAAGGCAAAGGGCCTTGACCGACAAGCAACGATAAACACAAACGTACACACACCACAAAAATACCACAAATAGCTTTTATCAATAACTGATGGGAGTATCCCTTCGACACGGACAGTGGAACACGAGTTCACTGAACACGTGTTAATGGGGGGGGGGGGGTAAACTGATGAATTTGCATATATAACCTCACGCCAAGCTCACCATTGGTTGACAAAAACATAATACAGAAATTGGTTGGGCTTTACTGGTATTTTAAAAAAAAATATGAAGGTGCACGTATATTATACTTATTATTAATTATCTACAATGAAAAACGTATGTTAAGTCATTAAATTATGAAAATATAACTTCATGTATAATAAATATAATTTAGAAAGAACAGGAGGACGTTCACCTAGAGAAAGGAATGGTTTGTGGTCCTGAAAGAAGCCCGGTTTTCTGGCGTTGGAAACGATTATATCAAAGTATGACTTCCAGTCCTCCCTGAAAGAACGAAAACGTAACACAAACCGCCAATCATATCTCCCAACATACTTTTCCAAAGTAGATATGCTTTCACATTTATCTACAAACTCTTTTAATTCCTACGCGTTTGCTACTAAATCCCAAAACTCGAAATTAAAACAAACTCATAGTATAAATTAGATTTAAACGCATGTTTTTTATGGACACGCATGTTTATTTATGGACAGGTGTATTTTAATGTTCTTCTAAAAGTTGCCTTTAACCATTTGTGTGGGCTACATTAACCCTGACCTTGCACTTCCAGGACTGGGCTTGTCCCTGTAGTTTCGAATAAATTGTATTTGTCACTAAAAGAAAACAACAATACATGGACAAAAACTAAGGAAGGCCGCTTTTACATTACCCGAGAGTGGCGGAGGCGGTTAGGCTGGCGAAGTCTATATGTGATGATGTTGTGAGGAACACACACTTGTTGTTCTGTTTGAGGTCCAACAACCACTGTTTCACTCCCTCGCTACTCGACTGGTAATACTTGCTAGTGCTTTCTTTTATGACGGGAAAGAAATACCCAGAGTTTTCTGCAAGAAAACGTACATTATTGTAAAAAACAATGGTTGTTACTAAAATATGTGTCTCAACACATTAAAAGTGAGAAAGATGAAAAACAGTTACAGAACTCACAAAATTTAGCAGGACCTACTCATTTAACAATACATCCTATGATGGACTATTCGCGAATTACCAACTGGCCTTTTTCGAATAACTAACTTGCCAAAGTATACAATAATACTCAAATGAAACGGTATTTCTCACGAAGATACATCTATATATGCAAGCATAACAATACATTTGGTGTGTGTTTTCTTCATATGTGTACAACCATAAAACAAGACAAAAAAATGAATCCCCAACTACCAACTCGTTGGTAGATGGATAGTCGCAAATAAGCAATTGGGAATGGTCGAGGAGCAAAATATCAACATCAACATTTAACTACATTGTATTTGATTATTCGAATACCCAACTTTATCAAATATCAACATAAACATTTAACTACTTTGTAGTTGATTATTCGAAAACCCAACTTTATCAAATATCAACATAATCATTTAACTACATTGTATTTGATTATTCGAATACCCAACTTTATCAAATATCAACATAAACATTTAACTACATTGTATTTGATTATTCGAATACCCAACTTTATCAAATATCAACATAAACATTTAACTACTTTGTAGTTGATTATTCGAATACCCAACTTTATCAAAATATCAACATCAACATTTAACTACATTGTATTTGATTATTCGAATACCCAACTTTATCAAATATCAACATAATCATTTAACTACTTTGTAGTTGATTATTTGAACACCCGACTGGCATCTAGTAGGTAGTTGGATATTAGTCCCAACTACCAACTATTTTTTATCTTAACCGTCATCGTAAACGCCCACAATTCATTCATATGATCTCCCGCAAAAACTGCTAAATTTGTTAGAAGTTCTAAATTGAGGAAAGATACAAAAACATCATCGTATTAAAATCAAAGAATTCTCTTAATTGACAATTCATACTTGCTATGATACTCATTTACTACTATCATTATCCACGTTTCTTATATTTGAGGTTACCTGACGAGGTCAAAGTTTTAATATATTTTTGTATTTAATAATATCTTATTTATGTAATTATAAAGAATATCACTTCCAGAATATATCATATTCAACCATTGCTGAAGATAATTACATGCAATGTCTTAATCATATGGACATGTTTATTATATTCGTATGAGAATATGTCTTAGAGTACCTCCAAAAGCCTGAAATCTGTAGATTTCCTCCACTGCTTCTTGGAGATCTTTCCAAAGGATATCTCGATAGCTAAGCAAAGGACCACCATTCTGAAATGTACACCAAGCACGTCAGGACATACATTGATATCGTTTGGAGAATAGAATTTGATTTATGTTCTTGTTTTTTGCATGTATTGCATGTGTTTACGTTAAATGGCTACGTATGACGAGTTTGTATAACTTCGCAGTCTTATTTATCATTTACTTGTATAGTTAAAGTGTCAACTCTCCGATGTTGTGCTTTGCATTTTCTCATTGTTTTATTTAAATTTATGTTTTTTATTGTTTAATCAAAGTTATTCATTTATTGTTATCGTATGTTTTGTAGATATCATATTTCGTAGACTCGTGTTCCAGTGAGCTCTTTATATACTCATACATATAAGACTCCTGTTATCAAGGAACATACGACACAATAAAGATTAAGATTATCGTAAGATCAAGAATTTCAATTAAATATTGGTGTCAAAAACCAAATGAAAATTTAACTTGCAAAATCTAAAACGCTTTGCATAAACTTACCATTTTAGCTCATACAAATGTAGTTTCGAAATAAAAAATACTGACTACTCAGAAATATTGATCCAAGAAAGCGATCATACGATACATGAGTTGATATGATGGATCTATGTTCTGTCGGTCAACAGCTTTATACACTTAACCCGGCAGTGAGTTAGTATTGACCCAACTTGACATGCCAATATTTGTAACAGAATATGAGAGATATCCGAAAGCTTTCTTCATAATTTAAACATTGCTTTTTAAGTAATACTACGTTTTGTTTTATTTAATTAAACTATTGAATATATATAACAGATAGGTGCAAAATTACATCTGTAGTTACTTGCTAACAATAAAAGTTGTATTTAAAATTCATCAGTTATCTTGAACTATTTTTTTATAGACGGAGACGGAGAACAAGAAGAACAATTCCAAAAGTAAATTATCACACGAAAGAAACACACTTCAGACAAGATACCTTTTTGTCTAAGTAGTCAATAACCTGGGCAGCTACAAGAATTCCAGGAACATTAAAATTATTCTCCCAAAATACAAACTCCTGATTTCCTAGAAGAAAGATTATGTACACATATTATCTTAATGACATAATTGTGAACATACATGTATACAAAATGATAACATTATTTTTACTCAATCCCAATAAAACTAGAACTATCACAGGAGTGATCAATATCCCAAATGTTGCCTGAACACATAATGGTGTGCATGCTTTTCAGGGTATCGCAGGATCCGGATTTGTTTCCGGATATAAATATTCACGATATATGTTTTTCTGGTGCCAAAGCAAACACATTATTTGTACGACCATAAATAACTGACTTGCATAAAATCTCCTTAATGCCCTTAACCCAATTCCAAGTTTCATAAACATAGTTTCACTACCTTGACACTTAGGCTAAGATTAGGATAAAGAGTGATCATCGCTACTTTCGTTGATATACCAACATCATTGTTTGTTTGCATATTACATATTTCCCTCTATCACCATAGAAGGTTTCATGATAGTAGCAACAATTCTTTATAAGAATGTCATGGTTCTATTTGTTCGGCTACTGGGTATGTCGCTATCATTTCCATTACAATTTGAAATATAAAATTAGCTATGGGCTGAAGTCTGCAGCAGATATTGTCAAAGGTTTGTCAATGAAGCTTGACAATACACTTGTAATCATGATTGCGGGAACTATAGGGATTAGTCATCAAAGAACTTAGAATGTATTGTTGTCTTGTTTCACGGGAGATGGATCAAACGTAAAATGGACAACAAGAGACACACAACACACACCAGAAAACAAACCATTTGGAGTGGGAGCGTCTAGTTTCAGCCTCAACATGATCCAAGAACAACCCAGCGAGACCCCAAGACATACCAGGACGTACTTATTCAACCAAATCGCTAAAAATGTGCGTAATATAAGTCGTTGTTTTATTTCAGGATTTCAGGACCAACTCCTTAATATTTATACACTTCAGGCTATCAGTATCATAGAACAAGAACAATACCTATGTTGTACTTATAATATATTTCAAGTCTTTTAAATACTTTTTAAATATTACAGGAATTTTAATTTACTTTAATTATGACAACCATGTACTTAATAAATAAAAAATAGAAAAAAAAGACAAAGAAAAAATAACTTGAACTGAAAGTGGGATCTATGGACTTCCAGTTGTGTCTTAGGGTCTCTGTGATATGAATTGTCTTAGCATGCATATTATGTACCACAACAAAGTATTTTTACTTAATTATATTGCTATATGTATATAAATTACAATGTAAACAAGTGTTAGTATGCAGTTAGCGCATCTTTGAATGTCTAAGGTGTTTACATGCATCGCGTTATCAACGTATAACAATTAACTTTGATAACAAAAAAATGAGAACAACAAACCAGCTCTAGCTCTAACTGCCTCCCTGGCATGCTCATAATGTTCCCATATGAGGTTCGGACCATAGGCTGAGACCAACTCTTCCTGTGTTAACATACGCATACCATGACTGCCCCTAAGTGTCAGAAGTAAGCATTTTTTGTATCAGTTATATAGAGATGTGTCTGCATAAAACACAAATTTGTCTTCTAATAGTTCACAAGGAACATTGCAAGCAATAAAAAGAAGCCTTTTTGAGCAAGTTAGAAATAAGCAATGTTGGAAAATATTAAAAGAAGCCTTGCCTGGAAAGTAAAAAAGCAGCTTTGCCGAGCAAGCTAATAACAGCCTTGTTGGGCAAGTTAAAACGAAACCTTGCTGTGAAGTAAAAAAGAAGCCTTGTTGGGCAAGTTAAAACGAAACAAAAAGCCTTGTTGTGCCAGCTAAAGAGAAGCCTTGTTGTGCAAGCTAAAAAGAAGCCTTGCTGTGAAAGCTAAAAAGAAGCCTTGCTGTGCAAGCTAAAAAGAAACCTTGCTGTGAAAGCTAAAAAGAAGCCTTGCTGCGAAAGCTAAAAAGAAGCCTTGCTGTGAAAGCTAAAAAGAAGCCTTCCTGTGAAAGCTAAAAACAAACCTTGCTGTGCAAGCTAAAAAAAAGCCTTGCTGTGAAAGCTAAAAGGAAGCCTTGCTGTGAAAGCTAAAAAGAAGCCTAGCTGTGCAACCTAAAAAGAAGCCTAGCTGTGCAAGCTAAAAAGAAGCCTTGCTGTGAAAGCTAAAAAGAAGCCTTGCTGTGAAAGCTAAAAAGAAGCCTAGCTGTGCAAGCTAAAAAGAAGCCTAGCTGTGAAAGCTAAAAAGAAGCCTTGCTGTGAAAGCTAAAAAGAAGCCTTGCTGTGCAAGCTAAAAAGAAGCCTAGCTGTGCAAGCTAAAAAGAAGCCTTGCTGTGAAAGCTAAAAAGAAGCTTTGCTGTGAAAGCTAAAACGAAGCCTTGCTGTGCAAGCTAAAAAGAAGCCTTGCTGTGCAAGCTACAAAGAAACCTTGCTGTGAAAGCTAAAAAGAAGCCTTGCTGTGAAAGCTAAAAAGAAGCCTTGCCGTGAAAGCTAAAAAGAAGCCTTGATGTGAAAGCTAAAAAAAAGGCTTGCTGTGAAAGCTAAAAAGAAGCCTAGCTGTGAAAGCTAAAATGAAGCCTTGCTGTGAAAGCTAAAAAGAAGCATAGCTGTGAAAGCTAAAAAGAAGCCTTGCTGTGAAAGCTATAAAGAAGCCTTGGTTGGCAAGCTAAAAAGAAGCCTAGCTGTGAAAGCTTAAAAGATGTTTTGCTGTGAAACCTTGCTGTGCACGTTTTGCCTTCCGCTTGGTATGAAAATGCAGCGGTATGATTCTAGAATCGGTTTTGCTCACGCCAACTGCAAGGCGAACGGCTGAAATACGCGAAGTGGCGCGGCGAAAATGCGCCAAGAGGCGGGGCGAAAATACGCAAAGAGATGGGGCGAAAATGCGCAAAGAGGCAGGGCGAAAATGCGCAAAGAGACGAGGCGAAAACGCGATATACGAAAATGGCAGAAATTAGCCACCACAAAAGAATTGGATAAATTTGAAACCTATTTTCACTGAGGGCGTTTTTTTTGTCTATACCAAACCAGTTTCAGTTTTGGTTTCAGGGGTTTCGGTGATTTGGAAACCTGTTTCGAAGGTTTTGCTTGATGTAACAAATGTATGGTGTTGTGCGCAGCTTCAACATCGTGATGGAGCTTCTGCTTGTAGCCATTACATCTAAAGTTCTTCAAAACAATGATACCGCAGATGGCCGATTGCCTGTTTTAACTAAATGGTGTTTCAACACACGTGTTGGATCACTGTCCGCCATGATTTTGTTGTTGGTTTTTTTTCAATGTGAGCTAGCTTTCGGATGGAACGAACCAACGAAACCACCCCCAGAGGAGGTTTCGATAGTTTCAAAAACCAGGTTCGATATCCGTAAAACAAATGATAAAACTTCGTTTATTTTATTTGAAACAGTCACAACAAATACATAGTTCGTTAAACCAATATAAAACCAAAACCAGTTTTACCAACAAAAACGCCCGAAGTGTTTACAAAAGGGAAACTATGACCAAACATAAAGCCATTTTTTGTTTAAAATTTTATATATCAAAACATGAGGTCAAGAGTACTTTATCATTCAAAGATTACACTAGTTTCCACTCTAGATGATTTTAACCTATATAACCAATGTGCATCTCTTGAATTCTTTCATTATCCTACCTCAGAATCTTCCCGGAATGAGACAGCTTTATTATGTTGCCTTTCTCAGTATCAACAAATAAACCCTTGCAACTGGAATAATAAAGGATTATAATATCATTTAGAATGTAAAAATTAAAACATTTTGTTTAAAAAAATTGTTTATACAAACTTTAACTTTTCTCGATTTTGAAGACAGTTGAAAGCGGATCAGAATCACTCTCTAGTTCGTTTCCTAGGTAACCAGAACTGTGTCCACTTTGGGGAGGCCAAAGTACCCCTTGTGTGTACACCTATACCTCATCACCATCCCATAATTAACACACAAAAGATGTTCCCAATTCACACAAAAAAATGCAATATTTTCAATGCTGTTATTCTTTCATCAATAATTCTATACTGATTGAATCGTTGACAATTACTATGATAACTCTGGTGATTTCTATAAATGTAAAACTCTGTATTAATGCATACAATTTAAGGCTGCACTAAATTAACCCACATTTTTTTAAACAAATGTGTTTGAAACATTGCAATGTTTACATGAAATCCTTGTGAAGTCCAACATCAGTCCGTATCTCTGGGTCATACCCTCGTTGGTGAACAAGAAAGTCGATTAAACTGTTGTATGTAAGCTGCAAAAGAGATAAAAAATATGTAAGGTCTCAAACATGTGTATAGATACATTAGGACTTTACATATCGTGCACTCGTACTGAACTGAAGTGGGAATAATAGCAGGTAAATGTTCGTATAAATGTAGTGTATGCGTCCCACATTACGTTCATCAAATTGCCAGGATAAAATAAATGCAAAAGGGTTTCTACGTACATATTAATGAGTTTTGAATGTTGGCGATCTACATAACACGGAGGCCGCAGGCCGATTAAACCCTCTCATTTTTCTGTAGATTGTCAAAATTGAAATCGAACTTAATTTAACGCCGCCCCATTTGACTCAGTCTTTCTCTTGTTACTTGTAAGAAATGTGTGGTCACGTGATAATTAGGTGCGAAATTCAACCGCCCAGTGCCCGTGATTGCGAATAGTCGCGGAATTATGTGTAAACATGATTTAAAAAAAACCAGAAAAAAGCACCTTAATGTTAAAGAGGTTGCATGGTTTCATTTTGTCAAAACCATCAATTGAATTGGAATAAGAGTATATTTTCAGGTATGTTTGTTTTCCTTTTGGTGATACATATACGTAGTGTTCATCGAGAGTATTTATTTAAGCTATCCGACCTCGTCACTTCCTTTTATTTATCTTCTTTTAAAATCAATTATTAACATACCTTATTCGCCGAGTTTGCTTTGATAATCATCGGATAAAGGCCGTACGTCACCCAGAGATAACATGTACGGAGCCGTACGGATCCCATAGATAACGTGTACGGAGCTGTACGTCACCCAGGGATAACATGCACGGAGCCGTACGGAGCCCATAGATAACATTTACGGAGCTGTATGTCACCCAGAGATAACATGTACGGAGCCGTACGGAGCCCATAGATAACATGTACGGAGCTGTAAGTCACCCAGAGATAACATGTTTAAGGGCGTATAACAATGTGCAATATTGTTAGAAAATCCTCGTGTTAAACAGTGGACCCTCGAGTGTTGATAAAAAGTTGTTTTGTTTAACACAATGTTGGTGGACTATTAAACAGCACGGCCATGTCAGCATAATAATTAAGAACACATAGTATGTGTGTAAGCAAACTTTTCAGGCAGTGTTTTACGAAAAAAATCACAAAACTGAGCTTGACAAAATAGACTATGACAACCACAGTAGCTTGATGACAAAGGCTCATTAAGGTCACAATAATTAATTTCAACTAGCCAAAATTATATTTTATACATACTTGAACATGTATATCATCAAAATAATTAGGGATGGAAGCGAATATCCGAGTATCCGGATATCACGCAAGTATTCGGATACCAAAATGGGTATTCGAATATTCGTTAAGAATTAAAATTTCAATGAAATAGCTTTGCAGAGACATAGCAATTGTTATAAAACTTTTCAGATGAAATATTTCAGGTGATCAACAGTGTCTGTCGCGAAGCGGGTATGTGTCACAAATTGGGTGTTTGCACAAGGCGTGATATTGTGTCTTTGGGCAGAACCCTGTGAAGTTCTATGACCTTGTTTACAATGACAAGTGTTGTTTTATGATCCCATATGTGCTTAATTAACACTAATTGGCACTAGTTGATATTAAACGGATTGAGTGGTGGCGGTGCAATGACGCCAGGTTCCCCAAGGTGGCGCACGTGGCGCGCAGTGTCCTAGCCGTACCGGCTACCTCTGTTCCATCCGAACGAGTGTTCTCATCCACCGGTCTGGTACTGAGCAAACTTAGAAATCGCCTCAACAGTAACATGGTGGACGCTATCTTGTTTCTGAACAAGAACATGCGTTCGATTAAGTGCGACATCGAATGAAAACTGTTGTGAAGTATTCGAACATTTCGGACTTGAAAGTAGTGTGTGTACAGTGTTTAATTAAATTATCAAATATATGAATGATTTATTTCCTATTTAGTATTTATTCACGTATTATTTTGTGTAGTGTATTTTATTTTTCATACGATATGTAAACATGTTTAGTCTATTGATAAATAAAAAAAAGTACACGCATGTAAATAAAGAAAAATCAGATCATCTTCTTATCTTTTCCGCAATTAAATCCTTCATTACAAAACAGCACAGAAATTGTAGGTATTGCATTAAATCAAACAATGTAATGAAATAAAATTACAATCGACTATCAAATAATCAAAGCGTCATTTAACATGAAACCTGCTGATAAATAACAAACTCGAAAGCACGTGGCAGTAACCAAGCAACCACCTCGGCCGAAGTGACTATCAAATTCGCGAGGTGTTTATGTGGTATTCATCATGAGTTTTACATATAATAGGAAATTTACTTATTATAAAAACAATTTGATACGAGTACCCGGATAGTATTCGAATACTTGATACAAATATCCGCATACCGATTTGGTATCCGGTTTCCATCCCTAAGAATAATACATTGCCATAAACATAAAACGAGATTTGACAAAAATCAAAAATACCTTATACTGTAACATTACAGTATAGGGTATTTTTGAACTTTGTCAAATCTCGTTTTATGTTTATGGCAATGTATTATTTTGGTGATATACATGTTCAAGTATGTATAAGATATAATTTTGGCTAGTTGAAATTATTTATTGTGACTTTAATGAGCCCTGGTCATCAAGCCACTGTGATGACAACGGGCACATCATGCAGTTGATGCGAAATGTATGTAAACCCAGATGGCAAGGCGAATAGACAAGATTACCCTGACATGTTCGTGTCAATAAACTCTCATGACTTACAACAGATCAATACAAAATGAATGGTTTATCTCGCAAATCGATTTGTCCCCATTATGTATTCAACTCAACGAGTTATACAAAATCGCCATTTTTCGAAAATCAAATAGAGGCTTTGTTTGAATAAATCGAGATATATGCTGAAGATAGTCCAATGGAATTTTATAGGGAAAAGTTCAGATCAATAAAAGATTTTAGTCTTAAATCGGAAATTATCTTAAATCTGTATATAAACGTCACAAATGGCAGTACAGCATTTTGATTTAATTTCCTCAAATTCGTGTTTATTGACAATATTGGCTAAAGTTCAATGCACTCAAATATGTAGCAAAATAAGGAAACTATAACACTAACATAGTTTTAATTAAAAGAAACGCGACCCCCACCCCCACCCCCACCGTAAAATCAGTCTGAGTAAGATTTATAATGTGTTTTTTAAGAACAAATTCACGTGCCAAGCATTCTTTTTAAAATCCACTGAAATGAAAGTGTACTGTACCAATAATTCGACTACAAAAGAAAAAATACGTTTGCAGCTTCATTTGAGCACAAGCTATTCGTATGAAATTGAAAAATGGAATTGCTAAACAATGTACAGGGTGTGCGAATTTTTGGTACAAGCAAAAATAAGTATGCATTGTATCATTCTCACCTTCGCTTACAAGTGGTTATAAAACTTTGTACGCTAATTATTGATATATAACACGATTTGTAGATACCAAAAATTCAATACGTATTGTTCGTCCGGAAAGATGCTTATCCGAATATTGTACACCGAAGATTGTTGAAATATCTCTTACAAAAACAAAAGAGTGTTTACCTGTATTTGGTTCACTAAGTTGTACTTTGCAAGTGTGTGATCGAGATCAAAGCCGTATGCATCATAATCCTTTAGGCATAACTTAGACATCGCGTTATTCGTCGTTCGTTTTACTTTCGTTTTGATGGTAGCAGTCAATTTAAAATTAGATAAGGGTCTTCCACAGTGCAAAAGTTGTTTGAAGGACCAACACATTTTATCTTTATTTTAAATTCAACTTTTATTTTGTTTGAAGTTCAATATTTAACAAACATATTTTATACATCATGTTCATCCGTCGCAACATATGTAGCTGTAATTAGGAGTATGTGTATCTATAATCAATTAGGCGATGAGCAAATTTTACAAAGCATGATTTTATCAGATTTTCAATCAAAGCGCATTAATAGGAAATGTCAACAAGAAATTATAATATATGTAAACAAATTATTAACAATAAGACGTCGTAGAATGGGGAAATGTAAATGAAATTACAAAACTATGTCTCATTCACTGTATAAGTACATAGTTATTCTACAGTATTACTAGATGTATTATTTATAGTTATCCTTCCTATCTGATATATTTGTTTGTTGTATATAATTTATGTAAATTTTTGTTCAATATGTTTCTTTGTAGTATGTTCTATTTATAATGTGTCATGTCTCTTCATATCGGAGGAAATAAAGAATCTCTCTCTCTCTCTCTCTCTCTCTCTCTCTCTCTCTCTCTCTCTCTCTCTCTCTCTCTCTCTCTCTTAATACAAAATAAATATGTCATGTAAGTTGGCGTTGATTCGAACCCGGTACCACTGCCAGTGTGAGCGGACATTCCATGGCGGTGATTCGAACCCGGTACCACTGCAACTGTGAGCGGACATTCCATGGCGGTGATTCCATTCCATGACGTTAATTCGAAGCCGGTACCAATGCCACTGTGAGCGGACATTCCATGGCGTTGATTCGAACCCGGTACCACTGTCACTGTGAGCGAACATTCCATGACGTTTATTCGAACCCGGTACCACTGTCACTGTGAGCGGACATTCCATGACGTTTATTCGAACCCGGTACCACTGTCACTGTGAGCGGACATTCCATGACGTTTATTCGAACCCAGTACCACTTCCACTGTGAGCGGACATTCCATGACGTTTATTCGAACCCGGTACCACTGTCACTGTGAGCGGACATTCCATGACGTTTATTCGAACCCGGTACCACTGTCACTGTGAGCGGACATTCCATGAATTTGATTCGAACCCAGTACCACTGTCACTGTGAGCGGACATTCCATGACGTTGATTCGAACCCGGTACCACTGTCACTGTGAGCGGACAGTGAAACCTCTCAATCACGTTGCGGCTGCGTTTAAACATATGGTAAGCGATGTTGCTTTTCGTCGATACCATGTCAAACATGATGAAAAAGCTTATTTTACCGCAAATCGAACTCAGGTGTCGTCAGATCTACTAATTGGCATGACATGTTAAAAGAATAAATTTGCCGGGGTTACAACACGGGACGCATGTATTACTTGGTTTAAAAAAGTGCGAATAAAAAGACCACTTCATTTGAATACGTTCATAAAAACGCTACGTTAATTTTAATTTGAAAGTAAGCCGAAAATTCTTACATAAATGTTGGTGAGGAACCGAGGGAGATAGATACTTTAGCAAAAATATTTTGCCTAAAAGACACTGTCTTAATTTACCTACTACATAAACATAACCAGCTAACAACGGGTTCTCGTTAATTAATTTTACACTAGCAATTATTAAACTTGCGAGATGAAAGATGTTTCACATATCTTGTACATATAGGTTTATCAGTTACTGTTATGAAACTACCTAATAGTAAAAAATCATCAATTTACATTAACATTTCTTAGGTATTGACATGCACTTATCTGGACCACTCAAAAAATGTTTTGGATTCGATTTTTACTATCATTTCCGGCCGAAAAGGGGTCGCTAACCAGTAACTGTGAACAGAATTGTACAAAAAAAAATGAATCAGCATACATCTTTTCAACGCTTTTATCGCTTTTAATTAAATTGTACCCATATAAACCACGAAAAGGGACACAGTCACCGTTAGCGACCATTTTAACACATTGGCACTACATCGGACTAGTAGACGCGTTGGAGCATTTTCAACGCATTACAATCTGTTGTGGCTCCAATGATAACCTCGCCCATGTATATTTTATATCATAATAATATAATATCATAATTGTAAATCTTTTTGTTCACAGTGAATTAACAAATCATATTTTTATTCTGGGTCAATATTAATTTGGTTGATATTTTCCTAGAATCATTTAAATCGAAAATGTCCCAGGTTTGTGAACAAAACGTTTTGGAAGATGTAGAATATAAATGTTCTCTTGTCTTACAGAGAGAGTATTTATTGATGTAGAAATTGCGTACGTCTCAAAATCTTATAATTTAAATGTAAGCTACATTTTCATAACTAATTATTATTTCCAAATCATTCATATTCAAATTATCAAGATTATTTTTGTCTTATAATTCACGTATTTTAAATGATTCGAATTTCACCATGACGACTTAGGATTAATTAATAAATATGCACTAGTGATTCCAGGGGGCGGGGATCAAAAGGTTACAACGCCAAGTTACGCTCCCTCTAACGCCAATTCTTGGATTCGCCCCTGATATGCCGTGTGTGGTGAAAATGTCATACAGGTCAACATATAGTTGTTGTACATGTTTTAGTGTAGTTAATTTCAAACAAATTCACCCATTGTGCGAGTGGTCTACCGGTATAGGTGTCCGCCTCTCACCCAGGAGTGGTCTACCGGTATAGGTGTCCGCCTCTCCCCCAGGAGTGGTCTACCGGTATAGGTGTCCGCCTCTCACCCAAGAGTGGTCTACCGGTATAGGTGTCTGCCTCTCACCCAGGAGTGGTCTACCGGTATAGGTGTCCGCCTCTCCCCAGGAGTGGTCTACCGGTATAGGTGTCCGCCTCTCACCCAAGAGGTGATGCATACGATCCCCACCAGGAATGCTTTCACATGGCCTCTCAAGTAGGACATCAGTACTGATTTCTACCTAGGAAGAATGATTCATATCGCCTATAGCAGTGATGGCTAAAATCATTGACATTGTCTTAGCGCCGATGGCGGTAAACTTAATTGTATTGCTTATATACTGTGTATATGTGTTGTCCCTCCGAAGAACCTTTCTCTTCCAGAATGTTTGATCTATTTAAGTAATTACTTGCTCGATGGTTCATGAAGCTGGGTTGTCCAGTTGTCATTTATAATATTCACACATTTCTCGCTTCATTGGCTCCTCCTTTATTTACTCAATATGTTTTTGCTCATTTGGAACTTATCGGCCATTTTACAAACCGACACCGGATGTATATGGACGGTGTACAATGTCAGAAATCTTTATACTTAACTACACTGCACGTAGATCGCGGAGTAATTTCAATTTAGCAGTTAAACCTAGGGACTTTACTCTTAGGAATCTTTATTATTAATGCAATTAAACTCTTCACTGACAATAAATTTAAACTTAGATATACATAATACACGTTAAAACACTACATTTAATTAATACTACTATAAAAAACGAACTACTTCTACTGATGTATCGGCATACTTCCGAGGTTATTTTCGATGGATTTTGGTCGAGGTGTTCCAATTGGTTCTAGCTACGAAGCGAATCGTGCTTGAGCCGTCCATGTCTTAGGGCGGTCGCTGTAGTTAGTATTCCCATTTCTTCAGTTCCATCTGGATAGAAGGAAGCACATCCGGCGCACATTTATTATCGGTCCATACATTTTAATTATATATGCAATACTTCACTGTGGTCATCAGATTTAATTAAAAATATTTTTTTCAAGAATTGAATTTAATGGCATAACTATTACAATACGTATTCGAAATAATTTTTTGAATGAATGAATGAACACATGAATATCTACATGAATAAATCAGCGAAAACAAATAAAAATAAATTAAATAAAAAAATTGCTAAATGAATAAGTTAACAACAATAACTATAATAATGTAGTTCAGCCTAGGTCATAATTGAACCACGACAGCAATATGCAGGTTCACGCCAAAAATATGGGGGAGTTCGTGGATTGTCTTGTTGTACGACAGTCGTGGGATACAAACAGGTGTTTTGCGACAACAACACAAACTGTCGTGGCTTGGACTACCCTGTTTTATACAGATTCTCAGACGTTCTGTACGACATTCTCACGGAAAATGACATGCTGGGGATGCCAAAAGTGTGGTGTAATTCTTACGACAATATCACGTGAGATTAACGTGTGATGATTGTGAGATAATCGTTCGGAATTCGTACAAAATCAAGTAATTTAAGCATGGTACTGTAAATTAACTCCTGCGTTATTCGTGAGTTACCCTGCCATATCTGGAGAAGGTATATAAGCATAGAGTGAAAACTTCATCAAACATCAGTTCCTCCCATGAAAGCGTTTCATTTTCATTTGACCGTTACCACAATAGTGTTTATGTCCTACGAAATTTAAACATGACAGAGAAATGTATGACAAAATTATCCTGGGTTTCATTGTTACCGAGGCTTGAGTACCATGGCTGGAATTCAATTCTTAATTGGATCTCAGAACGATGTAGCTAATCGGATTACTTATTATTAATAACTGATCAATGAAATGAATGAAGTCAATAACGTATGACAATAAGATTAACTTAAGCTGTATTGCATACCAGTCAATATGTCGCATTTATACATTCTTTTAGTTTCGATTGTATTTTGTTTAGAGATGGGGGTCGTTGGCACCGAAGTCTTACGGCACGCATAAGCATCACGTGCCGAGATATTTGCATAATGGGTCTGACCGTCCCTCATTGTGAAAATTAATATTAACACATAGTCTTTAAAAAACTAAATTTAACAGTTGCATATCCATAGTCTAGCAAAGTTTCTTGGCCTTCCGCGCAGTTTTGCACGGTCTTCTTTCTCCTATCATTACAGTGGTGAACGATGAAATAGTAATTCCGATGTTCGCTTGAAGGAGAGACTTCCGTAGTTCCCATGAAATTAGATTTTAGAGATATCTGCACAAGAATCGACCCACTTCCATCTTAGGCCTAGCTGTTTTTCAGTGCTCGATTTGCTAGTTTCCTGTAAAACCGGATGGACTCGTGACCACGAATTAGGTCCGCTGCTTTTTCCGCAAACATGACACGTGTTGCCATTAGGTCGCCTGATACAGAACTAGGGAAGACGCTTGCATCCGAAATTCGCAGATTCGAAATATTCATCACTCTAAAATTGAATAATAAACATACATGCATATCAGTGGAAAAAAATAACATCAGATTTGTTATTTACATTAAAATGATTAAATACAGTCAAACTGTAACCGAGGTATACTATGTAAAGAATATTCGGAAAACGTTTTGGCAACTTCTGGATAAACCTTAAGAGGAATCTTAGACAAACACAGCATGTTTGCTCATCACGTTGGCTTCATAACATTTTAATTTTAAAAGGGGTGGTATTCATAAAACTTATTTAGTCATTTACTAAATAGATTTTCTAAACTTTTAGAAGTCATATTAACGAAAAGTGTGAAAAGTGTGAAAAATCAACAGAAATTAAGTATTTCAGAGACTAAAATGTTATATGATTACAGGTCCTGGGGTGGAATTCAATACGAAACTATAGCCAAACTTATGGTCATACAACATTGACTCCATTCACTCTAGAAGTCAGTTATTTATATCGAGCAATCCGATCAGCTACATCGTTCTTAGATCCAATGATACTTGTATTGAATACCGGTCCAGGTCTCTACTCACCTTAGGTTTGTATCGACAACTGTCTTTGGGCTTCCAATGGACCCCAACGGGCATGTTGACGTTGCTTGCCCGTTGCCCACCGCGATGTGTCTGAGTAAACACTCCCAGTAACCATCGCTCTTGAACCGATGCTCAATGCACGAGGGGTAGGGCTTTTCCCGCACCCGAGCCTTCATTGCGCGAAATGGTGCCGTTGACAAGAAGGATAGGGCGATCTTTATTCCTTGGTGGTCAAGTGAGAGTGTGTGAACAATTAAACATAAGCATGTATCAATACCTGTATTAACATATATAGGTTCAATCCAAATATTTATTTTACTCTCTCAAGTATATATAATGGCGAACAGACGGGCTCTAGTGACTCATTGAGAAGATATACATACGGTACAGGGTCACTGTATATTAAAAATCTTAAGTCATTTCCTAACTTAAGTTAATTATCTCACTGGTTATATTCTAAATAATAGCTGAAATACTTAATTTTCATGTACAAACTATTGATTTTTATAAATACGGCCCCAGCTATACATGTAATACAACGAGTATAACATCTGGTTACAGCTTTCGTGAACAAAACTCATCTTTAATTCTTAAATAAACTAGTAGTTGTAGATCTAGTTAGAATCTTCAGAACTATGTATAGACCTAAACACCGTACTAATAAAACTGATATAAAATGTAGTTAATTTACAATGAACTATTTATAGACCTAAAAACTGCACTAATAAACAGAGGTATAAAATATAGATTGTAGTTGAGGCGTCTTACCTTTTATCATCATCTGGATATCTTTTGGATTAAATAGATAGTTTGGGTCTATCTTGGGTTGTGTAAATGGATTTGCACTCCCTAACAGAACGCTTCCCCTACTGTCCGGTCGCAGTAGTTCAACAATGATTGTGAATCCCTGTCCACTTGTTGTGTTGCCCGCGCCGCTGGAATGTTTCTGAAATAGTTTACAAATCGATTGTGAAATCTGGCTTTTATTGCAAATACCCTAACGATTTTATATTTTATTAATATTAACTATTGTAATCATGTGCACAAGTGTTTTTCACCGCCACCATCAAGATTTACTTCATTTGCTTGCTGGGGTGATTATCTATTTAACGACTGCTTATTGTTTACTTTTTTCTGTTGTTTTTTTTGTCAAAAAGTACAGTGAGGTGAGTAAAAGCTAAGTTTATTTCGCTGTTATCGAAATACAATTGATTTTACATTTTTATCATTTTCGCCATTATCCTCTTTGCCTAGATCGTCAGCAATGGCGGAAAATGTCAACTGAATGTCGGGACGATTTTTAGAGGACGTGACGTCAGTTCTCAACAAAGCATTACCAAACACACCACCACTGGTTGAAAGCAATCCTGAAAAATATGAATAACCAATCAAAGATATTCATTTTCTTCTTCAAATACCAAACGTTACTTGGCGATGCTTGAATCTGTATTGATCGATTGTAAAGCATATCAGACAGTCATCAAATATGGTATATTTTCATACTATATACACAAAAATAGGATGCAGTATAAGCATATTCACTAGCGAGTTGGGGGGGGGGGGGGGGCTCACCCGGCGCGCGCACCCTCTAGAATTATCCAAGTTTTTTTCAATTTAATATGGGAGAAAAAAAGTAATAAATTACGCCGAAAAAGCACCATTTCCGACAACAAATTGTCAAAACAATTAATTGACGGTGTTACCTCAAACCCCTATGCAAATAGTTTATGTCATATACTTTCGGTTCTGAGATAGGGGCGTATGTCAAAGGATTGCGCCACTAACGTCAGTTGCTGGATCCGCCCCTGATATGAAGTACAAGTTGTAACAAGTTTTTTTTTTTAAATTATGTTTAATTCAATAGTTCAAGCCATTAATGAAAGCTAGCTGTCAGACCTTTTCCCAGCGTCATGTAATGTAGATAAGACAGGGCATTGAAGGCGTTTTCTCTGGTAATACCCACTGACTCGTTCGTCTGAATATCCAATTTGAGCAACAAATGCTCCTGTAAGTTACTGCCTACTGGCAGGTCTGCCAAGCATGGAATCTGAAATAATACGCAAATTGTTCTAGGTGAAAACGAGATGTAATCATTAAATCTATGGGAGATAAGAATTCCATTTTCGACGGAATTATCATGAAAATGAAATGGAAATGATGAAAAAAAAGAAAGACGTTAATCACAATCTTGATTATTTCAAGACTTGAATAAATATACAGGAAAAACGAGAAAACCTATTTAAACAACTTAATTTCAAAGTATCAAGTCGACCAATACAATCACACATTCATAGAAAGAACTTCTACAATAATACAATGACAACTACAGGGACTCAGGGACAAGCCCGGTAGCCAGGCCAATTTCTAGTCGTAGCAGGACAATGCCGTATGTGGTGAAACAAATAATATTAACTAAAAAAGTACTCCAAAATCACCCCAAACGAAGTGATCAAGCCAAAACAAAAGGCTTTGCTCCAACAGTATTTATTTAATATTTTGTACCACCTTTTGTTTTGTGAGCTGATCTTTGGGTCCTATTCCGGATAACAACAAGAGCTGAGCTGTGCCAATCGCCCCTGCCGTCACTATGACGTCTCTACTTCCACCAACAGTCTTTTTATCGCCGTTACGCACATAATCTACACCGACAGCCCTCCGGTTTGTAATCAGGATCTAAATTAAGAACAACATGTTGTAATTTTAAGACTGAATTTATTGAGTAAAAGCTTTTGATTGAGGTCGATATGTTGATTTGTCGACTTGATAAAGTGATATTTATACATAACAGTTTTCATATAAAACTAGACCTACTGCTATATAACTTTTGACGCTGGGTCATATGAATAGCGAATGTGCGCGCTGTATAGCGACGCTTTATATATCCAGTGTGTGTATACCACATGATAAATTGCGTCATAAATGCTACGTCGGAAGGCAATATTTCTATTTGAAAAAAGACTTTAAACAAAGATAACTTCACTATTTCTTCACCATTTTAAATGAAACATAGAGCAGTCTACGCCGCTTACGGAGCCACACCTTCAGTCTTTTACCAGAATTTGATTGC
Source organism: Mya arenaria (assembly GCF_026914265.1). Lineage (NCBI taxonomy): Eukaryota > Metazoa > Mollusca > Bivalvia > Myida > Myidae > Mya > Mya arenaria. The sequence continues at coordinate 83,367,730 of NC_069127.1, read as the reverse complement.
GAGTTCAGTTTCTTAAAACACTTCGACAAACCTTTTCACAATACGGCCGTCTGACGGAGCACTGTCAAAACATTATTTTGGAAACATGTTTGTCGAAGTGTTTGATGAAACTAATGACCTCATAAAATTTCGGAAATAAAACAAATGCGGGGCTCTTTAAGCGGCATAGACTGCCCATTGTTTCATTTAAAACGAATGACTACCCGTGTAATAGACGTTAGCTAAGAACTTAATTATATCGTTTTATGATATAGGTAACAAACTTTATAACCATAGGCTGCTTGTATTGGGGTTTAATGCAAATACAAATTTGAGGGTAAGATTGTTAATATTATAATTTAAAAACATAAAAAGCGTATCAAATGCATCATACTGTCGGTTAATATACCAAAAACTGCAAATATAGTAACCCAGTATATGCGTTTATGTTCGATGGAAGAGACAAGCAAAATACTCATATTAATTTTTTTTTTTAACATCGTCAGATAAGCTAAGGTCTACACGTGATGGTAAAATACCTTCCTGGCATTGAAACACGTATACCACATAAAACCACAAACAATCAGAATACATGTTAATGTTTGATGGAGGACGAACACAACATGTACTTCAATGACAGTGGAATATGTGACACGTGTACCACACAAATCTAACATCAATCAGTCTACATGTTTATGTTCGATTGTAGAGACGAGTACTACACGTACTTTAATGACAGTGGAATGTGTTGACACGTGTACCACACAAATCTAACATCAATCAGTCTACATGTTTATGTTCGATTGTAGAGACGAGCACTACACGTACTTTAATGACAGTGGAATGTGTTGACACGTGTAGATTACGACGAGATAGGACGGGTCGGAGGAAGTCTTTGGCCGAGCTGAACCTGTCTCCATCATGTACGGTCGTGTATAGCCGACAGAAACCTGGATTAAAGCGGGAAATATCGTTGTATGAGAGCTTGTTTTTCACTTGGTTTAACTGCCAAACTGAACAACCTACATTACTGTACATAAGTCTAAGATTTTACTTACTTATATATTTTCAAAACATTCTTAATGTTCAATTAAGCAATTCTCCAGTATTAGCATACACCTGACTGAACACATGGCTTTAGGGCATGGACATGCATAGGTTTTGGACCCGGGTACCTGATTAGAATTAGAATACCGACGGGTACCCGAACCTCAATTAGAATACCCACTGGCATCCAATCATCAATAATAATACCCACGGGTACCCATATATTCATTCCATGCCGCAGAGTAGACACGACATAGAAAAGTAAATGCACATTTTAAAGTCGTCGCGAAGTTACCCTGTCGCCTGAAACAAAAACAATACAGTTTGAAATATTGCCAATCGTTTGTCTAATGAAAAGACGAAATGCCGTTTCTATTCAGGTAAGCTCGGTCACAAAGGTGGGGCAACAACATCTATGAAAAAAGCACATGGAAAAGAAACTATCCTTTTACCCACTCCAACAAGTAGCAGGTGATGGCCTGACGTAAAACAGCTGACAAGCACCAAACATCAGATGGTATTGATAATTCCTGTATTGGATGTGTACTGGGTTCTATCATTGTACCCAGCAAAATGTACCCGTCCTGCGGGTACCCGGGTACACGTCCATGCCCGAAGTCATATACCGAATTTACGTATGTCGGTTCAATCGCAATTGTTATTTAAAAGGTGCTATTTAAAGCGTATGATAATATGTTTAATATCATACAAAGGCAAGTCTAGCACCAATCTAACCTACAGTCTTTGTCAGGTGGTCAGATTCGATGATATGTCAATATGACTCAAATGTACACAAATGAAGAATACAAAACAATACACTGTGATTGAATTATTAGTTAGTAACCCTACCAACTCCCTCCAAGCCATTGCAGTCGATAGGCTTGTTCTTGAGCTCCCTGGCTCCTTCCAGAAACATGTCGTGGAGAAGATACATCTCCTTCTGTACACCAGATACAGGCAGTGGACCGTTAGTTGAATGGCGATCTGAAAAAGAGGAAAATCAGTCATTTGCGACTAAATTATTCTGCATGTGCATGGGCATAACGTTTTTTGGATGATATGTATGCATGCAGCTCAAAAGCATCTAGACCAAGTCAGGCTGCACTGTACATGATTCAAGTATATGTGTTTGTAGTAAATCTGAAACTGTGCTTACCGTTACCTATTTAAACCCCAAACATTGATTAACACCTACCAGAAATTTTGAGATCTTCATCTAACATATCTTCTGATTTAAAGTAATACGGCAGGATGTTTTCGTAGGACCAGGTTTTAGCCTTGTCCTGTGGCCAACTTGCGAAGTCGTATTTGCTTGCACGTGTGTAGAGCATGCTGCTGGTCAGAGATGAGCCGCCGAGGACTTTAGGTTGCAAGACTGGACACTTCTGAAAAGAAGTGCTTTAAAGATTCAAGTTAAAGACATGCAGTGAGACAGAATTCAAAAAAAAACACACAGCACGATCAAATATCTATCTCCTTGTTAATGATTCAAGAAAAGAAAACATGTGTATTTGGTGATTCATTTGTATCCAGGGCAATTTATTGGTGTATGTTTCAATGGACCATTATAATGAACGTTAAGCATTGCTAAGTGGACAATATTATATTTCGAGTTCGTTTAACCTATATAAAATGCATCAAGAAAACTATATGATAACCTTTTGCTTCATTGATTTACATGCGAACTTCTGTGGTGTTGTGGAAAATCCCCAGTCCTGTTTGGATCCCGGCCTGATGGGGCTCCAAAGGGGCACGTGGTTCCACATACTGACTGTCTCCTCCCCTCCCGCCTCCAATAGCAAAACGGAAACCCGGGGATCTTCCGACAGTCGTGTGGCCAATACACATCCTTCAGCACCTCCTCCCACTGTGCCAAGTGAAACATAATTATTATTTTGAAGCAGTTGTTCAGTACATATGGTGCTTTGATTTCTTTTTAAAAATTTCAACTATTCTATCTCTATTTAAAATTTCCATTTATATGCAAATTTTTTGATGTTTCAGAATTGTGATCTAAAGCAGAATGGGTAACTTTATACCTTAATTTCCTTAAAACGTTACCCAAGTTGACATTGAAATTCTTCTGATGTAATAAAATGAAAACATAAAAAAATGGAAAAAAGACACACTTCTAATTTTACTCATTCATGAACCCTAACTAGTGAGTATAAATCAGAGGTGGTGAAATTAACAGTTTTGCATATGGATGTAAACTATAAGCCTCCAAGTCGGTTGGCCAATAAACCTGAATAGCGATAAAACACATTTAATGGGCACATTCCTGCATCTGCCTTGAATAGATTGAATTTCTCGGAAACCGTTCAATATTTCAAATACGAGTTTCAAGCAAGTGTGCATGTGTGCATCCCGTTCTTCCAGACAAATGCAGGTGCACATTAAATTTGTTTAATCACTTGGAAATATCGGTTTTGGAAATATAAGTTTTATTGATCAAGGCGTGAATACCGCCCGGAGACCTCCTAATCTATTTGATTGTGTTCTTCATTTATGGTTGACACTGCCACTTATGCATCAACCATCTCTGGCTGATACTGCCACCTATGCATCAACCATCTCTGACTGACACTGCCACCTATCCATCAACCATCTCTGGCTGATACTGCCACCTATGCATCAACCATCTCTGGCTGACACTGCCACCTATCCATCAACCATCTCTGGCTGATACTGCCACTTATCCATCAACCATCTCTGGCTGATACTGACACCTATCCATCAACCATCTCTGGCTGATACTGCCACCTATGCATCAACCATCTCTGGCTGACACTGCCTCCTATCCATCAACCATCTCTGACTGACACTGCCACCTATCCATCAACCATCTCTGGCTGATACTGCCACTTATCCATCAACCATCTCTGGCTGATACTGACACCTATCCATCAACCATCTCTGGCTGATACTGCCACCTATGCATCAACCATCTCTGACTGACACTGCCACCTATCCATCAACCATCTCTGCCTGATACTGACACCTATCCATCAACCATCTCTGGCTGATACTGACACCTATCCATCAACCATCTCTGACTGATACTGCCACCTATCCATCAACCATATCTGACTGATACTGCCACCTATCCATCAACCATCTCTGACTGATACTGCCACCTATCCATCAACCATATCTGACTGATACCGCCACCTATCCATCAACCATATCTGACTGAGACTGCCAACTATCCATCAACCATCTCTGGCTGACACTGCCACCTATCCATCAACCATCTCTTACTGAGACTGCCAATTATCCATCAACCATATCTGACTGATACCGCCACATATCCATCAACCATATTTGACTGATACCCCCACATATCCATCAACCACATCTGACTGATACCGCCACATATCCATCAACCATATCTGACTGATACCGCAACATATCCATCAACCATCTCTGGCTAAGACTGCCACCTATCCATCAACCACATCTGACTGAGACTGCCACCTATGCATCAACCATATCTGACTGATACAGCCACATATCCATCAACCATATCTGACTGATACCGCCACCTATCTATCAACCATAAATATCCATTGAACCGTACCAATGATGTAGTCATAGGTAGCATTCGTCCTGCTGGTCACGTGACCGAAAGGAGAGGACTCGAGAGTGCGCATGTACGTGACGCCGACGCCTGCGGCAAACAGGGCTAGGACCAGCCACCAGCCCAATGTCTTCCTGTAGGGGTCAAATGAGAAAATATCATTATTATAGTCCATCCCCATGGAATGTTCACAACATACAAATATAAAAAAAACACAATATAGATCACTTAATTTACGTGCATAAGTTTGGTCCATTTTTTTTTATTGTAATGAAAACTATACTATTTACGTGAATGTATATGTTTATGTCTGATAAAAGTTTTGTTCTGTCTGTACGTTATTGATTTTTTTAAAGAAGTGTTATGTTTAAAAAGAAAACATTTTCTAAAAAAGATATTGCTGTCGATTATAAAATCCCAAACCTATATATTTGCAAATTATGTTTACAATTTGATATTTTTTTCTTCAGCGATGGTATCGTTTTGAATTTATGGGGAACCAAAATAGTTTGCACCCGCATAATCGCTTTTAGCGTTTTGAAATAACAGATTACCGCAATAGACCTGTTCCAGCCGATCAGATGTTCCTAAATATTACATTTATCTGACAAAAATGCTGTTTCTTTGAGATAAAGAAGGTATTGTGACGTCATAGAAACACATTTATGCCCTAGGTTTTTGTAGAATAAAAGTCGGAATCGAGAATAGCAACTTCTGCATGCAATAAAATCTAACAGTTTCTTGCATTTTCCTGCATTTCGGCGATGGTGCAGAAGATGGTTCAATAGGGGTGATATTTTAATTTCCTACCGATTAAAAGAATTTCGAGCGTTTCTTGGCAACTTTCTGCAATACGGAAATAAGTTTAAGTGAATTTAAGTAGAAAATCGTTAAATTGTTGTGTGTTTTTGTTTGTTTTATAAAAAGGTATGATAGGATTTCTTAAATAATTAAGTTAGTGCCAACTTAAGCGAGAAATGTAAACGGTTTAGCATTAGTCATTTGTTTCCTTGTCATTTGTGCAAGGTAACATAATAAATACATGTTAAATATTTCAATACATAATAGCGAATTTCATCGTAAATCTGAAACTTGTTACACAACGAGTGTTTTTTGTTGTTGTTGTTGTTTGTTTTGTAAAGGTGTGACATGTTGTTTAAGTGCCTGTAGTGTTGCAGTATCTATGGTTTAAATTTTCTTTCGATTTAAAGAATTTCAAAAGGAATATGTTACTTGGTTTTGTGTTGGCTGTGTTGCGTTTTGCATCTACGTATCTGGGAGGAATAAACACGTTTTATATACCTGCCCGCATAAGCATTATGTTTCATATCAAGTAACAATAATATTATATAATACTGTTCACTAAATCATTAAATGCCAACTTTAATACCTTAGACATGGACCCCGTTGGAAATAAGCTTTTGTACTTGTGCAAATCTCTACGGGTTATCCTGTGCAATGTCATTTATTATGTTAAACTTTATTTGGTAAAACTTTATTTGGTAATAAATTAGATAGCTTTATCATTAACACCAGAAGTAATACTTGTTTTAGTAGATCTAGTATTATGTGTTTCATGTTAAACTTTCTGTGATATAACTTATTAGGACTCTAAATATCATGCAAATACAATATGTGATATATCTTATATTGATGTAAAATGTACTGTTATTGACATCATGCACGAAAAAACTACTACTACTACTACTACTACTACTACTACTAACAGTCGACAACAACCAAGAACATTTGCTTTAAAAATGCATTTTAGTTGATATTAAGCTTATATGGTATCTATAGATATTAAGTTTATTGGGAAAAGCACTGCACAGGAATAATATATGCTACGTTTTTTCTTTCTTTTTTATAAATTTCTTCAAGCAACAAAAAAAACCACATTATTAATAGCCTTAATATTTTGGTTAAATTAATTGCTGAACCCCACGAGTTTGATTTCTTAAAACAAAAACTACCAACAGGTGAACAGATTATCATTACCCTTCTTATTATGACGCCGTGCGGATGAAAGACATGGAAATAAATGTTATAATGCTCTATGATTTATAGCCTCAAACCCAGTGCTGATACTATTTTCATTCCTGGTGTCGACGTATCTCATGGTGCTAGAGCATTGAAACTCATACACACTTATACTCGCGAATATATTTACCAAAGAATGTTGCCATAGCTTCCTATTGTTTTATATACGCGGCAAAAATCTCTAGGTATTTTTCACCTTGTAACATTTGCGGATTGTTTATCGTTACTGAGATCGAATTATGCCAATTAGCCTTTCATTTCAGATTAATATTATAGAAAGAGCATCTTTTAAACTTTTGAACTTCATTTGATGGATATTCCGGGTTTGTTATTAGAAGCGCCTATGAGTTACAAGTGCAAAACCAAGAACACGATCATGAAAAGCAAAAGTTATATGTTTGCACTATTTATCCTTTTTACATACAGTGCCTGCAGGTATCCTTTACCTTTTCAAATTGATGTTTAATTGTAAGTTAAAAGAACCCTGATCAGAACTGAATAACTAATTGCAGTCTGCAATTATCGCATACAACGTACTTTCGACATTTGCATACTAATATATCAGAAGAGTTATATACATGTAATGGAGAGGCCCAATCATAAATGCATCGATTTTTTTCTTAAATACATAGAATTTCGAGAAATAATAGGATTTCGATTATTAAAATAAGAAACAATTATACAATTAGAATTAAACTAAACTATTTATTAAAGCAGCCATTTTTGCTTTATCATAATCATCGACTTATAAGTACTGTAATTATGGCAAGCCCTGAAAGTTGGCACAGATGTTCTACATGACCTACGGGTACAAATGACACATATTTTTAGGTTAAACCCCAAATCAGCTCCTTAAAATAACTTTATAGATAAAATACTTAAAATATGATGTCCTATATGTAGTATAAAACAATCATTCTAAGCGCACATTAATAATTTAAAATAATGTGAATCAGGGGTGGGGCACTATGGTTGCGGTCGGAGCCAATCGTCTGTCACATATATCCGGGTTTCGCACCAAACCAAAGCAATAAAACTTATGTCTTTATTTTTTTTAAAAATGGCATAAAAATAATAAGTCTTTAGTGCATTGTTCATCACGTTAATCAGAGGCGGTAATCACGTGATACATTGTTTTGATACCAAGCATTAAAAAATGGCAGCGCCCAGTGAGACGGTATGTATTTTTGTTAAGTTTCTCTCAATAATTAAACAATTAAATTCGTAACATCGACCATGTTCCAGCGCCCAATTTTCCCCGTTATTTGGTACCTATATTTTGTTAGACAGTTCTGTAGTTTATTTGGAATGCGTGTCACAAGTTTTCAATCGAGGCGAAATGTGCTTCGGAAATCTTAGAACCAAGCATGAACTGTCATTTATGTTTAAATGTTGTCCTTAATATACGCAATTTCGTTTACAGAGCTATTTAAAAACATTGCATGAACACCCATCGGTATGCCCTAAGTTTTGTTTTCACAGCAACGTACGTATGTTTCCGAAATAATGTTACAATCATTTTTAGAACCAAGCACTTACGAAATATTGTTCGAACCAAGCACTACGTAATCTTAAACGTGTTTTGAATTTGTTTTTCAGGCTGATAAACTAGTCGTTGAACAGCTGAAAATGAATACTACTTCTGCAGCATAGTACTGTACAGGTTGTATATATATTCTAATGTCTATTCTAATATTGTTTTAGTATAAATAAGAATTCTATTGAACAGTCCGGGCATTCGTTATTTTGTATCGAAGTAAAGGTTATTTAAAAACTGTATAACCCGATTCTCCGCTCATAGTTATGATAACCATACACAATTATAACACTTAAAGTATAAATATATATTTGTATACATGCAGTAGGGCATGATAGCAAGCAAAATCCATAAATGTAAATATTGACTATCTATCACATACGACGAATGTTGATTAACCTTTGAAGTGGTTAAAATGGAGTTTTTGGATGGTCATTTCCTTCATTTTACGATTATATAGAAGTCAGGTAAAACGGTGAAATAGACTTGAAACAGAGCAATATAAGCGATTAAAAAAAGTTTCCGACAATGTATAAGTGGTATTTTACTTTTCACAATTGTAAATATAACACAAATGTCTTTTTCAGATCATGGGAAAAACGAAGTCAAAACTATATAAGTGTTATAATTGTTTATGGTTATCATAACTATGGAAGGAGAATCGGGTTATACAATTTTAAATAACCTTTACTTCGATACAAAATAACGAATGTCCGGACTGTTCAATAGAATTCTTATTTATACTAAAACAATATTAGAATAGACATTAGAATATATATACAACCTGTATAGTACTATGCTGCAGAAGTAGTATTCATTTTCAGCTGTTCAACGACTAGTTTATCAGCCTGAAAAACAAATTCAAAACACGTTTAAGATTACGTAGTGCTTGGTTCGAACAATATTTCGTAAGTGCTTGGTTCTAAAAATGATTGTAACATTATTTCGGAAACATACGTACGTTGCTGTGGAAACAAAACTTAGGGCATACCGATAGGTGTTCATGCAATGTTTTTAAATAGCTCTGTAAACGAAATTGCGTATATTAAGGACAACATTTAAAAATAAATGACAGTTCATGCTTGGTTCTAAGATTTCCGAAGCAAATTTCGCCTCGATTGAAAACTTGTGACACGCATTCCAAATAAACTACAGAACTGTCTAACAAAATAAAGGTACCAAATAACGGGGAAAATTGGGAGCAGGAACATGGTCGATGTTACGAAATTTAATTGTTTAAATTGTTTAATTATTGAGAGAAACTTAACAAAAATACATACCGTCTCACTGGGCGCTGCCATTTTTAAATGCTTGGTATCAAAACAATGTTTCACGTGATTACCGCCTCTGTTAATCATACTAGCCACAACTTCAGAAACAATACACTCAGTTTAAAAGTATATGCTATATCTTACAATATTATTACATAAACATTGTCAACATCATGGTGTAACAACTTTGTGTCTCAGATCATAATATGTTATATGTAATTTGTATTGCTGAATATACTGTATAGATCACCATTTGTTTGTTTGGTATGTTTAAATCACGGATGGAAATAAAGAGAATATGATTGTGATAATAAAATGCCATGCTGCTTACCTCAGCTCCTCTCCTGTTAAATACCGCATGGTCAGTTTTTAGGCCGAAACGTCATATTATACATCCCAAACATTCACCATGCGTTCCTCACAATATGATAGTACTCGTATATATTCCAAAGTCCACGAAAGTTCTTAAGTCCTCGAAAAGTTGCCTAGCCTACTTTCACAAGAAATTACGGTGAAACAGCGAACTATTTAATAATGAACTTTAACCTAATATAATGCTTCCTGATTCCCCGCTCTGAAAAAAGCTCTTTCCCACGGGCCGCACTGTTTGTTTTCGCGGAGCAGTCATAAATAGTTATGCGATCCAGGTAAGAAGTGGTTTATTTCCTTGTTCCCGAGCAATTAAGAAAGTCAAAGAGAAAGCATTTTGCCAGGTGAGTTTCGAAGGGAGTTTTGTTTATTCAGCTGAGGATATAGTTTACAAACTCTTACCAGTGTTAGAATACTATATTAAACAAGTTGTCAAGATAGCAACATATTGAAAGAAACGGAATGGGAGATGGGGGGTGTATCTAGATTAGGTTTCTAAATTGTAACATGATTGTTATCAATGTTGAAAAGTATATTTGTAGCCCAAGTCACACGCACACGCACGCATACACGCACGCACACACACACGCACACACGCACACGCGCACGCACACACACTCATATACACTTATATATATATTCTTTGTCGTGGTCTGTTCTCCTGTATGGTCCAATGGTTCTGGTTTTACGACCTTTATAACAATTCTTCATTCAAATTGTCAAATTATTTTCCCCATATATCTGGCATTTACCATCACCTTCGGATAAGATCTTTTCTACTTTTCTACTAGCACTTCATTCACGGCCCAAGGCTTTGAGGAACGGTTAGATATTTACTATCACTGAATAGCTGTCATCAGGGGCATAGCCAGCGTTACGCACTTACGCACGTGCGTAACATCAGTTTGAAAAATGAAAAAAAAAATGGAATCAAAGTCGAGGGCTAAGCTATGTATTGACATCAAAATAAAACCTTAAAGGAAAAATCAGCTATAGAAAGCATCTCTGTGATAGATAGCTTACATAGCCTAAAAAAAACACTTGGTAACTACAGTCGGCGGCCTCGAACCTATAAATCCCGCCAAATACACATCAGTGCTAAACATGTAAGTTCCATTTTCCATTTTTCCATGGGGAGCAGCCGCACATTACAGTTCCAGAGAAGACGCAGAGCTTGCTAAACATCTAACAATATAGAACAGGAAGCTGACAATAGAAAACGCAGATTCATACTTGATGCATCATTTCCAGCACTTACTTTGTGGAAATTTAATTTGCAAGATTAAAAAAATATTATCAGAGATTTTTGTATATCATTTTTTATAAGTTGAAAGAATAAAAAGACACGAACATTTCAGGGTAATCGAGTTTATATGCCTTGTCATGTCGTTGTACGTATTTCGCATTGTTTGCATTAGATAGGTAATCGCCAACGTCGTCTTTTTCGTCGAGCTCAGTTTTGTGATTTTTCGTTCAACATGTTGAATTAAAGGCATGCTTACAGTATAGAATTTTGTCTTAATTACAACGCTTAAAAAATATTATACGAGGTTTACCGAGTTTCCGCAAAACACCCTGCGCGAGGATGGGGATGGACCTATCTTATACGAGCGGCTATGGTAGATGCTTTTTCTCCCACCTCAGTTAAACAAAAATAAGTAAAAATGTATTTTTTGCTGGAACTCTTTTTTGCTTAGTGAAAATAATTGCGTATGGATATGCGATAGCACGTGGTTGTCATGGATATACGCGCAGTGATCCAGTTAATGTTAATAGTAAAATCGGTCTTTTTAAATAGTTCTAAGGAGAATGAAGCATTATTTCTTGAATGGTGCGCGAAAACTGTTTTATGGTGACATTTGAAGCGAGAAATAATTAATTAGGGTTCTAAATATTACCATAAGACAAGATTTCCTTGATGCTACTGACGACAGTCTTCAACAAGGGAGGTAATTACAATGTGGTAAAAGGAGTTCCATACGGGCATTTTATCTTCGCCCGTGGGCAAGATAAGAATATCTAGCATGGTTAAATTATTGGATCTACTTATCTGAGGTGGGAGAATATAAGTATCTTCCATGGCCGAGAGTGTAAGATAGGTTCATTCCGACCCAAGCGAGGGTCGGGGTGAACCTATCTTATACGAGCGGCTATGGCAGATGCTTTTTCTCCCACCTCAGTTAAACAAAATTAAGTAAAAATGTATTTTTTTGCTGGAACTCTTTTGTGCTTAGTGAAACTAACTGCGTACGGATATGCGATAATTCATGGTTGTCATGGATATTCGCGCAGTGGTTCAGAGTATGTAAATGGTCTGATCGGTCTTTAAATAGTTATTAGAAGGGTGAAGCATTATTTCTTGAAAGGTGCGTGAAAACTGTTTTTTTGGTGACATTTGAAGCGAGAAATAATTAACTAGCGTTCTAACTATTGCCACAAGACAAGGTTTCCATGATGCTACAGACGACAGTCTTCAACAAGGGAGGTAATTACAATGTGGTGAACATTAAAAGAAGTTCCATATGGGCATTTTATCTTCGCCCGTGGGCAAGATAAGAATATCTAGCATGGTTAAATTATTGGATCTACTTATCTGAGGTGGGAGAAAAACCCGTCTTACACCCCAATGTAAGATGAGTCACGCTCAACAATGCGTCATTTCTTATTTCTTTTTATTGTATGGCTTGTGAAAAGTATATTATGCTATTTCAATAAAGCGCAATCAAACATATAAAGACTTAAGTGTGCAAGACTTTTAATTAAAACTGAAAATAAATAATCGTAAAAATGCGATTTTAGAGGAACTATTTGGCGTCAATAGTGATTTGAAACTGTTGTGCTTTATGCCTTCAGTTAACAACGTCGCACGCGCTTTTTGGTGAAATGTACAATGTGCATTTTCTATGTCTGTTTTCCCACAAATTGATATTTTTAGATATGCAAGAAAAAAATATCAATAATGTTTTTTCCGGTCCGGAGCGAAAAATCCGACCCTCGGGCACGCTGCGTATCCGATAACTCGGCAAGCCTCGTTACGGCTTACGCGCGTGCCCTGGGGTCGAATGATTCTATCCGTACCGGAAACACATGATAGATACTTATAATCCGTTCATATGATCGTATTATTACACTTTTGTATACTGAATCCGTATTTTGTTATTTATTTAATTTTGTTTTATTTACAAAGTACTGTATTATAAGCCAGTTGATGTGAGGATATTGAATAACTTTTCGCTGCTTGCTTGAATTGATGCATACCAAAAATCAACCGACTTACATAATATTCCACACACACACATTATATATATCATTTCATATATCATTTGAATTCGACGTTCTATTTTTTCCACGGGCGTTGTATTGCGGAAATCAAATGGGGACTAAGTAATACGGAATCAGAAAACGCAGTGTGTTATGATGTTTAATTCGTGCAACACTTAAAACGGAATTTTAACAAGTAAGAAATAAACTATATACACCGAATAACAGTATGAATTCTCATCTTCCAGCACATTTAATAAAGATCTGGTAATTACGTATCCGGAAAATGGTCAGTATATGGACGATCGACCCATCTCCGATATGGCCTAGATGTTATGGTTCAGAATGACGGATCATACGACCTAAGTTCTAAGACCAAACGGTACACGTTAGAGGATCATATGGCCCCGAATAGCGGCCGATACGGCCAAAAATGAACACGTTACGGCAAATTGAAAGATTATACCGTATATATTGGCAAATTAAAACATCCGAACGACCCTGTTGGGCGGATCCATTCGACATTTCCAAGATCGGCGGATTCCTAATGACCAATTCGCTGGATATGTCTGTCTCAAATGACCATTCGACCTGGGCCGTATGGAGTTTTAATGCGGGTCTGATAATCTGGGCCGTACGTATGACGTTTTTTTATGTAAGCCGTACCGTAAGACAATCTGTGCCGTGTAGTCCGCAGACTGGTACCCTTGTTCTCTTTTTTCCCAAAAGAATTTTACTATAAAGTATCGTAGGGTACCAGTTTGAGTAGTCCGCCGATCAAAGCAATAACATCCGCCAATCTTTGCCTATCGTCCACTTTCCGTACGTGTATGTGTACAGGTATGCCACTAGTGTTCTTCTATCTGTATAAATAACCTGGTTCTAGAAAAAATGTGTAAAGTTAAAAATGCAAAGTCAGATACCCCACGTCCGAATAAAAATGATGATGAAATAAATATTTTATAAAAAAAATAATAATGTTGTTGTTGTTTTTAAATAGCATTTCCATTGACCGGCCTTGTTATTTTTGTGAAGTGATGATTTCGTAAAAATCATTGCTTTATAGAACCCTGATGATGTCTAAATGAAGAAACCTAACTACTGGGGTGAAATACTGCAACACGCATTTTGGCGTCACAAATTATATTTTGCAGATTAAAAATGATCGACAATATTTATTACAACTGTTGTTTACTACTTTGACACCGTTCTTCATATGCCTTTTTGACAATAAGAAATATATTTGCTGAATGTACGAAATGATAATATTTTGCAACAGAGCTCATTGCGCATGCTCCGTTGAAGCAGAATGAAAACATCAATTTTCCAAGAACTTTTTCACATAGAAATGGTAATTTGATACTATTGTCAAATACTTTATTTTTAGGTTTTATGCAATATTGAAAAGCCTTGTTTCTCCTATTTATTTCATCTAAGGTTGACTTCGCAAACAGCATTGACATGGTGGAATTTATTCTCACTGAAACCAGTGTTAAAAAATTGGAAATATTATAAGGTATAGATTTCTAAGAAAGTGTATTACTCTATATAATTACCACATCCATTTATGTCAATTAATTGCAGATTTCTACTTATTTTTAGTGTTGTACCTATAAAATGCATATTAATTATGTGAATTGTGTTGTATTGTTTTTCAAAATATGTGTTGTTTTTTCTTATTTAAGTTGTCAACAAAAATAATGTTTTAACTTGATGTTTAACAACATATTAGTAAGTATTAGTCAGTTAATTAAATACATTTTTAAAGTGAATTGTCAATCAGAACCTTCCAGTTAAGCTCAAGTATCAATGACCATTGGTTCTTAAAAAAATGTCACAATCAAAACATAGGTTAAAAATAAAACCATAGATACCTGAATTTTGGACTCTGGTTCTGGCTAGCTAGCGATTCAAGTTGAGTGATTGTGTCCCCAAGTTTATCAGGCATTGTAGTCAACTGTGAAACCTGGTAAACTTGGGTAAAGACACAGATAACCGAAAATGCGACATGAATATCCACATGTTCATATAGAGAAGAATGTTTATTTTCTTTTTCAATAGTTCATGATCTATGACGACACCCTCTTTGATTGGCAGTCAGCCAATTTGGGTCATTTGACCCAATCTGGGTTGCTTTTGGTTGGGTCAATTTCAGGCGTGTCATTCTGCGTTTCGTCTATTTTGGCATTTGGTTTTGGCATTTATCTGGAAGTAGAACCGATATCCAATGAATTGATTTTAATGATTTGTCTCCTTGATAAAATCCAAAAAAGAATTCAGTAGGAAATTAGTGGAAAATTTAAGTTTTAAGGACTTTTAAAATTCAACGCGATGATCTAGCGCTTTCATGTGTCTACCCAGCGATTCCATACTGTACCTTTTCTTCTTCTGATGTTTAAAGGATGATTTATTCAGCTGGTGTACTGTTTTTCAACGTTTATTGAACTTGTACACATTGATTTGAGTTTTCTTCCCGGTGAACTAGTATTTGGCACGCAATGGATAGACTACATGAAATTTAACTACCATTGAGATGTTTCGCTACCAGAACCTGAGGGGCAGTGACGAGGGGAGCACTTAAAATACTTGGTCACCCTAAAAGGGACAGTTGATAGCGTTGACAGACTACGGGGCTAGGCAATAACAATTCTAATGAGAATAATGGGTCACTCAGCTCTTTGTATACAAACTATAGGTCTAGTTAGACCATAAGCCTGGTAAACAACAAGGGGAAGTCAACTCTTAAAGATCTATCAGTATCAAAACATGAACACTTCCCCAGAACTGTCAGGGAGACACAGTGGTTGAAATATTCACCAGCTCTCAAGCCTTGCGCTTTTAAATTGCTTTCTGGGCTTGCTGGAATACTGGACAGTTTATGGCAGGGCTTGTTAAAAACTGATGCCAAGCTTTGCTGGGGCATTTATTCAGAACCTAATTTTGCTGACTGTATTATCTCTTATTTATTTTAGTGTTTTATGCGGTTTTCCCAAACCATTACCTCATTTTCCGCTAAATCCCCGCCAAAATGATAAATGGGCCTGTAACCAACCAGTAAAGTGTTCTCAAAAACGGTTACAGTTTCAAGGAAAGTATGGGTATGCTAATACACACTAGATAGATGGGCATATGATAGGCTATGTTTAAAGTCAAAGAAAGTATTATAATCATATGTATTACCTTGATTTTGGGCTTGAGTCGAGTGGTTTGGTGACGCCATCTTGCACTGAAACCAACCATTTGGTCACATGGATTTCCTGCCGTGATCGTGGCAGTATTTCTGTGTACGAGTAAGATGTTTTCTGTCATTATCAGGGTTCAAATTTAACTTTGAGGCAACTCGCAAAATGAAAAATCAACTTGCAATTTTATTATTTGCTTTATTCCCTTATAATTTGGTCTAATTTAAGTAGAAATTTACAACTAAGACATATAAAGAATATTGAAACGTATCAATCTTGAGTAACTCGACTACTAGAACTTGTTCAGGGCTTGAATTTAAGTTTTTTTGGTACTCGCAAATTTTTGCGAGTGCTTAAATTTTCAACTCGCAAAACCAGACACTCACTCGCATTTTTTTAAGGCAAACCTTCGTGTTGGCAAGGAAAAGGTATATATTGTATGAAAAACAATGGTTTAAGTTATAGTGTAATTGTTTTAATGAATGATCATGTAATTGTTCATTAAACGATATCATTATATATGTAACACTGACAAATACGTTCTGAGGAAGTCTGATCAGGCGAGTATTGGTCTGTGCAAAATATTTTGAAAACGTTCCTTCCGTCATCTGTGTTGAGGGTCAATTTAATGTTCAACTTCCTCTTCCACATTGAAACAGTTTTAACGGATGGATTATTTCATTTTGGCTTCTTTTTTTGGAACTGATTGATCATTGCCATCAGCGGTCGGCGATTTTAAAATCAACACGCGTAAAAGAACTTATCTTTTTCCTTGTCATCATTATACAGACTGTGTCTTGATATGATTATCGCTAAAAACAGCCGCCAAAAGTTTAAACGAAAGACCAGTCTACAAAAATACATAGTAACATGTACCTGCCACATATTAACTAGTACCTGCCTGTGCGCATAACGTTAATCTACGTCATCAGTTTCTGTGTGATTATCGGAAAACGAAAGTAGGCATTTCTAAAATTATTTTTATATCTATTGTGCAGGAATTGATCCTCAATTATGTTCATGTCTATTTCAAGGATTGCATATTTTCTGCAAATTTTGAACTCGCAACATTTTGCGAGTGTCTTTAAATTCAACTCGCATTTTCCAATTTTGGCTCGCATTTTGCGAGTTTGCGAGTGCTAAATTCAAGCCCTGTTGTTGATGGCTTATTCTTTTTGGGGGTTACGGAAAGACTCATCAGATGCTGGCTGCTTTTTGATTATAAAACTGTCCAATAATTTGACATTGTTCACTTTGTATATTTACCCTCGCCATTGGTTAATATCCATTCGGCAAGCACGGTACAGATTTCATTAAGTCTATAAGTATTAAAAACAATAACATTATAATTTAAAATAAATAAAAGCAACATTAAATGTAGTGAGGATGCTCTTGACCATGAAATATATCGATCAACGAAGTCTATTCACTTTGACAGTTGGGTGGAAGTATATTCAAAGGTTGATGGGGTTTACATATAGTGCGCGAATGCACTAAATGTAGACAATGATTGAGCTAGGAGATTACGTCATTTGTATTTACTTTGCATTATGCACACCTCGGAGCATCCTGGAAAGATTCGAGATAAAACTCGGCCTTTTCCGTATTTGTTCTATTTTTTAAAACTTACTAGGGTGTGACCCCGTACTGTTTTTTTATACTGGTAGTGGAAAACTTGCCACTTATAGGCTGTTTACACTCGACTACGCAGAGGAGTTAAGTTCATGTTTATTCTACTTTCCTTTTAACATTTTGTGGTCTAGAAAAAGCCACTTGCAGAATTTTGCGAGCTTGAATAAAAGTCACTCGCAATTTGCCAATGTCCCTCGCATTTTGCGAGTATGCGAATCTAAATTCGAACCCTGATTATTTCAAAAATTGTGATACAAACCCTTGTGGTTCTGCATCCTAGGTAATAGTTTCATGGCATTGTTCATCATAACATTATTAAAGAATGAAGGTAACTCATGTTTAGATATTGAGTAAAAATCATCAATTTAATCAGTAAATACCAATTGTCTTATTACCTCCCTTTTCTTTTAATGAATATAATTTAGCTTTTAACTGAAATAGTTTATCAAAGGAATGGTTGAAGTATGATTAATTTTTTTAACAGTTTATTTAAACCAATTACTTCTTTGTTAAAAAATGGAAATTATCAGTAAGCAATTAAGTGATTTTGAGAGTATGAAATTCACTTGATATGCACATTTCATATCGAAGTTTTTCACGCATTATTTAGATTATATTTTCGGGTATGTTTGTTAATGCAATAAATTCATCTTAAATCAAACTGGCGGTTAAAACATGTCAAAAACGTTAAGAGAAGTAATTTGGATATATACACACATTAAAGTATGTTTACATTACTAAAAGATATTGGGAATTTTAAGTCAAATGAGTTTACCAGTATTTTGTGCAAGAGCGTTTGAAAAATATGAGGGAATTGTATGCAAATAAATAAAACAAATTTAGATGCGGAGTTTCGCTGTGTAACGAGGAGTTTGTCACTCCTCAGTCCACTGATTGGCTGCAGAGGGTGAGAAATTGTGAATGCAGAGGAAAGTGGACAACTTCAAATTACATTTCATGTCCGCAATGCCGTAAATATCAGGAGTAAATTAAAAAGTGGAAGTTTCGCGAGGAGCGTACACTGTACATTGGGCTAGGAGAAAGTTGCATCAGCAATGTTAGTGAATGAGAATTGCAATCATGATTTTCATTCCAAATCTCAATCTTTGTGACTTAAAATATATGCTTAACTTTAATATGTCTATTTGTTATTTAAAGATGCTCTCTTACTCCCAAGTAAGATTTACCACAATTAATACAATTGTTTTCATATACCAAAAAGGAAGACTAAATACTGAAAACAATGGTTCTTATGAAAAATACCGAGTTTAATTTGAAAGAAAAAACGGTATTTCAACCTTATATGAGACAATAGAAGATAAGAGAAAATATTTTAGCATTCACCAATCATTTAATATTTTTGCGTTTCAGTTATTAAATACATGGTTACAATCTTGTTATCAGTAATTAACATTTTCCATAAATGCATTATTTAGTAAGTAGTTAAAGGTTTATCAGTCAAAAATTATGTTTGTTATACATGTGTATATGTCGATTTTGAATAAGAGTGCCACTTTAAACAAACTATTTGGAATGTGTTTTTTTTTCAGATTTGCATTAAAATTGCCATTTGAAGTATTGCATATTAAGCATATTAAGAAAACAATCAGTCTGACAAATAGGGATTACTTTTGTCATACAGCCCCATCATTTGCTGTGTCATAGTTTTGTTTCTGGTAAACATCAATAGTTTTGTATTTACTTCTTGTATTTCAAACTTGGTAGGCATCTTAAATGGTCACTTTCAGTAGATAACCTCGATCCATTATGGGATAGATAGGTTAGAGGTCAATGTCATGGTGACCTTTATGGGGAAATAATAGGGTGCTCGCAACATTTCTCCAGGTCAGGAACCTGTCTTACATATAATCATATATCAGAAATAATTCTCTAAGGGGAAAGATCTCAAAGTAGTGTACATCAAATAGGAATCATCACATTTGAGTTCTGTCCCTTTCAAACCTAGCTGTATTGCCTGTTTTTTAAAGTTGTGCTGTTAGGCATTCAGTGCTATCGGCAAGCTCTGATTTTTTAAGAAAGTATGAATACATTGGATAGGAAAGTTATGACCACAGTCTGCGAAATAAGCCACATACCAGATGCCCGTGGCGTATGAAAAATCCGTCAGGCCTGTCAAAATCAGCAGATAGGAATTTGGCGGGCCTATGAATTTTTTGGGACAAATACTTGCTTTATTTCAGCAATACTTGATTTTGTTTTTCGTATCGGCAAATTCAAATATCCGAAATCCTAAAGCGTGTCATTGCATTACAATGCGTTACCCTTTCAATTATACCGTGTTAAATTTCCTGCCCCTTTGATGACGTCATGAGGGGATAGCCCATAACAGGACAAGTTGATAAATTTTCAGTGGTGGAATGCGATAAAAGGTACAGAACAGATTGTGTGTCTTTAATATATATATATATATAAATGTATTCATGCAGAAAACGTATCTTGTATTTATAAATTAACCAAAATAGCCACGCTTTGAATAAAATAATCGTTTTTTCACATATTTTCGCGACTTTCTTGATTGTTTAGTATAATAAACATTGATCAAGCCCAGTCGGGAATATATGTTTGCAGACCCTATTTTAATGTTATAATATGAAATTTGACACATATCTAAATATTAGAGCTGTTATTTTTCTTCATGTTTGTCTACTTCTTCTTGCAGTCAAACAGATTCTACTGTGTTCCTGAAAGCCATACAACTGGCTATGATGGCAAATGACTGACATTGAAGTGAAAAGGACCCAAATTCAAGTGGAAAGAGCAATCAATAGCTTACTTATTTGACCAGGTGATTCCATTGTCAATTTTTGGTAGCATCAATCAGATATCATTTGGGATATGTTTGTACTCTATTAAATAATAATTATTCCAGGTACATTGACTGTCACGATCACTACAACCTGGCCATCTCCGGCAAACTTCTGGATATATTTGGATAATGGCCGAGTTGTTCCGATTTCACTACGTTGAACACAGATTGGCTGACGGGTTTTCCGGAATAACTCAATAGATGCTTGTTTTGTCTCATCTTTGGAATTTGCTTAGATGCTACATGTATGTTCGGAGTTGCACCAAAGCAAAAGGCAATCTATAGGTAGTAGTAAGGAAATTATTTAGAAATAAAATTACGTACTTGAATGGTAGATGTTACTCAAATTCATTGTGTCATCTAATATGATAAATATGTATGTTTCAGACAAAGAAAATTGACAGCTCAGACTCCGAGGACTCAGATGCTGATGTTAATGTTGAGATGGCTGAGGACCATGTGTTTTCTTTGTTGTCCCTTTTTACAAGAAAATAACATTAAATACTCTTTGAAGTGGTCAAACCTGTTATTTTTCTTTGTTTTTTACAATCTTATTTTGGGCCTATGAAATATGATCCAGGCCTATGGATTTGTTTTGGTTATAGGCCCGAATGGCCTATGCTTATTGACTAGAGGTGCTGCATGTTATCAATTTTAAAACCAGCACATTTAGTTTATAAACCTATATACTCCTATACATATATGGCAACTGTGAAAACTTTTAACGACATTATAAAAGCCATTTCTGTAAGATAAACATGTAATGCGTTTTTTTATTCTTACTTAAGGTGAGATTTGTCATTTATCATTTTCACTGGCTTAAAGATAAAATCATGAGTTTTAAATCAATATCCACTAGGGCGATTTAACAGTTTCCTGCTAGTGCCAGCCCTTATCTCTTCTTCTTGTTGCTAACACAAAAATGCAGCCTCTCTCTAAGATCTTTGAGTCATGACCATGCAGTGAAATTACTTTCAGCATGGGCTTTTAGAATAATGTCTTTTAAAAACATTAGAAGTCTATGGAATTTATTGTGCCAGTATTGATTTTTGCCTCTTGTAACAATGATTTGATTTCATGAGCAGTGGTAATTACAGTTTTACTTGTGTAATTCTTGGTATTGGTGAATATTAAACTCGGAATTCAGATGCTTTCCATTGAAATATATGCTGCAATTACATGCAACATTTCATTGAATTTTTTGGTAAAGGCCGCTCTTACTATCATCTATAATGGTTAGGTAGAATGGTTTTATTATTACAGCCAGACCTCAGCTTAATATCCAGAAGATATTCCTGATGATAATGGCAACAAAGTGAATGTCTTTTGCTGCATTCGGTGACATCTTTGCACAAGGAGTGAGATATTTTTGAATATTATTTACTTCAAATAAGAAAAACAATGACTTGATTGCTGCAATAAAAAAAAAAACCTAGACAATTTAAGTACACTTTTGCTATCCTAAAAAAGAAACATTTGTTTTAAAATCATTGAAGAATATTTCATCTAGTAAATGCAATCAAGGTGAATGTGAATATAAACTGAGGTTTGTGGGATGGCAAAATATTTGTATCAGAAATAATGTTTTTTTCTCCTCACAAGCAGTGTTTGTGATTGGGGGTGGGCTTTTTTAGACAATTTGTTTAAAAATTCATGCATTCCTAAAGCTTTTATATTCACCAAATACACCTTTCAGGGTCGGGGGTAAGTCCCAAGTTATGCCTTTGGGACCCTCCCACGCCAAATCTCGTAACAGTCACACTGGATCAGTGATGGGTCAATATATAGCCAATCGTATTACCAATCAAAGTATTCCGACATGTTCAGGCGTTAATTAAAACTTATTGATTATCATTAGGCAATTCCCTTAATTACAATACTGGTTGTGCTATGAGGGAAAAACATGCTAAGACTCTTACAGTTTTTTACAGATGATTTCAATAAAAAAGGAAAAAGAAAAACGTACTGATGGAATTTAACACATATCCTAGCCAGAGGTCAATACTTGCTATATTTCCGAAGGGACGTCGACAGTTGAAAACAGGTGTTGTCCTTTCGAAACTTTGTCTTTGATCTATGTGTTAGTAAAGGGTTTTGAATTTTTACAAGGAATTTCACAAGAGGTGTGGTTAAGAAGAGCTCTTAAATTCTTCTTTAATTTCTCTATTAAATAATTTGAATTTATTAATATATGTTCACTTGATGTATATATACTTACATCAGTCATTTTTATCTACTGTTCGAAGAATAAGGAGAGCTGTAACTACTCACCCTAGCATTGCCGTTGGCGACACACCATGGTAAAGGTTTTGCATGTAAGCACCTTTAAGTCATTATCTAAGCAAATACATCATGCATTGCATTTCTGAAATTCTGGTTAAGGTTTTGCATATTACCACATTTAAGTCAAAATTTCAGCAAATCTTTCACGTAGTGCATTGAAACTTTATACATGGGCTCCAAACTATTCAACTATCTTAATTAATCAAGTTAGATAACTCTATCTTGCATACAATTTAATTCTGCCTCTTTATTATTCAACTTAGAAATTATGGTTAAGGTTTTGCATGGAAGCACACAATCTGACTAAGGAAATCTGGTTTAGACTTTGCATTTCACCTAATTTTACAGTGATCTATGCCTGTTTCACTCAAACTTTGCAATCCTAAACTGAAAAATGGCGTAACAGTGGAGCATGCTACATTGTGTATCTCTGTGACATCTCTTATTGATGGACAGGTACTGTTCTTCCTGGTGTACTGCAGTGCCATATTAGGCCTGAAATGGAAATCCATTTTAGGTCTATATATTTATAGGTAACTTCAAGCAATAAACTGGAAGTTTACTATGAAAAGTAGCAGTGTACACTTAAATACCTGCTGGTCTCATAAAATCGCAAAAAAAATCATTTTTTCAATTGTTAATTAATTTCTATAATGCTCCTAGCAATTACACAAACAGTGTACATTTCCTCTGAGTGTCATGTACTTTGTAACTCGAGAGCAGGGCTTTTTTCTATGAAGGTTGCAAGACCTTTGGGACAATTTAATTGAGGTTGTGTTCTGAATAATGAATGGATGTTAAACTAGTCTTCCATTTGATTTGATTGTGATATTTAATGTTATTTTGAATATCGTGTTTGTGTAAAACAACAACTCTTGTTTTGAACATGTTTTGAATGAAAACAATTGTGCAAAATCTTGTTTCCAAAGACCTGAAAGCATAAGTTTTTGTTTATTGGGAGGTCTATATGGAAATTAATAGTTTATGTCTGTCTGCTGTAGCTCTCTCAGTCAGTCAAACAATTGATTTTCACATAGACCACTAAATAAATGATATATATGTATATATAAAATGGTTGAAATTATTAGACACCTAGATATATCTGGGGGCTATAAAGTTTGTCACACAAGCACCTACACACATAAAACAACATTGGTGTGTAAGGAAGCATGGGCTGTTGTGCCCTGTATTTGAGTTTCCACCTGTTCCTGCACCCAGGCTGTATAACTGGGGGTATTCTTTATGGCTTAAATAGCTCTTGATATATTACTGACAAAGCCCCACAAGATATGAGAGCTGTAGTACTCACCCTGGTGTTAAGTCACGCCTAGGTTAATGTTTTAAATATAAGCATATTTAAGTGAACTAACCTCCATTAACATATTATGAATTGCATTAAACTTTCAAGACCTGTTCCCATCCATCCTACTTAATTAATCAAGTAAGATCATTTGAATGTAAATGCAAATTATTTTGACCTACAAATTTAGGTTAAGATTTTGCATGTAACCATGCTTAAGCTACATATCTTAACAACTACTTGATGTATTGCATTGTAACTTAATTCGTGACCATCTAACCTACTCAATTAATCAAGTAAGATAACTCTATTTTGGATATAGTACAAATTATGACCCTTTTTTTATTATACCCCCACAAACGAAGTTTGAGGGGGGTATATAGGAGTGAGCTTGTCGGTCGGTTTGTCTGTCGGTCGGTCTGTCGGTTTTCATGGTTTCCGGACGATAACTCATGAAAGGCTAGACAGATTTGAAAAAATTTTGGTACACAGGTGTAACATCAGAAGATACAGGTCAAGTTCAATATTGGGGCTGGTGGGGCCAAAGTCAAGGTCACTGTTACTAAAAATAGAAAAACCGTTTCCGGACGATAAATCATGAAAGGCTTGACAGATTTGAACAATTTTTGGTACACAGGTGTAACATCAGAAGTTACAGGTCAAGTTCGATATTGGGGCTGGTGGGGCCAAGGTCAAGGTCACTGTTACTAAAAATAGAAAAACAGTTTCCGGACGATAACTCATGAAAGGCTAGTTTTTCTTGTCAGCAATGTAACTTCTAAATTACTCAACAGATTTAAATAAAACAATACATGCATGATAAAAGAAGATGCAGTGTGCAGTAACCTTGGAGTTATGGCATCTTTTCAAAGGAATGGTTTGCCATTCCTGTGTCCAGGCGGCATTTGAGGGTATTCGCCACTCCTGTGACAGCTCTAGTTCAACTTAAAATTTTTGTTTAAGGTTTTTTACAATAATTTGTTTGCCCCCAACAGCCCATTTGTTTTACTGAATATTGGTATTCATCTGTTCCCCTGTTCAACCATTCTTAGTCTTTGGAAGTAGGCTACTAATAATACTGACAATTTGTCCATAAATAATGAGAAATGTCTGCACTCTCTTATTTGGTGAACATATTGACCAAATCTCCACTCACGTTAAATATAATTGTCAATGTCCTTTATTGATAAAATTACTGTCAATTGTATGGATCGTGGATGGGCCTCTCATAGTATTTACTGCCGAAATGTCTGAATGTGAACTTATTTTGATAGATCTGGAATTTATTTTAAGTTATATGTGCATTTCTATCTCTTTATTGTTAGATTCCTGTTCATTGTTATCATCAAAGTCTTTGACTAAAACTAGCTTGTCCATTTAGAGTCAACTGCATTATCATACAATGTATACTGCTCTATCATACAATGTGCACTGCATTATCATACAATATGCACTGCACTATCATACAATGTGCAATTCACTATCATACAATGTGCACTTCACTATCATACAATGTGCACTTCACTATCATGCAATGTGCACTTCACTATCATACAATATGCACTGCACTATCATACAAAGTACAATCACTATCATACAATGTGCATTGCACTATCATACAATGTGCAGTTCACTATCATACAATGTGCACTGCACTATCATACAATGTGCACTGCATTATCATACAATGTGCACTTCACTATCATACAATGTGCACTGCATTATCATACAATGTGCACTGCATTATCATACAATGTGCACTGCACTATCATACAATGTGCACTGCATTATCATACAATGTGCACTGCACTATCATACAATGTACACTGCATTATCATACAATGTGCACTGCATTATCATACAATGTGTACTGCACTATCATACAATGTGCACTGCTCTATCATACAATGTACACTGCATTATCATACAATGTGCACTGCATTATCATACAATGTGCACTGCATTATCATACAATGTACACTGCATTATCATACAATGTGCACTGAGCTATCATACAATGTACACTGCATTATCATACAATGTACACTGTATTATCATATAATGTACACTGCATTATCATACAATGTGCACTGCATTATCATACAATGTGCACTGAGCTATCATACAATGTGCACTGCATTATCATACAATGTGCACTTCACTATCATACAATGTGCACTGCACTATCATACAATGTGCACTGCACTATCATACAATGTGCACTGCATTATCATACAATGTGCACTGCACTATCATACAATGTGCACTGCTCTATCATACAATGTGCACTGAGCTATCATACAATGTGAACTGAGTTATCATACTATGTGCACTGCCCTATCATACAATATGCACTTCACTATCATACAATGTGCACTTCACTATCATACAATGTGCACTGCTCTATCATACAATATGCACTGCACTATCATACAATGTGCACTGCATTATCATACAATGTGCACTGCACTTTCATACAATGTGCACTTCACTATCATACAATGTGCACTGCATTATCATACAATGTGCACTGCACTAGCATACAATGTGCACTACATTATCATGCAATGTGCACTGCACTTTCATACAATGTGCACTGCATTATCATACAGTAACAATGTGCACTTCACTATCATACAATGTGCACTGCACTTTCATACAATGTGCACTGCATTATCATACAATGTGCACTGCCCTATCATACAATATGCACTGCATTATCATACAATGTGCACTGCACTATCATACAATGTGCACTGCACTACATACAATGTGCATTGCATTATCATACAATGTGCACTGCATTATCATACAATGTGCACTGCATCACTGCACTATCATGCAATGTGCACTGCACTATCATACAATGTGCACTGCATTATCATACAATGTGCACTGCATTATCATACAATGTGCACTGCACTATCATACAATATGCACTGCATTATCATACAATGTGCACTGCACTATCATACAATGTGCACTGCATTATCATACAATGTGCACTGCACTATCATACAATGTGCACTGCATTATCATACAATATGCACTGCACTTTCATACAATTTGCACTGCATTATCGTACAATGTGCACTGCATTATCATACAATGTGCACTGCACTATCATACAATGTGCACTGCATTATCATACAATATGCACTGCACATTTCATACAATTTGCACTGCATTATCATACAGTAACAATGTGCACTTCACTATCATACAATGTGCACTGCACTATCATACAATGTGCACTGCTCTATCATACAATGTACACTGCATTATCATACAATGTGCACTGCACTATCATACACTGTGCACTGCATTATCATACAATGTGCACTGCACTATCATACAATGTGCACTGCATTATCATACAATATGCACTGCATTATCATACAATATGCACTGCACTATCATACAATGTGCACTGAGCTATCATACAATGTGCACTGCATTATCATACAATGTGCACTGCACTATCATACAATGTGCACTGCACTATCATACAATGTGCACTGCACTATCATACAATGTGCACTGCACTATCATACAATGTACACTGCATTATCATACAATGTGCACTGCATTATCATACAATGTGTACTGCATTATCATACAATGTACACTGTATTATCATACAATGTGCACTGCACTATCATACAATGTGCACTGCATTATCATACAATGTGCACTGCATTATCATACAATGTGCACTGCATTATCATACAATGTCCACTGCATTATCATACAATGTGCACTGCATTATCATACAATGTGCACTGCACTATCATACAATGTGCACTGCACTATCATACAATGTGCCCTGCACTATCATACAATGTGCACTGCATTATCATACAATGTGCACTGCACTATCATACAATGTGCACTGCACTATCATACAATGTGCACTGCATTATCATACAATGTGCACTGCACTATCATACAATGTGCACTGCATTATCATACAATGTGCACTGCACTATCATACAATGTGCACTGCATTATCATACAATGTGCACTGCATTATCATACAATGTGTACTGCATTATCATACAATGTGCACTGCATTTTCATAAAGTAACAATGTGCACTGCATTGTCATACAGTAACAATGTGCTCTGCATTTTCATACAATGTGCACTGCATTATCATACAATGTGCACTGCATTTTCACACAATGTGCACTGCATTATCATACAATGTGCACTGCATTTTCATACAATGTGCACTGCATTATCATACAATGTGCACTGCATTATCATAAAGTAACAATGTGCACTGCATTGTCATACAGTAACAATGTGCACTGCATTTTCATACAATGTGCACTGCATTATCATACAATGTGCACTGCATTTTCATACAATGTGCACTGCATTTTCATACAATGTGCACTGCATTATCATACAATGTGCACTGCATTATCATACAATGTGCACTGCATTATCATAAAGTAACAATGTGCACTGCATTGTCATACAGTAACAATGTGCACTGCATTATCATACAATGTGCACTGCATTATCATACAATGTGCACTGCATTATCATACAATGTGCACTGCATTATCATACAATGTGCACTGCATTATCATAAAGTAACAATGTGCACTGCATTGTCATACAGTAATAATGTGCACTGCATTTTCATACAATCTGCACTGCATTATCATACAATGTGCACTGCATTATCATACCGTAACAATGTGCACTGCATTATCATACAATGTGCACTGCATTATTATACAGTAACAGTGTGCACTGCACTATCATACAATGTGCACTGCATTATTATAGAGTAACAATGTGCACTGCACTATCATACAATGTTCACTGCATTGTACTGTTGTTTGTCATTATTTTGCAGAAATGTGAAATAACAAGAAAGAATGGTCCTATACCTATCACTTTCACTGAGAAGTCAGTCATTTTCTCCCAATCAAGTGCCTGTTAGATGACTGTTATTGGATCAGTCTACAACATCATATTTTCCTTTTTCTTCCAGGACTGGCGATGAAACGACCATAGCATAGTGCCATAAACAGCTCAGTATATGTCTGTCACAGGCATTCTGCTATTGGAGTCGAAGATCCTCTCGCCTTTACCAGTGTTGTATTGCCACTAGTCACACGTTTTTTGACGGATTTCATGTGGGACTTCTAACATCTTCTGAGTAAGCAAAATTTTATTACATATATGAGTTAAGTTATGTAATTGATTACTTTTTAATGTAATAGTTCTGGTTTTGATGTTTGGATATGATATTTTTTCATTTTTATTTCATTTTTTCTGATAAGAAATCCTTTTTTTGTTGATTTCTGCTTGTAAGTAGAAACAGTTTTCAGTTTGAATGCCTTCAGACTTTCTTTGGTGTGTTTTTCAAGAAAGGGATAACTTTATTGTAATACCCCCTGACAAACGAAGTTTAAAGGGTATATTGGAGTCTCCTAGTGGTCAGTTGGTCTGTTGCAATTTTACCTTGCCTGGAGCATAACTTGAAAACCACTGGATGGTATTTCATTAAACTCCATACAATGGTTAAGCATAATGAGAGAAAGTGGAGTAAAAAAACATCACTCTATCTGACTTTATGACAGATTTATTGCTCTTTGTTACTTTTTCTTGTCCAGAGCATTACTTGAAAACTACTAGATGGGATCTAATAAAACTTCATACAATGGTAAAGCACAATGAGAGGAACTGCAGTCTCAAGAACCATCACACTATTTAGCCAATTACATAGTTATTGCCCTTTGATACTTTTTCATGTCCTGCACATAACTTTTAAAATGCTGTATGGAAATTGATTGAACTTCATACAGCAAAAAGAGGGGAAGTGCATTGTACAAGAACCATTACTTTATTAGGCAATTAGAGAGTTATTGCCCTTTGTCATCTTTTTCTTGTTCAGGCCCCAATTTTTCGAAACTTCTTAAGTCCCTTATAACAGGATTAAGCTAAGCTCACTATTCCTGTTGTTCTATAATATGTGTTATATGTTTTTAAAAATTATATAAGAAAAATCTGTGTGCTAATTAGAAGAAACCATATTTCATTTATCAAAATCCATTATGAGTATGTATTTTGGCTAATTGAAATAAGTGACTTAAGCCTGTTAAGCTTAAGAAGTTTCGAGAAATTGGGGCCAGAGCATTACTTGAAGACTTATGGATGGAATTTATACAATAGTAAAGCACAATGAGAGGAAGTGTAGTGTACCATAACTTTATCCACACCATTGTCAATTGTAGGTGGGAATTCTAAATATTTACTGCCATTTCCTTATGAGGGCGGTGTTCAGGGGTATTAATCACATTCAGTGATAGTTCTAGTTGATCTGAACATATGTACACGTATATAAAAAAAACTAATAACAGGATGCCTAATCAACTTTATAAGGTAAGTTGGTCATGTGATTGTTATCCCAGGTCAGTTCGTCATGTGGCCAGTTCTGCAAACTGACTTCTAAAATAAATAGAAGATTTTTGTATTTATCTCCTTTAAGCAATATCTTTAAACTAAAATAATGCTATGTAGCAATGCTATCTGATTGTGTTACCTAACCCCCCCCCCCCATTCTTTTCTAACATTTTACATTTAAACGGTCAATGATGTCATATTGATGACACAGCTGTTCATAAAACTTCAGTGCACATAGAGGAAACTTTAGGAAATTGGCATCTAAATGTGCTTACTGGACTTATAATGTGTTATTTATGGACATTTGTGGCATATGTGTGTATGATTTATATGTCTGTATTGATTCCCATGCTGATTTTGTCTACAAATTTTGTTTCAATGTTAGTTGCAGTGTTTTTGACTGGCGCCCATTTCCAAATGCTATAACAATGCTTATACATATATATTTTTTTCCCGGAAGTAAAAATAAAATTCCAAATTTCTGTTCTTAATTTTTGTGATTTTTTTTTTAAACATATTTCCTAAAAAAATGAATCCGTAACAGTTTTGTACGGAATCTGTGTATTCAATGCCTTCCTATTCCTATACTCCATCCACAACACCTATTATTCTCCATGTTTGGTCTTTTATCATATGAAAAAATAAGAGCATGTGGTATACTTCACATCATAACTTACAGTTTCATACTTTCATGTTAACTGTTGCTCTGAGAACAAAAAAAAGAAACAATTGAAAACCTTCTAGTGAATTGCTATGACTAAACCCCCCTGATTCTAAATATTGATTCTGTGAAATGATGTAATGAATCATCCCTAATGTATCGATTATGGCCTAGATTTGGGGTGCAGGGCTGCACTTAATATAGGTTCTCATCCACAATTCATGTTGTTTTATTACAATTGTTCTCCATGGTGTACTTTTCAGCGTTTTATGAGGGTTTAGCAATGTTTGTAATGAAATTTGTGTACGGGATTATAAAATTATTTGATGTAGCTTGCTGCCAGATACAATTTGTAGTGCTGTAAGTTGCAATCTTATTGGCATAAACTGCAATAATTGTTTGAATATCTCCCGTTTTTGGACGACGGTAACATAATTCCGCAGATAGTTTATTTAGAACCATTCAGTGTTCTCTTCATAATTGTTCATCATGCACACTTTCATATATGGCTCGTGCTTTGTTCTGTATTGAAACTTATGTATTAGTGGATTTGTTTATTATATGTTTTCTATAAGGTATATAGATACATTGACGTGTCACCTTAAAATATGAAATTGTGTGCTAATCTTAATCTATCTCTTTTTGCTGGTCAAAAAATGTACTTATTAGATTTCATACAAATGATAAAAAAATTGTCTTTAATGTCATATTAATGCAAGTCAATTTATTTTTCCTCTTTTTTTCAGAAGTTGTATTTCATCAGAAGCGTTGACGTCATTTCCAGATACACTGATCAATTCCTTTTATAACCACAAAGCCCATGGAGTGCCCAAGGACGAGATAATCCATGGGAGTTGCTAGACATGTTACAACATCAAAGAATTAATCAGTAAACGACACTCATTGTTGACTTCAAGAGAACTTCTCTCCGCTTACTACATCATGCAGTGAAGAAGTTCCGTTCCAGCTATATCTGACCCAACTGTCATTCCTTACTTCTCTTGTGAAAATATTAAAGTGCATAATTTATTTAAAGAACTTGAACCACTGCAGCAGAGCTTTCTATTGTTCTTTCATAGGGATGATGATACCAGAACATTGGTGTTAATCACATACGCTAGGCTTACAGTGGTAAACAAGTGGTAACTGTTAAGTGTTTAAAGGCAGTTCTTATGTTATTTTACTAAAAAAAGGTAGTAGGAAAAATTAAAAGGGATTGTTAAATTTCTTCAACAAGATCAATACACTGGTGAAGACATCATGAAACTGTTAATATCTTGAGATATTTTCCAAATAGAGACATCTCTTCTTATTGTAAGATTCCTATTCTGAGAAATCATTCCTAGAAATGACAGATTGAAATCGGAGGAAATTATAAATTTATGACTACATTGTCATTTGAATATAAAAATGAAGAAAAAGACTGAAAAGATTCATTGAAAATAAATCAGAATGCATTTACACTTTGAACAAAACATTTCATCACGGACCGAGTGTACCATACACTCTCTGTCATGGATGGGAAAAGTGCCGGACCTGGTGACCAATGGGAGCGGAGAGACTCAGGGCGCAACACCCAGACGCCCCACACGCACTCAGTATTACAGTGAGGGCTGGCTGGCCAGCGGGAATGCTAAAGGCATTGTGGGCGTCACATTTACTGCCAGTCATTGTCGGAAGTATGACCCGCCCAACAGATCAAACTTCAACCTTCGTGGTCATAGAGCAGAGGTAATATTTGTTTGTTGTGTCTTTTCTCAACGAGCTGATGAGTTTTTAATTTACATGTGTTTTTAAATAACGACGTTTTAGTTTACATTAAACTCTTTGTCAGGAAATGCCCCTCGATTGACAGAAACATTGTTAAGCATTGGCATCTGTACAGGTAAAACAAAAGGTATAAGTATGATTTATTTTATGTCGCATAGATCATTGAAATTGCATACATGACACATAAGCTCTGTAGAGCTTTTTAATGACAAACATATATATGTACATTTTTAAAATCTGCTCTGTAAATGTGATAAAGAACCGTTTACATTTCCTGGACTATAACCAGTACTATCATTGACAAAGCTCTGTGTTGGAATAAAGCCTGAGACCATATGATTCTGAGTCAGATACGCTAACCATCCGGCCATCACCACCGATGTATGAAGTGTACTAATTCACAAAAATTGTATTAAGGTCTTATTCCTTGTTTTTGAGGTATTGATTATATTGCGGCCAATACATGGCCTATTGATGTCAAGGGAGAAGTGATTGAATATTTATAATCAGGGTGAGTGTGCCAGTGTAATAAAACATAGAATGGTACAGTTATGCTTTGAACTTTCTATGCATGACAATTCAATGTTAAAAACTGTTGTAAAAAGAAAGTGAATAGGACTATTCAAAAATTGCTTTTATACATTTTTCATTTGAGGGCTAATCTTTAAACAGTTAAAAAACATTGGATGAGTCTTTCAAATTGGACACACAGTCACACTTATAAGGTACAGTGGAAACTCACTAAACCGGATCTCCACAAAACTGGAATCCTCGGGATACCGGACTTTTTTCATAGTACCGGTTTTCCCCTTCTATTTTCAATGTAAAATAATCCCTACAAAACCGGAACATCGGAATTCCAGATAACGGAAAAAAAATCGAGAAAATTTGTTAGTTGTTAACGTAATTTTACCTCACAAAACCGGACGTATATTTGTTCAAACATGTCAAAATGATTTTGTGTATTAGGAATTCGCGAATCGCGTGTCACTTTGTTTTGACAGCCGGTGCGTCGTTAAATATTGCACCTGTGATGTTGTGTTAACTCGATAATCGATAATGATGATTGCGCTGTGGATTGACTGCCACGCGATAATCAAATGATAATCAAACTTGTAAAAAGAAAATTGATTGAAACATTAATTTGTTTGTTGCAGAAAATAAAGAACTAGAAACGGTTATTAAGTGATCATTTTGGAGGGTTGTTTTATCTAAAGACTTCTATGATTGAATCAAATTAGAGCGGTGCGTTAATTAAACTATCAAACATACTTAACAAGCATTAAATTACGCGAGTTGTTTTATTTTAAGACTTGGAAAAAAAGATGATTATAAAAACGCAGAAATGTTTAATAATGTTTATCACTTTTGCATGTGCTTTAATCATGTCTCAACCTCCGTATAAACGTAAAGGTTAACTCAGTTAATATTTTGAGTAAACTTACTCCGTACAACATATTCTCACTAAACCGGAATCCTCACTAAACCGGAAATTTTGCCCAGTCCGAACCTTGTCCGGTTTAGTGAGTTTCCACTGTATTACTCTTAAGTAAACCCTCGAGCCAAATGATGTCAGGGCTAATAAAGGTTTCCTTTTACTAATAACGTTACAACTCTGTGGTGTGCCAAGCTCATTATGCTCATGTCTTATTTATAAGGAATTTGTCCGAGTTCCTAACTGAATTCCTGTGTATGTTTTGCATCTTGTAGAAGCCTTAAATATTGTATGGCAAGGAATCTGGCCTGACTATTTGAACGCTCATACATCAAAGTCTGACCCTTATTTTTTTCAATCAAATATTATCTTGTGATCTGAATAACAGCTTGTGCCATTAGCCTTAGTATGAATATTTGAAAGAGTCACTGTATAATTTTTGTAGCAGTATTACTTTTAAGTGTGAGCTATGGTGACAGAGTGTTTGTTTCTATTGTGATAGATCCATTGTCTGAGTCTGTCATCAACATTTTCCTTCAAACAACCTCTCCTTCTAAATCACTGAGACAATTTCAACCAAACTAAACAAGAATGTTCCTTTGGTGGTCCTCTTTCGTATTCCTTTAATAAAAGTGGTACCATGTAGAACTCTGTTTGCTATGGCAACCGAAAGGAAAAACTTTTAAAGTATTCCTGTCAGAATCAGCTGGCCGGATTTCAACATAATTTCACTGAAACGTTTTTAAGGTGACCCTGTATCAAATTCCCTCAACCTATTGGGATTCATAAAAAAACATGGCCACCAGGGGCAGGGCTAAGTTTTCACTTTATGTCTTGATGAAAAACTTTCAAAATTTTCTTTTCCGAAACCATTGGTTTGATTTCCAAATATTTTCACCAAAAAATCCGTTTTATCAAAATTATTATGATTTTTTTTATTTCATTTTTTTTTTTATTGTTTTACAATCATTAAAGATATTCTGCAAACTTCATGAAATTATTCGCAGTAACAATGTGCTCTTTTGTGACAAGTTATATAACTTATTGTAAGAGTTATGGCCCTTCATAACTTCTTTAAAGAAATACATGTTGTTATACACCTGTAGTTTCATACTATAGGCATACTTGCAGGCGCTGTCCAGTAAGTTTAGAAATCATCAGGAGATGTGATTTAGGGCCATCTTTGCCCTCTTGTTTTATCAAATCATGGTGTTGCGTTGAGAACCTTTATTTCTTTTCAACTTTTACCTGGCTTTATAAATGAAAATATAAAAAAAACATATTAGAAGGAAGTGGTTTAATTTTAAATTAAAATTTAATTTACAGGATACAGATATTTTTGAAAATAACACATTACCTGAAACATTTTGCACATGATCTTACAGTTAATTTAGCATCTTTTTTAACAGAAATGGGTATCCAATGGAATTTTTGTACTTAACATGGAAATTTGCCTGTAATTATCTGGGGAATGCATTCCCTGTAGATGTTTAAGCTTCATTGCATCACTAAATTAGCTTTATAGTTCCATTCAGTTTTATTGCCTGGCATTGCCTTTGAATTTCCCTGAAGATTGCTTCCAATTCAAGCCCCAGAAAACAGTCTATTGATTTCATTAAACTTTAACAAGCAGTTAAGGAGAGCTTATAATACTAATTCACCCTAGCGTTGGCGTCAGCGTCACACCTAGGTTAAGGTTTTGAATGTATTTATCACCTTAAAGTCATTATCTCAGCAAATGCATCATGACTTTTACATTGACACTTTCTACAGATCCCAACCATCCAACCTTCTTAATTAATCAAGTAAGTTATTTCTATCTTGCCATCAAATATAGTTTTTTCCCCTTTTTTATTTGACTTTATCACTTAGAAATTCTAGCTAAGGTTTTACATGTAAGAGCTACAAGGGTTGCTTGTAAAGTAAGTGTACAGGAGCGAATGCATTCCATCAAATATAAATATTAACAATAGCCCTTGTTGTGCAATATATTATTTGGAAGTAAATTTCATTCAAAAATACAGATAGAAAGCCTTTTTTTTCTATATGCAGTTTATAACAACCTACCTGCACGGCACTGAGCAGTTTAGCAGGTCATGGCGCCTTGAAACAAAAAATGTTATTTATTTCAAATACAGTTTATTAACCTGCCTTTATATTGATTATATAAAAGGAGTTCTTATTTGCACAGGTAATGCTGTTAAATACTTTATGGTTTGAGAAATATTCCACCATCAATTTTTAAAAAATAGGCATTTTTTATAGATCATCTTAACTTAAGTTAAGAAACTCTTATTATATTTATATATTTATAAATAATAGATGGTTCTGTTGTAACAAATTATTAAAATGCATATAGGTATCATTGTGGACGTGTCATTATTAAGTATGTGGACTTCCCTTTTGAATGTCTTTCTGTCCTGGACCCGCGAAACAGAGGTTGACAATGTGCCTGCTTATGTATGCATTGGACAATTTTGTCCAGGAATTTTCCGAAAGTCATCTCGAATTGATTGACCTGTCCCCCATGATGGGAGAAACAAAAAATATCGTATCTCGTTTGCATGATAAACATGTAAAGCTAGGGATAAGGAAACGTAATTTGACAGAAGAAATGGATCATTATTTCAGAGAGGGTTTCAGGATGAAATGCGATGTCCCTTGATATTTGGTGGTGGCTTGTGAAGGTTCCAAATGCTGGCTCCAAATAAGATACAGGGTTGTATTCATAAAGCAACTCCGGTAGGATTATCAACTTAGAGTGGATTTTTTATTTTGCTGAGATGAATTTAAAAATATAATAACAATGTTTGCACAAGAAAAATATGCCTGCCAACAAAATGGTCTTAATTATATACCATTGACAAATGAAGTTTGAAGGGGGTATATTAGAGTCACCTTGTGGTTGGTTTGTTGGTTGGTTGGTCAGCCCATTGCAATTTCCCTTGTCTGACATTAACTTTCAAACTACTGGATGGAATTCATTAAAACTGCATACAATGGTAGAACATAATGAGAGGAAATGCTGTGTACAGCAACCCGAGCTCTATTTCAGTTATAAACAAAGAAATTGCCCTTTGTTACTTTTTCTTGTCTGGAGCATAACTGACGGAATTCAATAGAACTTCATGTAATGATAGAACATAATGAATGGAAGTGCAGTCTGTAAGAACCATAACTCTTTTTAGGTTATTACAGAGTTATGTCCCTTTTTTATTTCTTGTCTGGAGTATAACTTGAAAACAATTGGAAGTAATTATGTTAAACTTCACACAACGGTAAAGCACGGTGAGAGGAAGTGCAGTATGTGAGCACCATGACTCTATTTTAGCTAATTACAGAGTTATTGCCCTTTGTTACTTTTTCTTTTCAGCAAAGTAACATTTAGGGTAGAAGGGGTTCACGGCAAGAATGCTGTTCTTGTGAGAATAATTTTTAACCAGGTTTTCAACGAAAACCGGATGATTAGAATGAGGTTGTCATTGGGCGGGCGGGCGGGCAGACGGGCGGGTGGGCATGCGGGCGTCAAACATTGGTTTCTGTTCAATAACTTTAGTAAGCATCGATAGATATTGATGAAACTTGGTGTGTAGGTAGCTTATGGGAAGAGCTAGCTTGGGATTGCTTTTGAGGGGGGTGGGGCTAAGGTCAAGGTCACTGTTACTAAAAATAGAAAAATGGTTTCTGCCCAATAACTTTAGTTAGCATTGATAGATATTGACGAAACTTGGTGTGTAAGTTGCTTATGTGAAGAGCTAGCTTGGGATTGCTTTTGAGTGGGGAGGGGCTAAGATCAAGGTCACTATTACTTAAAATAGAAAAATGGTCAAGTTCACTGTTACTTAAAATAGAAAAATGGTTTCTGCCCAATAAGTTTAGTTAGCATTGACAGATATTGATGAAACTTGGTGTGTAGGTAGCTTATTTGAAGAGCTAGCTTGGGATTGCTTTTAAGGGGGGGGGCTAAGGTCAAGGTCGCCTGTTACTAAAAATAGAAAAATGGTTTCTGCCCAATAACTTTAGTTAGGATTGATAGATATTGACGAAAGTTGGTGTGTAGGAAGCTTATGTGAAGAGCTAGCTTGTGATTGCTATTGAGGGGGGAGGGGCTAAGGTCAAGGTCACTGTTACTTAAAATAGAAAAATGGTTTCTGCCCAATAACTTTAGTTAGCATTGACTGATATTGATGAAATTTGGTGTGTAAGTTGCTTATGTGAAGAGCTAGCTTGGGATTGCTTTTGAGTGGGGAGGGGCTAAGGTTAAGGTCACTATTACTTAAAATAGAAAATTGGTCAAGGTCACTGTTACTTAAAATAGAAAAAAGGTTTCTGCCCAATAACTTTAGTTAGCATTGACCGATATTGATGAAACTTGGTGTGTAAGTTGCTTATGTGAAGAGCTAGCTTGGGATTGCTTTTGAGTGGGGAGGGGCTAAGGTTAAGGTCACTATTACTTAAAATAGAAAAATGGTCAAGGTCACTGTTACTTAAAATAGAAAAATGGTTTCTGCCCAATAACTTTAGTTAGCATTGACCGATATTGATGAAACTTGGTGTGTAGGTAGCTTATGTACAGAGCTAGCTTGGGATTGCTTTTGAGGGGGGTGGGGCTAAGGTCAAAGTTGCCTGTTACTAAAAATAGAAAAATGGTTTCTTCCCAATAACATAAGTTAGCATTGATAGATTTTGATGAAACTTATAGCGAAGGTAGCTTATGTGAAGAGCTAGCTTGGGAGGTGGGGTCAAGGTCACTGTTTCTAAAAATAGAAAAATGTTTTTCTGCCCAACAACTTAGTTAGAATTGATGGATAGTGATGAATCTTAGTGCGAATATAGCTTATATGAAGCTGCAGATTGAACTTGCTCATACAACAAATTAATTGGCTATAATTTCTGATTGCCCATAACAAAAACCTGGTTTCGTCGCATTGCGGCGCTTCTAGTTTAATCTTAGATTTTATTTCAGAGACATAAAAAGACAGGCAACATTGAATGAAAAAGTAGGTAAATTAATCAATGAATAAAAAGTCATGGCAAACATTGGGTAAATTTCACCAACCAAGCAATGTAAGGTACCAGGAAGCACTAGCATGAATAACATTTAAACAGTACCCTATTGTTTTTTATAATTACATCATAATTCTAAACAAAAATTTCATGCCATCTTTGCAACAAGTGAACAGCTTTTTAACTAGTATGTCCATCCTTTCCACTACAAGACATGGGGTGCCAGTGGTCCAGTGGTATAGGTTTCTGCCTCTTACTTAAGTAGTTGTGGGTTCAATCCCTAACTGTGTGAAGGTGGTCTTGTGGTTTGAGGTGTTTGCCTCTCACCCAAGTGGTTTTGGGTTTGTTTATCCCCACCAGTAGTACATCCTCATTCCCTTATGAAAATGACACAGTACTGGTTTCTGCCAAGGAAACTGACCTGAAAGTGATTTTTAAGCTATCAGCTTTGGTCACAATCTGACAGGTGCATCTTATGAAATATTCATAAGACATGCAAGAAATTGTCAGTCATCTGACAGACCATGGACCTGATCAGATCTATTTAATTATTAAATTGTATTATTGGAAAATAAGAGAGCTCTACCAATAAAAGTGCATTACCATTAAGAATGAGGGAGCATTAACAATCAGGGAACATTACCAATAATGGAGCAATACCATTAAGAGGACATTACAAATGAGGGAGCATTACCAATCAGGGAACATTACCAATAAGGGAGCATAACCAATAAGGGAGCAATACCATTAAGAGGGCATTACAAATGAGGGAGCATTACCAATCAGGGAACATTACCAATAAGGGAGCATTACCAATAAGGGAGCAATACCAATAAGAGAGCATTACCAATGAGGGAGCAAAACCAATCAAGGAACAATACTAATAAGGGAGCATTACCAAAAGGAGAGCATGACCAATAAGAGAGCATAAGAAAGCATAACCATTAAGAGAGCATTACCAATAAGAAAGTATTACAAATAAGAGAGCACAAGAGAGCATTTCCAATAAGAGAGCTTGAAAAGCATTACCATTAAGAGAGCATTACCAATAGAAGATCATTACCAATAAGGGGACATAACCAATGTTGCATCATAACCAACAAGGGAGCATTACCAATAAGGGATCATTACCGACAAGGGTGCATTTCCAATAATGGAAGAATTACCAATAAGGGAGCATTACCAATGAAGGAGCATTACCAATCAGGGAGAATAAGAGAGCATTATCAATAAGGGAGAGTAAGAGAGCATTACCAATAAGAGAGGGAATTGAACAGGGAGGGTCACCAATTAAGGAACAGTACCAATGGTGTTAAATTATGATGCTGTCTGTCCATGCTGGAGAGGTTGATCGCCAATTTTTTGTTGTTGAAAATAGATGGAATAGGCTGCTAAGCTTCAAGATTATGTAACAGAAAGTCACATGTTTCATTATCTAATGTAGATTAATAGACTTGTCTTCTGTTGCATGTTATGTACTTTATTATCCCCCGCCTAATCGAAGCGGAGGGGGATATTGTTTTGGCGTTGTCCGTCAGTCCGGAACCATATCTTGGTAGGCATTGATCAGAAAATGTTCAAACTTGATCAGAATGTTCCCCTTGATCAAATTTCGACTACTTGTAAAAGTGGGTCACATGGGGTCAAAAACTAAGTCACTAGGTCAAATCTTAGAAAAATCTTTGGAACAAACTAGAGGCATTATACATGGTCAAATATTCATGAAACTTAATCAAAATGTTTTCCTTGATGAACTTTTGGACGTATATAGAACTGGGTCACATGTAATCGAAAATTAGGTCACTAGGTCAAATCTTAGAAAAATCTTTCAGGAACCATATCATGGTAATGATTAGTCATTATGTTTTAACTTGGTCAGGATGGACCACTTGTAAAAGTGGGTCACATAGGGTCAAAAACTAGGTCACTAGCTCAAATCTTAGAAACATCTTTGGAACACATTAGAAGCATTATGTATGGTCTTCTATTCATGAAACATGATCAGAATGTTTTCCGTGATGAACTCTTTGACATGTTTAAAACTGGGTCACATGTGATAAAAAAAATAGAAAACTGGGTCACATGTGGTAAAAAATTAGGTCACTAGGTCAAATCTTACAAAAATCTTGTCCGAAAGCATTTCATGGTAGTGATTGGTCGGATTATGTTCATACATGTATTATTGAACACATGATAATAAATATATGTATTTTATGATGATTTACTTCCATCAACTTCCATTAAAATCGATTATGAAAGGTTATAATCAATAATCACCAACAGGAAGCTCCTATGAGCTTGAAAATTACACACAGTGAACATGATCAACAGGTATCTTAAAATGTTTTATTTCCACTATTTACTGTTATCACTTCAGACATATCTTAACTTTCACTTTCAAATCATTCAAATTCATAGAAACTATTACAAATTATTTTACTCTATATACAAGACTTTTATTTTAAATAATTCCTAACAGACTCAAACTTATATCTTATGTTCATAACAGTCCATTTCTCTGCAGCCATATTACATGTTAATATAGGAATATTCCACCTACTTTTCATTTCCAATCCATGAACTTTGCCTAATCAGGCGGGGGATATCAATTCACCGAATTTGCTTGTTTGTATAAAATTCATAGTACAGAGGTCTACCCTTGCAATAGCAATATTGCCATCAAACTTTGTCTTGTGTTGACAGCCTGGAATAACATTGATCAGTCATCCTGACTGGAAGAAGTGGAAAAGTATAAATTCACTTTTTATGTTTAATCAACATGTTATGTATTTTTATGGACGTATTTGTATGTTGCTGTCTGGCGCACATAGTATTGTCCAACTTATTAGACTATTGTCAAACCATGAACTAACAAGAACTACTGAAAGGAAATAAATCTTGTGCTTGATTGTAAAGTTTGTGTATTGCAGGTTACACTGGTACGTTGGAATGAGCCCTACCAGAAGCTTGCCACATGTGACACGCAGGGAATCATCTTCGTATGGATCAAACACGAGGGGCGCTGGTCCATCGAGCTTATCAATGACCGCAATTCACAGGTTTGTAGCATTTAAAAAACATGTGGTAAATTTCTCTATTGAGACTAAGATTAATTTGAATGCTTTCTTGATGGCATAAAATGATGTGGCCTTAATTGTGTTTTGGGGTAATAGGAGTACTGGTTGGAACTACTCTATGTAAGGAGGTAACAGGAGTACATGGATGAACTACTTTATGTTTTGCGGTAACAGGATGATTGTGAACTTCATCTTATACTGCCTTGGAAAGGTGACTTTCTCAAAGAAAGTGTAGCATTTTGGGGTTATTGAAGAGATCAGTTTGACTGTTTCATAAGCTAGTATTTTGATAGTTACTCCTTAGAATGATCTGTTAGACCTAATCTTTTATTTATACCTTTTCCCTTTCATACACTCTTGCTGTGATGTTATCTTCCAGTTTCTGTGACTACATTGGCATTGTTTTGTAGTTTAAAAGCTGATCATATTTGTACACAAACCACATGTAGTGATAAAGTGTGAATAGGTCTAGAATATGCTTGCTGCCATAATATGATTGGATAATTAAATGGATCTGATCATGTCCATTATCTGTCAGATAACTGTCAATTTCTTGCATGTCTCTTGAATATTTCATGATGTACCCATCTCATATTGACAGTTTTAGAAATGATGACATCAATTCCTTCTTGTTATTGTGAAACTAGTTTTTATTTCAAAAGATTCAGTTTTATTGTAGTTAAGTTACTCCCTACATATGTTTAAAAGCCTTGAAATAAATACTGGATGCGTAATTCAGAGGCAATAATGTCGAGAATTTTATGTACAAGTATGTTTTAAAATATAAGCTTGTCTTAAATTTAAGAGAAAAACATTCAATATGAAACTGGATTTCATATAAAAGTGTGATAAAAATAAAATTACTGATAGCACGTAATAGCTGGCGTTAGTTTAAGCACTAGTTTTATTATGAAAAATAAGAATAAGTAGATCTTAGATATTTTGATCTTCTCATAAATTACTTGTTGGTGCACATGTCACTTCCCTCATCCGCAGTCTTCATCAACATTCCCATATGTAAAATCAAACTGATTGTTAACAGTTGAGCCCCTGTGTGGGCATCCGATTTGCATAGAATCACCCAGTTACCATTTGTTTGCAAATGCTGATCAAGTGCAGACAGAGTGCTGTCATGCATTCATTATGAGAATGGTACTTCTATGTAAAGCGCTGTCAGGCATACATCATAAGAAAAGTACTTCATGATAAGTGCTGTCATGCATACATTAGGAGAAGTGTACTTCATGTTAAGTGCTGTCATGCCTACATCATGAGAATAGTACTTTATTTTAAGTGCTGTCATGCTTACATCATGAGAATAGTACTTCTTGTAAAGTGCTGTCATGCTTACATCATGATTAGTGTGCTTCATGTATTAAAAGTTCTGTCATGTAAAGTTATGAGAAGTGTTTTTCATGTTAAGTGCTGTCATGCATTCATCATGAGAATGGTACTTAATGTTTAGAGGGCTATACACCAGATTGGCACCAAAAAAAGTTTTTTTCTGTAACGAATCTCAGAAAACTATTTAATAAAATGTTTTACTCTTTAATATCATAATTGTAAAAAAAATACCGAAATGTAAAAAAAAATTGAGTCGGAGACCGGGTTCGAACTGGTGTCGCCAAAATTGCAGTCGAGTGTTGTACCCACTGTGCCACGAAGGCTTACCCTAAACGGTTGGAATATTGAAGCCATAGACCTAACTTGATAATATCACATGGTAACATCGACTAGCCAATCACGCATAAGGAATACATTCAAATAGGTAAACATACCTTGTAATCTTTTTTTAATGAATACGAAAAAATTGTGAAAACTAAATTAATTGTAAACTATGCGGTACTTCAGTTAGTAAGTTTCAATGCATTGTACACATCGATACCAAGTTTATGTTAGTTTTCAACAATTTTCTTTTTATTTCATCATACAGAGTACAGCCCCTTTAAGTGATCTCATGCATACCTTATGAGAGATAAGTGCTGTTATATATAGAGAATGAGAATGATACAAGTTAAGTGCTGTCTTGCATAAATCATAAACTGATACTTTGTGTTAAGTGTTGTCATGCATACATCATTTGAATAGTACTGTAATATGTTAAATGCTGCCATGCATACAAAATGAAAATGGATACTTAATGTTAAGTGTTGTCATGCATGATTCATGAGAATGGTTGCTTCATGTCAAGGGCTGTCATGTAT
The DNA here is from genome assembly GCF_026914265.1 of Mya arenaria. NCBI lineage: Eukaryota > Metazoa > Mollusca > Bivalvia > Myida > Myidae > Mya > Mya arenaria. Next base: position 83,322,843 of record NC_069127.1, on the reverse strand, counting down.
ACATCATGTTTAAGTGCTGTCATGAACACATCAAAAGAATGGAGGCCTCATGTCAATGGCTGTCATGTATACATCATGTTTAAGTGCTGTCATGAACACATCAAAAGAATGGAGGCCTCATGTCAAGGGCTGTCATGTATACATCATGTTTAAGTGCTGTCATGAACACATCAAAAGAATGGAGGCCTCATGTCAAGTACTGTCATGTATACATCATGTTTAAGTGCTGTCATGAACACATCAAAAATGGAAGCCTCATGTCAAGGGCTGTCATGTATACATCATGTTTAAGTGCTGTCATGAACACATCAAAAGAATGGAGGCCTCATGTCAAGGGCTGTCATGTATACATCATGTTTAAGTGCTGTCATGAACACATCAAAAGAATGGAAGCCTCATGTCAAGGCCTGTCAGGTATACATCATGTTAAGGGTTGTCATGTATACATCATAAGAATGGAAGCTTCATGTTAGTTATTGTCAATCAAATATTACAAGAGCGATACTATTCATGTTGTAGAGCATTCATGTTTTAATTCACCTAAAACTGAAGTGCACACATCAAGTCAAACAGATTTGTGCGTGCCATACATTGCATGGCCTTTGTTTTACATTCCAGGTGACAGACTTTGCGTGGTCACATGACGGGAACATGGCGTTGATCTGCTACTGTGATGGTTTCGTGCTGGTGGGTTCGGTGGCTGGACACCGGTACTGGTCATCTGTGCTGAACCTGGACAACACGTGCATCACGTGTGGGGTCTGGTCACCAGATGACCAAAAGGTGGGTTATAATTGTACACGGATTTAATTATTGTTGTGTTAGGGTTTGCATTAGTCTAGTGTATTTTAAATCAGATAAGCTTTATTGTGATGACAGGCCCCAATTTCTCTAACATTTTTTTATTCGCTTAAACAAGATCAAACTAAGATCACTGGTTTTTAGCTGGTATATTTTGTGAATATTTCTCGTTTGAAAGAGTTTTGAGATTATTAAAGACACTCATGACAAACTACTTTTGGTTATGTTCAATTTAAAGTTAGCTTGTGGTTTGGCTTATTGAAATAAGATACTTAAAAACCTGTTATTTTAAGATATTTCCAGAAATTGGAGCGTTATAAAACATATCCTATCTCTTTGGGAGGAACTGTTAAAACTCAGTCAGCAAATCATTTTTTAACTATCATGCAATGCATTTTAGCTTGCTCCTAATTAATGCATACATGATCAGCTTTTACTGTTTTGGAACAGTTCTTTAATCTTCATTCTATGTCTTGAACTTCATTTCATGAGTATCTGTTTAATTTTTGTATCAAGTTGAAAGAACATGTCATTCCTCAGATGAAAATAAGATAAACGCATGAAACATTTTCTTCCTTGAAAAGCTGAGAATATGATTGTATAACTCCCTGAATATTTATTTACCTTAGCTCTTATATGAGATTAATTTAACAAAAAAGAAGCTTTTTCTGCAAAGAAAGAATCGCTGGTATGTTTATGTATTAAACACTATCCCTATGTGGCTCACATTTGAATACCAGGAATATTCTCCGCAAAATTGGAAGCTTTGTTGTTTGTCCTGGAGGAGATTATGTCAGTCTCGTTCATCAAAATTGGCCATCATTTTCCCTGTGCGAGCATCCATTTAGCAAATAAAACATTGTTGTTCTTACTGGTGACACAATATTAAGAAAGTTGCTAACACAGTGTCATAAATCATTATTGTTTCATGGGAATCAGATTATCTAGAAAGAGAAATTTAACAAGAAACGCCATGAACTTAAATTGTAATGAATTGTTTTTACAATTAATAGTTTCTGTAAAGGATAGCAGTATTACTAATATTCGGTCCAGGGATAGATTACTACTTAACTGTCAGTTTTCATTAGTAATTCTGTCAAAAAATAAAGAAAATTACTTAAATGTTAATGCCTAATAACAAACAAATTAATACTTTCCTCTGTTTCTGTGCGCTTGTGAAACATGGCAGACCCACGGGAATCACTCTGTCCGGCGTCACTGTCCCACTTTTGTTTTCCGATAAATAACTTTTGTTTGACTGTGGAATAGAGTCTCAAAACTTGATATGCAGTTTGACCAGGTTTAAGTAGTACAGTATAATAGATGACCCCTATTATAATTACTATTGGGGTCAATAGATCAAGGTGTCCAAATTTAAAAAAAAAATGTGGGTGCTTCCAACAGGGAATCCAAAATTCTAGATTTTTGGTAAATAATGTAAAAATAATTACATTTTTTAAGTCATGTTATCTAGCAAAACCATGATTATTCAACCTGCTTTTGATTGTAACAATATCTTGGTTTTATATTTCAATTAATCAGGGGTTTCAATAAGCGGACGTAGACGTATTATACGTCCGGAAAATCGCCAAAAACGTCCCAGAATTTGACCCCGGGTGTTTTAAAATTCCTTATAATAGCCTTGTACGCCTCTTTTAAATATGCCGTACTGCCCTTTCATCTTCCCATAAGCCTTGTACGTGTCATATGACAGCTTATTGTGTGTAAGGAGCAGATGACCTGTGTATTCATAAACGGCCATCTTCTAATCCGATAATTAGGAAGAGCCAATTAGTGTAACATCGCCAGGAGGCGGAGCTATTGAATGTCAGCCAATCAGAATATACAATGAGAACTCGTTCATTCAAAGATGAAAGTTCGTAAAATACAATAGAAAACGCGAAGGGATGGTGAAAAATGTTGTCAAGCACTATTAAACCTTTTAAAATAATTGATAATTGTATTGTACAGACGAGACTCGCTATTTTAAATATTGTTGATTTGAAGCAGACAGTCACTTCCGATTTGTAGACATAGGAAAGCTGGCGCTAACACAATCAAATACATCAATTTATCATTAAATGTTTTGAAAGTGTATTTGTAAAATATTCATGATGAACATTTCTTTGTAACCTTCAAAATATTTTGATGCTATATGTCGCGTTTACCTATCATGTCTACGATCATGTCAAAATTCTGCTGAAACCGCCATTTTGTCGGAACGATTTTCGGAGTTATTTTATCAATGTTCTATGCTATATAAGTGGGTTTTTTAAGCAAGGGCAGTGATTTTTATTGTCATTTTATTCTAAAACATCAACATATTACGAATAACTTTACCAAAGACAATTAAATAACAGCCAGGCTGAATGTAACATTTGTACCCAATCCCTATCATACCAACTAAAATTCGTCCCCTACATATTTGTTTTTTTTGTGTGTATTTATGCCAGTATGATTGTTTCAAATGCTTAACTGTCTGTTGTTTTTTTTGTTTTTATTTTACATGATTTTTAGGAGAAAAATGAGACATTGCACTAAAGAAGAATCTGGACAAGTACAGTCATATGACCACAGCGAGAAGACAAATTTTAATTTTGATATTTAAACACACCCTTCTAAATTCCGTGAAAAGGAACCACATTTTGTACAAGTCTGAAAATCATGGAAAATGATTTAAATTGAGTATGAAAACAAAACATTCTACGAGGAAACCCCACAAACCTTGTGACAGGGGTGGACCCCTCCCACACCCACCCCATGCACCCCTACGCTAGACCCTTGTAATGGTTAAATATATAAACAATAAACATAAATATAAACATTTTGAATTGTGCATCAAATGCGCTATTTTACCTACAAATTCTATGAACATTCCTAAAAATTCCTGAAAATCAGACATGAAATCCTGATTTTGGGTCTTATTGAAACCCCTGATTAATATAATATTATGTATTTGTAAAAAAAATGATCTGTAAGCCAGTATTCAAGTTGAAAATAGAGTTGGGTAAAGAAGAATTTAGTTTTGCCAACAATGACATTCCTAAGTTTAGATGTTTGAAATTAGGACCAAAATCCTTTATTGAACTCATGCCCTGCGCTGTAATCATACAAGTTTACTTAATTGAAGAGTCGGTCTCCAACTATTGCCTTACTTCTTGTAAGATAAAAAGTTTTGATTACTTTAATGCATAGGCTTTTCTTTGAATCAATCGTTTCCGTTGGAGACAAAACCGTAATGGAATTTTTCAGGGTTTATTGCCAGTATAGGTTTTGGTCACCCTTATGTGATTCACTTTTAGAGAATCACAGTTCTTGTTGGAAGTCGTAAACCCTGCCGTGATCGGAGGGAAATTAAGATTTATAGTGAGATGTGTGTAAGAAGAAAACATGTAATTAAGTTTTGCTTAGCCCTGAAATGGAGAAAGTGAATTGACAACCATGAATTGTATGGGAAAGTGTTTTTTGTGAGAAATTTGTCTTGCACAATGTATAGATTTTTGCAGGAAGTTTTTTGTTTTTGTCTATTTTAAAGTGATATGAATTAGGCTTCCCAGATGTTGATGCACAATGAATGCATTGCAAACCTCTTTATTTTGGTAAACCATATTTATTTTTTACCAGGATGACATATGTTCCCATTTCTCAAGTTAAAATCAGTGTTTGTCCGTAAACCCATTTGTAACATAAAGATTTTCCAGTGTGAGAGTGGTTTTCAGACCGCAGACGTAAGCAAAATAATAATTCTCTATTTCTGTCAAACTTTCTTTGTAAAGAAGCAGTTCCTTTTAAATTTATAACATTTCTTTTGGCAGATGTAAATGAGTTGTCTGCATGCAATTTTAAAGGAATGAAATGGAAATAATTAAATTATTTGATATAATTTTTCAACAATTTAAACAATTTTGAGGTAGAGAAACTTTTGTAAGCAAACTGTAACGGTTTGAAATGTACCAGTATAGACAGTTCAGAAAATTATGGATTGTATTTATAAATAGTGTTGGTTTTGTGAGACAATATGATATGCTATGTTAGCAGTATCTTCTTGTATGTAAATTATTTGTGGTAGTTTGCTTTCTTCCATTCTGCAAAACACCCTACGCTCAGGTCGAGATGAACCTATCTTACACTCTTGGCCATGGAAGATACTTATAGTCTCAAGATGTAGGGCTTCCATTTTGTAATTATTTATTTCTTAGATGGACTGACAGCCATGCTCCATTTGGACTGACAGCCATGCTCAATTCAGACTGACAGCCATGCTCCATTCAAACTGACAGCCATGCTCCATTTGGACTGACAGCGATGCTCAATTCAGACTGACAGCCATGCTCCATTCAAACTGACAGCCATGCTCCATTTGGACTGACAGCGATGCTCCTGTCAGACTAACAGCCATGCTCAATTGGGATTTACAGCCATGCTCCAGTCAGACTGACAGTCATGCTCCAGTCAGGCTGACAGCCATGGTCCAGTCAGACTGACAGCCATTCTCTAGTCAGACTGACAGCCATGCTCCATTTGGACTGACAGCCATGCTCCAGTCAGACTGACAGTCATGCTCCATTTGGACTAACAGCCATACACAATACGGACTGACAGCCATGCTCCAGTTGGACTTACACCTATGCTCCAGTCAGATTGACAGCCATGCTCCTTTTAGACTGACAGCCATGCTCCATTTGGACTGACAGCCATGCTCCTGTCGGACTGACAGCCATGCTCCATTTGGACTAACAGCCGTGCTCCAGTCAGACTGACAGCCATGCTCCATTCGGAAGAACAGCCATGCACCTGTCAGACTGACAGCCATGCTCCATTTGGACTAACAGCCATGCTCCATTCGGACTGACAGCCATGCTCCATTCGGACTTATAGCCATGCACTAGTCTTGATTAACCTTATGATGAAACATTATTAGTCTTATGCTGAGGTGGTTAACATTTGCATTATCACAATAGCTACATTAGCTTCAATGTCATGCATGCTTTAATCCATCTTTGTAAACTACTACCCACTACTCTTTCTCCCGCAGGTGATGTTTGGCACCACAGATGGGCAGATAATTGTAATGTCGTCCACTGGCGCGATGATCACCCAGATTACGATTCTTGATGGCATGGAGATTACCTCCCTTCTCTGGTCCTGTGAGAAGTTCAAGATGGAGGAAAACAGCAGAAAGGATTCTGTCGTTACCGTGGCTTCAGACAGTGGTGAGTTACTTGACATAATGCAAGATATTGATTATCATTAAATTTAGTATTGAAAATTAGGCTCGTATATATTCTGGCTCACATAATTATATTCAGGCTCATATATATTTGTGTGTTTCCTGTGTAGCAGGTCAGCTATGTACAGATCATGTCTTCAGGCATCACCTTCGTCGGCATCATCGTTGTTTGCAGCTTCATAAATTTTTAATCTAAAATAAAGCATTTCTCTTCTAATCTCTATCAAACTTGGTAGCAATATTTATGGGTATAATATCTCAATATGAGCAGTTGACACATGCAGTTATTTTATTCCTCTCTAAAATCATTAAAGCTGTATGTGATACAGAGTGAGTTTATTGCATTTTTCTTATTAATCCTTATTTTTTTTTTAAATTGTAGAACCTCAGATTACCCAAGTGTGAATCAAGGAGACTGCCCTGTGCTTAATGTTCTATTGTGAATTATCTTATATGACTGAATAGAAGACATTGATGCCAAAATCATCTTATTCTGAGACAAAAAAATAAAAAAAAATAATGTCAAAACTGTCAATCTATGAGAGTGTAGCTTTCAGCACCCCTTTACACTGGTTTAACCAGTAGTATTTTACATGAATCAAAATTATTTTAATCTTAAAGGAGAAGAGGGTAAGAAAAAAAGTCTCCGCACACACATAGCGCTCTCATTACCTTATCATCTGGATGCTTGCACATCAACAACTTGTAAGCAGCATCCCCCATAGTGATTTTTTGTTTGTCAAAATAAAAGTATTTTACCTTAAGGCCACACCAAATTAATGTTTAGTTCCTCGGATTTTTGCCGGAAAAAATTGGAGCGAGCGAGCGAAAAAAAAATAAAAAAAATTTGTCAGTTTTTATAAAAACCGAAGCGAGCGAAGAGCGAAAAATATATTTTTCCTTATATTCAATATAAATAAGAAAGATTGTTCAAAATAACTGCCCTTAAACCCATTTTAATGCCATTTTGAACTGAACCTCTAATGGACATTGGGAAAATGTCGGAATACATACTATTTATTCATCCGTGTTTAGTACAAACATTTTATGGATTAATCTAATTTCTTAGATAATTAAAACGTACTTTAATATGACGATCATTCATAATAATAAATAACCCTGCTTTTAGTAAAGAGTTTGAAACGACTTATATAAATCTACCTGAATTAGTTTAACATAATATGCAACTGTATTTAGACATAACTTAGGATTGATTTTGGATTTGTAAAAAATGATCACTTACACACTGGCATCAGCAAACATCAGACTCCATATAACATAGACTAAATTTTGTTTTTATTATCACAGGAAATGCAATGACATGTGCTTATTAAAACAAAAAGAACAAGGGTATTTTTCAGAGTACTTTTTTGGTTATTTAGATGTTTTTATGCACCAGCCAATTGTATATGCCCCCCCCCCCAAGTCCGGAATAGCGGGGACTTTGACTTCCGTCTCTCAAAACCCAGTTAAAATACCCGACCTGCAGGGACACACTGCTGGTAAAATCCCTGCCAAATGGCCTCCGCAACCTGAATACCTATTTGAGGACCATTCCCGACTATTTTCAATATGAAGACAAAACCACATTCACTAGGCACTGCGGGGCCACCTGAAAGGTAAAAACACAGCCCATTGCCGCTGCTGTCCCCGGTAAACCCCTGGAACAAGGGCGAGGGGTGGGCAGGGCAGTGGTTACAATTGGTGCATTACAATCCCGGATTATGTTGCAAATAAAAACAAAATATAAGGTGATAAACTTAGGCTTACTTATGTTGAGGTATATCCATACCAGTGTTTATATCGCTATTTGTTCAAAACTGTTGCTTTGTCAGAATTTGATCAAAAATGAGCTTGATACATCAATTTGGACCAAACAATGACTCATGTTCCAGTTAAGTTGACCTGTGTCATCTTCAGCATCGTTGTAACGAGGTAACATTTTGGTCCCTTGTATTATGACTTGAATAAAATAGTACAAAGTTGATCATTCCGATTTCCATTTAAAACGAGTTACTAATTACGCAATATAATCGCTAACAGTGTCAGATACATATGCTTTATTGCATAATGATTGCTTTAAATAATGTTCTGTTAGTGCATGAGACGATCAACAATGGCTTCAAGCATGCTCAAAACATATTTATTGTCCAAAATAAGATATAATTTCCAAATTTCCAAAATTTCGAGCCACATTGTTTATACCGGAAGCGGCCATTTTGATTGAATTTATTGAAACCCATGCTAAACGATCGATATACAGTATAAAAACACTACCCATCGGTAACTTCCCTTTACAAAAACACGAAAACTAGCGTAGAAAAATTATACTTGATTATTTTTAGCCTTTTAATTAATTATTACCTGAAAAAAAATCTGCTTGGCGATCAAAATGGAGGTGCGGGCGCACAAAAAAAATAAAAATATTTTTTTTACATTTTCAAAAAAATAGGAGCGGTAAATCCGCGGAACGAAATATCAATTTGGTGTGGCCCTAAACATAAATCTTGATGTGAATAAAGTTTATGCCCCCATAAAGGGAAAATATAAACAAAATTAACCCTTTCCCTCATGTCAAATCAGCCATATTAGGCCTGCTACTGCATGGCTTATCAGTACATTGATAACCAGTAGCCAATAGATAATAAGCCCCTATAAGTACCCCTACTGCATAGGAGATTATTGGAGAATATTGAAAAATTGCCCCCTATGCATTTCTAACTTATTTTTCTAGTATATCTTTTGGTTTAATCAATTATAGTTCAATATAAAGTTTGTAGGTAAATGAATTTCCGATCCAGTGGTATAATTTTTATTCTGTTGTCTAAATTATTTGGTTGAATATTTATAGAGAAACACAACTCCTGCGAAAATTGAAGATGTTTCAATTGATTTCATATTATACTATATTTCCTTTGACACCTATGCATAACAACTTTAATATTTTGTAGTATTTCTTTTGATTAAAATAATGTTAGAAATTCAAATAATGAATATAGTATTTGTAGTGTATTAAATTTCGAATCTAGTGATCATAGTTTAATCTAAAATGCTTTGACAATAAACAAATATTCAAATCACAGAAATCATGCATTGTTAAAAAATAAACACAATTTAATTGGGTAAACAACAAATGTTATTTCAGATTCATTATTCTCATAAATAAAATGTGCATGTCCGTTGTTTTGAAATGAATTGAATAAAATAATAGTAAATATCAAAATAAAAGGCTGGGATGCTACTGGCACAGTTTTAAAAACTTTGGGAACGTACTAGATATTGCCCTGAACAAGCCGAACAACTCGATTTTTTAATAGTCAGAATCGCTATTTAAATTAAATTTAGTGATTCCGTAATAATATTATAATTAAAATCTGTCAACACAAGGCAATAAATCAAGGTCTGAAATGCATGGACAATTACGACAACATTCTTGTGTATTTATCGAGATCGAGAGAACGCGTGTTTTAACAGCTGTCAAACTGGGTCATATCACATATAATTTTATTATTATCCGTGTATTTACAACGAAATACTAACTTTGATTATCAGACGTAAGGGGACAGTTTTATTACCGGATTAACATTCCATTTTTGGAAACAGAAGTGACAAATGACATGTGTTTATTCAAGCCAGACTCTTGTTTACTACATCGTAAATCAGCCATTTTGACACATTTCTAAACCATGACAGGTGACGACATTAGCGCGTGATCAATAGGATATATTTATATGATATTAATTATTGGTAGTTTTAAATAGCTAGTGACGTGTATGGGGATTTTCCATTAAAAACCGAGACAAGCACGCGTCAAGCATGCGCTGTGAACTTTTAAGGCGTGTTTGACCTCTGTCTCTTTTAGTTGCGATTTTCCGAAAATCTTGAATAGTAATATCATCTTTTTTCATTATTTATATAATTATCGATGTTTATATTACACAAAAATGCATTTGTTGCGAAAAAATAAGCAACAGATATGTTAATAAATGACCGTAAATAAGCATGGCACATTTTGGAACAATCATGCGGGAATCGATAAAGGGACAATTTGGAACAATCATGCGGGAATAGATAAAGGGGCAATTTGGCACAATCATGCGGGAAAGGGTTAAGTAAAAGTATTTGACAGTTTGAAATAGCATCTGTCAACTTGGAGTCCAATGTTGGGCTGTTTGTTGGGGTGAAATTGTCTTTTATTGTTAGTTTGAATTCAATTGAAGAGGAATGTTATATACAAAAACACCATAACTATTGTTTCACAACATGAGAAATAACACAAACTGACTTGACATATATATTTATTAATTTCTTTCATACTTGCAAGGCACATTCAATGTGAACATATTGCATTTGCATGGCACATACATATAGACATAGTAAACAGAAACAAAGCAAAAAGAACATAGAGAATAGCTATATGTGGAGATATTTTATCGCAATGTTACTCTGCTAGGTTATGCTGTCGTCAGAGTATAGGAGGAAAGAATCCCAAACGGTATGTCACCGAAATGTGTTAACAAAGTAAACCCTAATGCTGTGGTTATGATAATGTATTGCGTAATAATATCCTTGATCCATATTCTTCACAATTTCCGCAAATGATCAGTTCCAAAAATTTCTAATAACAAAAAAATAGGGGATACAGTACACAGAAGAAACCTAGTGTTAACTATTCTGGCCCCTTATTGCATTTCAATATTTTAAAATTGTAACCAACAGCATTTAATGAATATATTCGGCCGGAAACTGCGAAATCCATCCTCCTAACCCAGGTTCAACTTCATGGTCAAGGGAGATAAATCCTTTCATAGATTACTAGAGTGATTCATCTTGCTCGGTTCATCCAGAGTTAAAACTACCATATGAATGGCATGCCACCTAGAACTGTCTGCCGCAACAGATTTGTGGGAGCACTTCTAAACTCAACTAATCTGTAGCTATTATTTTTGTTTTATTAGAAATGGATAAAACAAAAATGACAATAAAACATTTTTTTTTTATCCCATGCTCAAGGACAGTTAAGGTTTTGGATTTTCTAAGATATTTCAATTTCTTTCATAAGTTCCAGCTATATGTTGTAAAGTACATCCAAGTTTTCCATCATGAATGAGCACAGAATATGAGCTGTTTCATAAGAGGTCAGTCATTAGGAATGTCATAAAAAACTCTTTCACAGCACATACAAACTGTTAGAAAGGGCGGGAAGTACTTTTAGTATACTTTTTTTTAGTAGGATTGTTCATTAAAATATTCATGGTTAATGGCAAAACTGTGATGGCAGGTGGCCAAATAGGCGTGTATATTTGATAATGTTTTTTCCGTGTTATAAATATAACCACTCTTATTAGATCTTCATGAAACTTGGTCAAACTCTTTGTTAGAATTATATTTAAGACCAGTGTCAATATGAATCATCTGTGGGGGAAAAGAAGGTCACTAGGTCAAATACTAATATAAATTTTGTGTAAAATTTCCTAATATTGCATTGAAAAGTTCAACGTATTTATCCAATCTCAAAGAAACTTGGTCAGAATATTTCTCGGAATGATCATATCAGGTCATAAGCTCTAATCAAGCAAAAAAAAACAGGGTCATAAAATCAACAGTTTTTATCAAATCTTCATGAAACTGGGTCAGAATATTTCTCAGCATGATGTATAGGACCAAAAATTTGTGAGAATATTGGGTGATAAACTTAATACCATAGAATGTCACTATCAGCAGCCACCATATTTGTTTTGAGGGTTTTTTTAATCTTGAAAATGGCAAAGGTCATTAAATAGTACAGCACATGTACATAGGTAATGAAATTGATTAAAATAACTATAATAACAATTTGGGTGTTCCTGTCAATGAAGGCCACGTCGTCGATGATTCATGTCATGTTAACATTGTCAACTTAAGGTAAGTATTACTAACATGTGGTATAATGTGACAAACAAGTTGTCACTGCCATCACAACATTTTGTATGATATTACTATAATATTTACACCTGAGCTTCCATTCCTTAAATGAACTGTCGTTTGGCAATTGCGGTTATCATCTGTTAAACGCAACATCTTCGGATATGTTCGGAATTGCGAATCATCGCATAACAATATACATGAACACTATTGATCTTGTTATCCCCCGCCGAATCGAAGATTTCGGGAGGGGGATATTGTTTTGGCGTTGTCTGTCTGTCATTCCGTCCTTCTGTCCGTCCGTCCGTCCGGTACCATATCTTGGTAGGCATTGATCAGAAAATGTTCAAACTTGGTCAGAATGTTCCCCTTGATCATATCTCACCCTATTTTAAAAGTGGGTCACATGGGGTCAAAAACTAGGTCACTAGGTCAAATCTTAGAAAAATCTTTGGAACATACTAGAGGCATTATACATGGTCAAATATTCATGAAACTTTATCAGAATGTTTTCCTTGATGAACTCTTGGTCGTAAATAAAACTGGGTCACATATGATCGAAAATTAGGTCACTAGGTCAAATCTTTGAAAAATCTTGTCTGGAACCATATCCAGTGCTCCAGCCAGGATTTGAAAAGGGCAGGGTGGAGTTTTGAAAAGGGCAAGCTACATGAGTCGTGTAGGGGCGATTGGGGGTGGTTGTGAGAGGGGTCCACCCCTGTCACAAGGGGTTTTTTTTGGGGGGGGGGGGGAGGTCTCACCCTAGAATTTGTTTTGTTTTCATAATCAATTTAAATCATTTTCCATGATTTTCAGACTTGAACAAAATGGGTCTTTTTCTCAAAATTTAGAAGGGTGTGTTTTAATATCAAAATTAAAATTTGTCTTATTGTCTGTGGTATACTGTGATTGTACTTGACTGGAGTCATCTTTAGTGCAATGTCACATTTTTCTCCTAAAAATCATGTAAAATGAAGAAAAAAACAAAGACAGTTAAACATTTGAAGCAATCAAATAAATAAATACACAAAAAACAAATATGTAAGGGACGAATGTTAATTTGGTACGTTCAGGATTGGGTACGAATGTTACATTCAGCCTGGCTGTTATTTAATTGTCTTTAGTAAAATAATGTTTAATATGCTGATGTTTTAGAATAAAATGACAATAAAAATCACTGCCCTTGCTTAAAAAGTCACTTATAAAACATAGAACATTGATAAAATAACTCCGAAATTCGGTCTGACAAAATCACGGTTTCTGCGAATTTTGACAAGATCGTGGACATGATAGGTTAACACTATATAAAGCATCAACATATTTTTGTGGGTTACAAAGAAATTTTTAACATCAATATTTTAGAAATAAACTTTCAAAACATTTACTGAATAAGTGATGTATTTGATTGTGTTAGCGCCACTTTTCCTGTGTTTATAAATCGGCAGTGACCGTCTGCTTCAAATCAACACTGTTTAAAATGGCGAGTCTCGTCTGTACAACACAATAAGCAATTATTTTAAAATATTTAATTGTGCTTGACAACATTTTTCACCATCCCCTCACATTTCCTATAGCATTTTACGAACTTTCAGCATTGAAGAAACGAGTTCTCAATGTATATTCTGATTGGCTGGTATTCAATAGCTCCGCCTCCTGCCGATGTTCCCTATTTGGCTTTTCCTAATTATCGGATTAAAAGATGACCGGTTATGAAAACACAGGTCGTCTGCCAACTACACAAATACACAATTAGCTGTCATATGACTTGGTCAAGGCACATGGGAAGATGAAAGGGCAGTACGGCATATTTTAAGCAGTCGGCAATGGGGCAGCATGGTGACATATTACGTAATTTGTCTCAATTATGACAGCGGCTGCCGATCTTTAATAATGATTTAAATAGTAAAAAGGGCACTAACGGGATAATTGGCGCTAATAGAGCATTTGTGAAAAGGGCACTACTCAAAAAAGGGGCAGGGCGGTAAGAAAAGGGGCACGGGCGCTGCGCCATTGAAAAACGGGCTAGCTGGAGCACTGATATCATGGTAATGATTGGTCAAGTTATGTTCAAAATTGGTCATGATGTAAACCTTGATGAAATATGGACCACTTTAAAAAATGGGTCACATGGGGTCAAAAACTAGGTCAGTAGGTCAAATCTTAGAAAAATCTTTGGAACATACTAGAGGCATTATACATGGTCAAATATTCATAAAACTTAATTAGAATGTTTTCCTTGATGAAATCTTGGACTTCTTTAAAACTGGGTCACATATGATCGAAAATTAGGTCACAAGGTCAAATCTTAGAAATGTTTGGTCTGGAATGGAAATGATTGGTCAGATTATGTTCAAACTTGGTCATGATGTACCCCTTGATGAAATATGGACCGCTTATAAAAGTGGGGCATATGGGGTCAAAAATTAGGTCACTAGGTCAAATTTTAGAAAAATCTTTGAAACACATTAGATGCAATATGTATGGTCTTATTTTCATGAAACTTGATCAGAATGTTTTCCTTGATGAACTCTTGGAGCTGTTTTAAACTGGGTCACATGTGATAAGAAATTAGGTCACTAGGTCAAATCTTTCAAAAATCTTGTCCGAAAGCTATTTTATGGTGGTGTTTGGTCTGATTAAGTTCAAACATGGTCAGAATGTTCTCTTAAATCTTAAATTCCCAATGTTCTTTAAAGGTTAAATTTTGACTGCGTTTTAAAATTGGGTCATATGGGTCAAAAACTATGTCACATGAAACTTAATCAGAATGCCTCAATGAAATCTTGGAATAGTTTGAAACTAGTAGGTCATGTGGGGTCAAAAATGAGGTCACTGAGTGAAATCTTAAAAGAAACTTGTGGACACTAGAGGCTATATTTTTTGCATATATCTGGACCAATCTTCATCAAACTTGATCAGAATGTTTGCCTTGATGAAATCTTAGATAAGTTTGGAACTGGGGAACATGGAGTCATAAACTAGGTTTCTTGGTCAATTCTAAATGTATATACAATATTATTTTTTTATTTCAAACAGTTGCAATCAAACTCAAACTCATATATATATATATTTCATCAACAATTGATTTCCATTCCTTGACTAAGCCCAATCAGGCGGGGGATAACGAATTTGCTTGTTATTGTTTGTATTGTGTCAGCAGGTACCATAAAAAATAAATCAACATTTTAGCTTTTTTTATGATATATTTAATGTACTGTTGCCATTAGTGTTTCAATTTGACGTTTAAAAGTTATTTTAAGTGGTTGTTCATTTCCCGCATTATTGTAACATCATTTGATAAACTGTTTCCGGTTACGGTCGGGTTGTTCTATTAACAGAATGGGTGAAAAAAGATTACTGTAAGGTTGTCTTCAATGAAATAATGAACTTTTGGTGTAAATATAAATAATGAATTGCGGGACTGATGTCATTATTGGGTTATTGGGGATATGAACACAATTGCGCTGGTCAACGTATGCATGGAGTCCTTAGGACCAGCCCAACTGCGTTCATACCCTAATATTGACATCAATCCCGCAATTCTTTCCTTAAGTAAGGCAGAGGGAGTTTTTCACATTTTCACATAAAGACAGTGCACAATGTTGCCATGCATGCTTATCACCAATTTTTTTCACAAAGCGAATTCGACCAGAAATTGTCAAAAGCCTTAAATTATAGATATGATGCAGGCATTTTTTTTAAATTAATTTCCGGGGCATAAAAGTGCATCCTATGCACACTAGAATATGGTATGTGAAGGGCTAGAAATGGCCTTTTTTCTTATCTGAAATTTGCCTGTCTGCATTGGAAGGTATAGGGTAATTAATTAGTAGTCTGTAACCTTAGAAGTTAACAGGTAAAAAAAGCTTGTGACAAAGCGATATATGATCAAAATGCCCTGGGAAGCCTTCCAGAATGTGACAAGTATGAAATATCAATGTGTTGTGTAAAAAATGCTCTAGGCTTATGTCAAAATCCCCTGGATTTCTGAACAAAATCCTCTCAGGAGGTGTCCAGGATAATGGGATGAATGTAATATAGAATGTGCATGACTGGTGAGTATTCAATTAAACTTTGATTTATTTGTCTGCTGTGATATCCCAAATTTATTTTACAGTCTGAAAGTTGCCTTAAAAAATGCCATTGATCAATTTAATGTCAGTTCAAAAGGATAAGATGGTCACATAACGAATGAAGCTGTCCAGAAGTTTCCTGTGGTAGACAGTGGCTATAAAGTACATATGTGTCTATGCCAATAAAATTTTGTATGGAGAATAAAAGAAAATGGGTAAGATTTTGTTCTCTATTGATTGAATTCCTGGCGATACAGAAGAAGCTGGAAGTCCCTAATGATACACATGATGAATAGATTGTGACACAATGGCACTCTAGACAAATAAGCCCCAGCTTGGATGTAAAACTCATGTAAATCTTACCTATTCGTATGTATTTGTTAATTTAGTTTTGCATCAGACAAACTGAGGAGTTTCTCATAGTACTAAGGAGGACTGGAGATGGCATTTTTCTCTTTGGTCAGTGATTGAGACAGGACAATGGCCATTTGGTATTGCAAATTAAGGTTGAAATGATTCCCATTGACATTGAAGGTTTGCTCTAATTGAAATGTCCATCAGAAGGGACTACCTATATAGAATACATTACTCAGATGGTTACAATTGTTCTGACGTTCATGAGGTGCCTTTTTAAAAAAAACTCATGAAAGGAAAAAGAAAGAGAAAAACTGAAAATCATCTGGAGTTTTTGTTATAAGTAAAGATGGTCAATGTCCATTCCCTAAGGACTGCCTAGGTCATTGTCAATTCAAAAGTGCTGGTTGATTATTGTCCATTTGAAACCGGCTGGCTTGGTTATCATCCCTTCTAAAAGGGCTTGCTTGATCATCTTCCCTTCTAACTGGGCTGGCTTGGTCATCATTTCTTCTAAAGGGATGGGCTTTGTCATCGTCCCTTACAAAATGGCTAGCTTGGTTTTCCTCCCCTTTAAAAGGGTTGGCTTGGTCATCATTTTGTCCAAAAGGACTAGCTTGACCACACCATTTTAAACGGCTGGCTTGGTCATTGTCACTTCCACAAGGGCAAGCTTGGTCATGGTCTATTGCGATAGGACTGGCTTTGTCAATGTCCCTTTGAAAGGGCTGGCTTGGCCACCTTCCCTTCCAAAAGGGCCAGCTTGGCTATGGAATTGTCTTTTTCAAATGGGCTGGCTTTGTCATCGTTCCTTCCAAAAGTGCTTGCTTGGACTTTGTATATTCTAAAAGGGCTGGCTTGGTTACTGTCATTCCAATAGGGCTGGTTTGCAAATTTGCACTCTTGGCAATCAATGTACAATTATCTGGATGGCTCTAAAGTGTGAAAGTAGCGTACAAATTGATCAGAAATAACTAGCTGTTAACCATGTTATTTGTTGGGCTGCCAAATTTCCCATATATCATCTTCTGCTCATTTCTTTTATATGGATTCTGCAGCCAGAATAGGTCTTAAAATTTCCCAAGAAAGACCATCTTCATCTGTGTAATCAATTTCTTTACTGTTGAGGTCTTGAATAGTTTGGCAGCCCATTGAATATGTTTTTTTCAGGCCAGTGCTTATCTGTAATGGCTATGAACTTTTATAGGGAAATTGCCATGAAACAGCAATCTTTTCATGTGAAGTTCCCTTTAACATTGATTTTTGAAGGAATTGGTTTTAGTTTAAATGTACATATTTCAAGTACTATGGTAAAACAAACAACCATAATAGTGAGCAATCATGCTTGTCAATTAGTTAAACAAAGCATGTTCACATTACAATTTTGCACTGATGATGTTGCACTCAACATTTCAAATAGGGTTAGAAGTTTATTGGAATTCACAGTTCTGCCTGTTGTGGGCTGTCAGTCTGATAAGATCCACACCCACATTCTAGATTTAATTTCAGTGCCGTCTGAGAGTTCAATGGAATAAGCAGTTTTTCTGGCAATCTTTTGATGTTTCATAACCTTAAATTGTTCAGAATGCAATCGTGGAGTGGGCTGGAGTTAACACCACCACCGATTGATGCTGCAAAACCTTGAAATGCTAAGTTGATTTGCAGTAGTATTTTGTTGTTACTTTTGCATTTATTCCCAATGTTAAACCACCACAGTTTTTGCCTGTTCTCAGGTATGAAAAATAAAATATGATTAGGTTGTTCATCACTACTTCTTATGTTAACTAGAGCAAGTCTTCCCTTGGGAAATGGAGGAATTGTTTTTTTTGCCTCCTTTGTGTGATGTCATAACTGAACAGATTTTTTTCATTGTTGCTCATAAGAAGTAAGAAACCGACATGTTGCCATATTACATCCTGCTTAAAAATGGCATTGAAGAAGCAGTAATGTAACTATCAGGTAACTGAGGGTTCTTAATAAGTGTATTTGTAATGCCAAACCTTCTCAGTGTCTTTTGATTTGCTGACTGTTTTTCTTAAACAATTTATTTATAATAATGTTAATTCTGTGTGCTGTTTTGAGTGTCTTGTTGATTGTCTTTGAAGGGTTGATATTTGTGCCATTGAGAATTTTTGCATTAGTTTTTGGCTCACCTGAGCACAAAGTGCTCCACCTGAGCATGAAGTGCTCAAGGTGAGCTTTTGTGATCGCCCTGTGTACGTCGTCCGTCGTCAACAATTGACTGTTAACACAGAGGTCACAATTTGGCCACTATCTTAATGAAACTTGGCTAGAATGTTATCCTCAATAAAATCATGGATAAGTTCGATATTGGGTCATCTGGGGTTAAAAACTAGGTCACCAGGTCAAGTTAAAAGAAAAGCTTGTTAACACTATAGAGGTCACATTTATGACTGTATCTTCAGGAAACTTGATCAGAATGTTAATGTTAATAATCTCTAGGTCAAGTTCGAATCTGGGTCATGTGCGGTTAAAAACTAGGTCACCAGGTCAAATTGAAGGAAAAGCTCTTTAACACTCTAGAGGTCACATTTATGACTGTATCTTCATGAAAGTTGGTCAGAATGTCTAAAATAATAATCTTTAAGTCAAGTTTAAATCTGGGTCATATGCGGTTAAAAACTAGGTCACCAGGTCAAATCATAGGAAAAGCTTGTTAGCACTCTAGAGGTCACATTTATGACTGTATGTTCATGAAAGTTAGTCAGAATGTATATATTGAGTAGCTCTAGGACAAGTTTGAATCTTGGTCATGTGCGGTCAAAAACTAGGTCACCAGATCAAATTGAAGGAAAAGCTTGTTAACAATCTAGAGGTCACATTTATAAATGTTTCTTCATGAAAGTTGGTCAGAATGCTTATATTAATATCTCTAAGTCAAGTTTAAATCTGGGTCATGTGCGGTCAAAAACTAGGTCATTAGGTCAAATCATAGGAAAAGCTTGTTAGCACTCTAGAGGTCACATTTATGACTGTATGTTCATGAAACTTAGTCAGAATGTTTATATTGATTAGCTCCAGGCCTAGTTCGAATCTGGTTCATGTGCGGTCAAAAACTAGGTCACCAGGTCAAATAATAGGAAAAGCATGTTAACACTCTAGAGGCCACATTTATGACCATATGTTCATGGAACTTGATCAGAATGTTATTCTTGATGATCTTTATTGGATCAGGTGAGCGATACAGGGCCTTCAGAGCCCTCTTGTTTGAGTGTTGGGTTTGTCTCTTTAATATCGTATCATGTATCATGAAGCACTGTGTATGATGTTATCTGTTTTATCTCAGAAGAGGGTGGACCAGGGTTGAATTTTGAGGGTCAGGAACACTCCCTGGCTGTATGATTATTACTTGATCTTGTGTTTTATCTCAGAAAGAGGTGGAAGAGGGTTGCATGACAAAGTTAGGGACCACACGCTGGCCATGCGTTGAGTATGATTATATATTATCATGGTGATGTGATTTATTTCAGATGAGGGTGAATCAGGCATGGCAAAGTTAGGGATCACACACTGGCCATGTGTTGTGTATGATTATATATGTGATATGTTTTATTTCAGAAGAGGGTGGTCCAGAGTTGCATGGTGATGATCAGGAACACACGCTGGTTGTGTGTTGTGTATTATAATTAACTTGATCTTACATTTTATTTCAGATGAGGGTGGACCAGGGTTGCATATGGACGAACGGGAACACACGCTGGCCGTGTGCTTTAAGTATGGTTCCATCTACTTCATGAACAACTATGATGATGTTTGTCCCCGCATTGTACATAGCATGCTCACAGGTACTGGTTTATTGATATTTTGTTTGTTATTATATATAGGGCCTTTTTATGCCCCCGAAGGTGGGCATATTAAAATCGCATCATCTGTCCGTCCGTCCTTCCGTCCGTCCGTGTGTCCCGCTCAATAACTCATGTCCGGGCTGTAACTTTCCCTTGTATGGACAGATTTTAAAATAACTTGCCACATGTGTTCGACATACCAAGACGACGTGTCACATGCAAGACCCATGTCCCTACCTCTAAGGTGAAAGGTACCCTTAGTGTATATTCACAATGGAATGCTGAATATAAGGACATAAGAATGTAGGTTGTCAAGTATGGGTGGTATTTTTTATGTTCAAAGGCAATTTAAAATAACTTGCCATATGTATTTGTTTGATCTTTAACTTTTCATGAATTGACCTTGTTCATAGGTCAATGTCACATTCGGGGGCATTCGTCACATACTGTGACTGCTCTTGTTTAAACCAGGTTTCCAGCAAAAAACTCAAATTTAGATTGATGGATAGTAAATTGACTTGCTGTATTAGTAGCTTATGTGAAGACATAGCTTGCGATTGCGTTAAATAAACATGGGGTGTAGATAACTAATGTGAAGAGCTAGCTTGAGATTGTTTTTGAGCTGGTGGGGTCACGGTCAAGGTCACTGCTACAAAAATAGAAAAATGGTTTCCAACTAATAAGTTTGGATAGTGATGAACTTTGCTGTGAGGTAGCTTATGCGAAGAGCTAGCTTGGGATTGCTTTTGAGGTGTAGGGTGCAAGGTCAAGGTCAAGAAACTCCATATGAAAGTTGCAGTGGAACTAAACTAGGTACTTTAATATTTATTTGAGTTATGTCTCTTTTTTATAAAAGTAAAGAGAAAAGCTGCTGTTTTTTTCGAACTTACACAAGAAATTAATTGGCTATAATTTCGTCTTCTTTTTTTTGCCCATATGAAAAACCTGTTTTTTTTCGCATTGTGGCGATTCTAGGTTTTATATATTAGTGGTGTTTTATTACCTAATCTCTTACTTAATTGTGCATCTGAACTGACTAAGGTATTGCTTCAATTCTTAATCATAAAAGAGGAAAATGTTAAAAGTGCTCTCGATTGATTTCGCAGATCATGACGGTGGTGTTTCATATCATGTTTTTACTAGGAATAATCATAATAAGGCCTAAAAAAAAAATATGTCTGTTTGGAGTAACCTGACCCTACCTATAAAAATGCGCTGACTCTAACTATTTTTTTCCGTTTCTGAGCAAAAAAATATTCGTTAGCGAATAGAGAGTTACGAAGGGCGGATAAATGCGAATTGGACGATCAGAATTATTGTTTATATGATAAAACAAAGTCAGGCAATGACAGTAATGCAGGAAAGACTGCCATGTGCAAGGAAACACTCTGAACTCACGACAGATTTTGAAAAAAAAAATATAAAAAAATCCCTACCTACCCTACCTAAACATTTTGGGAAGGTTACCCTAAACAAACAATTATTTTTTGGGGGGCCTAATGGTCCAACTGTCAAACCATGTTGACAATGTGAAAATTTTATTAGAATAGCATCTCCTGCAAACACATCATCTATGGCTCTTTTTCTATGTTGTTATAAATTGTTGGGTAAACATTCAGAAAAAGATATTGTCAAATTCTGTTTAGATTGTGAGCAAATAAGGTTTTTTGCATACCGTCCTGTGTGTCAGGTTATGAAACAAGTGCTGGAAAAATATTCTAGCCCCACGGGTCTAGAATATGAGATGCACACAACAATTGCGCCAAGTGAAAATATAAATAACATATAATTTAATGTTTGTTTTTTTATGTTTCAGAAAAGCATAATCAAAGAAATATTTATTGAAAAATTAAATAATAATTATTAAAATTGTTCAAAGCAATGCTTTTTTAAACTATTTGACGTCAACTGTGATTTCAAATTACTATGTGTCAAATTGTCATGGCAATGGCGCGCACATGTTGTAGTTAAATGTTTAAAGACCTTGTTTCTAATGTCTAAGGTATGCAAGGACTAGTATCAGTCATGTGTTCCAGGTAAGGTAAGCCTCATTTCCGGCTTCTGTGTATGCCCTCTGGTCCAATTATCCATCCGTATCACACACAACATGAAAGATACTTATATTGTTTATGTAACTGTTGTTTAGTCATAGGAGTTACAAAAGATGTTTTGAACACATTTCTTTTGTGTGTTTCGAAAGATATTTTAACACATTCTTTTAAATAACGTGCATGATTCAATGGAGAATGAAGTATGAATTATTTAACAATATGAGTCACTTCCATAATTTCATGGCTGTCTGCGTTGCTTTGAAATCCAATTAAATCTAAGGTTTCTGCGTTTAAGGAGATATGTTCAACGTACTTTTCTACTTGCTTAAAAACGATTTGCAATAATCATTAAGATGAATATTCTTGAGAAGTTTGTCACACATTAGAAGACGCAGGAAACTATAAT
The DNA here is from genome assembly GCF_026914265.1 of Mya arenaria. Taxonomy (NCBI): domain Eukaryota; kingdom Metazoa; phylum Mollusca; class Bivalvia; order Myida; family Myidae; genus Mya; species Mya arenaria. The sequence goes on along the minus strand of NC_069127.1, from coordinate 83,300,218 downwards.
TGCTGTATATGAAATAAGGCAGTTTGTTTAAACACATTGCCTGCTAAAAGGAGAATAAACATTTAATCATTTATTGAGTTTTTTGACATGTACTGCGTTTTATTTCGTCATGGATACAGAGTGCTTCCGTAATTGCACTATTCTTCAACGATTTTCTCTTCTGTATGAGATAATATAACCTTCCATCACTGTGAAATGTGTTATCACTGTAATACATTTGTAAATTATGTTCACCCCCGTAAATGGGGAGACATTTTGTTTTTGCTCAAGTTGTCTGTTTGTCCGTCTATCAAAAATCGTTTCTTGTCTATAATTCTTGAACCGCTTGAAGAATTTCGAAAGAAATCACCACAAATGTTCTCAATATTAAGACGATGTGTAGGATGCATGTAATGGCCAGCTTGGTTCAAGGTCAAGGTCACACAGAAATTAAAGGTCATATGAATTCAGGGTTTTTTTTTCGGCAATATTTATAGCTGGTATTCGGTCATGTTCCCAATGGCAAAAAGTATCTTTTTTTCCCAAATTCCAAATAAAAATTCCCAATCTGGTGTTCTAAAATTTCAAAAGAAAATAAGAAAAAAGACGATGAAAATATAAACAAAACAGTTCTTTCCCCTAAATGCAAGCCTCTATTCACAGAGACATACAATGATGTAATATCACGTCATGGTGAAAGGTGGATTTTCATTGGTTGAACTATATTTTTTATCCAACAAGAGAGCATGTAACAAAGTAAGAGTTTTACACATTGTGGTAAAAACATGTGTCAATGTCAACAAAAGGATAATAATTTAAAGTTGACAGTAAATTATTCGGTGCAGAAGGGGATTAAAATAACTAATAGACAATGCGGTTCTTTGTCATGCCTCACCAACATGTTTAAATACATGACATTGACCTTCATTGCCAATATCGGAAAATGACAGAACTAGGAAGTGAAACTGAAAGTAGACAACTGGGTGAAATGACCAAGTATTTATTTATTATAATGATGGTGTATTTACTTTTTGATGAATGCCGTAGGAAACATGTTCATGAAATTTTACAAAATTCATTCATTTGTTTTTTGATCAATTGCAAACAAGTCTGACTATTTGGAAATTGAAAGAAATTAAAAATATTGATATATTCATTACATTCTTTCTATGAGTCTGGAAGTCATCATTTTTAATAGACAACAGATTTTGTATCCCATTTAAGAGGAAGGATATCGAAAGCCCATTAAATTGTCTCTGAAATTTTTAAGAACTTGTGAATCAAGCAATTTACTATTTTAAAGAGTTAAAACAAGGGATTAACAATGTAAGGTGTTAACGGAGTTAGTGCATATTATGTTAAAAATACCAATGTTATTCGTTATAGTATTATATAAATTATATCCTTTGTAATTATTTATGAAGAATTTCCCAATTTTGCCAAAATTGATGCGAAAATTCCCAATCTCATGGGTATAGGTTATATTCCCAAAATACCGGAAAAAAAAAACTGGAATTTAATAGGACTATTAATCCTGTCTGCTCCATATCTCTTGAACCCCTTGTAGGATTTTGAAGTAACTCACCACAAATGGATACCAAATGGAGATGATGTGCAGAGCATGTTACAGCCAGCTCAGTTCAAGGTCAAGGTCACACTTTGAGGTCAAAGGTCATATGATTTTAATGTGACTATTTTTTGTGTCCTCATCAGTGTTTGACACTAAGACTTTTAGAAAAGGAGTCCACCGGACTCCTTAATTCCAAAATCAAGGAGTCCGGCATAAAATTAAGGAGTCCAGGATAATTAGAACATTTATTCAAATTTGTTGACTCAATGCTCCAGCTAGCCCTAAATAACAGGCTGGGACACCCGCTGCCCTTTTCAAGTACCCGGCTGCCATTTTACTACACCCTGCTGTGCCCTTTTGTTTGCCAGTCAATGTCCAGAAATGAGTTATAAATGTACATACTTTTGAACTTAAAGTTAACAGCTGAGGTAACAAACTGTAAGAATTAAAAGAAGTAACATCACATTACATAAAAAGTTGAGTACTGGCCCTTGCAAGTGTCCCATAAAGGCTAATTTAATTCACATCAAAAGTGTCATTTCTGACCTATCCCATGGCTGGAGCACTGATGACTATTTATTCAATGATTTCACAGAGCCTTTGTTATTTCATTTCTGAAGTGCAAACTAGAGATTTGTATTCTGAGAGCACATTTAAGTTATATTTTAATTGTTTTATTCAAATAACATGAACATGACTGAAACTATTTATCTAATAGATTATAATATGACTTGAAGAAATTGCCATGAACTGATGATCTAGCATATAGAACCTTGGCCTCTTGTGAAGCGGCTGTGGAGCCATCAGATATAAGGGAATTGAACGGGGCATTATCAACATTCATCTGCAATCAATGCAATGAGACACTGACATGCCTTATATGTTGTGCCAATGCTAACAGACTTTGCAATATAAGCTTGGTACATGGTGACATAGTCTGTGTAGGACTGTCCTTATTTTTGAATAATGTTCAGCATCCATAAACAGAATGCACTACCTGTCAAAGATAGCTTTGTTCAGCTGAATTAACAAGCAGCCAGCTGGTGATTAACTTAATTATTTTTCCCTTTTTTGCATTTTCTTAGCTTATAATATTATCATGGCCCTTAAAAGTTCGTTGATGGCTTTCAATCGCACGTTACAGCGCACAGTGACAAAAGCTCCCTACATTCAGGTACTCATATACAGATGTCAGTTCAAACATCAGCCAAGACAATTGTTTTAACCATGATTGCTGAATTTCCTTTCTCTATAAATTACAAACTCTTTATGTTTTTTTTTCTTTTTCAGTTCTTTTATTTTTCGCTGCCGGTGGCGAAATCCATTTTACCGTTGACATAAACATTGTTTGACGGTTTTATCGATTTAGTTACCATATTACAAACATTAAAAGATACACGAATACCAGTCTATGACGTCACTTACTACTTTAAAGAGTGTCTAAATGATAACGATTTGACGAGTCGCAAAATAATTACATACGAGCTTTCGGATATTTTAACCTTCGGATACGATTTGTGTACAATTGGATTTTGAAATGAAGGAGTCCGACGGACCGCCTAGACGGAAAATCCGGTAGTCTGAGCCGAATTTTAGGAGTCTCGGACTACCGGACTCCCGTTAGTGTCGAACGCTGCTCATATGTTTTGAACCACTTGAACCAAGGATTTTGACATAGCTCCTCATCGCATTAATACGATATGCAAAGCACATGTTTCAATAGCTGGGTTCAAAGTCAAGGTCAAAGGTCATATGACTATAATATAGCTATTTTTCGTGTCCGTTTCATATGTCATAAACCCCTTTAAGGATTTTGAAATTACTCACCGCAAATGTTCACCATATTGAGACCATGTGCGGAGTGCATGTAACAACCAGCTCAGTTCAAGTTCAGTTTCAGTTCAGCTCAATTACTGGTCGAAGGTAATATGAACTTAATTTGATGCCAAGCAGATTTCCCATAGTCAAATGTCGTGAAACTCAGACAATCGCAGGGGGAGACATCTGTTTTATATTGAAAAAAGCGATGTCTAGTTTTAAATGTTACAAACATTGTTGTAGAGAATGATATTAGAGGTTAATCTACACTTCTCATTTTCTTTTCAATGAAATGTGTGAAAAAACAGCAATGCCCATGTGGTAACATTTTAATACAGTGTTAGACAATATGTGTTATGTAACATACAGTAAAAGTTGCCAGGTGCATCTGAAGCCACAACCTCCTGCACCACAGGTGGACATAGGACACTCCCATGTGGCCTTAAATGGACCTCAATAGCAAGACAGTAGAATAGCTGCTATATACAATGTTATACCTTCAAGTTACATGAGGGCTTTCACCTTAACATAATTAATCCTTCTGTATTAGTAACCCAATCATGCACTCGCACATCTGTAATTGGCATGCACTGTATATTTCCGCAACTGAAGGGCTGAAAGCCAGTAAGCTCTCAATGCCAGTTAAATCTTGTTCTCTTCTACCCCTTACCATTGTCATTAAAGCAGCCCTGTAAGGCCAAAGGAAAAGTCTGGGGCTGTCACAAACCGCCTTGGCTCGACAACCATGGGGAAAACACGTGTCTCTGTAGACAACCTCACAGGAGTAAGAACTTTTTTTCTTTTTGGAATCACTAAGAGGTGATCCTTTTATTCATAAAAAACATGTACAATCATAAACATGACAATTATGAACAAGAAAATCGTGATATACAACTATTTCATCTTAAAACATGTGTGTTTTTTTTAACAAAATATTCTTAGTTGGTTTTAAATTTCATTATAAACCTATTGAGAAACGGACAATGAATTCCTTTATTCTTATATAATGTTTGGATAATCAAAAGGTCGGCATTTAATAATGCACATAAGTTAACAAATTTCTGCCTTCTTTCAGATACAAAGTATGATTTGTAAATACAGTAACCTATTTGAGATAGAATAGTATTGATAATATTATATTCTTTGTATTCAATTTTATATCCAATTATAAGTATTTCGAGGCTTTTCATCTGTTTATGTATATTACAATGTTTAAAGGTGGCATTTATCTTTGACCAAAAATGAGAAAGATACGGGCAATTAATAAGAAAGTGGTCATAGTCTTCGACTTGGTTGCAGTGATTACAAAGAGGACTTGCTGAGATATTCCAGCGGAATAGGTTTAGATTTGTAGCCATGATGTTATGTAGGAGTTTGAACTTGAACTGTTTAACTTTATTTTCTGGAATTATCCAATGTAAAATAGAATACAATGATCGCCAGTTGATTGGTTTGTTGAAAGTTTCTTGCCAGTATTTATGTATGAAGGGTTTTTCAAATACAGCGTTACAAAAAATATGATAAATGTCTTTATTGGTGAGATCGTCTAACTGCTTTTGACCAAATTTAAGATTTAAACACGTTTTAACCTATGTGTTTACAGATTGAGTCGATTTAATTACATTTTTCCAGTCGTTTGGGATAGCTTTTATTATTGTGTTTACCTCTGAAATCCAGTTACATTTCAAGAACTTAATTAGGCTGTCTTCAATAATAAGAGCTGGGAACAGAACCTACCAAGAATATAAGAAATTGCTTTAAACATTTCCAGTGCTGTTTTTCTTATTAGAAATTGGTGTTAGTGCCTTGCAAAAATCATTTCAGTGCATTTATGAAGTGTTTGTTGTTGTAATTTATCTAATGAAAATAAATGTCCAAATGAATATGATTATGAATGTCCAATGAATTTGCCTATTTCGCAGTTTTCTACAGTGAAATTGCATTTCTAAATTCTGTATTTATTCGTCAGTAATGCATGTTACAATAATATAACATTATAAATATGTTACCTTTTTGGCATAAATTCTATAAAAATTGTAGTAGTATGTGTATACATACTGCTAGTGCTCACCTCATGCCATAATTCGAAAGCCAAATTGTAAGGTCATTGTTTTAATGTCATGACGTCGTCATTAAAATGACAATGGGCCAATTTCTCAGAAGTTGGTTTAGTTTACGAAGTGATTTATGACAACGTTGTTAACTTTTGAACATGAAATAATTGATGATATACTGATATATTTAAATAATCGAGTATAACTCAAACATTTCTATCAAATCTTGTTAGAAATACTGCAGATAACAATTGTATCCATTAAACATTCAAAGCAGTACAGATTTAATTAAGGATTGATCACATTTTTTTCTTATGTTTATGCTATATGAACACAGAAGTGCACGCCGGCAAGTTCCATGAAGCGCGCTAGAACTTCTTGGTAAGTAGCTCGCTTGCCCTTCTGTGTTCAAATATTTACATTTAAAGGGGCTATACACCGTATGATGAAATAGCCCAAAAAAAGAAAATTGTCGAAAACTGACATAAACAATTGGTATAGATGTGTACAATGCATTGAAACTAACTAACTGAAATACCACATAGTTTACAATTAATTTACTTTTCACAGTTTTTTCGTATTTTTCCATCAAAAAAGATTACTAGGTATGTATACCTTAAGTAATTCATTCTTATGCTTAATTGGCTAGTCGATGTTATCACGTGATATTACCAAGTCAAGTATATAGCTAAATATTCCGCAGCTGTAGGGTATACCTTTGTCACACAGTGGATACAACACTGGACTGCAATTTTGGCGACACAGGTTCGAACCCAGTCTTCGACTCTATTTGTTTTTACATTTTGGCATTTTTTTTACAATTATGATATCAAAGCGTAACACATTCTATTAAATAATTGTCTTGAGATTCGTTACAGAAAAAACTTTTTTTGGTGCCAATGTGGTGTATATAGTCCCTTTAAATATATATAAATATATATTCATTACGATTAAAAATAAGCAGTATCTTTGGCAATTGAGTATTTGTTTTTCATGTAACGTAAGATATGTTTTTATAAAAGAATAGCTTGATATTTGTTATGTTCTATGTCATTGATTAAATGGCGTAGGACTAATCCAATCGGAGCGCAATATTAAAATAAACAATGATGTCATAACTCCTGTGTTATACAATATGAATATTGAGTTTTGTTCATAATATATAAATGACGATAAATGTTTATTTCTATGTGTGTAGTTGCTTTCAATGGATGAAGACTAAGTAAAGTTGAAACACACTGTGAAAGTGGGTGTTGTCTTCTTTGGATATTTATCAATGAATATGATGAAAGGAGTTCATTATTTTCTGTGGATAATTTATTTTCTAACATATTGATCCACATTCTTAGGTTACTTGACCCTATTTGTGCATCAGTTTCAATACTTAATCCTGTAATGATGACTGTACTTCTCCCAATAGATCATCGACATCCAATCTTCACTGAATGTAATTAATTAGTCTGTAGAAGATTACAATTAGAGGATCTCCGTGGTTTATCGCTCTTTCATGAAGGTAATCTAGGAGTTGAAGGAAGAAACTACGGTCCAAGAAACAAAATCAATGCCTCTCAATCACCTTGATGATTGCTCTCAATCACTGAAATGATTGCTGACAATGTTGGTGCACTGTGCTGTATGAGCAAACAAATAAGGCTTTTTCGATATTCATATTTCTCTCCCAATATTTTATTTCCGCGCTGTTCGGTTGTTCAATGTAAATTACTTCCATTCCGGAAATGAGAAATGTTATGTAAGGTCGCCGTGTATGAGGTGATTGCTGTGATTGCAGAAGAATTGACGCTCAGAATGAGTTGAAAGGCAATTTATTTTCTTAAGGCTGATGCAAAAATGAGTGTATAAAATTGTGGTTATTTTCCTGCAGCTTATGGTATATAACTGGATAAGTTATCCTAGACTTACCTATTAGCTAGTTTACATATAATGCAATTACACATACACACAATTTGATTGGTCAGCAGTAACTTATTGAATAAATATTGACCAATCGATAAACATTTTGGTTAACTTTAACCAAAGAAATTGCAAATTTTATACAATTTCAAGCTGCTGGTGATTAAGATAACTTGAGCTTCACTGTAAGACACAATATAAGTCTACATAAAGAATTGCCATCTATCTTCTAGTCCACAGTGTCAACCAAATTTGATTATGGTTGGTGAAATAAAACAGAACTGATGATATATTGAATTTGAATCTACTATTGAGTTGTGAGTTTATGGTCTGAAAATGATTTGGTCCTGAAGTAATATAGTTTGATAGTTGTTTGGGGAGAATATGATCTGATTAGTAAGTCTAAAACATGATTTGACAGCAACATATTCCTTGTTTTCAAGCTTTTCAGCTTGTCTAATTTTTTAAGAAAAAAAGTCACAGTATTATAGGTGCATCATTTCCTTGTGTTATTTCAGGTCTGAAGATGGACTGGTCCCACTGTGGACTGTACCTGGCTGTGGGGGGTTTCACCAGGATGCCCAACCTATTGTGTCAGAATGAGGTTCACTTCTACACACCATCAGGAGAACTTGCTCACTGGGAGCCAGTTCCTTCTCAGGTACATTCACCCACACAGATATGAACTGTTCCAAACTATCTATCCAATTACATTCGAACATTAACATGTTTATATACCTCATCTGTTTTTTGTGAAGAAAAAAGTTTAATTAATGTCATAGCCATGTTTTAAGCCTCAGTCTCATAGCTGTTGGCATCGAAGAAGGAAATATATCCTCAACAAAACAAGATAGATTGGCTGAGAGACAAAAACAATTCTCATAAAGTTATTAAATAATGAAGACAAATCAAACTTCAAGCCAGCAGACAATGAGGTGGCATGTATGTGAAACAAGCCCTGGAAGGCCCCAATAGGGCTGCACAAACTGTTTGTATTAACAGTATTATACATTTTCAGACATTTATGCTCTTGAATTAACATTATTAGTGTGTACTTTGCTCTGAGATGAACTCATTAAATGTTTGTTTTACAGGAAGAATAAGGAGGGAATTATAGTTGAGCAAGCAACATCAGTCAATATTTGCTAAAGAGCACTGTCTGGGAATAAGATGGGTTTTTTTATTGGGATGGGATGTCTTGAAAAAGTAGTGCAAATAAGTAGAAACAAGTCAAGCTTCATTCTTCTCGAGTTAATGTATATTGATAAAAGTTAAAATTCTCACAAAATCAAAAAAAAAGAGAACTGTCAGTCCTAGAATTAAACTGGCGCGGTTCTTACAATCACACAAAGTATGCATGTGCTTATATAAAGCTTAACCTTTGATTCGATGCTTAATGGAGTAAAAGCCCAATACAAAGCCAAACTGTATTTTGATATTTAACGCACCATTTTTCTTCCACCAGGGAAAGCCCCTGACAGCCTTGTGTTGGGGGCACTACGATCGGAGGTTATTTATAGCTGCTGGTCATCAGCTGCACGTGGCATGGGTGGTAAAGCATGTCCCGTCCCTGCAGTACCTCACACAGCGCAGCGTCCAAGCTCTCGTGAACAAAGATCACAACATTGAGAAACTGCCGCTTCCTGCCAAACTCTGCTCAAACCTTCAGGCCCTCTTCACTCCTACCATTAAGGTATTTATGATGTTAATGATGTGTTGGTATTAAGAAGGAGAAAATAAATAGCAATGAGCCTTATTTGCTAATAAGCTTGTCTGCAGTTGGTATTATAATAGCCCAATGTTGGTCCTCGTTTGGGCTGTCATTAGCTGGTCTGCAGTTGGTATTATAAAAGCCCAATGTTGGTCCTCGTTTGGGCTGTCATTAGCTGGTCTGCAGTTGGTATTATAATAGCCCAATGTTGGTCCTTGTTTGGGCTGTCATTAGCTGGTCTGCAGTTGGTATTATAATAGCCCATTGTTGGTCCTTGTTTGGGCTGTCATTAGCTGGTCTGCAGTTGGTATTATAATAGCCCAATGTTGGTCCTCATTTGGGCTGTCATTAGCTGGTCTGCAGTTGGCATTATTATAGCCCAATGTTGGTCCTCATTTGGGCTGTCATTAGCTGGTCTGCAGTTGGCATTATTATAGCCCAATGTTGGTCCTCATTTGGGCTGTCATTAGCTGGTCTGCAGTTGGTATTATTATAGCCCAATGTTGGTCCTCATTTGGGCTGTCATTAGCTGGTCTGCAGTTGGTATTATTATAGCCCAATGTTGGTCCTCATTTGGGCTATCATTAGCTGGTCTGCAGTTGGTATTATAATAGCCCAATGTTGGTCCTTGTTTGGGCTGTCATTAGCTGGTCTGCAGTTGGTATTATTATAGCCCAATGTTGGTCCTCGTTTGGGCTGTCATTAGCTGGTCTGCAGTTGGTATTATAATAGCCCAATGTTGGTCCTTGTTTGGGCTGTCATTAGCTGGTCTGCAGTTGGTATTATAATAGCCCAATGTTGGTCCTCGTTTGGGCTGTCATTAGCTGGTCTGCAGTTGGTATTATAATAGCCCAATGTTGGTCCTCGTTTGGGCTGTCATTAGCTGGTCTGCAGTTGGTATTATAATAGCCCAATGTTGGTCCTCGTTTGGGCTGTCATTAGCTGGTCTGCAGTTGGTATTATAATAGCCCAATGTTGGTCCTCGTTTGAGCTGTCATTAGCTGGTCTGCAGTTGGTATTATAATAGCCCAATGTTGGTCCTCGTTTGGGCTGTCATTAGCTTGTCTGCAGTTGGTATTATAATAGCCCAATGTTGGTTCTCGTTTGGGCTGTCATTAGCTGGTCTGCAGTTGGTATTATAATAGCCCAATGTTGGTCCTCGTTTGGGCTGTCATTAGCTGGTCTTCAGTTGGTATTATAATGGCCTTGGTTTGGTCTTTGTTTGGGCTGTCATTAGCTAGTCTACAGTTGGTATTATAATAGCCCAATGTTGGTCCTCGTTTGGGCTGTCATTAGCTGGTCTGCAGTTGGTATTATAATAGCCTAATGTTGGTTCTCGTTTGGGCTGTCATTAGCTTGTCTGCAGTTGGTATTATAATAGCCTTGGTTTGGTCTTTGTTTGGGCTGTCATTAGCTGGTCTGCAGTTGGTATTATAATAGCCCAATGTTGGTTTTCGTTTGGGCTGTCATTAGCTGGTCTGCAGTTGGTATTATAATAGCCTTGGTTTGGTCCTCATTTGGGCTGTCATTAGCTTGTCTGCAGTTGGTATTATAATAGCCTTGGTTTGGTCTTTGTTTGGGCTGTCATTAGCTTGTCTGCAGTTGGTATTATAATGGCCTTGGTTTGGTCCTTGTTTGGGCTGTCATTAGCTTGTCTGCAGTTGGTAACATAATGGCCTTGGGTTGGTTCTCGTTTGGGCTGTCATTAGCTTGTCTGCAGTTGGTATTATAATAGCCTTGGTTTGGTCCTCGTTTGGGCTGTCATTAGCTTGTCTGCAGTTGGTATTATAATAGCCTTGGTTTGGTTCTCGTTTGGGCTGTCATTAGCTTGTCTGCAGTTGGTATTGTAATAGCCTTGGTTTGGTCCTCGTTTGGGCTGTCATAAGCTTGTCTGCAGTTGGCATAAAAATAGCCTTGGTTTGGTCCTCGTTTTGGCTGTCATTAGCTTGTCTGCAGTCAGTATTATAATAGCCTTGATTTGGTCCTCGTTTGAGCTGTCATTAGCTTGTCTGCAGTCAGTATTATAATAGCCTTGGTTTGGTCCTCGCTTGAGCTGTCATTAGCTCGTGTGCAGTTGTTAATATAATGGCCTTGGTTTGATCTTCATTTTGGCTGCCATTAGCTTGTCGGTAGTTGGTATTATAATAGCCTTGGTTTGGTCTTTGTTTGGGCTGTCATTAGCTTGTCTGCAGTTGGTATTATAATGGCCTTGGTTTGATCTTCATTTTTGCTGTCATTAGTTTGTCTGCAGTTGGTATTATAATAGCCTTGGTTTGGTCTTTGTTTGGGCTGTCATTAGCTCGTCTGCAGTTGGTATTATAATGGCCTTGGTTTGATCTTCATTTTGGCTGTCATTATTTTGTCTGTATTTGAAGAAAAAGGGGTCAAGGTCAAGGTATTGTGGTAGTTTTTGTGTTGCCTGCAATTGCTGGTGGTGCCATTGTCTCTAGATGTTGTAAGTGCTCTGTGGATATCGGCTAAGTGCGAAGGCCATAGCAAATGTTGTCTGGAATGGTTTCAATTATTTTACTTGTTATTTTTCTCTTGCAAATCACCATAAGGTTAATTACCTGAAAACCTCTTGTCTTGAGTGTTCTTAAGTGTATTTTTTAAAGAAATATATTCTTGCTACTAAGTAACGAAATGCCAACTTTAAGAATGGAACTATGAACTTAGGTCATCTCTCAGTGAATGTCAATAATTGGGACTCAGTATTTCTGTTTAATCATGGTTTTCTATATGTCACTGGACATTACAGATAATCTTCAATTGTTTTTAGTTGTTGTGACTGCGGTGGTTTTGTCTTCACGCCAAATATAGCGGGAAATTGGCATTATCTAGGGTCCCTTGGGTGTGGGGGCATTTGGCGGGGGTTTTACGAGCAGATCGTCCCCGCAGGGCAGAGATTTTGCCCGGGCTTGGCTGGACCGAAAGTCAAAGTTCCCGCTATTCCCCAGACCTGGGGGGGGGGGGGGGGGCAGTGGTTACAAATGACTGGTGCATTAGTTGTGCCAAAATCTTAGGTAAGTGCATTTCAACTAAGCCCTGCTTCATAAAATCCTTAATTTGATCAATCCTGGCAAGTGTTTTATCTATTCAGGGCTTACTGGCTTTTGCTGATGTCTGCTACTGCATTAATGAATCGTGACTGTTGAGTTGAGATGTAAAGAGTTGTTGGAATCAAATATGTATCAAATACAGCTTTTTCAGTATTGATTTCACTTTGGAGAATAAACATTTTTGTTTGGCTTCTCTGCAGATTATTTTGTATGATTGTACTGTTGTCTTGTCAATGTTACAGTAGACAGACGCTGATCATGTTGTGCTTCTTGTCCTCTATGGCTTCAAGCTTTGATGTTTTTCTCACAAACATCCAACAATAAATTACTGTCTTTAATATGAAATTGCGCAGTTTTTTCCTTCTCTGCCTGAGATATATAGGGCTGGTTTCCAGCTGTGGCGTTATTTTATAAATGAAGAGATCAGATTCCGTTCTGCTTATGAATTTTGGTTTTATAAGCAGGACTTCCCTTTATCACGAGGACTTCCCTTTATCACGAAAAGACATTGTTAAGTTTTAATGCTAGGCTTTCATGTTCGTTCATTATACAATTATTCTACAAATATAGCTTTTACTGCTGCAGTTTCTGTTCCTTTTGTGTATAATTATTGTACAGATACAGCTGTTTTGGAAGTTTCTAATGCAGATTTATATTTATTGCATCATTTTATTTCGCTTCTTTAATGATTTCTATGTTACTTTGGCATCTTGTGTAGAAAATGAGAGATCACTTAGAGAAACTTTATTAGGATGGATTTGAACGACTGTTTAAGTTTGAAAATAACAGTTTCTCAGGTCTGACATCAGCAGCAAATTGTATAAATCTTATTCTTCGTTTTGGTCAAAGTTGGCCGAACCTTATTGATTAGTCAATCTTTATCTTTATTATTTTATATTATATCATAAAATTAATTATGTTGCCAGCATGAAATAACATCATTATATATGTTTTTAACTATTGTGATAATTTTTGATGTGACAACATTTGTGGTCATTCAATATAAAATTTATTAAATCTGTTTACTACAACTGACTAAAATTAACTAAAATTGACTCATTTTGATCAATTATAGAAAATAGGTATTGTTAATTTCTTATTGAACAACCACTCATGTATTCAACCAATCAAAAATCTAAATGTGCAAACTAGCCAAAAGAAAACCTCTAGACAATGTCAAAGTTGTTAACATTGGCTGCAGCTTCATGTACATACTTCAACCTTGGCAATAATTCAAATACTGTCAAGATATTTCATTTCACAAACTATTACCCTTACTCATCAAACGCAAGAATAATATACTTGGATGGCTTCTACATTTTAGGAATATCATTTTACCCTTGGTATTGATCAGATTCGATTAACTATCGACATTTTTTTTTGCTTAGGGAGAACTGGATGTAAAACATGAATCCTTAATATAATCTTGACGGTTTCACTGGAAATTGCCCAAGAACGCTTTTAGAAGTCAAAACAGTTTTTCTATGACCTGGTTCTTACATACATTTTCTTTCTCTTAAATTAGTATTCTGAAGCGCACTAGGGATTTAGTGTTGGCCAATGTTTGTGCTGTATCCAGCTCATTTACAGTCTGTCCAGCTTATTGGTTTGTCCAATGCAATTTGTTTTCTGTCCAATATATTCTGCCGGTCCGTGTTAATCCCTGGCATATATATATCAAACTGTGCACAGTTTCTCAGTCTAAAACCTAATGTTAGAAAATTGTCTCTTCAGAGGAATGGCTTTCCATGTTTAAGAATTGAGCTTAAACAGAGCAAGAATGTCTAGAAAATGAGAGTCACAAGAATGAAATGGGATTTTTTAGTTGGTGTTTTTTTTCAAAGAAAAAGAGATGAGTCAGTGTGATAGCCTTGGTGTTATCGTCAGTTTTGTACAAACACTTTAACCGTGGTCATAAATGAGAAAAAACGTTCAAGATATTCAGATAGAACTGGTATACATGTTGCCAGAGACAATACACACATGTATATCAAGGCCCATAATTCTGGTTGTAATAATTGTCCAGTTATTCCCCTTTTTTGACTGGAAATAACAGATGAGCGTTGGCGCTCGCTCCCTGGCACTCTTGTTTTATCTTGACAATGAATATCTTTTGGCAATACTTTTGTGTGTGCTTGCTTACTTTTCTTAAAGCTGCACTCTCACAGATTGAACGTTTTGACAACTTTTTTATTTTTTGTTTTGGAACAAGCCATTTTTTGCGAAAATTCATGAAAACCAGTTATATAAGACTGCTGCCAAAAAATTAGATCACAGTTTTCATATTTAAGTTCAAAAATTGATGTTTGAGGCCACACCAAATTGATAACTTGTTCATCGGATTTTTTCAAAAAAATAATGGGGCGAGCGAGCGAAATAATAATAAAAATATTTGTTTTGCATTTAGCAAAAAAGAGGAGCGAGAGAAGAGCCAACAAATATATATAGTGATTTAACTCATTTTTGCTCACATTTTATTCACTTATTAACTAAACAATGATATTGTAAATAGTACAAGGATAACATCCAGTGAAAGAATGATAACACTTAAAGATAATTCTATACAAATATTAGTTTTGAGATCAAACAAATGTCATTTGAGATCAAGCAAATGTATTTCTTTAAACTATTTCATAAATGAGAGAACTCAAAACCATAGTTTTCCAGTTTTTTAAACCTTTTTGAAAAGTTTTTTTCAAAATACGCTATGCATGGATAAGTTTAAGCCTGGACACAAGCGCCAATGGTCACAGCCACCTGCCTGCCCAATGGCATATCCAAATCTATTAACTAGGATTTCCACTTTTCCTTAGGAAAACTTGGTTAAAAATAATTCTCTATTAAAACACATTGTCATATCTCATGCCATGGAAAAGACTAGACAAGGTGACTTCAAAAATAACTCACAAAATGAATAAAGGCATTTGCAGTCAAATATAAACTACAGTTACCACTCTTGCTTTGACTACACGTTGGCCTTGGTAGCCATTTAAGTTTTGGAAGAGAATTTACAAAAAACCTACACCGTATTGTAAACCATTTCAGCTGAAAATATGTCACAGAAAATTCCAGCCAGCGCCAGTTTGATTTTAGGCTTTCTCAGAATTTAATGACTGTCTTTTTTAAATTTGCAGATTTTCCTTTATTTATTTAGCTCCACTGGCCGAAGGCCATGGAGCTTATGTCGTCACAGATTGTCCGTCGTGAGTGCGTGCGTGCGTGCGTGGGTGCATGCGTGCGTGCGTGCGTAAACTTTTACTTTAAATGACATCTCCTCTGAAACTGATAAGCGGATTTTGACAAAACAGGAATGTTCCTTTGGTGGTCCTTTACCAAAATTGCTCAAATGGTTCCGGTCCATTGCACAATATGGCCGCCAGAGCTAAAAATAGCAAAATCTTTAAACGACATCTCCTCTGAAGCGGTTCGGCAGATTTTGATGAAACTTGACAGTAATGTTCCTTGGGTGGTCCTTTATTAAAATTGCTCAAATGGTTCTGGTCCATTGCACAATATGGCCGCCACAGCTAAAAATAGCAAAATCTTTAAACGACATCTCCTCTGAAACGGATAGGCAGATTTTGACAAAACTTCACAGGAATGTTCCTTTGGTGGTCCTTTACCAAAATTGCTCAAATGGTTCCGGTCCATTGCACAATATGGCCGCCAGAGCTAAAAATAGCAAAATCTTTAAACGACATCTCCTCTGAAACGGTTCGGCAGATTTTGATGAAACTTGACAGTAATGTTCCTTGGGTGGTCCTTTATTAAAATTGCTCAAATGGTTCTGGTCCATTGCACAATATGGCCGCCACAGCTAAAAATGGCAAAATCTTTAACCCTTAAGCCGCTATATATATGATATACTGATAATCTGTCTCTGCTGGATTAATTGAGCTAAAACAATAGCTGGATACCCTAGTTACAAGAATGTGTGTAAATCCTTTATTTTATGTGATAGACACATAAAAGTTATATGCAAATACATCCTCAATGTTTGAACTTTTCAATGATAGTTCTCATTTGGCGACTTGATAAAAATTTGCACCTGTACAGGTAAGATTATTGTAATCAAGGTAAGTAAATAAAAACAAATACACTATTCACATTTATTTTTCACCAAAATGGTTAAAAATACAGTAAATAAACAATGTATAACAGTACAGAACAACATTTTGGTAAAAATTCATTACTTACTGTTTGAAATTACAGGTAAACTAATTACAGGTGAGCTTAGAAATCTTGCCGAAATTTCAGGCATAACAAAAATCACTGCATTCAGTTTTTTAGGAGTTCTAATAGATTCAAATGCTCTTTTACAAGTAAAACAAACTAATTACATAAATAAATAAATATTTACATAAATAAATAAATAAATAATGTAAACAATGTTACACATATGGCATATTATACCTTCAAAATTTTCAATATATACAAAAACAGTTATACACAGTTCTCCTGTTCAGATTTCCATTCACAGTCACACCTTGTACACATCTTTTTTCATTTGTTATTGACAAAGTCACTGAATCAGAACATTCTTATAGTCCTGAACGGAATGATACACTTGAAAGCATCGTGGATGGCACAATGCCACTTTACAGTCTGGGCACCAGAAAGATGTCTGTTGCCGCTTGAAACCAACCCTGTTCTCTACCTTGACATTACAAGCCACACAGTCTCTGAGGGGCCTGGCTCTCTTTGCCCCAGCTTTAGCAGGGATGAAGTCAGAGAAGTGTCTTCCAGTCAATCGTGAAGGCTTCTCACCAAGGACAGGGCGCCCGCGTCGGACCGATTGTCCTCTGGGACCACCGCCTTCTTCAATCAAGGATTCGAGGACTGACTGGCAGAAGCTCTCATGGTCCTTCTTTGGCTGGTTTGTGGTAAACTTCTCATACAGTCTGTATGAATTCACCAAACAAATGTTCATGATATGAAAAAAGAGTTTGCGCCACCACTTCTTTGTTTTGCGGGCAATGGAGTTGTACTGGTTGTACTGGTCAAGCAAATCTACCCCACCCATGTACTTGCAGTACTCAACAATACATGTAGGCTTCTTCACATGCTCACGAGTCCCATACTTGGTCTTCCACAACACACTCATTTGTGGGGGATGAATGTTTGTCAGCATAGTGACATCTCGCTTCTCGTGGAATCTCAATGCTGTAGTGGCCCCATTCTTGCGGTAGACGCACTCATACTCGGCAAGCTTACGCTTTTGTTGGACAGCTTTCGGTACACCGCGTCTGTTTGCCCGTAATGTTCCACAAGAGTAGGTGCCATGTGCCTCAAGTTCATCAAACAGTTCTGGAGATGTGTAGAAATTATCCATATACACATGATGGCCATGACCTAAAGTTCCACACCTAGCCATCAGACCAACCACATACTGGGAAGTGATTGTAAGGCGATCGGGGTCTATGCCTAATGCTTCACAATAGTTTGTGTTAGTCTCATTACGTTTCCCGGCGTACACATCAAAGCCAAGGCAGTAGCCACTGCTGGCTTCACAAAGCTGGAATAGCTTGATTCCAAACTTGACAGGTTTGGCTGGGTTGTACACCTTGATTTTTAGTCGGCCCTTCCATGGACACGTCCCTTCATCAAAACTCAGGTTCTGCTCAGGGGAGTAGACGTCCGAAAACTTTGCCATAGCCTGAGCAATCATTGGCCGGATTCGGGACAGAGGGTCATTACGGTCCACATCATTGGTAACATGGAAATTGCTGAGAATGGCCATGAATCTGAAAATATATAACGAAGAAACATTTGTACAAAATAAATTGAATTTTTTTTATATGACTTATATACTGGCAGTAAAGTTCTGTCTATACTACCAATAACCAATCTACTGTTTATTGTTGAGAGTTACTTTTTTTGTAAGAATTGTTGACAAAACACAAGTATTTATCAATAATTATATGCATTTGTATGGGAAAAGATACAAAAAAATAAAAGCAAATAAATAAAAAAAAAATTTTTTTTTTTTTATTTACTGACCGGTCTCTGGGCATGGTCTTGCTGAAGAATGGTGTCTCAGTAGACGTGTCCGTACTCCAATACGTCCCAAGGTCTGGTTTGTAGACAAGGCCCATACATATGACGACGCCTAAAAAGACCTTCATCTCATCAACTGTCACAGCGACCCACTTCCGCATTCTGCTGTGAGGCTTCAAGTTGTTGGCGGCCTCCATCATTACTAGCCGGTTATCAGCGTACTTGTTGGTTTCTACAGTCACTTTTAGTATAAATTCATCATCAATAAATAAATGAAAAAAGTCAATAGGCTCTGTAGAGTCCATGTCGACGAGCAATCTCGATTCCCCAGTGAAGGGGGCAATATCTGGAACGCCATCGTCGCGTGTCCATCCAAGTTCAAGGTCGGCCTCTAGATCTGCGTCATTTTGCGGTGCAAAGTCAATCAAAGGCAACTCAACAATCACGCCACGGTTTCTCTCATAGTCTACTCGTTCAAATCCTTCGAACTCGCCATCACTTTCATCCGACGAATCCAAGAAAACCGGGTTTATATCGTACACTTCAGAATCAGACGAATCGGAATCCGCCATTTTGAAAATTATTTATGCATAAAAAATGCCCCAGTTCCGGTACGCATAATTAAATTACTATTGTAAAATTTGCTTTGACAGTTTTACATATGCATATACCAGGGCCGCAACAACAATTATTGCAGTCAATTTAAACATTAAACCCGCGTAAAATTATGTTATTTACGATGTAAACAAGGTCAGTAAGGAGGACGCTGTAAACGACATTTGACGCGAGCAGCGTTACAAGATCGATATCGGAAAACGACATATATTGCGATGAGCAGCTTAAGGGTTAAACGACATCTCCTCTGAAACCGATAGGCAGATTTTGATGAAACTTGACAGAATTGTTCCTTGGGTGGTCCTTAACCAAAATTGCTCAAATGGTTCTGGTCCGCTGCACAACATGGCTGCCAGGGCAAAAAAATAGAAAAACCTTTAAAGAACATCTTCTCAGAAACCGATGATCAGATTTTGATGAAACTTAACAGAAATGTTCCTTGGATGGTCCTTTATCAAATTTGCTTCAATGGTTTCGGTCCACTGCACAAGATGGCCCCCAGAGGTAAAAATAGAAAAACCTTTAAACGACTTCTCCTCAGAAACTGATGATCGTATTGCAATGAAACTTGACAGAAATGTTACTTGGGTAGTCCTTAACCAAAATAGCCCAAACAGTTCTGGTCTGCTGCACAACATGGGCACCAGATCTAAGAATAGAAAAAAACGTTAAACTACATTTTCTCAGAAACCGATTATCAGATTTTGATGAAACTTTACATAAATGTTCATCGGGATGCCCTTTAACCAAAATTGCCCAAATGGTTCCGGTCCGCTGCACAACATGGCTGCGAGAGTTAAAAATAGAAAAACCTTTAAGGACTTCTCGTCCGCAGTCTTCACGAAAAACATTTTAACCTACTAGCCAGTTGGACTAGCATAATGGCATATTTTACTAGTCCGAATGACAATCTAGTAGTCCGACTATTTTGCCACATTATAAAACTGTATGCTTGAGGTAAATACCTATTTCAATTGAGCAGCTTGCAGTTTGAGTAAACATTTCTTTATTATGATGCTCATGCAGTGATAGGGAGTGACATCCTTCTGTTGGGAATAGTGCTCCTTGTTTTTCAGAACCTATGGGTACTATGTAAAAACAAAAGGCATCTTGCTTGAATAGACTGTAATAATATCAACATGGTTAGAAAAGAAATGCCATGCTTTAATAGCTTTGATTACATTTTACTACTGAATTACCTCCCTTTAATAGAAAAAAAAAATAATGTCTTAATTTTTCACATATAGCATCTTTAAATAATTTTTAAACAATAATAATTTATGAGTAAACATATAAGCATAAAGTTCTCACAAAAAGATCAATTTAAAAACCTTACATTTATACATAGGAAAGTATATATAGACTGAACATTAATTTTCGTTTAAGTGACATTCTGAAAGTTTATGAAACAGCTATTTTTAGTAACTTAAATGGCCGAAAAGTGTAAGTGAAACACCAAGTCGATTCTATCTCGTCAGTTCTTGTTCAGGTTAGATATTTGCTTCATAATCTATTCAGATTAAATGTTAACCGATGATCAGATTTTGATGAAACTTGACAGAAATGTTCCTTGGGTGGTCATTAACCAAAATTTGTTAAATGGTTCCAGTCCACTGCACACCATGGCTGCCAGAGCTAAAAAATAAAAAAAACTTTATACGACTTGTCGTCGAAACCGATGACCTTTTTTCGATAAAACTTGACAGAAATGTTTGTTTGGTGCTCCTTTACTCAAATTGCCCAAATCATTTCGGTCCACTGCACAACATGGCAGCCAGAGCTATTAAAGTAAAAAAAATAAATAAATAACTTCTCCTCAAAAATTGATGATTGTATTTCTATGAAACTTGACGAAAATGTTCGTTAGGTGGTCTTTGCTTGAACCTTTTGGCCAGTGGAGCACAGGCACTGATGTGCCTCTTGTTTAGATAGCTTGTTCAAATTTAGACAAGTAATAGAAAACATAAACACTTTTACTTCTTTTGTACTGCAAATACTGATTGTGTCAATTTTCATATATAGCAAAAAAATATTTCAAAAAATACAAGAATATGCAATATTTTTTCATAGACAAAAACCAATCAGCATAAATATTTAACACTTGAATGTTTTTCATATATAGTTTAAATATACACATGAACATCATAGATATCTACAAACATTTATTCGCAGCACAAAGTGTGATTAATACCTTTTTCCAATCACACAGTCTGGCACCATTTTTTTTATCCTTTTTGACAAAATATACACAATCCAGCTTGTTTGATGTTTTTGTGTGAATGGTAAAACTCATGGGATTGCATGAAGCACATATGAATGTCAGTCAGGTTAATTTTTAGCGTCATCCTACTGTCCACGAACATTGACTCATCAGCGACCAAGGCCTCCACCACAAGCACGCCCTCGTTGCCTCATCGGGACAGGAATTTCATGATCTGCTGAGTCAGAGGAATCTGAAATTTTAATAAGCAATATAATATATAATATGTTCATTGTAGTATAATGTAGTATGCATTACTGAAACAGTTTGATGATAACACAAGAAAGGTGGTGCTGGTTTCTTGGCCAAACTTTATTTTTCTATTACTGTACATATATTGCATATGAATTAAATAAGCATCATACTCTGATCTGTAGCAAAATAAAAACAAACATGCATAAATCATTAAATGTATAATTAAGGAAACGAATAATACAAAAAAATACATCATATTTGCTATATTAACAGCAAAACAACAAAGAAGTTAAAATACACACCTGAAGTTTTTACCTGGACAGGTGTAATAGGTATAGTCATAAACGATTGGAAACTGTCTTTTCACTGTAACGGTCATCCGAATTCCCGTCAAACATGTCCGAACCAAATTCAAACTTTGGATAATCACTGTCATTCACGATAAAATTCAGCACTTCTTGCCCAGTATATATACGTTTACTTTTAGCGTGAGCCAAATTAAAACAAACGCATTTGTCCAAAATTTAATCAAACTTTAAATGGTGGTAGATTGTCATTTGTTGACATAATTTTCAAGAATCAGGAAGTGAAATGTTGCCAATTAAGTCTCAATCATCTAGACGCTTGTATCCTGGTCTATATCGTTCATTGATTCTAATTAGAGCAGCTGCATGATTAAGCCGGTGCTTTGATAATTGTTACGATCGAAAAACGCGGTTATAAGGGAAAAGGCTACATTCTACTAAACAAATTGGCGCTTGTAAAAAAATAACTTTTTTTTTTTAGATAGTGCGGGCGCAAGTGATAAAAATTTTTTTTTTGCTTTTCTGAAGAAATAGGTGCGGGAAATCCGATGAACAAGTTATTAATTTGTTGTGGCCTAATGCATTTTTCCAAAACCGTTAGTAACGGTAATAGCCATAAAACATAATTTTTTAACAGAAATATGAAAAACTACAATCTTATTTTTTGTCAGCTGATTCCTATATCATTGGTTTGCAGATATTTAGGCAAAAAAATGCTCTTTCCAAGACAAAAAATAAAAAAAGTTGTAAAAATGGTATATCTGTGAGAGTGCAGCTGGGGACGTCGTACATCTATCAGTTTAAATACTTAAAGAAAGGAGAAAAAAAAACGGAAGATATAAATAATTGTGTTAGTCTGGTTGTCATCATAGGAATAAATTATTGTTCTTATCTAATGTAGTTTGACTGCATAATTCTCAGTAGAGTTCAATGTATCTAGATGTTGTATATTTTACTGTATTTGGCATGATTCATCCCTAGATGTATTGGAAAGTCTAGCCTTAGAAATGTGCTGCATAGTAATTGAGTCATGAATGTCATTCAAGTGTTCCAGAGAAAAGACCTGATGCCATTGTTTCTGACATTAATAACACAACTTACCGTATTATATCATGCATAGGACGCACTTTTTTACCCCCAATTCTCGTCTTAAAAAGTGCCTGCGTCCTTTCTATGCTATTAGAATTGCATCTGTTTTTTCCAAGTCCATTTCGGGTCGAAAATATTGGGTCGAAAATATTGGACCGGGGAAGAACGCGGTAATAGTAAGTATCTGTACTGCGTCACCGAAGAGAACAACTGACATAGGTAAAATCACGCAAGTTAACACACGCAGAAATATATTGAATGTTTACTTTAAAATGATTTATTGAGAAATAAATTGAAAAAAAAATACGAGTGTTTACTTTTTTATAAAAGGGACGCTACTCACAAAAACTCGATGTGAGTCAGCATTTTAACTGGATTGAGTTATAACGGCAACGGAAAATCGGGAAAGGAGGTAAATATCAATTAATCGTTGTTCATGATTTTAATGTTTCGATATTTTACAAAACATTTTGTTGCATGTTACTGTTTTAAAAAAATAATAAAGGAATGTGCATAACGCAAAGTAGCATTATTGTCAATATCAAATCTTTTCAAATGTGCGAAGGTGTGAAAAACACCCGCTGTCTGTCATTAGAAAAATGGTTGTTTGTTCGCACTTTACCTGACGTGCCTTCCGCTGGCAAGACTAATTACCGACACGCATTAATTATGCCTACATGCTTAAATCCGCGCAGCGACAAGCCTTATCAAAACAATCCTCAGTTTTGACAATACAGTTTTGTTGCGATTGCAACGGTTGACTGTCATTCAGAAGGCATGTCGGGACTATTGCAACGGTTGCAACGGTTGACTCTCAGTCGGGACTATTACGGCATTTGTATAAGTCTTATAATATGCGTGAATGTTCTCAAAATGTCAAGACATATATCTTTGTTATGTACGCTAAATTACCAAAATACGACGATAATTATCGAAATACACAAGACAGTTATCGAAATATGCCTAATATACAATTTTTTGTTTGTTTTTTACTTCAATATATGTTATAAATACTTTACCAACCTCAATTTTTCGGCTCCGATTTTAACATTTTTCCGCTGCGTCCTATCTTATATATTAAGGGGTTTTACCCGTTTTCTCAACTATTTTTTTGCCTGCGTCCTATCTATGCTAGCGTCCTATACATGATATAATACGGTAGGTAATAAAAGAACATCAAATCCTATCCTATGTACGGTGAACTTTTCTGCCTGTTGACCTCATATTATTTTGGTATCATTTTAAAAAGAAGATAAAGAATATGTGAAAAATATACAAGAAAAAGAAACAAACACACTGTTTTGGTCATGAAAGATAGGAAAATCAGCCATTTTGCTCCTCATTTCAGTGAGAAATTAAAATACAAACAGCAAGAACTTTATTTGTAATGTATTTTCAGTTAATCATTCTAAAGTATGTAAAGGTAATCAATAAGCAATACCGATTCATATGATTCCATAATAACATAGGGTCATCAGGCGTGAAAATTTACCATCATTCCAATGGCACGATGGATTATCATTCGTACATGTATTTGTACAGCAGATACCTGGAATTGCCCGTGTATAGTTGACAGTTTGCTGCATGTAATAGCGGAAAAGGCATTGCATGCAGCCAATGTTCCTGGCATGTGATAGATTTCTGTAAGACATTGTTGAGTCACTTTTTCCCGAAGACAAAATACACTCTGAATCATCATGCTTTTGCGACAAATCTTTTACAATTTCTTTGAAACCAATTTCCTTCATTTTCATTTCCAGTGATAGGCAAGGAATCCATAGAATGGAATTAAAACTTCTCTTGTATCTTAAGTTTTAACGTATTTAAACAATTTAACAATAAGTTATTATTATAACACTGCCCTTTTCATTGTTCACATGATGAGGTGCAAAAACGTGATCTTATGTTGTGAGGAAAACCAGAGTACCTTGAGAAAATCCACTTGTCCAGCTTTTTTACCATCATCTTCACATATGCCGAGGCCCGAAGCAAGCCTGTGTGGGAACCAGAAGTTACTTGCTTTGTGATTGTCAATGTGCTCAATCTTCATTTCTGAATGTTTATTCGCTTCTTTTTTTCAGAGCTACATTCCAGACCCGTTTAAGCTACGAGCGTTTGTGAGTACGCCCCCGCCTGGCTCGGAACGCATGTTCTGTACAATGGTTTACCATGGCGATGAGGCGTCAGGGGGCCATTACACCCTGTATCTGGAGTACCTTGGGGGTCTGATCCCACTACTGAAGGGCAAGCGGGCCAGCAAACTGAGACCGGACTTCATTATTTTTGATCCAAAGATAAAAGCAAAGGGGACTAGGAAAAATGGAACCGGTAATTGAAATAAAAAGATAAATTAAATTATTGGAAGATAAACACATTGTTATTCATGTCTGTCCGTTAAATTATTCCTCTAATAACATTGTGTCTCAGTGAAACCTAGGTCAATGTTGGTGGGACTTTACTCAAACTACAAAATTGAAGAGCATTATGGAAAGGTTTAGAGAAATAATGTTTTTGCTATTAGCTGCATTTTAGAATGTCTAAAGGCCATACTTTGGGGTCAATTGTTTATAAACAATGCATCAATATTGAGTTGCAAAACTTTTTTTCAATGAAAACCAGGTTATAATAAAGAGGATGTCATTGGGTGAAAGGACCGGCAGGTGAGCATCAAAGATTGGTTTGCCTGTTTACTTATGTTAGTATTGATGAATAGTGATGAAACTTGGTGTTTTGGTAGCTTATGTGAAGAGCTAGCTTGGGATTGCTTTTGACAGGGGTGGGGTCAAGATCATTGTTACTAAAAGTAGAAAAATGGTTTCTGCCCAATATATTAAGTTAGGATTTATAGATAATGAACAAACATGATGTGTAGGGAGCTAGCCTGCTTTTTAGGGGTGTGGGGTCAAGGTCACTGTTACTGAAAAAGGGGAATTGATTCCGCCCAATATTTTAAGTTAGATTCAATGCATAGTGATCAATTCTGAGTGTAGGTAGCTTTTGTGAAGAGCTAGCTTAGGATTTCAAGATACTAAACTGGTGTAATATTCAGTACTGTCTCTTTATCATAAAAGTAAAGAGAAAGGCGCTGCTTTTTTCTAACTCATACAAGAAATTAATTTCTAACTGAATGTGAAAAAACTGGTTTGTTGCATTGTGACACTTCTAGTTTTCAACCATAGATAAAAAAATGGATTAATAATTCTTCGTTATTACGGCCTTCGTGTGGGATAAAACAATAAGTTATAGCTATAAAATCGTATCTGCATAATATTTCTATCATGAATATTGCCATCGCATTGCCATTTTATGACAGATCATTGCGCTCAGTAATGAAATAAAGTTGAAAATGGTACAGATAAAATCTGGTAGAGTTGAATACCTCTGTTGTTTTCTGTAGTTATGATATGCCTTCTGTTAAAAATTTAGTTAACAATTCTGCATGGTTCCAAAATTTTGAAAAACAAGCTTTAATCTCACTTTTTTTTAAAAATAATTTCTGAGAAAGACATTTTTAGCTATTTTTGGACTATTCAAAAAATAAGGATAGCTATACTACTCTCCCAATTATCCCAAACTACTTAAATAATGAAGTTTGATAACTCTAATTTGAATATAATGCAAATAATGGGCCTTTATTATTCTACTAAGAAATTCTGGTTAAGGTTTTGCATGTAAGCAGACATAGGTTAATATCTCAGCAACTACTTGATGTATTGCATTGAGACTTTATACAACGGAACTCAACCATCCAACCTACTTAATAAGTCAAGTTAGATAAATCTGTTTTGCATATAATGGCCCTTCATTATTGGACTTACGAAGTTTACGGAGTTTATGCAAAACACCCTGAGCGAGGGTCGGGATGAACATATCTTACACGAGCGGCCATGGTAGATGCTTTTTCTCCCACCTCAGTTAAACAAAATAAAGTAAAAATGTATTTTTTTGCTGGAACTCTTTTGTGCTTAATAGTGAAAATAATTGCGTATGGATATGCGATAATTTGTGGGTGTCATGGATATGCGCACAGTGATTCAGATTATGTTAATAGTCAAATCGGTCTTTAAATAGTTCTAAGGAGAGTGAAGCATTATTTCTTGAAAGGTGCATGTAAACTGTTTTATGGTGACATTTGAAGCGAGAAATAATTAATTAGCGCTCTAAATATTGCCACAAGACAAGGTTTCCATGATGCTACAGACGACAGTCTTCAACAAAGGAGGTAATTACAATGTGGCGACCATTAAAAAGGAGTTCCATACAGGCATTTTATCTTCACCCGTGGGCAAGATGAGAATTTCTAGCATGGTTAAATTATTGGATCTACTTATCTGAGGTGGGAGAATATAAGTATCTTCCATAGCTGAGAGTGTAAGATAGGTTCATTCCGACCCAAGCGAGTCAATCAAGTATGATAACTATCTCTTGCATATAATGCAGATTTTGCCCCTTTATTATTTGACTGAAAAATTCTGGTTAATGTTTTGCATTTAATCTAATTATACACCGATTTATGCATGTTTCGTCAACACTTTGCAATCCTTAGACTTAAATGTAGTGAAAAAGAGGAGCACGCTGTCTCTGTGATAGCTCTTGTTATAAATATTATTGTTTCATGTCTGTGTTACAGAGCAGGAGGGTGTGTCCATGTATGACTCCGACCCATGGAGCGAAAGTTCAACTTCAGACAGTGACATAGAGACAGACGGCTGTGGGGGGTCACCGCGGGTACCACGGAGAAAAAGCAGGAAACAGTTCCGTCCCGACCGTGTGGAACGCAGCACGACATTCCGAACACTTAACGATCTCTTCTACAATGACAACCTACCTGAGGTAGTAATTCACAACAACCGGGCATTTCTGGTAAATTTGACCTGGTGGGAAAATCCCATCTGGCAAGCCCCACACCAGATGAGTAACTGGCAACAAATGCGCCTTTTTGCAAGTTTCTGAAATTGCCTGGTCTTTTTTAGTCAGAATATTTACATGAGAGATACTTATATAAATAATGGGAATTATAGATTGGGCTACATTTTAAATAAAAGTTGCAAAACAATTTCATTAAGATATCAATCAGTTTTTGGACTTAGCACTATGGATTTAATATAACTGTAATGTGAGTTAATGAACTGCAGAAAGCTCTAACAGTCTGTTTTGTCAGCAGCGTGGTGGTGGTGTTAGTAGTTTATACTCCGGGTCCCGGCGTGAGCACATTGAAGGGTCCCAGAGTGACAGTTCAACCACCGCACACATATCCTGGGCGGTGAACCAGTACTAGGTGCCCTTCACTTCTGCAAGGAACTGACAACTTCTGTACATGCCAGGGG
The DNA here is from genome assembly GCF_026914265.1 of Mya arenaria. NCBI lineage: Eukaryota > Metazoa > Mollusca > Bivalvia > Myida > Myidae > Mya > Mya arenaria. The sequence goes on along the minus strand of NC_069127.1, from coordinate 83,272,328 downwards.
CAGTGGTACAGTGCGAATGGTCGTAGAAAGGATTTCATAACCATTCACAACAGAAGTGACCTGGTCCGCCCGGGAATCGAACCCGGGTTGTCCGATTAACAGTCCAACGCTCTACCGACTGAGCTAACCGGGCGGACCAAGTCAGCAGCTCAAACACAACATTCATTTCAAGCAAATGAAATGGTCTCTAATAAGGACCATGCTTAACTCTTAAAATTGTAAAATTGGACAGACATAATGTCATTATTTTGTTCTCCACTTGGAGAACTTATATTATTATCTAAGTCAGAACATATCGTGTTAAATCTAAATGACTAAATGAGATGGAATCAATCGCTCCGCCCTTTTTAATTAATGTTCTAAATATTAATTAGTACATTGTCTAAAGTCTTCAGCAGTTTATATGGTATGTTGATGATTCAGTAGATTTGCCTCTTTTTCGAACATTTAGTGTATCTAAAGTATTTTCTAATTCATGCAAATGTATGCAAGTTGCAAGGGTCAAAGAAAAAGTTGTATTTTATGGAGAAAGCCTGAAGTTTGCCCTCCACGCGTCATTATAGTTCCAATAAGCTTTCTAGGGAAGTATTTAGTTGCCTTATATAGCTTTAATATTGTGGTAGGAAGGTAACGACTTCCTATAAATTCATAAATAAAGTTACCAAAACCATGCAAACCAATTTGGCTTTAGCATTTTTTATCTAAAAAATCCCCACTGTACGAGGGTATAGCCAGAAGTTCGTGGAATTGCTTAATAAAATCAACACATTTTAACATTTTTCAACGAACGTCAGCTCGCTATAAAATCTATTTCAGCTGTAAATGACATATAAAATTTCAAACTGATACATATAATTTAAAGGAAACTACACTTTTTTCATTAACATGAAGTCAGTATAGCCCCCGCAGTTCAAACGTCAGAATCTGACGTCAACGTCATAACTTCTCAAAGTAAGAGCCGTTCGCCGCAATACAACGTTGATGTCTCGCTACCCACTCCCGGTAAATGTCACTGAACCACTCTGACTTGTAAGAATACAGGCGCGTCTGAGATTCACTCTGTAGTTCCTGAAAGTCATTGAAGCATTTACCTTTCTGTACACATTTAAGTTTCGGAAATAGGGCAAAATCGCATGGTGCTAGGTCCGGCGAATAAGGGGGGTGGGGAAGGATCTCCGCTTCAAGCTGGATTGTTGCGGTAGTCTGGGCCTCCTCCGATCTATGCGCTGGTGCATTATCCTGGTGAAGAATCCACCCATCATGCAACGCCTGTGGTCTCTTTAATGCCATCGCCCTGTACAAGTCACGCCTCAAAACATTAAATTGAGAACATAACTGAGGCTTATAACATAATACATTTGTCGCATTTTGCGTACTTCATCAAATATCATAATTAAAACTAACACTTATTCAATCTCATATTTTTAATCATAAACTTTTTTAAACATTGTTTTATACAGATTTAATCAAGAACTAAATATTGATAAAAATGAATTTTGTTATATATCACTTTACCTAAGAATAGTAAGCACCCGTCACAGATTGGCCCTGCGGAAATGCATGGAGTAGAATAACACCGTGCACATCAAAAAAAACAATGAACATATGCTTTCCTATCGAACAGGATGATCGTCCCTTCTTCGGAGGCGGGGAACCGGTAGTCTTCCATTGACTGCTTTGCTGTTTTGTCTCAGGGTCGTAATTAAACAGCCAGGTTTCATCGCAAGTGCCTATCTTCTCAAGAAAATGGTTTCCTTCCTTTTCGTACCAAGCGTGAATCGGCGTGATTCCCATACTCTTTTGCTCATCTCATTTTCTGTCAGCAGCCGTGGAACCCAATGCGCATTCACTCGTCTCATTTTCAAACTGTCTTTCATTATCCTCCGTACCGACCCATAACTCATTTCCAACAACTTGCATATTTCATGAAGAGTGATTTGACGATCAGCGTCAACGATGTTTTCCACGGCCTCGACGTTAATCTCCGTAGTTTGTGAAACCGGTCGCCCAGACCTCACGTTGTCACAAATGCTGCCCCGCCCCTCACTAAACCGCTTGTGCCACTTGTACACGAGTATTTGCTTCACTGGAGTTTAACTCGATTCTTCATTCATCCGTTTAAGTGTTTGCGATGGAGTTTTTCTGAGGTTCACACAGAACAGTATCACTGCCTGTTTTTTCGATCTGTCTTCTGGCGTCACTTTAAACAAAAAAAACAAGATATTGTCATGGGTTATTTTAGCAACTGCGGAGAAATGCGCGACCACCTGTTTCCATAGTGATCACTCCGTTGTCGTAATAACATGCTATATGATGAAACTCAGAATTTACCTGATTATTATTGTATGAAAGTTTTAATGATATGCTGCATATTGTTTTCATTTTATCAAGCTTTTCCACGAACTTCTGGCTATGCCCTCGTACTTCATATTTTTGTCTTACAGTTCATAACTGGTTCGGAACTAGACATAAATGCTGTATTTAGAGATGATGGTACAATCTAATCATCTAACTATAATAGATAGTTGTGCTACTGACATTTGAGCAAAGCAAGAAATGTCTAGACTTGAAACACTGCTGGATACAATATTCCTTATGGATAATATCTTAGGGCAGATGGAAATGTGAGCCTTTGAAAATGAGGGGAAAATTTTATGTCAAGTCAGATATGGTTTACTAAGTGTGGAACACAAATGCATGTAGTTATGAGAGTCTTACAGAGTCTTTGAGAAAGCATATTGGAACAATCCTATTAACCAGTTTATCGTACAGTCACTATTTTTAATTCATTATTTCCAAGTAGAAATATCATTTATTTTGAAACAAATTGTTTTGAATGGTCACATAAGAGGGTTTGAATTTGCAAATAGAACTATATATTCAATAAATGACTTCTTGATTGTACAATATTTTGTTCATATTTCATACCTGTTATATTTCTGTGTGAAATTTTGAAAGATTTAAACAAAAAATATGGAAACCAGAAAAAATCTGTAACAGTCACTTTGTGGTTATGCTAATGTCTTTGCCGATATGATTGCCGCATGAATCTGTTTGTCAATTGAATTACTTAAAAGTTAGAAGACTAGAATAGCGAACACTTTGCAAAAATAAATACTTTAAGCCTTTACTTGTGACATATCAATAGAGCAGTGGTATCCAACATCTTGAGCATGAAGTTCTGTAGCGTGATGACAGCGGCCAACCTACAAGAGGACATAGGTTTATAACCTTCACTCTTTATCTGTTCGCGGAGCAGTAAGCTGGTTAAAGTCCTATCCAAATCTGGGCTACCAAGTTTCGTAGTGTTGGGACAGCGGCCTACCTACCAGAGGACAAAGGTTCAATTATTTATAAACCTCAATCTTTATCTGTTCACAGAGCAGTAAGCTGGTTGAAGTCCTGTCCAACATCTGGGGTACAAAGTTCCGTATTGTGGGGACGGCAGCCCACCTACCAGAAGACCTGGGTAACGTCCTGTACAAGACATCCTTACTTCACCTCCAGCCCCGTCAGATGACAGTCACGGTGACTGAGATGCCCCGGGACAACTCGCTGCTTGCCCAGGATCAAAACTTCACACCCACGGGGGTGGAGGAAGAGTCAGACGGCATGTGTAGGTCTTAGTTTGTACTTGTTTGCTTTGATGAGGTTCAGACGGCATGTGTAGGTCTTAGTTTGTACTGATTTGCTTTGATGAGGGTCAGACGGCATGTGTAGGTCTTAGTTTGTATTGATTTGCTTTGATGAGGATCAGACGGCATGTGTAGGTCTTAGTTTGTAATGATTTGCTTTGATGAGGGTCAGACGGCATGTGTAGGTCTTAGGCCAAAAAAAAAATACCTGTGTTTCCGGTAACGTGGCGAAAAAAAATGGGTCGGTAGGTTGCGATTTTTTTTTTTTTTTTTTTTTTTTACACTTTCCATATCATGCAATTTTCTGTTGCATCAGATCAATTATGTTATATCTATGCGTTTCCTAATATACAAAAAGTCTGATAAAACAGCATTGTTTAATGTCTAAAATCATTTCTTAACCTTCGACTACCGTATTTTCCCGCCAATTTTGCCCATTAAATCTGGTGTTTTTTTGTATACTTTACTCGTTTATAAGTCGTGATCGGTTTTTAAGAAAAATCCAGCACTTCAATTTCAACATATCTGTGATAATGTTCTAGCCAAACAGTCAATTAACAACTAAATTTTTAATTTGCTTGAGGAAAATCGCCGATTTTCTTGTCAACTGTGAGCTCCTTAAACTAGGCCTTCAAGTGGAGGTATGTTAATAAAAGAACAAGTAAACACGGATATGGATTTGTTTTATGTATCTTATTTTCGTACATTACTACAATCAAAGTTTCATTCATATTTATAGTGAATTCAAACATTTCGGTCATTGTTTTAAGATTCCCAGACAACGATTATTGATTATTATTTTTTCGATCGTATGGTATTTTCGTACCAGCCTAGGCGATATCCCGGCAATCAAATTGGATCGTACGGTATCTGACTGACCGAATTAGAAACAAACCATAGCCACGCGCCTTTGATCTTATCACTGCTCATGCTCTGACGTCACAAATTGTACCATTTGATCTGCAGCCGACACATTCCAATAAATGTGTTATTAACTTTCGCAGGTTTTTGTTTGGATTTCAGTTGATGGGACTTAAGGTGAAATAAATAACCATTGATAATTGCGGATAAATTAATGTAACGATTAAGGAAATGTGTATTGGAACCTGGCATTTAGCCTGCATGAATTCGCAAAGCCTAATCATAAGAAGCCTGCATGATATACGCAAAGCCTAATTGTAAAAAAGTAAGTTTTATTTTGGACATGGATATGGATAAATAACACTGCAAACTTTAATTAAAAATATTTTCATTAAAAAGACAGCAAAATATGTCTCCGGGGATCAACCAAGTGTTTGGACCGTAAACATTTGTTTGCCAATTTTAAGATATCGGACAGGGTTCGCCGCCCTCCGACATTTTGTTTTCCCGTCTCGGTAATACATAATCAGGAATGAAAGTATATTCTTCGGGGCCATTGAAAGACAAACAACGAAAATGATAACGATAAATTTAAAGAAATATATTTTTTTACGATATGATTTTATTTTTTTATTTTTTTTTACTCTTATACTAAAAAAATGATTAGGGTCGGCGAGGAAAAAATAGGGTCGGTCGGGTATCAGGAAACACAGGTATTTTTTTTTGGCCTTAGTTTGTAATGATTTGCTTTGATGAGGTTTAGACGGTATGTGTAGGTATTAGTTTGTACTGATTTGCTTTGATGAGGTTCAGACGGCATGTGTAGGTCTTAGTTTGTACTGATTTGCTTTGATGAGGTTCAGACGGCATGTGTAGGTGTTAGTTTGTACTGATTTGCTTTGATGAGGTTCAGACGGCATGTGTAGGTGTTAGTTTGTACTGATTTGCTTTGATGAGGTTCAGACGGCATGTGTAGGTGTTAGTTTGTACTGATTTGCTTTGATGAGGTTTAGACGGTATGTGTAGGTATTAGTTTGTAATGATTTGCTTTGATGAGGTTCAGACGGCATGTGTAGGTGTTAGTTTGTACTGATTTGCTTTGATGAGGTTCAGACGGCATGTGTAGGTCTTAGTTTGTACTGATTTGCTTTGATGAGGTTCAGACGGCATGTGTAGGTGTTAGTTTGTACTGATTTGCTTTGATGAGGTTCAGACGGCATGTGTAGGTCTTAGTTTGTACTGATTTGCTTTGATGAGGTTCAGATGGCATGTGTAGGTGTTAGTTTGTACTGATTTGCTTTGATGTGTAGGTCTTAGTTTGTACTGATTTGCTTTGATCAGGGTCAGACGGTATGTGTAGGTCTTAGTTTGTAATTATTTGCTTTGATCAGGGTCAGACGGCGTGTGTAGGTCTTAGTTTGTAATGATTTGCTTTGATCAGGGTCAGACAGCCTTGTTGGTGTTAGTAAAATGATACATGTTTACACATAAAACTTAATCAAATACTGGTTTTCCTATGAGAGTCAGCATTTGTAAGTTTAAGTTACACTTTATTTTTTGAGCATAAAGAACAACATTTTTTCTGCAAACAGGATAATAGTTGTGAACTATTTGGAAAGAAGCAGCGATCCTAGTTGTTTTCTGAGCAAAAAAGCAGGCAGGCTGTAGTTCTACAAAGATCCAATTATATATATAAATATAAATAAATAGTACACATGAATATACTTGTATCCTGAAAGTAGAGTTAGTAAAAGTAGATCAAGGTTTTGGTATTGAAGATGCTATTGCTGTTTAGATTTCAGACATACTTTCTAATTAATCTAGATTTGCATTGTAATTAAGAGAGATGGGAAGACATTTGCATACTAGGAAATTCACAAGGAAATAATCTTAATTAAGTTTTGTGTCTTACAAATTGGATAGTGCAGAGAATAAAGGCTGCAGAGATAAATTGAACCATCATCTGTCACGCAGAGTGTTTTGTCTGAGTTGTATAAATCATTCTGGTGTACTGGGTACAGTTTTAGCGTAAAAAAAAGAAAGAACCCCCAAAGGGCATTCCCAAAGGAAATGTGTTTGACTTTGATCAAGTAGAGAAGCATTCAATGAGCAGATATGTGAAAGTGGCGGCACTTTTCAATAATGTTATAGTGTATTCACTCCTATTAATCACTCTGTCCATGGAGGGCAGGTGTATGGTTGAATAATTCCAGAAGTTTTTTTTTCAGAATAATAATCCTGGTCCCAATTGTAAGATGGAAACTGAAATTTGTTTTGTCAGACATTGATGAAGTCCTTGCTTTAAACACATTGCTAGAAGTTCATTACATATTCAGGTATAAACCTCTGAGCAACAGCAGTCATCAAAATTTTACTTTTCGATGAACACAAGCCAGAATTCCTGCACTAGTGCTTGGCATAAGAATTCTTATGCTCCCCAAAGGGAGAGCAACTAGTGGCTGCTTTCACCGTACGCCCTGCCGTCCCTCACACTCACATTTTACAATTGCAGGATTTGTGGGCTTGTTTGTGGGCTTGTGTTAATTTTGACCACTGCAACCATACTGATGGTCGCCACACTGTTGGAAACTATGAAAGCCTATACCACTAAATAAAAGCTGTTTATAAATTATGAGTGATGAATATTTCATGCAAGATCAGTTTAAGGTTGTGCTTGACTTTTATTTCAGCCCTACTGGATGGCCTGTTGTCCGGTGCCCACAATGAACATTTCATGAAGTTCAACAACATTCCCAATGGTCAGCTGGACAGTCTGACCAGTACGGACAATGAGATCATAAGTGTGGACCTACTGACCAATCACCTGGAGTTGTCCAGCCATGTAGACAACGGGCTGGACACTGGATCAACGGTCAACTGCTACCCAGACAGGCAGCAGATCTCTGTGTGCATGAAGACTAAGCTCTCCCCGGCCTCTGAGACCCATCCACAGAATAATCATGCATTTAATGTAGGGGAGGAGTCATTAGTGATAAACAACAGTAATTACGGGGGAGCACGGCCTAAGGTGCCCAGGCATGGCCAGTTTGCCACAAATCAGGCATTTAATGATGACTCTGGGGTGGTCGGAGTCATCAGCTCAAATCTCATGAACAACTCTAAACTCTATTCTAGTGTTGATAGTCCGACAAGTGCTAGGTCGTCTAGCACGCGTTCATCCATTTCTAGTCAAAGCAGTAACAAATCTCAAGTGACAGAGTCTCAAGCAGGGCAGAAATCAAATAGTGCAATAGTTGGTGATTATTTTTTCGCCAACATTGAGTGTAATTATTCAGATCATACGGGTGATGACAATGTAAAGACCTCGCGACCGGATAGTATTCACACAAACAAACACGTGCCTAGTTTTGTTGACCAGTATATTCGTAAGGACAATCCAGACATGTACATACAACGCTGGGCAGACCCAGCCTGTCAGGGGCTGAAATATGCGGACGAGGATGATCAGACGAGTCGAGATACGACATTCGAGGGAAATATTGTGTTTGACAGCAGTCAGGGCCTCACTCCCTCATCAGAGTCACAGAAACGCTTGTATTTGGATTCTGATCCAGTCAATCAAGGGTCTAAGTCCACTGATGACTCTGATATTGATAGGTTATGTGATCAGCAAAAACTTCTTAATGACAAAAAGAAATTTAAGCATGATTTTTTTAAGTCGGAGAAAAAAAGAAGTAGTGTAGACTCCAGTGACACAGGAGTGGTGTTAAGACCATTGAATAAGGATAATCTACCGAAAGTGAAAACAAATGACACCGAACACATTCCAAATGGATTAGACAAGAATTCAAAAGAGCACACAGACTATAACATGTCGCTTCTCAGTGAGTTTGAGCGTATGGACATCACACAGACCACTTCCTTGCCATCATCACCATTCCACGTGCTCCACAAGCCAGACTCCCCAACTGTGAAGCTCAAGGAGGAATTGATTAAAAACGGCAAGTGCCGACATCACAGCCCTCTGTTCAAACGGAAAGCCAAGCTGTGCAGATCTATTGAAATGTCTGATGATGATAACGATTCGTCTGCAGAAGATGTACGAATTTCATCCAACTACAAGAATCTAGAATCATTCCAGAAAGCTCAACTAAAACACAAGGTAATCAAAATCACCCCTAGTGATGTTATATAGGTCATTTTGAAATCCATTTCTATTTGAATAACCCAAAATGCATCAGTGGAGGAAATTGCCTGATTAGGAATGAAGGGATTTTCCAATCAGTGTTTCCTAAATTTTTGCCCATTTATTTCCCGATCGGGAAACAAAATGGCCTCATTTCATACAAATGTCCCATGCATAAGGATATTTAGTGTACGGAACATCTAAAACCTTGTTGTTTACTAGAAAGATAGATTGCAAATCCTTCCATACAGTTTTTTTCTATTTCCCCATTTCAAAGCGAATTTTGTTTTGCATTTAATTATTTTCAAATCCCGCCTGTATCAGAATTCTATTCACTTTGCTATAACACATCAATACTCAGAATTTTTTCACCTTTTACTGCTGTAGATATTATGCTTCAGAGCTATAAACAGTCTTATTTAGGGAAACACGTTACATCAGCTTTTAGCAAGAAAGGCCTGTGATATGTCCCTACTAGATTGTATAACCTCAGAACTGTTAATGGGAAGTCAGAGAGAATTGAAAAGTGTCACTCAGATGATAGCAATAACCAAACATATCGGTATAACAGTTATATATCAAATTGATTTTAATTGAAGGATATTTCACTGTTAGTGCAGGGGTCATCTTAAAGACTTAAAAGATTAGAGCAAGGGTCAAAGAAGACTTAATAGGTTAGAGCAGGTTAAAAGGTAGAGCAGGGGTCAAAGAACACATAACAGGTTAGAGCTGGGGTCAAAGAACACTTAAAAGGATAGAGCAGGGGTCAAAGAAGACTTCATAGGTTAGAGCAGGGATCAAAGAAGACTTAATAGGCTAGAGCAGGGGTCAAAGAAGACTTAATAGGCTAGAGCAGGGGTCAAAAAAGACTTAATAGGTTTGAGCAGGGGTCAAAGAAATCTTAAAACTTATTAGGTTAGAGCAGGGGTCAAAGAAATCTGAAAACTTAATAGGTTAGAGCAGGGATCAAAGAAGACTTAATAGGTTAGAGCAGGGATCAAAGAAGACTTAATAGGTTAGAGCAGGGGTCAAAGAAGACTTTATAGGTTAGAGCAGGGATCAAAGAAGACTTAATAGGTTAGAGCAGGGATCAAAGAAGACTTAATAGGTTAGAGCAGGGGTCAAAGAAGACTTAATAGGTTAGAGCAGGGATCAAAGAAGACTTAATAGGTTAGAGCAGGGGTCAAAGAAATCTTAAAACTTATTAGGTTAGAGCAGGGGTCAAAGAAATCTGAAAACTTAATAGGTTAGAGCAGGGATCAAAGAAGACTTAATAGGTTAGAGCAGGGGTCAAAGAAGACTTAATAGGTTAGAGCAGGGGTCAAAGATGACTAGGTTCCGTTGGCAAGAAAACATTCAAACAGAAGCAAACATTTACATTAGAACATAAATGAATCTTTTCGAAAAGTATATGTTTGATTAAATTATTCTATTATAGTATCTTGTTGTCCATCAGTCTTATTTTGAAAATAGTTATACAAAAGATAGAGAATGAAGTTGTCAATGTTCATGAGAACACATCACATGCTATGAAAGTTTATGTTTTTTTGTTGTTTTTTGTATATATATATATATGATTATTCCAGGGGATATGATTGCAAGTCCTAGGGTAGAGGGTTAAAGCCTCCTATATGGGGAAAAGGAAAAATTACCATGTTAAATCTTAATAATGTCAGAGGTAGCTTTAAATTCTAGAAAGCTTGATGATTATAAGAAAATTGTCATTGGGGAAGACAGAAAACACCAGTCACAAAATGTAGAGTTAGAAGCGGCAATTTTTTAACTCTTTCTCAGATTATACAAAAACGAAGTTATTGATCAATGCTAATGAGATCTGAGTCATATTGCCTGACCTTTTTCTAGTCTTATGTAATGTACAGTTAATGCTAAGAGAAATGTTTTCACCCTGTGATGGCTTATCCATTCTTAAAACATGGTACTCACATGGCCATGGATTGATTCATAAATTCAATTTAAAAATAATGGAGAAAAATGAAACCACCTATGTGATGCATTTTTTTTAATGTTGGGAATTGCAACTGTACAAGAAGTGCACCTTCAAAGGAATAAAAACTAAGAGACACATTGACCTTTTGTAGAATGCCTGGCTTTCTTTTAAATTGCTGTTCAAAGGCTCAAAGCATTTATTTTTTTTCCCAGAAATGTATGAGATAATTATAAATTGGCATGTGAAGTATGTGCGTGATGCTTAATAACCCTTTTAGGCTGTACCATTGGTTTTTGAGAGCAAATGATGATAAATGCAATACATTAGTCCTGCCTTACATCATAACAGCTGAACCAGGTTTATTTGAATTTCCTTAAAAATGGTTAAAATACATCATTGGATTTGTATTTAGAAAAACAGCAATATGATTGTTGATATTCAGAGATGAAGAGACAATATCTTGACCAACCGAGTGACAACATTTTGCAGCGATAATGTACGGAACCTATTCTTGCAGTTTGGTTGTGCAACTATTTTGTTTAAAAAACATGAATGTTGATTTTTAGAGAAATTTAGGTCTAGTTGAGAAGATATATATATTGACTAACAGTGACAATATATTGTGTAGTATTCAGTGCTCAAGCTAGGCCTAAATGGCAGGGGGGAGCATCCTGCTTCCCTTTTCTGGTAGCCTGCTGCGTCTTGACTATGCCCCACTGTGCCCTTTAGTTTGACAGAGCTGCCTTTGACGTTTATGAACTTTATTTGATATTTATTGGACATGGTGTCATAGTAAATTTTCAGAAATAAGTATTGAAAGCAGTTACAAAACACACAATATGGCTTGAACATTGTCCCTTGCAAGTGCCGCATTAAGGTTCATTGAAAGGGCATTAAAAGTGGACATTAAGACCTATCACCCTGCCCTTTTCAAATCCTGGCTGGAGTACATATTCTTACAATTTTATTCTGCAACATTAGGTGAAAAATAAATCCACTTAGTAAAATTTAACATTACACTTGTTTCATAAATATGGTATTCCTTCTTCTGCAGATTTCCAGCATTTTTGTGGCTGCTGCTTCGTCAAACCATTTGGTCTCTCTTCTGTTAACAGATTTTTTCTGTTTTGTCAACCCTTTACAAACATGAAGGAAATGAAACATCCTGTATCTAACTTGCATAGGATAAGTTGAAACCTGTAGGGACATGTCCGCGCTACATTTGGTGTTGTTGTCTTGGGTTTTGGTGGACAAGAGAATTTATGGATATTCTGTTGAGAAACTATGGCTTTTTTCTTTGTTTGTCATTTTCTTAATCATGGAACTATCTCATAACATTTTTATCCCAGTTACACACCACAGTTGACAAGATGATCATTGAAAAAGTTTGGGGCGAATACTCACTCTGTTGAAAACATGTTTGTTCATCTGAAATAACCTCTGAAATCATAATGAAAAATTCTATTTTTTTTATGGGTTACCTACCGTAATGATGGAGAAAAAAATTAATTTTGTTTTAAAATTAACTAATTTTGAACATATTGGTTGGTTTCGGTATGATACTGACCTGTTTTGTAGATATTGATTGGATTTGGTATATATTGGTGGGATTTTGTATAGTATTTGTTTCTTGGTGATACTGTTTGTATCAATGTCCATCACAAATATTCTCTCTTACAGTTACGGAAGGCTTTGAACAAGCGTGACAAGCGTGTAAGTAGCCGCCAGTTTACATTACACAACAAGGCTCCTCTATGGAACGAGAACTCACAGGTCTACCAGCTTGACTTTGGGGGGCGCGTTACCCAGGAGTCCGCAAAAAACTTTCAGGTGGAACATCGAGGCAAACAGGTATGGTTGGTGATTTGTTTTGTAGTCTTGGACATGCGATATTACATTTGCTAATCAGAGTAATGTTGTATTATACATTCACATAGATATTGAATTCGAGATTTTTGCTCACTGACTTAAATTCTTATGACTTAAATAAGTTATAATCAAATTAAAACTTGACATTATTCTTTCTTTCTTTTTTTTTGTCATTGATTTTTAGCTCTACTGGCCAAAGGCCAGAAGAGCTTATGCGATGGTTATGTGTAAGTCGTATGTGCGTCCGTAAACAATTGCTTCTGAAAACGATACAGTCTTCAGTTTTGATCGTATCTCGATGAAACTTGTACAGTATTTAGATATCCATCAGAGCTCATTCCTTTCGAAAACCAGCCAGATCGGCCCATGCATGTCTTGATTATGGGCCCTGAAAGTGTAAAAAAATGCTATTTTTAGTCAAGTCTACATGAGCGAAGTCTATTTTTAGCCAAGTTTACATGTAAAATGAAGTGTAGGATTAAAGGGAGACAACATGCTTTTTGGTTGTGCAGTTGGTTTTGTATGTTACTTCCCCTTGTTCTTGTTGAAAGGCCATTTTTAGCTCTACTGGCCAAAGTGTCTGTCGTTCGCGCATCCATCTTAACACAATTGCTTGCGAATGTTTGTTCAAATTACACGCCTGGGGTAATTACTAGCCACGCCCCCGGGTTCACAGGTTTGGTATTCTTAAATAGAGAAATGTTTGAAAATCTTTTTGTGTGTTGGCGCATACATCTAAACACAATTGCTTGTGAATGTTTGTTCAAATTATGCCCCTGGGGTCATTACTGGCCATCCCCTGGGGTTCACAGGTTTGGTATACTTAAATTGGGAATGTTTGAAAATCGTTTTGTCTGAAACAGCTATGCAGACCCTTGCTATTTTGAATAAGGCATAATCTAGTGGTACGCTACCATGGTTGTTCAAATTATGCCCCTGGGGTCACAACTGGCACTGCCCAAGAGGTACAACAAGCATCAATGTTGTCCTCGGATGACCTTCACGTTGACCTTTTGACCAACTTTTTCATTTTTAAATCTACAGAAATGAAATTTTGACCATGAGTACAGTTTTGAAAGCAAATATTTTTTATCCTCAGATGACCTTAACTTGGCACATATTAAAATAGTTCATGCAATTAATCTGCATACAACGTTTTCTGTCCTCAGATGTTGAATGTGCAACGTTTTCAGCTAGCCCAAACACAAAACATTAACTATATGTTTGTTGCCTATTACCCATACATACATGCTCTGGATTGAAAATGACCACAAGAGCCATGCCAGTAGAGCATAGGCCCTCATGGGCCTCTTGTTTATGTTTTTTTGTAATATGTTTAAAATATTGACTCCTACAGAGTTATGGATCTTGAATCACTTGAGATGAGATTTATTGGTATATTCTGTAATTAATTTAATGCAGTTTCACTATGTATTTCATACAATGATGTTGTTTCCTTTTCCAGGTGATGCAGTTTGGTCGAATAGACAGCAATGCATACACGCTGGACTTTCAGTACCCATTCACAGCCATCCAGGCCTTCGCAGTCTCCCTCGCTAATGTCACACAGCGCCTCAAGTAGCGCAGTCCCTAACGTCAAACATTAGCTCAAGTAGCACCCTTGCTTTCATCATACATTAGCTCAAGCAGTACCATATGCTCACCATCTTGATTAGGATGTAGATTTCTGTAATTTTGTAAGAGTTTGATATTTGCTAATATTTGCATTTCTATCACGTCGTAAGTAAAATATTCTGCTATACAGTAAGCAGAAGCACTGCAGAGTGAATGCCAACGCTTGTCAGTTGTGTTTTATTCAGTGAAAGGGGTTGTAACTAGACAATAACTAAATGAACAGTTATGGGGGTATAGCCTCTGGCAGCATGTGTACTCAGTTTCATTGGAAAATATTGAACCTTTTTTCAGTTAAGATGAAAATTTGTGCACAATGACACTTTTGACATCATCGTCCCATTAGAGCAAAAAGGTACCAAGTGACATTTTGCAAGTTTTGAGAAAAACGGCTTTAAAGGTTTGAACCTGCATATAAAATCAGCTTTTGATGATCAAATTATCACACATACTTTGTTAAACTTGTTGTATACCCAATTAGATTTTAAGAAAAAATGAAGTCAAAATGTCCAATAGTTATTGATATTTTATTGATTTTGTTCATGGTCCCTTTTTGCACGATAGCTTTTTTAGAATTTTAAAATGCAAAAAGGTACCATTTGATCACTTGGTACCTTTTTGCACGACTTAATAAATGAAATATCTATCATAAACAAAGTAAAAAGGTACCATTTGTAATACCGTTAAAAAGAAAATTAATAAACTATGCATAATAATAAGCAAATATCAAACATTCCTGTTGCTTAAATGTAAACTATAAGCATCTTTTCTCATTTTGAATTCATTCGACTACTGTTACAGAGTTTAAGAATTAATCCGTGTCCTCCTCCTCGGAATCCAATGGTACATAGTCCTTCTGTTTTCTGTCAGTTGGCAGGGAACTGAAATAACTGTGAAATTCTTCCGGGATAATGTCTTTCTTACACAAGTTCACCAAATCATTCTTTTTTAGAATTGATATTGGAAGCTTTTCACTGTAGCAGAAGTTCAAGTCTTTTTCATTTTCTGGCCATTTTGAGTCTCTGCCTTTCACCCTCGTTGCTTTCTGAACCTGAATCTCCAAAAATGCACTTGTGTCAAACGAATAGTTCACAAAGACGGATTTGGGGCTTTCTCTTCTCACTTGTATCCATTTCACCTGCAGCCAATTGACTTTTTGACCATCAGTGGTTGTTTTGAGATTTTTACAATGTTTGGAAACAAAGTCCTTGAAATCAACTACATGGTTATATTTCAAAGGCACTGTGATATAAGGTTGTGTTTTTCTAGCCATTGAAATAAGTGTACACCACTGAGACAGTACGTACACTGGTGTTATCTTCTTTGCTCCTTCAATGGTAGAATGGACACTGTCACACTCCATCTGTGAATGTCCAGACACAAGGAATTTGTGGCTTATTCTTTCCAGTTGCGGCGCTTGTGACAAAGTGTACAACAGTGACGCTGTAACATACTGATTCCTGTTTTGCCCGCCACAAGAGTCCGAAAAGTACACAATTTCTTTTACAGTGCTTGTTTTACAAACCGACAGTGTGTTCTTCATTAAACAAGTAGCAATTTCACATGAACCTCTTTTAGCCTGACTTTCATCCCACACATGACAAACTACGTTCTTGTCGCCGAGTGAGTAGATTGTTAGGTTGTAACAGCACAACTTCCTTGAATAGTATAGCTCACTTACTAAAGTACAGGGAGTTGACAGAACGGCCTGTAAATCAAATGTAGCTACATATACACTTTTGTCAGTTTTTGACCTTAGTTTGTCGCTTTCCTTTTCCTTCCTTGCTTGTTCTTTCTTGATCTGATGCTCGTCATATTGTTTCTGTAGTGTTTCATCCAGTGATCCTGCTTCTCGTTTTCGCATGTACAGTGTGCATAAAGAACATTGGTCTTTCTTGGGCTTGTAGAAGGAAAGGTTATAACATTCACAAAATATTGTGCGGTACATTGATAGCGTAACATATGGAATGTCTTTCTTCTCACATTCTGTTTTGTAAAGCTGCCACATTTTCTTTATATTTAACTCGAGGGAAAGATATTCCTTTGTAGATTGTTTCCTTGCGTAATGCGACTCCATTTTGGGAAATGATTCTATGTGTCGCTTCACAGAATCAACAAGGCTTTGGTCTAATTTGTTTGCAGAAGAGCTTGTCCCTCGCATATCTTTTCTACCGTAAGTTCCATGTGTTTTTCTTTGTAAAGAGTAATCCACAGTCTTTCTCCCTATGTCCAGTGTTTTCAAAAAGAAATCTCTGCACACACGCACTTTCTTTTCTTCATTCACCAGGTGGAACTTTTGGGATACTTTTTTCTTGCATTTGCCTTTTCTGGATGGCTCTTTTCTCTCCACCATTTCACAAATGAACTGCCTCTGGCGCTCATAATTCCCCAAACCATAATAACACGTAAATATACTCTGCCTCTGCTCTTCTGTAAAGTTTTGTCCACACTTGAATTTACATTTTGAACAAGTATGAGGTTGAACTTGTTTTGCATCAACAGTTCGACCTGTTGCAGACGTATACGCCTTGCCACTACTTCGTTTTGCCTTTCTGATATTTTTTTTCCAAGACCCTGGATCACGTTTCCTTTTTCGGCTGGAGTGTTTCTTTTGAGGGCTTTGGTACGATGCCCTCTTATGTGGCGTTGTTTGGACGGGGTCCTGATTTGACTCTTTACTTTTGTCAAAAGATGCTTGTTCTTGCAGTTCATCTTGTCTTTCATTCCTTGATAAATCAATGACTTCGTCGTCGTCAGTCCCAATATTAACAATGGCGTCATAGTGTTCATGTCCTTGAACAGAAAGGTATGCTAAGTTCACAAGGTTTTCTGCTGGTTGGTCGGGTTTTATATCAATAACTGGAGCAGATATTGAACTTGAGTATATCCGAATGTTGCATGTAAACTTATTTGATAGAGCCATCGGTATCACGTCTGCTATGTCCATATTCCATGTTCCACTTGACTTGAGCACCTCTATTTTATCCAGAAATGGTTGAACATTGGCTGGATTGTCACTTCGACAGAAAGGAGCATATTTTTCTACCTGTTCTGTCATAAGGTCACACACCGCTGTCCGTATGTTGTCAATGCTGTCATTGATTTGTCCACTTTTCTTCATTGCCGCAAAAATACAATTGCCGTCACCATATACACCGACTCTTTTTAGTTCATTGCTGGCTAACATTGCATCCAACCTTGCAAGATGTGACCGCCGTACAAAATCTCTAACAGACTGCATTCTCTTGCTTTTCTCTTTGGCCCTTTCTAAGTCACTTCCACAGTGTCGTTTCCTTCGTTGTCTTAAAAGCTTAAGTGTTTCACTTAGTCTTTTTGCAACCTCTGATTTACCCCTTTCTTTTAATTTAGGCACTTTTCTAGTTTTTATCCGGGTTGGCTTCTTTTTCCAACCTTTCATTCTTTGTCCTTTCACTTTAGCAGAGCGTCTTTTACCTAACTCAGGAATCACATCTTGTTCTGAATCACTTGAGTTTATATCTGCTTTTGATGGATTGTATGTTTCGTCATCAAAGCTGTCATCCTTCTCCGACTCACTGTCACTTGAATGTATCAACTTTCTCTTCACTGGTCTCCTTTGTCTTGCAAGCTTTGACAATGGAACATTTTCAGAATCTGTACTGGTGTTTCCGTCGCCTTTTGTGTCTATATCAATGGAATGGTAGAACTCTTCATCTGACCACACCGTGGCCTCGTCCTGAAATGTAGATGAATAATATTATAATAAATTTAAAGCAGTTGGCATACTATTTTGCCAGACATCGTTTTTCGCCTAAGTATTTATATACCTACGAGTACATGTATATACATACAAAAGTTGATACCATTCAATATTATTTATCATGTATTTCATAAAAAGCTAGTATTAGCAATATTATTACTCATTACTGATATTTGAATTTGAATAGTCTTATGTGTATGAAATATTATAAATATGTACTCACATTTTCCATATTTTCCATGATTGTATTCTCAGTCTATTTCCATCTTACTTTCGAGGAAGGCTCTCATAAAATGCAAGGTTTTAAGCTTGATTATCACAATTTCATTGTATACACACCCTCTTATCTGCAATACAATGGACATTGTCCGACACCTTATCAGTAAACCAGCATCTGGTTTGTGTATTCAACTCTGTGCCTAAAGGTACCATATGAACTGTTTTGTATGTATAAATGCCACTCAAGTTTACAAAATAGTAAGTGCAAAAAGGAGCCATGTGTCACTTGGTTCCTTTTTGCATACAACTATAGCAAAGTTACAAAAAGCGTTGGAACAAAAAGGTACCATTTGACATATGGTACCTTTTTGCCTGAAACACTGTGCACATGGTACCTTTTTGCAGAAACTTAAAGCTTGATTTTCACTTGGTACCTTTGTACCCGATGCAATATCGTTTTTAATCATCTAGGTACAAACTAGATTTTTATATATATTAAAGATTGATTAAAAACGGTTCAGAAAATGCCAAAAAGTCAATTTTGACCAAAATGTTAGTTGGTACCTTTTTGCTCTAATGGGACGTCATGCCCTTTGAAAATACCTTGGCTTTTTTTTTCTTTGAAAAACAGACAAGCTAAAAATCTAACATGAATACAGAAGAAGTTCAGATATCCATGGAAACACAAATACGAAGCATTGCAAAACTTGTCAAAAAAGCAACACATATTTCAAGGGGCAATAAATAAAAAAAAACACAATCAATTTACAGTATTATGTTTAGATCAATCAAAATTGCCTGTCTTTTTTGTCATGTCTGTACCATACTTGCACCATTGTGTATTTCTCTATTTATTCCAATGTAATATTTCTGTACCATGAATATCTATATTTAAGACAAGTGTGTAATTTTTACAGATCACACACTAAAACAGGTAATGTTTTTTGAGAATTTAAGAAAATAAAATATAAACAAATATAATTTTATTTGATATCTTTCATTTTGAGATTTAAAGGGACTGTACACCATATTGGCACCCAAAAAGTTTTTTTCTGTAACGAATCTCAGGACAATTATTAAAATAAATGTTATACTCTTTGATATCATAATTGTAAAAAAAATACCAAAATGTAAGAAAAAAAATCAAGTCGGAGACCAGGTTCGAACCGGTGTCGCCAAAATTGCAGTCCAGTGTCGTATCCACTGTGCTACGAAGGCTTACCCTAAACGGTTGGGATATTTAAGTTATATACCTTACTTGGTAATATCACGTGATAACATTGGCTAGCCAATCACGCATAAGGAATGAATTCTACTAGGTAGACATACCTAGTAATCTTTTTAATGGAAAAATACGAAAAAACTGCGAAAATAAATTAATTGTAAACTATGTGGTACTTCAGTTAGTAATTTTCAATGCATTGTACACATCGATACCAAGATCATGTCAGTTTTCGACAATTTTCTTCTTTTTTTTCGCTATTTCATCATACGGAGTACAGCCCCTTTAATTTGACATCATTTTGATTTATAGATTAAAAAAAGAAGTTCACATTTTTGCACTCCACTAACTGAAAAAAATTCCAAACATATTGTAGGCCCCAATCTTATCAACATTATCCTACGATCGCTTTTCAAAGAAATAATTCTGTGTAGTTTTAATATCCATGACAAAAGTAATAGTTAATTTGATTTTGCAAGCAAAACAATTAATTCAATTTGTAACACTGACTTATGCACCAGTCAATTGTAACCACCGTCCATATTTTGTGCGAAGACAAAACCACCGCATTCAAGGGGCACTGCGGGGCCACCTGAAACGTAAAAACACAGTCCATTTCCCTGGTATACCCCCTGGACCTGGGGGGGGAGCTGTGGTTACAATTGACTGGTGCATTAATGTCTTACCCAAATTCTGGATCTTGTCATGCTTGGTTATATGCACGTTGATAAGATGCCCATATTATAAGTTATTCCATGACTTCTCTCCACCATTCTGGCTCTTTTTGACCTTACTTAATTTGTTCTTACGATTAATTAAAAACTTGCTATTCTGTTTTGTATTAAGTTATTTCTAACTGCATAGTTCCTAGTCTACAGTACATAATTATAATAATAGTAATAATAAATCATCAGCCAATTGTATAGAGTTGGTAAAGCTTTTGGTTTGGTAAAAGTTAACCATCATTATTAAATGATTGGTCAATATTCATCCAATCAAGTCATTTAAATTTGCAAACTAGCATAAAGATAACTGACATCTTCATATACAAGTTCTATATGATAAGCTGCTGATATTAAGTTATAGCCATTTGTATTGTTGTGGTTAATGTTTGTTTAGGATGAAGTTTATGCCACAATTTTATTAATTGGTCAATGGTTATCCAATATATTAACCAATCAAAGTGTTTTAATATACAAACTGACCAGAATATTGCCTAATGCAGCCAATTGGAAAACACCTTGCTTAGTTAAGGCTATCTTTTGGCCATAGTGCACAATTCAATGATTACATTGGTTAGTAGTTATTATCGGATAAAAATTGGCCAATCAATGAGATTTTTTGTAAACTTTATCCAGATCAAAGAATTATCCTGTTTGATATAAAAGGCTTATGCTTTCTTGATTAGATATTTACTCTGTACCTCATTGTAAAAGTCTTGTTTTGCTATGTATTCATAAGACTTAGGAACACATTTTTATGCGCAAGATTTACAAATAATTGAAATGATATTTGTGCAATCACTGCATTGTATGTATACTGTACATGTTATAAAATAGACAAATTGTTACATGACTCTAGTTGTAAGCTTTTATCATATCATGCCATTTTTACAAAAACAGTGCAATATCAAATTTTATCAACTGTGTCTCAGATATTGTAGAGCATTGTGTTTCAAAATATTGTTGCCAGTAATTTTATGTTCATCTTTTTCTCAATTTTCTCTAATGAAACGGAATGTCCCTGTTCAATAAAACGGAATGTCTCTGTTCAATTCATGGTGGTAATTTTTTATTAAGTACGCAAAACATTGGTGAAAGTTTAAAAGTTAACAAATCACTGAGAATGGAGCGTATTATTCTTGCAACAAAATAGGAATTTTCCAAAATACTGATTTCAGTATTAATTATGGATGAAACGATGATCAGGTATTGTCGAAAATGGATTGTTTGCAATTGTGGTCGCGTTAAACTGATTGCGTTAAATTGGATTATTGCAATGTTGCATGTACAAAAAATATGGGAGAACTTAATTTTATTTAGCTTAAAATATCAAGGTTTAATATAGTTATTGAACAATTACTATTTACAAATAAATAAAAATACAGCAGATAAGAATTGGTCTTTTACGTTCATTCTTGTTAAGAAGACTTTTAAACATTTAGCAGCTTGTTATTTTTATAAACCACTTTAATTAAACTATTCTCTAACCTATAATATTGAAAATATAATGGAAATAACTTTACCAATTGATTTCGCTGATCAATTATTGTTTTGGACTGATTTTCAATCCCTAGTAATGAAACTGAAAACATTCATCCATGGCAAAATTGTTGACTTCTACCCATTAGCATGAAACTGCTTTTTGTAAGATCTTCTATTTCTGTTAAGAATTCCTTCTAAAACAAGAGAGGAAAAAGTGATGGATTTACTGTCAAGTATTATTGGTGTGGTTGTCTCAGTGATGCTGATTGTGTTACTGGCAACAATTCTATTGACGAAGAAGTGTGTTTTACCAGTTGATGGGGATTTGAATATGTATTTTTATTTAGAGAAATAGAGAACATTTGGCTGTTTAACATGTGTTGCCTTATTATTTTAATCAAATTATTTGCTCACATCAGAATTTTGTACAGGGCAAGTTTATAAATTGATTTATATCTATTATTGTTGTGTATTTATTGTATTCAACTGTATAGATAAGATCACCTATTTGTCATATTGTGACTGACTAATGATACAATATAGGAATCCTTATTAGTGTTTTTGCTCATGTCTCCATCGATTGGAACACTGGGCAGATTCTAGTGCTCATGTTTCCACCAATATGAACACTGGGCAGATTCTAGTGCTCCTGTCTCCACTAATGGGAACACTGGGCATGTTCTAGTGCTCCTGTCTCCACCAATGGGAACACTGGGCAGATTATTGTGCTCCTGTCTCCACCAATGGGAACACTGGGCAGATTATAGTGCTTATGTTACCACCAATGGGAACACAGGCTTGATTAAAGTGTTCATGTTTCCACCAATAAGAACACTGGGCAGATTCTAGTGTTCATGTCTCAACCAATTGGAGCACTGGGCAGATTCTAGTGCTCCAGTCTCCACCAATGGGAACACTGGGCAGATTATAGTGCTTATGTTACCACCAATAAGATCACTGGGCAGATTATGTGCTCATGTCTACACCAATAAGAACACTGGGCCGATTATGTGCTCATGTCCCCACCAATGGGAACACTGGACAGATTTTTTGCTCATGTTCCCATTGGTGGGCAGTTTCTAGTGCTCCTGTCTCCACCAATGGGAACACTGGGCAGCTTCTAGTGCTCATGTCTCAACCAATGGGAAAACGGCTGAATCTAGTGTTCATGTTTAAACTTATGGGAGCACTGGGCAGATTCTAGTGCTCATGTCTCCACCAATGGGAACACTGGGCAGATTCTAGTGCCCATGTATCCACAAATGGGAACACTGGGCAGATTCTAGTGCTCCAGTCTCCACCAATGGGAACACTGGGCAGATTCTAGTGCTCATGTCTCCACCAATGGGAACACTGGGCAGATTCTAGTGCCCATGTATCCACAAATGGGAACACTGGTGAGCTTCTAGTGTTCATGTCTCAACCAATGGGAACACTGGACAGATTCTAGTGCTCATAACTCCACCAATGGGAACACTTGGTAGATTCTAGTGCTTATGTCTCCACCAACAAGAACACTGGACAGATTGTGCTCATGTCTCCACCAATGGAAAAACTGGGCAGATTCTTATCTAATTTTTGGAAGGCATCTTAATGATGATTCATCTCTTTTTTGTTTACTTGACACTAAATTAGCTTCAATAAACAAGAAATTGATAGATGGGCTGGGCCCAATTGATTTTCAGTAGCGTAAATGTTCTGATATTAGTTATCATGAATTTCAGTGAAGACCTCTTATGTTCTTTATTTAACCTTGATACCTTTGTTTTTATTGGGAAATGCTTTGCAGTATAAATTATATTAACGAAAGCACTAAAAGCTCTGGGGTATTCACTATGTTACACAACAAACTCACACTCAATTGAATATAAAGAACAGTATTCCATGTACAAGCTTTTTGCATCTGTAGTCTGGGTTTGTTTTACACATGTGTTCATTTTAAAATGGAAACTTTATTCCATGTGTCCACAAAGAAATAAAGAAAATTGTATTTCTATTTAGAAATGTCATTTGATTTTATTTCACTAGTCACAATTGTTATAACAGGTACGTTGAGAATTGTTTGATATGCAATATAAAATAGCATTTATTTGAATGACTCTGATATTTGAATAAACATTTTATTCGGACAAAGACTGATGAAAAGATTAAAAGTATCTTCTATCGAGTTTTTTTCACTGTCTGTACATGTTTTTCAAGTCAAACTCTGTCAGGCTATGATTCTTATCACTGATATTTTAGCTACAATGTTCTGATTTCAACTTCAAACAACATTGAAATAAAAGGGTTTTATAGAATATTTGTCTTTATTTTATATAAATTAACAAGCCCATTAACTTCTCGCACTCAAATATAACTCTCTCAATAGAGGCTATCGTGTCTGTACTCCAATATCAAAATACAAACAACAATTATATCAGCCAGATGTGAAATAATTAATAGGAAGAAATTATTATGCACAAAGTTTTCTTATTTAGCAAAAAACGGTGACTGTTCATAGGTTTTCAATAAGCATCAGGGATGAGTCTGAAAACCGGTACTTTGCATCACCTACATGAATAAAAATTATGTGTAAGAGTTGCTGATAAAATAATTTCAAACAAATAATCATAGCAGCTATTGGCACTAATGGTAGTGTTGTTATATTGCAATTATAGTATTCCGTGTAAGCTTGGACTGGTGAATATAGAAAATGGTCCACGACATTCAAATATTTTCTCTGATTAAAAATAAATTTACCAGGGGGTCATATTATAGAAGCAACTAATTGTACTTTACTTCAATTCAACTGTTTAATTTAACTTGTAGAAATTGATAATTCTTCTGTACATTTTGGAACTAAAACATTGAAATTTCAGTTTTTAAAAATCAAATTTAGTGTTTTCAAGAAATATAACAATCCCAAATTTTAATTACAATGAAAACTTAGTTACACTTAAGGTTAGATAATGTTCGAGTTTTCTTAAGATGCTTCTGTAGTACGGACCGAGTGGATGAAGATGAGAACAGAGTATTATTTTACACAATGCTCTGTTGACATTACACATTATATCCATGTTCACCTTACTGTTGTTTGGATTTTGCCATTTATACCATTGATGACTCTGTTGTTTTGTAAAGCAGGCTTTTTTCATTACAAAAGATGTTACTGTTTTGAATATTACAGTTTTATATGTTATTATGCATTTGTTGTTGTCAGCTTTGTTGCAATAGTCTTAAATAAATAATTAATGCTGAAAATGATGTTTGTTTTTCTTAATATTTGAAAAGAGTTAACACTGTCTCATGTATTTCATGGTTAAGATCACACTTATTTAGAGGTCAATATCACACTTATTTAGGGGTCAAGATCACACTTATTAAGGGGTCAAACAATTTTATCTAGGGGCCAAAATCACTTATTTACGGGACAATCACTTTTATTTAATGGTCAAGATCACTATTATTTAGAGGTCAATATCACACTTATTTAGGGGTCAAAATCACACTTATTTAAGGGTCAATATCACTATTATTTGGTGGTCGAGATCAAACTTGTTTAGGGATCAATAGCACACTTATTTAGGGGTCAATATTACACTTATTTAGGGGTAGAGATCACATTTATGGATCGAGATCACACTTATTTAGGGATAAAGTTCGAATGTCCTTACTTAACTCTTCAAATGCTAAGAGAGTTTAACATTGCACAAATGTTTCTTACATCAAGTGGACAAGCAAAGAACAATTTTTTTCACAATTTCCTATACTGCATGGGACATGGTTATGATGCCTTCCACTGGAAATGGTTTTATTTAAAAACTGAAAAACAACCAGGCCTAGAGTGCATTTAATCCAGGTTTACAATAGCATGACATTAAGAGATGGATTTTTGGGCAAAAAAGTCTTGAAGTGACCAATGGCGATAAAAAAAGGTGTCCACTCAAATCGTAAACAACTGGCAAGCATCCTCAAATTCACCTCAATTCATCCCACAAGAAAATTTGTCATCACAAGCAAATGATTCTATGGATTTTTAATTAAGAAAAAGGGCTGACATCCACCATGTCCTTGTGAAAGTATTTTGAGTTGATAGCGTCTTAAAATATTAAAAGATATTTTGGAACAGAAACAATGTCCACAAGAAAGACTGGAAAGTGACTGGACGTGCACAATAGTGACTGGATAACCGGAAGAGTCACCGAATGTCAGGATGAGTGACTGTAGTGACTGGATGTGCACAATAGTGACTGGATGCCTGGAAGAGTGACCGGATGTTAGGAAGATTGACAACAGTGACTGGATGCCCAGAAAGTCACAGGATGTCAGGATGAGTGACTATAGTAACTGGATGTCTACAATAATGACTCAATGTCCACAATAGTAGCTGGATGTCCACCAGAGTGACTGGATGTCCACAATAGGGACTGGATGTCCACAAAAGGGACTGGATGTCGGCAACAGTAGCTGGATGTCAACCAGGGGGACTGGATGTCCACAATAGGGATTTGTTATCCACAAATGGGACTGGATGTCCACATTAATAGCTAAATGTCCACCAGAGTGACTGGATGTCCACAATAATAGCTAGATGTCCACCAGAGTGACTAGATGTCCACAAAAGGGACTGGATGTCCACATTAATAGCTAAATGTCCACCAGAGTGACTGGATGTCCACAATAATAGTTAGATGTCCACCAGAGTGACTGGATGTCCACCAGAGTGACTGGATGTCCACAACAGGGACAGGATGTGCCCAATAGTGACTAGATGTCCACAATAGTGACTAAAAGTCCACAATAGGGACAGAAGAACCACACTAGAGACTGAATGTCCACAATAGGGGCTGAAGATCAACGGTAGTGACTGGATAACCACAATAGGGACTAGATGTCCACAATAGGGACTGGATGTCCACAATAGTGACTGGATGTCCACAATAGGGACTGAAGATCAACAGTAGGGACTGGATAACCACAATAGGGACTAGATTTCCATAAAAGAGACTAAAAGTCCACAATAGGGACTGAAGAACCACACTAGAGACTGAATGTCCACAATAGGGGCTGAAGATCAACAGTAGGGACTGGATAACCACAATAGGGACTAGATTTCCACAACAGGGACTGAATGTCCACAATAGTGACTAGATGTCCAAAACAGTGACTGGATGTCAACAATAAGGACTGAAGATCCACAGTGGGGACTGAAGATCCACAGTAGGGACTGGATGTCCACAGTAGGGACTGGATGTCCACAGTAGGGACTGGATGTCCACAGTAAGGACTGAATTTCCACAGTAGGGACTGGATGTCCACAGTAGGGACTTGATGTCCACAGTAAGGACTAGATGTCCACAACAGTGACTGGATGTCCACAGTAGGGACTGGATGTCCACAACAGTGACTGGATGTCCACAGCAGGGACTGGATATCCACAATAGGGACTGAAGATCCACAGTGGGGACTGGATGTCCACAATGACTAGATGTCCACAAAAGGGACTAAATGTCCACAATAGGGACTGAAAATCCACAGTATGGACTAGATGTCCACAGTAGGGACTGGATGTCCAAAATAGGGACTGGATGTCAACAATGGGTACTGAATATCCGCAATAGGGACTGGATGTCCACAATGACTAGATGTCCACAAAAGGGACTGGATGTCCAAAATAGGGACTGGATGTCCACAATGACTAGATGTCCACAACAGGGACTGGATGTCCAAAATAGGGACTGGATGTCCACAATAGGTACTGAACATCCACAATAGGGACTGGATGTTCACAATAGGTACTGAATATCCACAACAGGAACTGGAAATCCACAATAGAGACTGGATGTCCACAATAGGTATTGAATATCCACAAAAGGGACTGGATGTCCACAACAGGTACTGGATGTCCACAATAGGGACTGGATGTCCACAATAGGGACTGAAGATCAACAGTAGGGACTGGATAACCACAATAGGGACTAGATGTCCACAACAGGGACTGAATGTCCACAATTGTGACTAGATGTCCAAAACAGTGACTGGATGTCAACAATAAGGACTGAAGATCCACAGTGGGGACTGAAGATCCACAGTAGGGACTGGATGTCCACAGTAGGGACTGGATGTCCACAGTAGGGACTGGATGTCCACAGTAAGGACTGGATGTCCACAGTAAGGACTGGATGTCCACAGTAAGGACTGGATGTCCACAGTAGGGACTTGATGTCCATAGTAGGGACTGGATGTCTACAGTAGGGACTGGATGTCCACAGTAGGGACTGGATGTCCACAGTAGGGACTGGATGTCCACAGTAAGGACTGGATGTCCACAGTAGGGACTGGATGTCCACAGTAGGGACTTGATGTCCATAGTAGGGACTGGATGTCTATAGTAGGGACTGGATGTCCACAGTAAGGACTGGATGTCCACAGTAGGGACTTGATGTCCATAGTAGGGACTGGATGTCCACAGTAGGGACTGGATGTCCACAGTAGGGACTGGATGTCCACAGTAGGGACTGGATGTCCACAGTAAGGACTGGATGTCCACAGTAGGGACTGGATGTCCACAGTAGGGACTTGATGTCCATAGTAGGGACTGGATGTCTACAGTAGGGACTGGATGTCCACAGTAGGGACTGGATGTCTACAGTAGGGACTGGATGTCCACAGTAGGGACTGGATGTCCAAAGTAGGGACTGGATGTCCACAGTAGGGACTTGATGTCCACAGTAGGGACTGGATGTCCACAACAGTGACTGGATGTCAACAATAAGGACTGAAGATCCACAGTGGGGACTGAAGATCCACAGTAGGGACTGGATGTCCACAGTAGGGACTGGATGTCCACAGTAGGGACTTGATGTCCACAGTAGAGACTGGATGTCCACAGTAGGGACTTGATGTCCACAGTAGAGACTGGAAGTCCACAGTAGGGACTGGATGTCCACAGTAGGGACTGGATGTCCACAGTAGGGACTTGATGTCCACAGTAGAGACTGGAAGTCCACAGTAGGGACTGGATGTCCACAGTAGGGACTGGATGTCCAAAGTAGGGACTGGATGTCCACAGTAGGGACTGGATGTCCACAACAGTGACTGGATGTCCACAACAGTGACTGGATGTCCACAGTAGGGACTGGATGTCCACAACAGTGACTGGATGTCCACAACAGTGACTAGATGTCCACAACAGTGACTGGATGTCCACAACAGTGACTAGATGTCCACAACAGTGACTGGATGTCCACAACATGGACTGGATGTCCAAAATAGGGATTAGATGTGGACAACAGTGCTTGATGTCCACAACAGAGACTGGATGTCCACAATAGGGACTGGATGTCCACAACAGTGAGTAGATGTCCACAACAGTGACTAGATGTCCACAAGAGCGACTAGATGTCCACAATATCGACTAGATGTCCACAAGAGTGAATGCATGTCCGCATTAGTGAAAGGATTTCCAAAATAGTTAATGGATGTCTACAATAGGGAAAGGTTGTCCATAGTAGTGAATGCATGTCCACAATAGTTAATGCATGTCCACAATAGTGAAAGGATGTCTACAATAGTGAAAGGATGTCCACAATAATTAAAGGATGTCAACAATAGGGAAAGGTTGTCTACAATAGTGAATGCATGTCCGCATTAGTGAAAGGATTTCAAAAATAGTTAAAGGATGTCTACAATACGGAAAGGTAGTCCGTAGTAGTGAATGCATGTCCACAATAGTGAATGCATTTTCACAAAAGTGAAAGGATGTCTACAATAGTTAAAGGATGTCTACAATAGTTACAGGTTGTCTACAATAGAGAAAGTTTTCCATAGTAGTGAATGCATGTCCACAAAAGTGAATGCATGTCCACAATAGTGAAAGGATGTCTACAATAGAGAAAGGATGTCTACAATAGTGAAAGGATGTCTACAATAGAGAAAGGATGTCTACAATAGTGAAAGGATGTATACAATAGTTACAGGTTGTCTACAATAGAGAAAGTTTTCCATAGTAGTGAATGCATGTCCACAAAAGTGAATGCATGTCCACAATAGTGAAAGGATGTCTACAATAGAGAAAGGATGTCTACAATAGTGAAAGGATGTCTACAATAGAGAAAGTTTTCCATAGTAGTGAATGCATGTCCACAAAAGTGAATGCATGTCCACAATAGTGAAAGGATGTCCACAATAGTGAAAGGTTGTCTACAATAGTGAAAGGATGTCCACAATGGTGAAAGGTTGTCTACAATAGGGAAAGGATGTCTACAATAGTGAAAGGTTGTCTACAATAGGGAAAGGTTGTCTACAATAGGGAAAGGTTGTCTACAATAGTTAAAGGATATCTACAATAGGGAAAGGTTGTCTACAATAGGGAAAGGTTGTCTACAATAGTGAAAGGATGTCTACAATAGGGAAAGGTTGTCTACAATAGGGAAAGGTTGTCTACAATAGGGAAAGGTTGTCTACAATAGGGAAAGGATGTCTACAATAGTTAAAGGATATCTACAATAGGGAAAGGTTGTCTACAATAGTGAATGCATGTCCACAATAATGAAAGGATGTCCACAATGGTGAAAGGATGTCTACAATAGAGAAAGGATGTCTACAATAGTGAAAGGATGTCTACAATAGTTAAAGGATGTCTACAATAGGGAAAGTTTTCCATAGTAGTGAATGCATGTCCACAAAAGTGAATGCATGTCCACAATAATGAAAGGATGTCCACAATGGTGAAAGGATGTCTACAATAGAGAAAGGATGTCTACAATAGTGAAAGGATGTCTACAATAGTTAAAGGATGTCTACAATAGGGAAAGTTTTCCATAGTAGTGAATGCATGTCCACAAAAGTGAATGCATGTCCACAATAGTGAAAGGATGTCCACAATAGTGAAAGGTTGTCTACAATAGTGAATGCATGTCCACAATAGTGAAAGGATGTCCACAATGGTGAAAGGATGTCCACAATAAGGAAAGGTTGTCCATAGTAGTGAATGCATGTCCACAATAGTGAATGTATGTCTACAACAGTGAAAGGATGTCCGCAATAGTGAAAGGATGTCTACAATAGTGAATGCATATCCACAACAGTGAATGCATGTCAACAATAGTGAAAAGATGTCTACAATAGGGAGAGTATGCCCACAACAGTGAATGTATGTCCACAGAGAAAGGATATCCACAATATTTAATGGACAACACATTTCATAGCCTGTCAGTTTAGACAAGATTATCAGTGCTACAGAACTTCTCATCAATGTTAATAGATACAACCTAAAACTAGATGGTTGTTTTTGCAATTAAAAACTGAAGTCTCCCCTTCTGCACATCGTCTCGATGTGGTGAACATTTGTGTCAAGCTATTGCAAATACTTCAAGAGGTCAAGAGATATGGAGCAGACCTGAAATGTAGTCATATGACCTTTGACCTCTTAGTGTGACCTCGATCTTGAACCAAGCTGGTTGTGACATATGCTCTACACATCTGTCTCAATATGGTAAGCATTTGTGGAGTTAATTCAAAATCCTACATGTGGTTCATGTGATATGGTGCTGACACTATTTGTAGTCATATAACCTTTGACCTTCAAGTCTGACCTTGAACTGAGCTGGCTGTAATATGTGCTCTGCACATCGTCACAATATGTGAACATTTGTGGCGAGTTATTGCAAAATCCTTAAAGCGTTTCAAGAATTATAGACTTGAAATGATTTTTGACAGACAACACAAGCGAAAACAATGTCTCCCCATTTATGGGGGGAGACATAATTCAAATGACCGGATTTTCCCATGCAGTACCAATAGTTATATTTAAGGCTATTCATATCATGTCACAATTTTATTATTAAATCTGTCATAACAAGTGTCTGTTGAAACTTTACAATGTTGTTTGGATTGGAGGATTAGCTGAGGAAATCAAAATATTATTTCAATCTGCGCATCATTGATCTTTTTATATAGATTGCTCTGTTTAGCAGCTCCTTATGGTTGCTATGATGATCTTCCTCTGTGTTTTTTAAAGGAATCACTACTGTAAAATTGTCTGATTATGTTGATGTTGCTCACTAATGGTAGTGAATGGATGTTACAATACATCAACTTAAGCATTGCAGCCCTAGGCGAGCAAAAAATTAACAAGAAATATTAAAGAATATTCTTTATTCAAAATAATCAAGTTGTTACATATTTCATTAATATTCACATCACATTTAACAGCGTTATTTTAACAAGTTCATTTTTACACAGAGAGATTTCACACAACACTACATCATGCAATTATATTGTAAACCTGTTAAGCCAATTATCGTAAATCAGAAGTAAGTTTGGTGTTCTGTAAATATCCAAGTGGTTATTTAGTCTATATTGATGAATAAAATGTCTATAACATTGCCTACGATCTCTGCGTCAAACCATTTTCGCCATTTTTCGTTTTGATCTGTAACATTATAACCTTAAATTCTTTAACCAAATTTGCTCAAATGTATGACTAACATATTTCAGTTTATACTAAAAAAAGGAAATGGATCTTTATCTTTGAAACCTTAAAAACTAGTTTTTAATAACAGGAACTAGACTGCACATTGGGCCCTGTGAAATATGTTTAGAAGTTCTTTCTACTACATGAAGGGGTTATGTCAACTATTAATGGATAACAAGATGGGGGAATGATGCAATGAGGTGTTACAAACTGCATGGTATTAATTTTAACAGATTTATCTTATAAGTGAAGCCATTGAAACCTATTATTTAAATGCTCATATCCCGTCCAAGATCTCACATTATTTGTGAACAATTACAGATGGCTTGATGTTCAAATGAAGTCGAATTATCATCAATGGGCATCCAACTTTGGCACTAACCAATAACAAATATTCAATTTTCATCCAACTTCATTGTTTTACTTGAACACCAAATAATACAGATTTCTAATAACATTTCCCTACATTATATATCCAAACTGGTGCTATAAAAAGTAAAAGAAATCATCTTTATTTATTTTTCTGTCAAACTTTGTTCGTCCAATTTCGGAATCCTACAAGTACATTCAGAGGATATGTATTTGATTCAAAAATGCTCTGGCTAAACATTTCACATTACCAATGCTAAAGGTTTCACAGAAGTAATGAATACCCCCACATGCCACCTTGACACAGGATTTCATTGCTCGACTCCGGCAAATATTGGAATAAAAATCCTAATCTACATTTAAATATAATTCAAATGAAACTATTTCTTATTTGACATTAGATCAATGTTAAATCTTACTTAAACACACACAGCAATACAAGCGACCCTGAATCTGAAGAACTTAGTGTTGTATTATTATGTTGGTCACTTGAGCCAAATTGTTGGAATTAAACCATGCACGGCAGTTATGAACCAGACAAAAGCCACAATCATCAGTAAGGCTTATATATAGCAAAACTGTCCAGACGCACGCCATGACCTTAACTTTGACCAGAGTTTAGCAGGCGTGAGTCATCATCTTATGGTAGGCACTAATAGACTATTTATTTCAAAACTCAACCTAAATGACAATGATATGGACCCAACATAAACCAATACCATCAGTAAGGGTTGTGAAGTTGGGGTATAACAAGAGAATATGCTGACTGGACAGAGATAGCAAATTAGCTCGTCAGAAAGGAGAGTTAAGCGTACCCCGTAACAGGAGAATATGCTGAATGATCGAGGTAGCACAAAAGTTCTAAGTTGTGTATAAAATATTGCACTGATTCTAGACATCTGTCTTCCATAAAAAAAACCGTTCATAGAAAAGTGATCTAAATTTTTTTTCTTTCAGAGTTGTACAGAATACAAAATAGCACTCATAATTTAAAAATATTAAATACAACAGTTTGATATATAAACAACACCAACAAGAAACAACAACTTAAGATTGTTCTGAAGTTGATGGTTTAGCCACTGGACTAGAGTCAAACAGCTTTATAGTTGTTAACTGGACTCTTTTGGGTGTTGATTTTGGAGTGTCCCCTGATTTCGGAGTTACACCAGTCTTGTTTGATATAGATGCAGACTTGGGAGTGCTTTCCAGCGTAGACAATTTTATAGGAGAATTTGAATCCTCAATAACAACACACTCACTACCAGAATTATTTCTTGTCTTTTCTTTTAAAATCTTTGAGGTGGCAGATGAAGGAGACATTGGCTGTTTATTCTTCGGGCTTGTGAAGGTTGCCAGAGTCGTAAATTGAACGTTCTTGGGTTTACCATCAGCCGACCTCACTTTGATTTGTGGTTCACTAGCTGCATCACCGCTAGCAGATGGCACAGAGCTTAAAGTAGTTATTTGAATGTTTCTGGGTTTTCCATCGGCCGATTTGACTTTCATCATCATTGGCACTGGTGCAGGCTTGGGAGGGGAGGGGTGTTTGGTCCCTGTTTTCTCCCCTGAGTTATTGCTGTCTGTGGAGTTCTCCAGGTGAAGATTTAAACTGTCACTGGTAGTCTCTGTATCCATGGCAATGCTCTGAAATATTTGTTAAGCAACACTGGTATCATTCAACAAACATCATTTTAGAAAATGTTCATACTAATGGTATCAATATTACTAATAGTAACATTATTATCATAACTTTACCGTTAATACACCAAACACAAACCAAAAAATATTGCTCCATTAGCAGAGGCCGAAATTTGGCTACTTCCATATTGAAAAAACAGGTTTAAAAATCCAATTTGTAGACATTTCCCAAAAAATGTAATAAATTTTTTGTTTGTTTTTGGTAAGTCATGGAATGTTTGTTTGAGCTGATATTAGTTGTGTTTGTGGGTTCTAATTGTATGCCAATCTTTCATTAGTTTTCATAAATGAACTTGAAAGCATTTACACGAAACGCTGATAAATTTTCCCAATTTGAAGCATAAAGGCATTAAAATTTCCCTAAATGAAAAGGGTAGACCTCTTCCCAATTTTTGCTGAAATAGCCCTGCATGACCTACCTGGTTATCACAGCTGTTCTTTGCCTCCAGTTTTCCCTCCTCTATGAACGGATCACCTAGTTCACCGGGGGAAAAAGTGACCAGTGTACAGTAGCCGTCTGTTGAAGAGGCTACCAGCGTACAACCATTTGATGACCTGCAGGCAATATCAGATACAATGAGAAGTTTAACTTTATTAATATGTTATTATGCATTAATATAATTAATTTAACAAACTACAAACAAAAACGCTGCAGATGCAAAAGAAACGAGAGCTGTCACAGGAGTGACGAATACCCCCAAATGCCGCCTGGACACAGGAATGGCAAACCATTCCTTTGAAAAGAGGCCATAACTCCAAGGTTACTGCACACTGCATCTTCTTTTATCATGCATGTATTGCAGTGTACGAAATTAGGCTTTGAATCCACTAGCCCATTCGGGCTACCAGATAGGAAATTTTACTAGCCCGAAACCAATTTCACTAGCCCAAACTTAAACACTTAAAAGTATCACTCGTTCGGAATATTTTTTGGAAGTTTAAATACGATTTGGCAACGATTCTGATTATCCAATCAAGCACGCTGATACAGTTTCAATAAATGCTCCACAATCTGAATGCGTCAATAATAAATTATAGTCATACATATATATTAGTATAGTCATCAAAAGTTCAGTAACTAATAAAGTCTTCAAAAAGGTAATACGAGAAAAAACAGAAAAATATTTCCTGAACATATCTTTTATTTAATGGAAAGAGTTATGCAATGCATCCTTGTCAAATCCGATATGCACCAGCGATTGTGCAATGAAATTTTTCTCTTTTCAACTTTCAGTTTCACTTTCAAGTTTCAGAAGTAACAACAAAAATATATCGATGTTTATATTGCCATGTCCTATAATTGTTCTTTAAAAATTAATGGCAAAGCTATTCAAAGGTATAAAATAGAACCTTACTGTACTGTACACAGACAACGAGTTAACTGTATATCCGACAGTTCTCCTTTCACTTTGATTAAATTTGTCAGGAAGTAAGCGGGCACCTGTTTCCTCCGCATTTAAGACAACTTTTGTAGAATGATTATGTTCTGTTCGCATTAAAAACTTAAATATCTTTCTTTTTATTTTAGCTAATAAATAAATATATTAAAATAAAATAAACAAAATATCAATGTTGATATTGCTATTTAAGCATTGTTAATTTTCATAGCCATCGTAGTTGTCGAAAACTGCCGACTTTATCGGTTAATTTACATAATGGGCGGAGTTAATGACGTCATAGAGTTTGACTGCTGCTAATAGACACAGTTACTGGTTAGAAACTGATCGATAATTACTTGTCACTTCGGGC
Organism: Mya arenaria; assembly: GCF_026914265.1. Classification (NCBI taxonomy): domain Eukaryota; kingdom Metazoa; phylum Mollusca; class Bivalvia; order Myida; family Myidae; genus Mya; species Mya arenaria. Next base: position 83,236,580 of record NC_069127.1, on the reverse strand, counting down.
GTTAATGAATTTTGACATGTGTTTATATTTATTGATTAAATAAACAAACATTGAGCACATGGCTTGAGCCCTGAATGTAAATTTCGGCAAATCCGACTTCGCCGTTGTCAAGGCAACTTAATCACTCCAGTCGCCTTGAAGGACGCATTCTTGAATAATAAGGCTTTGCGTATAAAAAACATGATGCGTAACGCGTTTAATTAGCAGGTTTTTTTAAATAACATAAGGAAAAAACGGTAGCCTGGTCGGGCTAGTTTCTGTGGAAAATCCGTAGCCCCAGCTGAAATTTGGTAGCCTCGGGCTATCGGGCTACCGTGAATTTCGAACACTGGTATTGTTTTATTTAAATCTGTTGAGTAATTTAGAAGTTACACTGCTGACAAGAAAAACTAGCTGATGCTCTAGCTGATCTCTTCTGGAATAAGACATCTAGAGCATTCACGAGCTTTTCTTCCAACACGATCATCATCAAATTTTACAAGTACATATTTGGGCTTGAATGCATCCTTATCCACCTGGGAATAAATCCCGGGACTGTTCCTGTAGCCGAATTAACAAGTCCATCTGACAGGTCAATATTTGTAGTAAGCACTACTGTGGCAAATATGCCATACTTAAGTTCTGCTGGTATTCCACTGGCATCTGGTTCAAATGAAGCATGCTGGATTTGTTTTGTTTGTTCATCTTTCCAAGTGTCAATTACTTTTAAGGTAAATATTTGCTCATTTAGTTTTTGAAGGATCTATCGAACTTGACCTTTATCTTCTGATGTTACACCTGTGTACCAAAAAATGTTTAAATCTGTCAAGCCTTTCATGAGTTATCGTCTGGAAACCATTTTTCTATTTTTAGTAACAGTGACCTTGACCCCACCAGCCCCAATATCGAACTTGATCTGTATCTTCTGATGTTACACCTGTGTACCAAAAATTGTTCAAATCCGTTTAGCCTTTCATGAGTTATTGTCCGGAAACCGTTTTTCTTTTGTTTAGTAACAGTGACCTTGACCTTGGCCCAACCAGCCCCAATATCGAACTTGACCTGTATCTTCTGATGTTACACCTGTGTACCAAAAATTTTTCAAATCTGTCAAGCCTTTCATGAGTTATCGTCCGGAAACCGTTTTTCTATTTTAAGTAAAAGTGACCTTGACCTTGGCCCCACCAGCCCCAATATCGAACTTGACCTGTATCTTCTGATGTTACACCTGTGTACCAATTTTTTTTCAAATCTGTCAAGCCTTTCATGAGTTGTCGTCTGGAAACTGTTTTTCTATTTTTAGTAACAGTGACCTTGACCCCAATATCGAACTTGACCTATATCTTCTGATGTTACACCTGTGTACCAAAAAAATTTCAAATCTGTCTAGCCTTTCATGAGTTATCGTCGGGAAACCATGAAAACCGACAGACCAACCGACCGACCGACCGACAAGCTCACTCCTATATACCCCCTCAAACTTCGTTTGTGGGGGTATAATTATTTCAAGTGTTGATACGTAGATGAAATAAATTGACCATTTCTTCAAAGATTGCGATAGCGCTTTGTTTAACTGGCCTACAAGCACCTTTGCCTAAGTTAATTTGCCAACAGTAGTAATGCGTTGACTCTGCATTGCATCTTTGATGCTCTGCCCCAGGTATTATGTACACATACCATGCAAGGTCTGAGAGTTGGTGGTAGTGTATGTTGGTGACGTAGCCGAAGGGCTGAGGCTGCTGGGTATCGTACAGTTGTATGGAATCCTCTGTCGCAACAGCAAACACCATCCGGTAAGGCAAACTGTGGAACATTATTAGTTTATTTATATCACCACAGGCAGAAAAGCTAACACTTGAGGTCAGCAATTATATACATTAGTAAAGTACATTAAGTTTGAACAAACCTTCACTTGTATTTTTGTAGCTTCAAGTTGAAAATACAGGTATGGTTAGATAGAAGTTTATTTCATAATTTTAACTCTTTGTTACTATATTGTTCTTAATATCAGTACAATAACATTCCATTGAATGAAACAACTTCATTTATATTTCTACAATTCAGAGACCAAACACTCAAAATCCTTTGCTCCTTCTCCTAACAACTAATCCTAAAATATTCTATTTCAGTCTCATTATTTCATCAAATAGATTTTCAATATATTTAAATGCGTTGTTTTCTCCAAACCGATCCTTTTAGCTTGTTATATAGAGCCTCTACAAGTAAAGTTCTTTTTCCAAGTACTGCCTGTCCATAATGTCAAGACTAATATAGACACAATATGAGGGAATTCATTAGTTTATTTCTACTGTTGCAATCCCAGATATAAAAAAAATAATATTGTATTGAAATGTTATGTACCGTACTTTTGTTCAAATAAAAATATGTTTAAACCACAAACCAGAACAGTGTGGAGTATTTTTCCCATTCTTTCATGTTGTTGTTTTCTTGATCTGAAGGCAAATAATTATGTGATATGCAGCATAAAAACATTTTACATAACAATCATGAAAATGGCAAAACACACTAGTGACTACCGTGAAAAGACATATTTGTTAAAAGATTTTAAAAACCTATGTCAAAAAGCAAATATCACAGTTGGAACTTTTCATTGACAAGCCTGAATACTAATTGACTTTAGAAAATGTTTACAAGGTCGGCTAAATAAAATTCAAATTAAAACAGAGTTGCCACCAAAAAAGAAACATAAAATTTCCAAACTTTCACTGACCAGTGTCCATGATCCTGAACTGTCTGACTCAGAAATGTAATTTTATGAAGGAACAAAAAATCAGCTTTATTCCATTTCCTTTACAAAATATATGCAGTGATAGTACAATATTTTAATAGTAATACAATTCAGCAGAGTTAAATACAGCTACAAGGAAAGTTAGAATGTAATGAAGATTTGCAATTTTGAGTCTTGAGCTGCAACTGTTTGCATTGCAAAATGTGGCTCTTCTTCAGTAGAAAGCTTCCCATGCTTTTATATCTGATATATTAAATATTGTTGTGTTCATCTTGCCTGTGGTTGCTCTTTTACTCACAATGTATCGGTATGTAATTTTAATTTTGGAAGGGATCACTTCTTTTAGGGAGGAGATACCGAAGTTGGAAAGTAGGAGTCTATGCGAGATCCCCACAAAGAAAGTTAGTGTCGACCCCTGAAAACTCGCCAAGTTTCATCAAAATCGGATAATAAATACTTAAGCTTTTGTCTGCACAAGGTTGAACATCAATGCTGCCAACGACGCAATAGGTAAAACCTAAATGTTTGCCCTCTTCCCTTTAAGGGCGACACAAAAATACCTGCACTCTCTTCATACAGATGCATGGGTGTACACCGATGGATTTTTGAAAGGTAGCCGTGTCTTTGATTTACGATTTGTTCTTACAATGGGATTTTTAAATCAAAGAGTTTTAACAGAATGCTAAGAGAAAAATCAGGTAGTCCTTGACATATTTAGAGACTCCAGTGTTGGTATTTCAATAAAAAAACTAGAAGCTCCGCAATGCGACGAAACCAGGTTTTTTTGTTATGGGCAATCAGAAATTATAGCCAATTAATTTGTTGTATGACTTTATCTTTACTTTTATCAAAAAGAAACGTAACTGAAAATTACTGTTGGCTGAAACCATTTTTCTGTTTTTAGTTATAGTGACCTTGACCTTAGCACCTCCCCACTCAAAAGCAATTCCAAGCTAGCTCTTCACATAAGCTACCTACACACTAAGTTTCATCAATATCTATCAATGCTAACTTATGTTATTGGGCAGAAACCATTTTTCTATTTTTAGTAACAGGCGACCTTGACCTTAGCCCCACCCCCCTCAAAAGCAATCCCAAGCTAGCTCTGTACATAAGCTACCTACACACCAAATTTCATCAATATCTATCAATGCTAACCAGGGCTTGAATTTAACTTTTTTGATACTCGCAATTTTTTGCGAGTGCTTAAATTTTCAACTCGCAAAAACAAGACACTCACTCGCATTTTTTAAGGGCAAATCTTTGTGTTTTCTAGGCAAAATACATATTGTATGGAACACAATGATAGGTATAGTTTAATTGATTTAATGAATTATCATCTAATTTTACATTAAATGATATCATCATGTAACACTGACTGTACGTACTGAGGAAGTCTGACAAAGCCAGTATTGGTCTGTGCAAAATATTTTGAAAATGTTCCTTTTGTCATCTGTGTTGATGGTCAATTTAATGTACAACTCCCTCTTTCACTTACAGTTTTAACGGACATATTCTTTCATTTTGGCTTCTTTTTGGGAACTGATTGATCATCAACATCAGCGATTTTAAATCAACATGCGTAAAAAAACAAATCTTTTTGCTTGTCATCATTCTACAGACTGTGTCTCGATACGATTATTGCTAAATACCACCGCCAAAAATGGAAATGAAAGACCAGTCTACAAAACTGCATAGTAACGAGTACCTGCCACATAGTAACAAGTACCTGCCTGTCCACATAAAGTTAATCTACGTCATCAATTTCTGTATGTTGATCGGAAAACGAAAGTAGGCATCTCTAAAATTAGTGTTATACCTATTGTGCAGGAATTGATCACTGATTATGTTCATATCTCTTTCAAGGATTGCATATTTTCTGCAAATTTTGAAGTCGCAAATTTTTGGGAGTGTCCTTAACTTCAACTCGCATTTTCCAATTTTGGCTCGCATTTTGCGAGTGTGCGAGTGCTAAATTCGAGCCCTGCTAACTAAAGTTATTGGGCAGAAACTATTTTTCTATTTTAAGTAACAGTGACCTTGACCATTTTTTTATTTTAAGTAAAAGTGACCTTGACCTTAGCCCCTCTCCACTCAAAAGCAATCCCAAGCTAGCTCTTCACATAAGCAACTTACACACCAAGTTTCATCAATATCGGTCAATGCTAACTAAAGTTTTTGGGCAGAAACCATTTTTCTATTTCAAGTAACAGGCGACCTTGACCTTAGCCCCACCCCCCTCAAAAGCAATCCCAAGCTAGCTCTTCCCATAAGCTACCTATACACCAAGTTTCATCAATATCTATCAATACTAACTAAAGTTATTGAACAGAAACCAATGTTTGATGCCCGCCCGCCCGTCCAACGACAACCTCATTCTAATAACCCGGTTTTCGTTGAAAACCTGGTTAAAAATCTTCCTCCCAAATATTATTACAGGGCAAGAGGACTCAAAATATCAGTGTATTTGTCGGACATCACTCTGATTTTCCTGTTAGGTGGCAACCCGGTTTGAAAAAGCTTGCCGGACAGTTCAACGGTGCATGGCTTGCGCTTATTTCTATCACTGTTAATAGGCATGTTAAATTCAACATGATGAGTTAACCTTACCTTGTTCAATGTGCAGATTTTTTGGTATTTTCCGGAGTTGAAACTTCTGTGGACAGCAGCGCACTGCGATGGTCACTTTGTCAGGGCTGGGCAGGTATAGAGCTGGTCTGAAAATAAAGCATATCAGGTCCTTTAGGCATTTTATACTTAACCTTGATGAAATTTACTTGCAATCAATTAATGAGAACACCCAAGTAAACTCAGTAATTGAACTAAAATTTTGTAAACTGGATGTGTCACCTGTCAGGATTATCAACAGGTCACCATCACCTCCATGTGGGTCATTTTATGACCATGATTAATGGGCATTCCAAGTTTAAGGACTCCACAACAAGTCATTCAAATGTTATCGAAAAGGGAAGTGGGGTGGAGACAATGGACTTAGTTATCCCCATTCATCTGCCATGATGCACAAGCGTAACAAAAACTGGTAAAAGTGAACTTCATAATCATTTGTTAATTTGAAAAGCTTTTAGGCCATTTCTTTCTTTGATTAGGAATTATTGTTAATAACACCGAAAAAATACCTGAAACATGTCTAGACTAGGATTTCATCATATGAATCAACCTGGTTGTTAGTTTTTAACAGGCATAAAACAACATCGACATTATAACTGGTTTTAAACCCTACACAACTCGTACTTGTTCAGACAAGCCCTGGTGAACACAAACGTGGCATTTGTGACAGGATCTGTTTCTACCAGGCCTGCTGGTATTATCAGCAGCTCTCCGTCCGGACTGAAAGTGAGGCGACGGAAAAAACGAACGCATTGTGTCGTCGTGAAACATGCGGAAAGTTTTGGGTTTGCTTTCCTTGTTTTCTTCATCATTTTCTGACGAAGGTTTAACAGTATGGCTTGCAGGCAGGCTCATTTTCTTGATGTTGTGAACACAATTTCTGGTGGCAATGTTGTACACTCTACAGGATCTGCAATATTTAAAATGTTTTTTTAAAGACATGATGAGGTGTTCAAGAACAAATGTTAGTAAATATTCTAAGTTTGAAAATATTAACACCGATATCAAACATAGTAAAAGCAGAAATCAATGCATTTGGAACATCTGCTATGCATCGCAACACATATTTTGTTACAAACATCTGCAGATTATTGAATTAACATTATGTCATAAATGAATAAATGTTTAATCAAATATTAATATATGTTTAAAGATAGTATTTTCAAAAAATCAACATCAGCTATAATTAGCTTTTTACATCTCGCATTTCACAACACAACTTTTTCACCATTGAAAAGTGTGTATTCTACGTCAATTTTACCACAAATTAATAATTTTAGATATGCAAGAAAAAACATAAATCATGGTTTTCCGGCCCGGATCGAAAAGTCCGACCCTCTTTCTCGCGGCGTGGCATGTAACTCGGCAAACCTCTTTACGTGTATGCCCTCAGGTCAGATTTTTTTATCCGTACCAGAAACACACGATAGATACTTTAACTCCTTAACAACCAATTTATATTTAGGCAATGCTTTTAGCGGCCCTTTTGGGTGGCAAATTTTGGCCCCATTCACCTCCTGAAAAAGTATATTTTCCCCTACCCAGGTAAAACATTCATGTAGCAATAAAGTGCCATTCATGAATATGTAAATAGGTTAGTTGAATAAAATTCTATGAAAAATCTGATCCCTGTCCACACTGCGTGGCCTGTAAGTCAGCAAGCCTCGTTACAGCTGACGCGCTTGCCCTCGGATCAGATTTTTCTATTGGTACCACATAATAGATACATTTACTCCTTCACAAGTATATAAAGGCACTATTTTTAGCGGCCATTATGGGGGGCAAGTATATTTTCCCCTACGCAGGTAAAACATTCGCCTTAATTTTTTTTAATATGTATATATATATATATATATATATATATTTTTTAGAAGCAGTCACCTCTTTTAATATTTAGTGAATGTAGCAATAAAGTGCCATTCATGAATATGTAAATAGGTTTGTTGAATAAAAGGTTTGAAAACAAGCTGAACATGTATTGTGGAAGTATTTCTCCTTTTTTTTGCCAAAACGCCACTATTATCCTCCTGTCATAGGGCCCCGCCACTATTATCCCCCTGTCATAGGGCCCCGCCACTATTATCCTCCTGTCATAGGGCTCTGCCACTATTATCCCCCTGTCATAGGGCCCCGCCAACTTTCCTATAAAGGCGCAAAATAACACTGATAGGATACAGGGTATTACCTATCTGGACTTAGTGTTGCCACAAACTCATTTCTGGGGTCCCATGCTACTCCCTGTACAAAACTGTTGTGTTCATTAATCAGGCATATTTTCTGATCTGAAATAAAAAGGTACATCAGAGCCTGTCAGCACAAATTACCATTCACACACAAGAACAATGAAAGTAAATACAAAATCGTACATGTTTTTTCAGTCAAAAAAGAGCATAACTCAACAAAATATTATTGTGTACCATGCAAATGAATGAATTGGAATATCTTGAAAGGTTATTGAATTATTAATATTTACACAAATGTTTTTTTTACAAATGCACCAAGGCTTTCACAATGAAGGTAATGGCTGTCACTTGGCTATAGGGAAATTGACCTGGGGCCCTTCCAAAAGGTAGTTTTGACGCTTTCAAATTATATCAAGTTTGAATAGTGTTACAAGTCTCTCTCTATATATATTACTGTGAAATCATTAATGTTCGTGGGCATGAAATTTCGTGGTTTGCCGAAAAAAAACAATTTCGTGGGTACTTAAATGCGATCGTCCTAGATCGTCTGCATAATATCCACGCGCTGGCCCGTGATTTCCGTCTTCTACGTCACTCGGTTTATGACACTCGCTAATGTGGTACGACATGCCAATTAGTGCATATACTCATGTCACTTATCGATTTAATTGGGAATAAAGGTAATAAAAGAAGATGTACCCTGATCATAAATACAGATAGGGGAAGCCATTTAATGCTAATTAAGAATTTTGCAAACTGTGAAAACACCGAAAAGGTGCGTATATTGTCACGTTCGGTGCTTAGTAACCTTCAATGTACTAGTAATTATTTCATTAAATAAAAAAATCGAGTACAGACACTCATCACGCACATCTTGTAAACTTGGAGATTTTCATTAACAGCACACGTGCTTATAACTGTCATTTGCTGCATAAAACACATTTAATTGATTTGGTTCATTATTTGTTAAAGGCAGTTATAATATATTAACAGAATAATGATCGTAAGTTATATAGTGAGACAGGTTTTAACACACTATACTGCGACCTCTGTAAATGATATAATAGAGTATGTACGTAACAAGGCAATTGAAAAAGTGAATAAAGGGTTTATATTTCGTGGGATCTTGAATTCATGGATCACCTAACCCACGAAAACCACGAACATTAATGCCCCACGAACATTAATGATTTCACAGTATAATATATATATAGAGAGAGAGAAGAGTGAGAGAGAGATACATTCATGGATGAATTAATATCATAAAGAATGTTGCCAAAGTTTTATTATTGTATATATAAATAGAGTTGTAAATTGTTTGCATTTTTGGGCAATTAATCTATGAAATAGTAATTATGATATATATAACAGGGGTCGACACTAAGCATTTTTCCAAGGGATCCCGAAGGGACACTAACATTTGAAATCAGGTGTCCCTTCCTGAAACTAGGAGTCCCTTCCACTTTTTACATTTTTTTCATTGTTGAGTCTGTTTTAATATTAAATTCAACATACAAATACAGTGTCTTTTACTTTTCAATTTGTAATTCAAGTCTACACTTTAATATACATGTATGTTTTCAGCAGCATGTATTGACAAGTTTAGTAGCACTGAATGTCAGACATATGATGCTCTGGCAATGGCAGTGAGGTATATTTTGGTCTCTAAGTTGGTAGATTGGGTTCAAAAGTGGTACAATGTCTAAGTTAATAAATATCCCAACCTGCCCTAAAACTTTAACCTGAGTTCCATAGTCAATCAGGGGCCATAATATGTATAAAAGATAATATGGAGTTATCTAACCTCATTATGTGATGGCTCTGAACAACTGTGTGAAATATTAAGTCAATTGAATGAATGGTATTGGAGTTTTAAGTGAAAACCCCAACTTGCCCTAAAACTTTAACCATAAGTCAATAAGGGGCCATAACTTGTATTAAGGATAATCTGGAGTTATGTAATATCATTGGGCCTAAAAAAAATACATTTGGTTCGGGTTACCCGACCCTACCTACGGAATAGGCGCCGACCCTACCGTTTTTATAGTCAGTTTGAAAAAAAAATGAAAAACTAAAAAAAAAAAAAAAAAAAAAAAAAAAAATCGTTTTTTTTTAAATTGCTTTTTTAATATAAAGTTTAAACCTTTAATGCTTGGACAGAAGATAGCTTTAACACCATTCTCCAATGATGAAAATTATATTCTTATATAAAACCTAATAAAAAAAATAAATAAAAAAAAATAAAAAGCCTACCTACCCTACCTATTTTTTTTAAGGATGTAACCCTAACCAAATAAAAAATTTTTTTAGGCCTTGAGTGATGGTCCTGAACAACTGTGTGAAGTATTAAGTCAATTGAACAAAGGGTAGAGAAGTTTTTTTATAAATATCCCAACCTGCCCTTAAACTTTAACCTAAGTTTCATAGTTAATCAGGGGCCATAATCTGTGTAAAGAATAATATGGGGTTATCTAACCTCATCATGTGATGGCCCTGAACAACTGTGTGAAGTATTAACCCAATTGAATGAAAGGTATTGGACTTATAAGTGAAAATCCCAACTTGCCCTAAAACTTAACCGGACGCCGACGCTGGGGCCAGTAGTATAGCCCACCTATTCTTCGAATAGTCGAGCTAAAAACTTGATGTTGTTACTATTTTTAGATTTTCAGAAAATATGCATAAAATACATCATGGTTCAGGGTCTTGTCAGATGTCGGTGCTTTTCATTGAGAAACAGTAGGAATATAACATCTGGCTTGTGAAAACTGAACTCACTAAGGAGCTGCTGATAAATCAATCAGACTGCCCAACAGGTGTAGTGCATAATGGAAGAGCAGACGACCAAAAATTGTGTATGTTAATTTTCGCGCCAAAAAGTCGTAAAATTTTATAAATTGACTGTAGATAATGAATAAAACTTAGCAAATGTTATTTCTATTATGATTTGATCACGACATTAAAATAAATGTCTTTAAAATAAACAAAGAATACTGATAAGTTGAATGCCAATTAACAAACAATGCTGAATGTATGATGCCGGTCTTTTGTGACGTAAATGTTACTGTAAATACTCGAAGGTCGTATCATAAAGGTATCACCAGTGTTGGCATCTTTTTTGGGCGGTTCTGACACATAAGCAAAACAATTCCACATAAGTATTTTACCGATAATAAATCTCTGTCACCTCTGACCTTGTTGAAAATGTAAACAACAAAACGGAAGTGTTAACCCGCATGCGCCCTGTGAAATTACCAGTTTATTTATAGATTCATGACGTAACTATAGTCAAAAAGTCAGCTATACTTTCACGTTGGTGTGACCGATAATAATAATCATAATATCATTTTGACATGCACTGTCAAGAAATTTAGGAGGACCCAAATTTAGGTAATTAATAAATAATGAAATGCTACTCATTCATTGATATTTAGCGTTTATCGGTCAGAAATTTAAGTGTCCCGTCGGAATACCAGACTTCAAAGTTTAGGTGTCCCTCCTGAAAAATTGGTGTCCTCGGGATCCCGGGACCCCGTTAGTGTCGAACACTATATAATATACCATAATCTAGGTTATTCAATACAAAATTTATTTACGAAATTACTGATAACAACTCTGGCTAGTTTTTATCAAGTTAAGAAACAAGTGACTTCTCATGATAAATCCTCTATATCACTGTATTCAATCTAATGTCTACAACATAAGAAAATGCTTCTGCATGTACCTTGGTGGAAAATGTATACAACATGAAGAAAAATACCAAAAGATGAGTGAGAAGCGGCCCCTAAAATCAATACTAACCTTTAGTAAGGTCCCAGAGTATAGCACTATTGTCCACCGAGCCTGAGATCATGAATTTGCCATCCGCTGACCAGCTAACATCGTAGATATCCTCCAAATGACCCCTACAGTGGTTAAGCAAAATAAAACATGAAAAACAGCAGATTTTTCCAGAATTCATATCAAAAGTCAATTAAAGCACATTAGACAAAACCGGCGAGCTTAAACATGTACTTTCTAGTAAGAAGTTAAAAGAGTATCAAACTGTCACAAAATACACCTGTCAAATAATGACTGTTTTTTTCAAGTTGGTGTAATTTAAGCAAATCAAGGGCCATAACTCTGAAGAGACTGGGGCAACATGGCTGGATATTGATCTTAGCCAAGATATTCTGCCCATATTGTCGAATTTTGGCTCGAGTGCGGACAACTGAAGGGATGCAGCCCATTCATCTGCCGCAGGTGAATACACAATACTTAGAGGACATTGAATTTTATAAAACGGGGTTAAAATAATTGTAATCGGAGAGATAAATCAACAAACTTTCTATTCTGAAATAAAATATGTTAATCCTTTAGTTTGGAGCCAGTATACATTCCCTCATTACCTAAAAAATGTCTGTACCTGAGTATTTTAAGCATACACCAGTTTTCCTTATTGTCTTCCTCATCCTCCTGAAATATGTTCACCGAGGGTGCCTCTGTCTCGCTCAACTTCCAGAAGATAATCACGCTATCTGCAACAGATAAACCAACTTTGGATTCTGTGTGCAAGCATCTTTGCAACAAGCATGCAACAAACTTTCATCCATAATTGTTAACAGTTATCTCTTTTGTTTAGCTAATTTGAAATTAACTGTCACACAATACCTTTTTATTTTGTATATCTAAATTTATTCATTAATATTTGAAAGAGAAATATTTAGACAAAACTCAACATACCATCTCCAGCAGTGGCCAGAACTTCACCTTGAAAAGAAAACCATTCATAAATATACTCAATAGATGTATGGATCGACAGGCAGAATCAAGCATAATCTGTTGCAGTACTTGTCAAAGACTAAGAAAAGTATGTGGCCAGCAAGGGTTTTGAACAAAAGTCACGATGCATGCAAGTCAGGCATTCTACCAACTGAAATAACCACTAAGCAACTCAATAACTCTCTGAGCAGTGGTAGTTTCGACTGTTCAATAAATGTATTTGTAAAACAGGGGCTTGTCTCCCTATTTGTTCAGATTTCTTTGTTCATGTATAAAAGAATATTTTCCTACAATTACTCTACATGTTTTGATCATGCCTTATCTTGTTGACAATTAATACTGTTCTTGACCTTTAATGTAGCAGTGATATGGCAAACTTACGACATTTTTAATGACACGCATGGCACAATTCTAAATGATCAGTACAACCACTGACCTACAAAGATATAAGAAACCTTACCATCTGGTGAAAATCTGCAAACATTGACTGCCTTTGTGTGTCTTTTTAAGTTGGCAAGGAAATCTACACATGCCTTTCCATCTATATCTTCTTTGATTTGCCAAATCTGTAATAAAAACAAAAATTGAAACTGTTTGCTGCTGCCACACAGACGTTACATAGGCCTGATAGTAATTGTCCAGAGAAAAACAATAGATATGGCTTTTAACTGCTCAATTAAAGAAAGCATTCCAGCGCCATTTACCTTATTTTCTACTCAGTCACTTAAAAGTGTGTGTATACCACGTGACAAATTGCGTCATAAATGCTATGTCAGAAGGCAACATATTGCTTTGAATGCTGATTTAAAACAAAGATAACTTCACTATCTCTTCACCATTTCAAATGAAACATAGCACAGTCTACACCGCTTACGATGTCAAGCCTTCGGTCTTTTACCAGAGTTTGATTGGGGGTTTAGTTTCTTAAAACACTTCCACAAACATTTTCAAAAAACGGCTGCCTAACGGAGCACTGTCAAAACATTATTTTGGAAATAGGTTTGTCAAAGCGATTGATGAAACTAATCCCCTTATCAAACTCTGGTAAAAAACGAAGGCGGGACGTTTTTTGTTTTTTTTAATTTTTCAGCAAGGGCAGTTGAAATATCATTTAGTTCTAAAATATCAGCATATTAAACATGATTAAACCAACGCCTAATAGGTAAGAGCTAGGCTTAATGTAACATTCGCACCCTATCCTGATCGTACCAAACTAAGAATGCCCCCTGCATATATGTTTTTATTCATTTATGCCATCATAAGTGTTTAACTGTCATTGTTTTTTCTTCATTTTAGGAAAAATAATGATACATTACACAAAAGGAGACTCCAGACAAGTACACTAATACACACCCAAAAAAGACGTACTTCTAAATTTAAAAAAACAAAACAACATAGTTTTATTTTGAAAATGAATGTAAATGCATTAAATTGGGTATGAAAATCTAATTTCTATGGGGAGACCCCCAAACCCCCCTTGTAAAAGGTGTTGCCCCTTTCACACCCACCACTTTCAGAACTCCACCCCGCCCTTTTCAAATCCTGGCTGGAGCACTGTTAATTATGCCTATATGCTTTAATCCGCAGTGACAAGCCTTATAATCATAATAATAATCAATTAATTCAATAAACATTTTCACAGCGGTTACAATGATTGACTGACAGCCAGAAGGCCTGTCCGGAGGATTAAGATATTTGTAGTAGCCAAGAAGAATGGACAACAGCCAGAAAGGGGAAGGTTTAAAAAAAGACATCTGTCATAATATGTTTATCGATCCAGTCTATTTCGTAATTGAGAAGCATTGGTGAAGAAAAGGTGATACCTTTATTACGTTTCTGCACTTACCCTCACAAATTTATCAACGCCTCCAGAGACCAAACGTCGAACAGAGCGACTACCAGGCTGGATGTCAACACTGTAAATTGGGTCCCGCTCATGCCAAGAAATCTCGGGAGTCGTCACTTTCATCTTTGATAACACTAAAACACAGATCACAGTTGCATGACAATATGCCTGAAAATAACACTGTATATATATGATACTGGAAATGTGATTGAGTTTTATTTCTAGTGACTTACAACCCGTTCTTTAATGGAAATATTTGTTTTCTTTTGCCGCTCTTTTAGGGCCGCTCACGTCGTTTATTATAAAAATGTTTAAACGTCCGTTATGAAAACGGGACTTCATCAGGAGACAGACAACACATACCCCGTTACTGATATACCGCAGTGACTTCCCCTAAAATACCCCTCATACCCGGGAACAACATTTTAAGTCAGAATCTTTGTCATATTTGACACCAAATTGTTTTTTAATGTGTTGTCGCCTTACTGTATGCTCTAAAAAGTTAAAATGGGGACATTTATCACGTTCTATGACAGCTCTGCTGGATTTTGAAAAGTACCACCAATCAGAGTAACTGTAATATTGCTGACTTAACCTAAATCTGCTTGCAGACTAAAAACTGCGTTGTTATTTTTTTATATCGTTCTTAAATTTGAATTTGGATTGAATTAGTGTATATTTCACATTTCTGAATAGGCTCATCCAAAAATACATATAATTGAAAAAAGATACATACTACCAAGGTTCAAAATGCTATTAATTAAGGCGTTTTTGAAACGCGTCAATTACCGTCCAAAGCATGATCAATCTACGTCAGCGATAATTGTCATGATAAACTACTTTATACTATGCGTGTTGGGAACCCCAATATCGTGTCAACAGAGCATGTGAATTGACACGACTGTTCCAATATGTAGATAGGAAATAATCTTCGGACAGTTTGTACTGTATAGAGCAAAACCATGAAGGAACTTATACTGACTTCACGCTTTGTATCATTGGTGTGTTATTGAGTCTTCGGTAATATTTTATCCCATTCAAACCTAGTTCGTCTGTGATATTTTTATTGATGAGCTTACAGCGCTGAATATATTTTTTTCATATAAAACGTCGCTAAATAGCGAGCACTTTTTCAATGATTTTTATTTAGGACGCAACATTAAAGTTATTGCATAAGTTATGTATCGACAAGTAGTCTCAATAATTCAGCCACTCTGATCAAAGCCAAAGTGTTAAACAAAGTTATTAGCCTACTCTGTTAGTTTCGTGCCTTGAATGGTGCTCTTTGGTTTTTCGTGGCTTCCATGACTGTGTTTTAGCATTTTTGTGAGAGTAATTATTATGCAAAACGGGGTCTAAGAAGCTTGGACTACATATACCGTCATTCGATAACTAATGTTATTGGGCGGAAACCATTTTCAATTTCTAGTTACAGTGACCTTGACACACACAACGCTCAAAAGCAATACCCAGGTAGGTCATCACATAAGCTACATACAGACCAACTTTCATTACTATCGATTTATTCTAACTTAAGTTATTGGGCAGAAACCATTTTTTTCTATATTGAGTTACAGTGACCATGACCTTGACCCCATCCCCCTCAAATACAATCTCAAGCTAGCGCTTCACAAAAGCTACCTACACACCAACTTGCATCACTATTCATCTTACTATGTCATTGGGCTGAAACCATTTGCTATTTTAGTAACAGTGACATTGACACCGCTACAAGCTAGCTCTTCATAAGCTACATACACATCGATTTTCATTTCTATCCATCAATGCTTGCTTAAGTTATAGGGCGGAAATCAATGTTTGACGCCCGCCCGCTATGACATCCCCACTTGTTTTTCGTTTAAAACCTGGTTAAAATTACTCGTTTTCCTAAAGCCAGTTGGTAAACGCTTTGCCAAACGTCTTGCATGTCACAGACATAACGACCAGAAAGCTTACTGCTGCTACTCGAAACGGTGACAGGCATATAGAGTCCAAGGGTGGGTTATTTCAATGTTTTGGTGACACTAATGTTGTGTTTCAGTAGTATGTTTTACTAGTAATTGGTATTGGTTTTGTCAACAAGTTACTATAAGGTATACATACATTTTCTTGAGTTTTGAAGTAATAAAATATACAACATTTCTGAAAAATATTGAAAAACAATTATAGTATTTGAAATCATGGTCGTAGGCGCTTGAACAGAGGCTTTTGAACTTGTCGTGGTTTAAAGCATATCTATCATACTCTTGTAAACATAAAAACGGAATTAAAGTTTATAAATTTCAAGGTTACCAATTATGTTAATAATGTCAAAAGTTTACGTTTAAAAGAGTATAAAACTAATATATTAACTGAAACCTAAATATGGACAATTCCAAACAAATACAGTAAGAAACGCTTCGCTAAACGCCTCGAATGTCACATGCCAAAACATCGCATGCCACAGGCAAACGCCTCGCATGCCGCAGGCCAAAACCTCGCATGCCACAAGCCAATGCTATCCATGCCACAGGTTAACGCCTCGCATGCCACAGGCCAAAACCTCGCATGCCATAGGCCAAAACCTCGCATGCCACAGGCCAATGCCTCCCATGCCACAGGTCAACGCCTCCCATGCCACAGGTCAACGCCTCCCATGCCACAGGTCAACGCCTCCCACGCAACAGAACAACGCTTACCATGTCACAGGTTAAAGCCTCGCACACCACAGGCCAACGCCTCCCATGCAACAGGCCAACGCCTCCCATGCCAAAGGCCAAAGTTTCGCACGCCACATGCCAACGCCTCCCATCACATGCCATAGGTCAACGCCTCCCATGCCACAGGTAATAGCCTCGCTCGCCACAGGCATACGTCGCGCCTGCCACAGGCCAACGTTTGCATGCCACAGGTTAACGCATCGCCGGTCACAGATCAACGCTTCGCATGTCACATGCCAATACCTCGCATGCCACAGACAAACGCCTTGCATACCACAGGCCAACGCCTCGCATGCCGCAGGCCAACGCATCGCATACCTCAAACCAACGACTCGCATGCCACAGGCCAACGCCTCGCATGCCCCAGACCAACGCCTCGCAAACCACAGGTCAACGCCTCGCATACCACAGGCGAATGCCTAGCCTGTCACAGGCCAACGCCTCGCATGACACAGGTCAACGCATTGTATGCAATAGGCCAACGCCGCACATGCCACATGCCAACGCATCGCATGCCCGAGGCCAACTCCTCGCATGCCACAGGCCAACGCCTCGCATGCCGCAGGCCAACGCCTCGCATGCCACAGTCCACCGCCCCGCATGCCACAGACCAACGCCTCGAATGCTAAGGCCCACGCCTCACATGCCACAGGCCACCGCCTCGCATGTCACAGGCCAACGCCTCGCATGCTAAGGCCCGCGCCTCGCATGCTAAGACCCGCGCCTCGCATGTCACAGGCCAACGCCTCGCATGCTAAGGCCCGCGCCTCGCATACCACAAGCCAACGCCTCCCATACCACAGGCCAACGCCTCGCATGCCTTAGGAGATTGCCATGGTTATCTTACAGCAGCCCTATTGGACACTGTGACATGATGCCATGTTGTTTTGTGGCTAAATGGGTTTAGATTGAGACTGAAAAATGATTTGAATTTGTTTGTTATGTTTGGACCAGTTTTGTAATTACAGAAATCATGAAGGCATTAAATGCTATGTCATAACTACCGCTCGGCTACCAAATGAGACTAGATCATAGCCATCACGTCAGCATTTGCACTGTTGCAGAGACCATTTCTTTCATTATACACATCTTGATACAAGTAAACTCTGTCTACGATCTCTCACGAACTGTCACTTACTGATATTCTACAAGAATGTCTCCGACATTCGGTTTATTATACTGCCAATCGTGTCTGAGGTGGCTTATATCCATGCTTTATCAACATGACTTCAAACATCTTTGACTCTACCGCCAACATACGTCAACAAAGTTAAAGGTTATCTAAATGAATGCTCTAGAATGACCATAGCACGAAGTTTAAGTTTAATGTAGGACAATTTAGTCACTGTGTCTATTCCCATTGGAATTCACTCAGAAGCGAATTTTATTTGGTTTTAAAGAGTTGGCACATTTTTATTTTACAATTTAAAGTCCGAAATGTTGCATTTTGACCTGATGTCTCCTATATTGAAATAAAGAAGTAAATGTTTTAGGGGGACATGTGTCGGGTGCCCCCCCCCCCCCCCCCCCCTCGGTTTCACTAGTGCTTGTCCCTGTAGTTTCCAATATATTACTAGAATTGGAAGCCATTGGCAGAAAAATGTTGCTGCAGCCTTTATACACAGTAAAATAAGTATCTAAAAATTTCATTTAATGCTCTCAGTGAGCGGTTTTCAACAATTAAGGCCCTAAGCAGTATCACTTTAATAAGGAAAACAGCAACATTAACAACTACAACAACAAAAACATCATCAACAGCAACAACAACAACAGAAGCAACAACAACGACATATTTTTTATATCCAATCCAATGTCAGTAATTAATTGCTGAAAACATTTCAATAAAAAGTTGATAAAAATAATTTTACATGACCTTAAGTGATTCACGATCTTGGCATAGTTCATGTTGTCAGCTGATAGACATTGACCGCCTTTTCTGCAGGTATATAACTGTCGGTATCGAATATTGCCTTTGCAGAAGTTTAGTGTGACTGCAGCAGTAAAAATGAATGGTCTTTTGTTTGGATTTTCTCTTATTGGTAATTATTAACAGTTCTTTTCTAAGTTTGAACACATAGTTAACTGTATAAATGTCCGTCCGTGGAAGGGGTTCTTTTGGTACTGCTACTGCTACTGCTGCTACTACTGCTACTGATATTTCTTCTCACAGGTGATCATCTTATAGCTTTGAGACTAAAATATGCCCTACGATCCTTTCATCTTGTTTATAAAGTTATAATACAATTCTAAGAGTTTATCTTGAAAAAATACCATTAAATATATGTAATAATATGACATTTAAATAAAATTATAAGAGTTTTACTTGAAAAAATATCATCATATATATATTAAGTAAAACTTTTTAGAATTTTATTGAAATTTCATTTTAATACTATTTAAACAGTGTCAATGAAGTGAAGGACCATGTAATAGTGTCAAAGATTTTTGACGATTACCTTTGATACTACTACAAGTACGAATAAGAATAACTAGAAGAAGAAGAAGAAGAAGAAGAAGAAGAAGAAGAAGAAGAAGAAGAAGAAAAAGAAGAAGAAGAAGAAGAAGAAGAAGAAGAAGAAGAACAACAACAACAACAACAACAACAACAACAACAACAACAACAACTATAATAAAAATAATAATAATAATAATAATAATAATAATAATAATAATAATAATAATATACTAATTATAATAATATTTTTTTTTTTATATAAAACTATCATTGTTGTTAATGCTTTAAATACATATATACAAGATCATCTATGCATATTGCCGCCAACTCCTTATTCTACCTCGTGTCCAACAGTTGTGGCGTTCGCCCAGCAGCACCACCCACCCCACCATCCGCACCCAGGCGGCCCAGTAGCCTGTCATCAAGACACAGACTGTGCTGGGTGTGACGCTGGACTAGTCGGTTTCTGCGAGACCGGAGTCTGTTACTGCAGGAATGGTAATAAAGTTTCTCTGTTTCCCATGATGATGGTCTGGTAGTTATTTCTTAATGCGTTTTGGTTTTGCTTGGTTTTCGGTTGGCTATTACCTTATATCGCCATTAACAGGATCATTTTCTAAAAAATACTAGTCATGCTACAAGTTGCAGTTTATTATCCGTTTTTATATAAAATGAATCAAAGAAATAAATTAAAGAATACATTCATTTTATCCAGTAACAAATAAGTTCTTCCCATTTTTGGACATTTGTGTATGTATGAGTATGATTAAAAAACAATAACCTATGCTTATGCATACACATTTTAGTATATACATCGAAAGCTCATTCTTATACAACCAGAATCCACAGTGGTTGTTAAACGTGCAGCATGCACGGATAACGCCGACTGCCCTGCGTGCCAGAACGGGTTGGCCGGCACCTGCAACGCTCAAGGCCACTGTGAGTGCCAGGACACCGCGCATCACCCAGGTAATTTGACTTGTGAAGGATAAAGTGGAGGTGATACTGACACTAACCTTCCAGGTGTTATAGCACTCCCGGAGGGCATTGGAACGCTTAGTCATTGAACAAGCAGCATTGACGTGACACACTGAAAAGGTTAAAAGTGTTGGGAGGGAGGTTTGTGGGTACTCCCTCAAGAAAATTTTATTTTTTTAGTCCGAAATGGTACAATATGGGCGTATTTTTATTACTATTTTTCTCCATTATTGAAATAAATGAAATCAAAAGATAACTTGGACGATAAAAGTGGAGGGGGGGGGCGCCGGGTGCCCCCCTTTGATCCGCTAGTGTAGGCTACGTCATTCCATTGAACTGAAGACCATGATATTTGAGCAAATTGGGTACTGGACATATAGCAGAATGTTTGGATGCTTGGTTTTAAAATTTTCAACACAAATGTTACTATTAGTCTGTACAGCAGCACTAATAGGCTCTTTGACAGGGGAAATGCTGACTAGATGGTACTGATTCAGACATATTTGGTAGACACTCTATAGTTATTACTTTATTATTTAGTATCTTACATGAAAATATAAACAAATTCCAGTTCAATCTATAAAACCAAGCCCCTAACTAAAAATACTATTTTGAAACGGCACGATTTAACAAGTTTTGTTGAATTGCGTCACCCAAAAACACATTCTGTAAAATTATTTAGGTCAAATAGTTAAAAATAAGTCGTATAAGCATAACTCACACGAGTGCTAAGTCGTTGACTGCACACGGCGGAAACTGCACGACCGATAACGAGCGATCACTCGCAAACTTAAAATACGACAATTATATTTCTGATTTATTAAATCAAGATAATACATAGCGATTAGCTACAAAACAACAACAACAGGAAAGCAAATTGAATTTTTCACGAAATTCTACATATTTGTACCGTATAATTTTATGAATGTTCTAAAGTGTTCTCAATTCCCCTCCCAGTGGGAAAACGTGCAGCGTGCACGGATAACGCCGACTGCCCTGCGTGCCAGAACGGGTTGGCCGGCACCTGCAACGCTCAAGGCCACTGCGAGTGCCAGGACACCGCGCATCATCCAGGTAATTTAACTTGTATTATAATACAACCTTCTTTTACTGCCTATGCAATAGCACGTAGGGAATCATTGAGTACTCGGCTCAATCATTAAGAATTTCAACTTTCGCGGGTGCTTAAAGGTCAGTCCACTGCCGCTCATCCGATACACAATCCCTACGTCAGAGATTGCGTTGAGTTTGCAGTCGATACGCTTACTCCGCCCATTCTTAATCATTATGATGTTAGTTCATGTCCTATAACTGTTACATATACAAGCATTCAATGGTGATAAAAATCACTTTAATAGTGTCGGCAGTTATTAGGTAGGAATATGCACGAGTCGTTCTGACAGGTTAAGGGGGCCTAGGTCCGATCCATAAAAAGGTAATAGATGGATCAGTGTACTTGTTAGCCATATAGGGCACTCCCAACATCCAACAGCTAGCTTTAATAGCTCCGCGCATGTGGTGACGACAGCGCGTCGTAGAGTACGGAGTTCAAACATCCTACTCTTTCTTTCACTTTATGAGTTCGCGGACATTTTGCAAGTTACAATTAATGAATGTGGGCCGATTGTTCAGGACTTTGTTAAAATAAACAATGTTGTTGATGGAATTGTTGTTTTCGTTCAAGTGTGTTTTACCTAGGAATTGTTTTGGACACACACATAATCGGCATTATTTCTAAATATATTAGCACAATCTGAATTATTTCAACTTTAAATGTTAAAAAAAGGATGCCGTTAATCAAATTGTTAACTTTTCAAATGAATGTACTCATGCCATAAAACGTTATTTTCCTCCTCCCAGTGGGCAAGCGCGCTGCGTGTAACAAGGTGCACGACTGTAGCGCCGCCGGTTTCACGTGCCCAGACACGCATACCGTCACATGTTCAGCTTCCGGCCACTGTGATTGTGAAGACACCACCCATCAACCAGGTCTAAACCAGTCAACCAGACTTTTATAGTTAACATAAGCTTCACCATAAGCACGTAGTAAACATTTATGCTTAGGCCTAAAAAATACATTTTGTTTATGTCACCCGACCCTACCTATGACCTAGGCGCCGACCCGCCCGACCCGACCCGACCCGACCCGACCCGACCCGCCCGACCCGACCCGAACCCGACCCGACCGTTTTTATGGTCAGCTTGTAAAAAAAATATGAAAAGTTTGTTTTAATATGTAGTTAAACACCATTTTCCAAAGATGAAAATAACATTCTTATATAAAGCATCATAAAATAAATAAATAAAAAAGCATACCTACCCTACCTATTTAACCCTAACCAAACCATTTTAAGGCCTTATAGTAAAAAATGAAACGTTTAATATAAGCTTTTGCTCAGCACTGAATCATTAATCCTTTGCAACTCCTAAGTTTTTCATTCAGAAAGGAGCAACTGTAGCAATTAATATCATACTTGAATTCCTTTCTAAATGAAACATTTTTTTGGGGAAAGCAACGCCCAAAGACAACGCTTATAAACTACCCTCTACCAGCCGTAGTATTCAATAATGCATTCCCTTGTCAACGCATATGGTCATAGGGAATATTACCTTAACCGGTTAAATTGCGGAGTTGTTTTGCTAGCGTAAATGCCATATCACATAAGACCACAGGTCAGTCATGTGATGTGTACGCAAGAAGCGACAAGAGATACAACCCCATAAATCAACCGACACACGTAGCCTTTCTTTTATTTTATATAATATGTCGCAATATGACAATTCTGTTCTTACGTCCATTTTTCATGATAAATCATGTAGTATTTTAACGGAATTTAATAGATTCATGTGCATGTAAACCAGACGAAGGTGTTTTCTTAGTTTTCTATGTCCAAGCCAAGACAGCTATCACAACAGTTAGTTTAAGCGTTTTTAAACGATTGTGAAGAAAATTATATAAACTTATGCAAAGTCACTCTCTACGGCACGATGTTACACGGGAGTGTGGTATTGCGTTGTGGGAGAAACCGGAGAACCCGGAGAAAACCCACTTTTCCGGCATGGTGACCACCAATCAAACCCATATGCGCCCAAGCCGGGAATTTAACCGGGGTCGTTTTTTGTAATTAGCGAGCGCGCTAACCATTGAGCTAACCGAAAAAAGCATACCTGTGTAATGTATTTTGTATGGAATTGATACGTTTGACTTTAACCAGGATATTTCTTAAAATTTAGGCTATTAGATTTCTCACTTTTAGTCTTGTTTCTAGTATGTTATGAAATAAATGTTGTACCACAGTGGGCAAGAGGTACGCGCTATTCGCCAAGCGCCTAACATGCCATGGACCAGGAGACTGCCACAGCTTCACATGCCCGAATGACGTGAAGGCAGCCTGCAGCAGCACTGGACACTGTGAATGCCAAGGAGAATCCACTGGTAATACTAGTTAAATATGTGAACTCGTATGTGAGCTGTTGTGTGTGTCTCTTATCGTCTGCATTGATAGTATGTGGTCATTGATAGTATGTGGTCATTGATAGTATGTGGTCATTGTGTCCTTATACCAATGACCACAGTAAAACAAATGGCATCAGAAGTCTTAAGAATTTTAAGATTACACAAAATATACCAAACAAAAGTAGTGAGATAAACTTAATCCTTTTATAAGGGGCTTGAGATGTTTCGAGAAATTGGGGCCATGGCCTTTTGAACTTTTCCAACGGACGAAGCCTTTGTTTTCCTTTTTTATGCTTAGGTATATGAACTAACCAGTAGCAAATGTGTGTTTTGTTTGTGGTACATTTTAGTCTGGATTGGTGTTTTACACGTTTCGATATACTCTATCTCAATCGTTGAACTTATCAGTGAATGTCATGCTGTTAATATATTTTCATTTATATTTGTTCTTATTCAACTCACAGTCTGTCTTAGTTTGTATACATTTTTCTTTCAACAGTCGGACGAAAATAGAATTCCTCAGGTAAGCATTTCTTTGCCGTTAAGACTTCTGTTGCTCTTTAATACTGTTAGCCATACATTCAAATGCATTATACAATTGTCAGTTGGTTATAAATCTTAATAATAAACTTAATTGTCTCAATCATCCGCTGAAAGAAAATTTGATGAAATATGAAACTTGCATGGCCATAAAATGCGTTTATTTTTTCATTTTCAGGCAGTTGCTTGTGATGACTCGACATGTGTTTGTTAAATTTTGATCAATAAAATTGTTATACACTCAAGTGGTGTTTTCTTACATTTTAGCCCCCGCCGAAAGGCGAAGGGGATATAGTTATGATACGCGCGCATGCGCGCGCGCTTGTGTGTGTGTTTGGTCTTGTCCGGAGCATAACTTTAGAAGTCTTTGAGGTATTGACTTCAAACTACATATTATAAAATGAATGAGGAGATTAAGTTCAGTGCAAGAGAACCATAACTCTGGATATAGTGTTTAAGTTACTGCCCTCTGTTAATTTTCATACTTATTTGTTTGTCCGGATCATTGATCGAAACGTCTTTGAAGTATTGTCTTTAAACTTCATATACAGACATATATAATTGAGGAGAAGTGCAATGCAAAAGAAACATAACTCTGGGTGTAGTTTTTTTAGTTAATGCTCTTTGTTCATACTTATTTTTTCCGGAACATTGATAAGCCTTTGAGGTATTAACTACAATATTAATATACAGATACATCTTATTGAGGGAATGCGCAATGCAAAATTAACCATAACTTTTGGTGTAGTATTTTCCAGTTACATGCATTGCCTTTTGTTAATGTGTTAAATTATTTGCCGAACTGGCATATGACGTAACGTCCATACCATCTTATCGAATAACATTAATTAATAAAAATAACCATTTTTATATGGATTTCCACTTTTTTAAGTTGACAATTACTCGCCAAACACGCATAATATTTGATATAATTATCAAGCACAACTTGAAGGAAAAAAGATGCAAATTCAGTATATATGCCAAAATAAATGCTGAGGACAATGATTTTACCAAACTATGGGACACAATTAACTAACCTTAATTAGGGACATGTTTTAAAAATGTTTTCGCTATTGTACGACGAAGATAACATAACACGTTAAAACACACAAAACATATTAAACTTGCCTCAATTTAAAATCGTAATTGTTTATGTATAGAAATCTTAAACCCGATATAGTTGGAATTGAAACATATATAATCAGTATACGGTAACCTACTGCATTACATCCAGGTAACAAATAATTATTATGATACGCAATATACTACACTTAAACTGTCAAATCAAACAGACTGTCAATATGTTTATGCCTTCCTATCTTAAAATACATGACATACATGTACTTGCTATATATGAACGTCCTTTAAACTTTAGTTTACGGATTTAATATATCCGTGTGTTAAGTGTTTGATTTTACGGCTCACTATTTAATAGGACGAATCTATTAAATAGGACGCATACATACCCACAGTCTGGCTTTACACTGAAACGTTAATCTCTTAAATCTTAATCAATAAACCTACCTGGTGTATGTGTGTCAGGTAAATAAGCAGTCTACACTGAACGTTCACTGTTGTCATGGAGCTTACTGGTGTAAAACTATCAATCTTTGCTGTAGTTGTTGCGTTTATATTATACAGATATACAGTGAAAAATACCAAACTTACAGTGGATACAGTAAACCTTACTTATGACTATATAATTGTGGGCGGTGGCTCCGCCGGGTGTGTACTAGCAGCCCGACTGTCGGAAGACCCGGAAACAAGAGTTTTGTTAATTGAAGCGGGCGGGGAAGAGACGGAAAATGCCAATATTTCCATTCCAGTACAGGCCCTGGCCGTCTGGAAGACGCGATGGGACTGGGGTTATAGAACAACGCCTCAGAAAAACTCAGGATTTGCGCAAATTGGTGGGAAAAATCGCCACTTCTGGCCGAGAGGCAAAGTTCTTGGAGGATCCAACAATTTGAATCTCATGAATTACGTCAGAGGGAGTCGGTAAGTTTACGTTATTTGTGTCAAACATAAGCATAAACAATACTGTAGAACAAGCAATATTTCATTCCAATAAAAGATATCTGTATTTCAATGAAACTTTCTTATATCGTAGGAATGTATATGCTTATCAAAGCGTTAAGTTCTAATAATTTGAATATGTTTTAATAAAATCCGGCAAACGGCCGGTAGCCCCAACTACTAAGACTCCAAAAGGTCAAAAGAATCAAAATACTAACCACAACGCATTTAACATCACACGACAACATCCAGATTTACACAAATGTCAAACTGTCGTTAATATTAAATGGTTGGGTAGCTGCCTTGATAAAGTCGACGTTAACGCAGTGGTTAACGCACGCGTTTCCCCGGGTTCAGTTCCCGGACTGGGCGCGTGTGATTTTAGTTTGTGGTCGCCAATCCAAACAAGTGGATTTCATCCGGGCACTCTGGTTTCCCCAACAACACAAAACCACACTCTCGCATAATATCGTGCTGACAAGGGTGGTTAATATAATGTTGTAATAACTTCTTTCTCAATCGTAGTAAAATAAATAAATTAACATTGACATCTCTTTTGCTATTTAAGATATTTCTGACATGTCATGGTGTTACAGGCATGACTTCGATGAATGGATGGAGCTTGGATGTGAAGGCTGGGGTTATCAAGATGTACTTCCATACTTCCTGAAATCAGAAGACATGCAAATTGATGACCTCAAGAATTCCAAATACCACAGGGCAGGAGGACCTCTCGCTGTCATGAAAGACACTGAGTTCCCGATATGGAAGAGGTTTGTAGACGCAGGAAAAGAGTTAGGGTACTCGGAAGTAGACTTCAATGGTGAAGAACAAATCGGTTTTGCAGCAAGCCAGATCAATGTTAGAGATGGATCCCGTGCTAGTACAGTGTCTGCATTTTTAAGACCGGCGATGAGTAGAGATAATCTACACGTGGTAGTAAATGCTCATGTAACAAAAATCATTATCGAAAGCAAAGTAGCAAGAGGCGTTTATTTCGTTAAGGACAATAAGAAGCATGCTGTATATGCTGATAGGGAAGTCATCCTGTCGGCAGGAGCAATAGGCTCGCCGCAGATATTGATGTTATCCGGAGTGGGGCCTCAGACACATCTGGAAAATCTCAACATACCAGTCATCATGGACTTACCAGTAGGCCAAAACATGGAGGATCATGTGTATTCGTTCATACCCGGAATAATGAGTTCACCAGAAGGACTCACGGGACCAAGAGCCGCGTCCCTCTCGTCTGTTTCACAGTATCTCTTATTTGGATCTGGGCCTTTGTCTTCCACGGGACTAGTAGGGACGGCTTTCCTCAAATCTTCCAAATGTAAAACCAAATACCCCGATTCACAGTTCCATCTTTTTGCATCTCTTCCGATAAAAGAGTTAGCTCATTATTCTGTTAAACAAAAAAAACGGTTTGTTCCCTAATGAGTGGACTGACGGCTTTGCCCTTTTAACAATTCTTCTCCATCCTGCTAGTAAAGGTACTATAATGTTAAAGAGCAACGATCCGTTTGATTACCCAGCAATTGACCCTAATTACTTTGAAAAAGACGAGGATATGCAACAAATGATAGAACTCATGAAAAAAGCCTTGGAAGTGTTGAAAACTAAACCATTCACCGATATTGGAAGTCATTTTAACAGGTTAAATGTACCAGTATGTAACCATACGAAATATCTGTCCGACGAACATCTAAAATGTTTCATACGACATTTTGCTGTAACTCTGTATCATCCTACATCAACATGCAGAATGGGTTCACGAGATGACCCAAACTCTGTCGTCGATCCCCAGTTGCGTGTGAAAGGCATCAGGAACCTACGAGTGGTGGATGCCTCTGTCATGCCCCATGTAACATCCGGAAACACAAATGCTCCGACTATCATGATTGCGGAAAAGGCTGCGGATATGATCAGAGGAATTGACAGCGTGGAGGAGTTGCGCAAAAGGTGGAAAGAAACATGATGACTTTTGAGAATGAATACTTAGCGTCGAACTCATATTGGTTGCGTTTACTGAATTGGCCGGTTTCGAAAAATTCGTAAATTCACAAGTACATGTTTATAGTATGTATCTGCATAAACTGGTCGCCTTCGTGTACATGTTAAACGTTATGGGTGTAGCTGAAATCACGTGTACGGTGACGAAATCACTCATGCTACTCGGCATGTATATAACACATAACACACACTGCACATACAGTAGTTGTACAGTAGTACATATATGTACTGTGTATATGATTGCTTTTGCCTTGACTTTATATCCCTACAGTTGTGTCTTTTTGTTCAAACTAAAATATTGAGTTTTGAAACACGCTCACCTTACGGGATCCGATGTACAATTCCACTTGTTGTATAATCTGTCATTGGCAATATTGCTAAATATGATACGTGGGGACCCTTTACGGTTTTGATAGCATTTTAAAAGGTATCACTATCTGGTTACTATTATGTTAAATAAATGGCCGAAAATCCACTTTAGATAAAGATATTGCAGTGTGTGTTTTTGTTCTTTGATTCAACTGAAATCCGACGTGAAACTTCCAATTCATCAATCTTTCGATGCCAAAATAGATGTTATATTTGTGTTTTCTCTTCATACAAACTCTTTTCAATGCTACCAAAATAAATTTGTGTCACCAGGACCGGTCTTCATATAACATTTTAAATGTTTTTAACATGAAAGTGTGTATTTTGAATCTAATCAATGATAATAGAGTACGATATTATGTAGCGATTATATCATATGGTAAGTGAGATATGAACTTAAGTAATTGACTTAAGTAAGGCCATGACTTAAGGTGTTTTATGAATACCGGCTCAGACATCCGCCATTCACATTGTCGTACATCGGATACGATAAGGTCTTCAAAATACCGGAAGAGATCTATCTATCTGTCGTATGACAGTCCAATCAGCTTAAAGATCTTAGATTGTTTCCGTCCGGGATCTGATCTCGCTTTAGAAACCCTAACTGTGTACTTATAAATGTAGATAAAGTATTGTAATTATTATAATTATTATCTATTATGAAGCATATTGAAATAAACCCAAAAAAACCCACAAAGAGTGATTGTGACTTCTGTGAAGGCCATGTCACTCTGAATGAACGAAGAAACGAAAATTTATTTCAATAAAAGGGCCCATAATACACGTTACAATGCAAATCAAATATATCAAAATGCATATATATAACTAAATAAGAGTTGTGTCTCTTGGTTAATAAAGTTTAAGTGTTTTCTATAGCTAATAGAGTTAATGAACGTAAAGAGCAATGGATTTAATATGGGTAGCATTTTTTCCGATGCCATTATATTAAAGAAATGAACAATGTCAGTATTTCCACGATACCAATAAAACAAATAATTTTCCGGATGTCATTAAACCTTGAACACTTCTATTCCGCATTCTATTGTGAATAAACCCAGAGGTAGGGACATGGGTCTTGTACGCGACATGTCGTCTTAATATGTCAAACTCATGTGGCAAGTTATTTTAAAATATGTCCATACAAGAGAAAGTAATAGCCCGGACACGACAACCTATACTCTATGTCCTTACAAAAGTTCATATTTTCACTGCTGTATAAAAAGGGAAGTATGGAAAACTTGAGACCATTACAATTATTAAATAATGACCATAAAATGCTTGCAATATCATTAACAGCTCGACTTTAAAAAGTTTTACAAAAATATTAGCAATGAACAACAAGTCTACATAAAAAAATTGATTTATTGGAAACAACATCAGAAAAATACTTGATAATATAGATTCTGCTGAACAGATAAGTTGGTGGTCCCATTTCATTTTGGGTTGTTCCAATGTTCCAAAGCTCTATTTTCGTAAAAACCAAGTTTGACCTACCTCGCACCTGCAATTTTCCTGTTTCTTTTTCACATTGATCAACACAAAAATGTACTAAATACATGAACTGAAACCTGTGGTTAATTAGAAATGTTCTTATCTTGTGTGCGACATCAAAACTTCGAATAGCCTCACAACAAGGTTTACATTGCAATATTTTTGTGTTGCCACATTTTACTCTTGTTTTGTTTTCGTTTAGAGGTCCTGATGCTTTTTTGCTGAAATTATGATAATATATATATATATATATATATATATATATATATATATATATATATATATATCTGTTTTAAATATGAAACTTGTAAAAATGTAGTCAGAATGTTTGGTTGTTGTCAATGCTGTTGTTGTTGTTGTTGTTGCTGTTTTGAGTGTTGTTTATGCTGATGTTGTAATTGATGTTGTTGGTGGTGGTGGTGGTGTTTTATTGTTGTTGTTGTTGTTGTTGTTGTTGTGGTGGTGGTGGTGGTGTCCTTTTTTTTGGAATATTTGTCTCCATAAAACTAGGACAATGTCTCTACGGAACGCTAAAAGCTATACGGTATTGCGGTGACTTATGAACGTTTAACCCCCCCCCCCCCCCCCCCCCATTATTAACATTACTTTTGATAGAAAAAACACACACAGCGTTTAAACAGTTTACTTTAATATCAATAAGACATAACTAACATAGATATGACAGGCGATTTTCAACACATAAGAATACTCTAATATGTTTAAACACCATAATTTTGTTTTAACAAAATGGTATAATGTAACATACAAATAGATGCACACGAACTTGCTTTTTGAAGAATACATATACATTGAACAATTGGAGATAATAAACCAAAATTATGTTCATTTTATAACATAAAGTAACTGATTAAACAGATAATGTAAAGCAACGATACACAGAATAGAACATTATCGGGTCAAACCAGTACTGAGTGTACTACACCCTTATTTCGAGTGCCGGGTGCTACTAGTATCAGTTTAAAACAATTTTGGGTTGGAGCGGTTGGGAAAGAAACCAGGGACCTTTAGCAGGCGAACCGCTATGATATATACTTATGATTTAACGTAGAACTTTGTCCATAATATATCGTATTATATATTTGTATATAAACACATTACAACAACTTAAATGAAAAAATGATTAAGACAAATAAGAGGCTTGGCGCAAGTCCGACGTAGTTACACCGGCGGTTAGAACATTGAACGTTCTGTATTTTTTTATGGCAGAAACTTTATAAAAACAGCCGATGAAAAAATCATAACAAAAACCTATATACAAAGGCTTTATATGCAAGAACGTAACATATACTTTGGTCTGCAATATGCTTTCACAAACAATAACATTTATGTTTCAATAAGAACAAAAAATATAGGAGCGATCATTGTTATATTGTTATAGAACGAAAACTGAACCCATTGTTACTAAATTGACACTATGTCCCCTGAAATCTATCATCAAACATGTCAAGAAAATCTGTGTTACGAAATTTGTTTTGGCCAAATAAATACACACAATCATTTTAACCTGAAATTAAACACATGAATTACCAACCCACTCTTTCTCAAAACAAGTTTATTCATTCTATAACAGGATCAAGCTTAGCTCGCAATGCTCGATTGGTATAATTTGAGTAATAGTCTTATGTTAAAGAGTGTTGAGTCTTTTTAAGAAAAAAGTCTGTATATCATGATAAACTGCTTTTCGATTTTGTCAAAAAATTGGGGCCAGTATTCGTGTACAATCTCAGATGCTATAAAGCGAAAAATAATTTGGAAGAAACTAAAGATCTAATGTTATTACGTGTCACTCATTACTTATCAAAAAACTCTATCGTTTTATCTAAAATAAATATCACAAAATATTTTAGATGCAAATCGATCTTAAATCTCAAATTAAAGCTCAAACACGATGGTCAGTAAGAACACGTACAGGACGCTATGCACAAAATCTTTGAACTAGAGTCCCTGCTTGTTTTTTTTTTTCCAGAAAAAAATGTAACTATATCTCAATGTAAAAATTATGAACATTATTTAATTACAGTCGAACCCCGTTTGCTCGAAGTCCTCGTACCTCGGCCAATTCGACCCAAGCGGAAATTCTTACATTCAATATAAAGAAATCGGTCCTTTACATACAATTCGAGCCAACTACAAATTCGAGCCAAGAGAGTTCGAGCCAACGGGTTTCGACTGTATGTGAATCGTGGATTTCACTACAAAAGGTATTACTGTGACTTGTTTGCGTCAAGGGGACGATATTCTACGTTTTTTCTTCACATACGCATTTTTCTCCGAAATGCTTCTTATGCATTGCTTTAAGAACCAATTCAATTTTTGTCAAATGGTTTCTGTCATCAGGGTTCCCTGTCTGCTCAGGGTCAACAATGCACATTTCTAAAGTTTTTGTTGTTTTCAAAGTCGTTAAATCAAGTTCAAAATTTTCCTCACAAATACATTTTGCTTTTAGTTTTTCATTGTCAAATATTTTCTTAACTATCCCAACGCGTCGCTCTTCCATACAACATATTATGGATTCGCAGGGAATATCAAGTACTGAGTGAACATTCCAGGATGATAGGTCTAAACTGAGGAAACTAGATGCTGTGCCATTGGCAAAGTTGCAGCACAATTCCTTCTCTGAGAGTTTTGAATTCCCGTTCGTTTCAGCATTTTTTCTGTATTCACGCACACTTTTATCTGTTTTCTCGTACTCTGAGTATCCAAAGGGTACGTATTGCACGTTGTCAAGTTTTCTACACATCGTGCGTTCCTGAAGACCTCTGAATGGTTTGTTGGACTTGTATAGTACCGTTATCTGCACGGTATTGTTATCTACACATATGGAATGTACCAATATGCCTAAATGTCTCGAAAGGTGATTTCTAAATGAGATGATCATGCCCGCCTTTAGGTCCTCGGCGCTTTTTGGAGAGGGAAGTGCAGACGAAATGTCAAGCTGAAACTTTTTACTTGTCCTAAAATACGGCATCATTTTATAATCTGTAGTATTGACATTGAAATAAGAAGGCACCTGAACGTCATAGAGCCAACTTATAGTAGTTTCCAAATCAAGATTCCAGGGAGAATGACTTTCTAATCTTTCAACTCTTTTCAGTACTATCTCTGGTGGGTAAACAAGAACGCTGTCTCTGTTTCGATGTATTACCATTGTGTCCATGTTAACGCATACTTCCTTAAGTTCACATCGAGCCTTCTTTTCTTTTTCAGAAAGTTTATACATTTGGACCGAGTCCCTGCCTTGCCCAATGATTTCGCACGAAACGTAATATATGCCGGGTTCAGACTTATTACTGAGTATAGTACCCTTGGGACATCCTGCATAGATACAGTCAGTTTTATCACATATCAGATCAAGAAGCGTTTTAAATCTTAGAGGGTTTGTCAACTCTACGGCTCTAATGCAAATCCGTTCAGGATAGTCACTTAAAGCCGGGTGAACTATTTTCGAAAACAACACAAACTTTTTCAAATGTAATGTTTTTTCTTTGATGCCGTGTTTTATAGAATAACATTTGACTTTTGGTTCCGTCGGTTGCCTCCCTTCGGTTTTTGATATCACCAACCAATCCCCATCTTTTAATTTTATAATGCTTCTGCCATCATGTAAATCGTCGAATATCCGAACTCTTGTTGGAGGTAAAAAGGTGGTTGCTGTGGCTCTTGTTTGATTGACCCCGACAACATCATTTTGTTCGAACGGTAACTGATTTACCATCCCCTTAAACTCGATTTTCATTTGGTCAGTTGGGGAGTTCAGCGAGGGCCCTTTTCGTTTGGCCCAGTCACAAAATTCGTCAGTTTGTGATCTCAAAGCTATGACAAAATCATCGATCATAAATCTCGCTCTTTTCACCACTTCGTTTTCATCATACGTGTCTATACCGTCATATGTGTGTAGTCTCACGTTTTGTTTTGTAAAGTCCAGTGTTACTTTTTCTTCTTTATACTCTTGTTTGATGAGTCCTTCATAGAAAATACACATCACCACTGAGCTATTGGGTTTTTCTGCTACAATCATATATGATCGTCTTTGTAAAAAACGTTTTATTGAAATAACATCGCCTTTTTTCAATGATTCAAAAGAAGACACTTGTTTGCACATTACAGGCACCTTGCTGGGAACATATGTTTTATACGCTTTTGACAAGCCGTATGAAACACCAATTCCCATTACTCCTGTTGCTACTAAAACTAAGATGAAGACCCATTTAGGCCATCCATGAGGACAAACAACAAAAAACAACAACAGAAACACGCCAGCAGAAACCGCGGACGACATAAAAAAGGAAATCCAAATTGCCACAATCTTTCGCCAGAAACAAGAATCGCATATACTGTGATTTTTCCTTTCTTTTGTGTATCCATATGTTAAGAAGAGTGTATAGAAAAAATTCAATAAAATAGCTAACAAAGCTATCAAGGAATAAGTCAAGTGTGCGTGTTTAAATAAGTCTTTGAAAATTGGGCGCTGCTTTGACAAGAAGTTCCATACGTGATGAATAAGTTTACCACAATGTGTGCTAATATGCGTTGAACCACTAGCCAAATTACAAATAAAGTTAATTAGTTTACAGACTTGCATTGATTTGTCAATGGAAGCATGGCATTTATTGCAAAAATGTTCGCAATTGTTCAAGAAAAGATTGTATTTTTTGGATTTAGATCCACCTTTAAGGAATTCACACGCTTTTGTATATGCACATTTCAAGCTATCATCCTCGGGACTGTCTTCCTTCGTCAAACTATCAGCCTTGGATATATCTTTCTTCGTCAAACTTTCATCCTCGGATATATCTTTCTTCGTCGAACTATCATCCTCGGGGCTATCTTTCTTCGTCGAATTATCATCCTCGGATCTATCTTTCTTCGTCGAACTATCATCCTCGGATCTATCTTTCTTCGTCGAACTATCATCCTCGGGTCTGTCTTCCTTCGTCAAGCTATCATCCTCGGGTCTATCTTTCTTCGTCGAACTATCATCCTCGGACCTATCTTTTTTCGTCGAACTATCATCCTCGGGTCTGTCTTCCTTCGTCAAGCTATCATCCTCGGGTCTGTCTTCCTTCGTCAAGCTATCATCCTCGGGTATATCTTTCTTCGTTGAACTATCATTCTCTGGGTTATCTTTCTTCGTCGAATTATCATGCATGGAGCTGTCTGTCTTCGTCAAACTATCATCCTCTGATCTATTTTTCGTCGTCAAACTACCATCCTCGGATCTATTTTTCGTCGTCAAACTATCATCCTCGGATCTTTCTTTCGTCGTGGAATCATCTTGCTTGGAGCTGTCTGTCTTCGTGTAACTATGATGTACAATGTGTATATCATCGTTTCTTAAATTTACCATTTCATGTGAACGTCTTAGTTCAAGTTTGCTTGTAAATGTACCTTCGAAGTAATGGATAAGTGTTAAAATAGCATCGCTTTGTCCAATTGGTTCGCACTTTTCAACAATGGCGTGATGCTTGTAAGCGGATTTAAGCCGGCCAAATTTGTTTTTGAATAAGTAGTGTCCACCCAGAGTGATATGATGCCCTTGCTTCAATTGATCGAACGACGTTACTCTCGCCACTATGGGGCAGTACAAACAAGAACCATCCTGAATAAAACGAACGACAATTAAACAATATATATATAATCATACATACAATCTTATTTCAAACAATTCGAAGTTTATCAAAAGGTCTTGTTGATCTTTTCGGCAACTAATCTTGACATATTTGATATAGGTCAGTATAAGTTCATGTTAAGTTCATACGTAGACTTTTCAATCTTAATTTTAAATGAAAGAATCAATTCACGTGCTGTACATGTTTTCTTCTATGTAACTAGATCTTTCTCACTGAGAACTGAGTAATATGACAGGTTGTGTACATTTAATCTGCAATGTCGGTACTATGTGTAAATTTCATAATGAAACATGTGACGGTTTAGTGATACAAAGCAACACATTTACCTTCCGAAGTAAAAAAGTATAAGAATAATTAACCGGTATGAACATTAGCAGGGTTTGATATATCGGGTAACGTATACATATCGACAGGACTTATCGTTTATTGTAGGTCTAGTATGTCGTCAACTGGCTTTCCTTATAACAGAACGTATGGATTTTAATGGTGACAGTATTGGTTGTGTAATCAAGCGGTATGTAAAGACCCTTTAACGTAAATGCATAGAAAAGCCTAAATTTGTTGAGGAATTAAAATGCACAAAATGTCTTAATTATTGTTGAGCCACGGACACTCATTTTTTTTTACCATGCTGCAAGTTTACGTGGTAAAAGGCTCTCCTGTGAAATTCAGGACACACGGCTTGTTTTGCTGATAATCTATAGCCTTTCTGAACTTATTAAAAGTGTCTTGTAACAACCCATTCATTTTGCCATTAAGATAAACGCGCGACCGTTATCAAGCTATTGTAGTGTGTAAGATATGATCTTATCTATCATAAACTTTCATAATCTATCCGGTTATGTAATGCGCCCAACTCAACTCAACATCTTTATTTCCCTCATGGCTGGAGAAATTCATGATATATACAAACATTGATAGACATAGTACATATATTATATATGTACACAAATAGTTCAGTTAAAAATATTGCATATTGATGTCAAAATATTTATACCAACAATGTAGGATATAGCTTCATATCTAAGTATAAATAAAAAACTTATATTTTGCATGCAAAAGAAATAGTCTATTCGACTTCTATGATAGTTTGGTTGTATGTGATTCGCCGCTTGGATGCAGAAATCTTGTCAAAACGAAATACAAGAGATTTACAGCAGCGAGTTATGGCATACAAAATTTTGTTTATGTTAGAAAGATTACATGAACATGGATTAATTGATAGTATAACCATATATTGCCTAGAAGAGTCATGAAATATGTTACTATATTGCATGGTCGCCTAGACGAAACAGCACATTGTAGAGCTTGGATTTTACTAAGGAATAGTTAGTAAAAGGAACGCTTTAAACAGCGTGTCATAAATCTAAAGCATGATTTAAAAACTCGACATGTAGATCTATTTTCAGTAGTGGCTCGATTCGAGCCCCTAAAACGTTTAAGCACCAAAGCTGCCCAGAGAAGAAAGAGTGTCACAAAGCTCGTGGTTGAAAGCTACTTTTAATTGGTTTAAAAAGTTTGCTTTTTCGGATAGTGTAGTTTTGCATTCACACATAACATGTGTCAGTTCTTCCTGGTATATCCCGTCACATTTAATGCAAGTTCTGAGCGCAAGCACAGCTGAGCTACGATTATTATCGTACACCAAAAATTCGCTATAAATCTAAGGGTCTCCCTAAGTACACTTTTTCTTGAAACAAAGTATATTATAAACACTACAGGATGGAGGATTCGAAACAATATAAAGGCATAATCATTTGCGGTGCAATTTCCCCAGCAGTTGAGTTCTAGTAATTTGACTGAGTTATTAACAATACTTTTCCATGTCGTTTTGAGTGGTAATTGAAATGATGCGGTAAGGTACTCATTAAGTATAAATTGCAAATTGTACTTTGTGAGTATTCTGCATATGTCCGAGAAATACCAAAGTTAACAGAGTAATTGTCTTCCAAATACATACAATATTTTCTGATGTAAATCTCTTTCGTTATACAATGTTAAGACCAACTTCAAATTTTATACAAAGACATCAGTTTGCGTTGATCGATTTGGCTACAGAGGCGGTTAAGTCCGAGCATGGATTCCGACATATCAGATCTGACTTGCGAAGGAAAACCTTGCACTTTCTTTGCCACCAAGTCTTGAGATCGATCGACTGTTTTTGTGTCATTTACGGTCATGTTATTCCATAATTCAGAGCCGTAAATTGTTATCGGGACTATTATCTTTTGATATAAGCTGCATGAAACGAGAGACCTACTCCATAAGGATGGACACCCTGCCCGACCATAGAGAATAGGGCATTTTTCGCTTTTTGAATGCGTTGTGTAATGCGTCCGTGCAGTTTTAAGTTTGAATCTCGCAGTATACCTAGATGAGTAGTAGGTGTGACTTGTTGCATGATACGCTCACCGTATATGATAAGGATTTTGGGTACGCTGCGGCGTGGAGAAAATACTATTACATCTGATTTGTTGACATTCATTCTATGTTCCAACGTTGGTAATACGACTAGACTATATTGACCATACACCGACGAGTGATATATTGTCTGCAAATGCGGGACTTCCGGAATTCACAGACAGAAGTTGTGCCCCATGACGGCAATTAGAGAGATGTCGTAATAACGCGACTATATAAACCAGGTAATAGAAAGTGAAGAGTACCCCACCTTGTCGGACGCCACGTATGACGTCGAATGCGTCTAACGTTAAGCCTTGACTGACGTTGATAATACCTCTGAGGGATTTATATGAGGATTGGATAATACGTAGGGGTTTATCTTTGATACCAAGTCTACCTAGTTTAAGTAAGAGTGCTTGAAGGCGGACAGTATCGAAGGCAGCCTTTTGATATAGGCATGTCACGTACGCGTGACTACCATTGTCAACAGCGTGATAAATCATTTCCTGGAGGTTAAATGTGGCTGTCAAGCAGCTGAGAACCTTTTAAAACCCCGTATATTCTGTTTGTCAAGAGCTTTTCGAAGATTTTACAAAAAACAGGGTACAAGAGATATTGGTCTATAGCTTGATGGGTCATGGTCGCTTATCTTTACCTTTGCCTTTGTAAATTGCGACCAATACGCTTGGAGTTGACTCGTGCTTAATTACAGCATTGAATAAGAATGTGAGCGCTCTAATTGTTGCAGGGCCACCTAGTAATACATGCTCGTTCAGTATACCATCATGACCAGGGCTTTTGTGTTTGGCGAGTGTACCTTTCGTATTTCTTCCGGTGTGAAGGGAAGTGTGATAAAGTGGGAGAGGTCTCGATTTTCACTATTTACGTTCAGAAAGCTATTTAGTTCGGCCTCGTCGCGGTAAGCGAGGGTATCTTGACTATTT
Source organism: Mya arenaria (assembly GCF_026914265.1). Lineage (NCBI taxonomy): Eukaryota > Metazoa > Mollusca > Bivalvia > Myida > Myidae > Mya > Mya arenaria. The sequence goes on along the minus strand of NC_069127.1, from coordinate 83,197,418 downwards.
GAACGGCTAAAGAAGTTGGAGAAGCGGTACATAAATCCTTATGTAACCTTTTTGTTAGTGAATGAGGTTTCGTTATAGATAATCTCTGAGCAAACGTTTGACTTTTGGGGATTTTTGACCGAAGGAGTTTCCAGAACAACTTGTAGTCAAACTCTGCCGTTTTGTTAAGCTCGTTTAAGTATGAACTTTCGTTAGCTAAAATAGCTTCACGTTGTATTTTTCTAAACGTAGTTTTCGCTTGCTTGTATTGTGTATATAATGGCGACTGTTCCACGCGAGGCCTACCGTCGTTAATCCAACGACGTCGTAAAATACGAGATTCAATGTTTGCGCTTTTGACTGCGTTTGACCAATATGGTTATGCTCTTTTATTGAATTTGCTTGTAAGGAGTTTTGTGGTGGCATCGTGTAATATGTTACAGAGCATGATTTTAATAAAATCGGGTGATTGCTTATCTGCCTCGGTTTGTGTGGGCTCATCAATAAGTAGGGATACTTGCGAGTGGATAGAATTCTGGTATTCTAAGATGTTACCGGATGTGCACTTGTTCCAACGGCGAGGCCGCATGTTTTGATAACCTCCAATAAAGAGATACACCTGAATATTAGGACCCGCACCTCTAAATATAGATGTGCAGCTCTACTTTGGGAGATAGGGTTAGGGGTACACTTCTCTATATAAATTCTCTCTAACAATATCATATAAAAGATGACGTGAATCTGTTTTGTAAATTAAATAACAACCCTATGTAACAGCACCTTTTTAAAGGAAAGAATACACAAACTTAAATACAGTGACCAAGAGTGCATTATGACCCTGCCGTTGAGCCATGTCTTGAACGCCACATATTGTCTTCAAGTGATTATTAATTATCGTGGTTAGTATCCCCGGTTAGGGGAAATCGGAACACCTTGGCCATATTTCATCGCAAACAGCCTTGGATGTATATGGACGGTTTACAATGTAAGAAATCTTTAAATTTGACTACGCTGGAAATAGATCGCTAAGAAATTTAAATTAAGCCGTTAAAATTAATTATTTTACTCAAGGGAATTTTAAAGATGCAATACCGTGTTTCATTTGAAAGAAAGGTACAGAAAACACGGTATAACTGCCTTATGAAACTATAATTGATCACTTTTAATATTTTATGACCCACCGGTCATTATATAAGTGCGTTTTCAGCTATTTAATACACGGTTACAATCCTGTTATCAGTAATTAATATTTTTTCCTATACATTACGTAGTAATTGGTGAAAGGTCTATCACTCAAAATCTATATTTGTATGTTATAATGTTTTATATATTGATTTTAAATACGAGTATCACTTTAATTATTTATACAATAATACACTTAACCGGCAATAGATTTAAATCAAGTAATGCAAAACACACCTTAAACACTTCAGTTTATTAAAACTTTATCTATTGATGAACCGGCATACATCCTAGGTTGTTTTCGATGGAAAATGGCCACGGTGTTCCGAATGCAGTGAAGGCGTTTAACTAACCAAATACATGTTCCTGAATTTAGGACCTAATGGACGCTAAAGACATTCTTGCAAGAGGTTATTCTTATACTTGAAGCCTGTTTGCACTGATTATGTTAGCACATTCATACTTTTTTTATTTCATTTGTTGTTACAGTATATTTGTAAATACTTGTATCTTATATATTCTGTTCTGCACGCGTTTTAAATACTAAGATCAAAAAGACAAACCACAATTTTTAGTACAATATATAAAATTAAATAATCGAATGGAGGTATATTGCCAAAACAATATAAATGTTAAGGAATTATAGTTCTTAAAATTAAGCACTATAAGGCATTTTTTCAAAAGAAATACTTAGTTATTCCATAACCTTAGAGCACGATTGATTTGGTGAAATGTCGAATGTTTTATTTCAAATGGACTTTTACTATTTTCAATTTTTGTGCAATGACAGTTTTAAACAGCGTTTGTCGAAGGCAGCGATAAACGAAATGGACCGACCCTGCATGTGAATAATTGTAAATCAAACATTGTCAAATTTATTCCTTGCAACTCGACGATTAAACAGTAGTATAGTAAAATAGTAAAATCAAATCAATCAAAAAGCATTATGTCAAAAACTTAGCTATGTTTCAAAAAAAAATAATAACCAACCTTTTTTTTTGGAGGTGGTTGTGTTTGCTTGTCCATCTTGCTGTGCAATGGTAGAACGATTATAAAATGGCTAGGTTTTATTACGTCGAACATTCGTTAGGTAATTCCCCAGACGAACGCGATACCAATGGCTGATTACTTATCTCCGTGTTCAAGTGCATGGCCACGATATGAGACCATGTTAAGGTTACTGTTTACATGATTGTTGAAATCAGTTTGCTGACAAGACACTTCCTTTTAGATCGAGCATAGTTTTGCTCCTCCGGCTGTTTGAAATATATTTTTATGTAAAAACTTGAGCAATATGAATACATGCAGCTTCTATACAATGGTTTAGCACTTCAACATGTCTAGTTTTTTCCTAGTGTTTTCACTTTCGTTAATTGAGCTTAAATTTCGCTATTACATTTTGGAATGTTTTGTCTTTGTATGTAGTTCTTTTTAATGAAAATCTTTTTTTATTTATGACTACCTTGGTAGAATTGTTGTCGTCAAGAAAAGATGTTGAGCAATAACTGTGTAGATCGACAAAATGCTCTCCACGAAAATTATTGTTTGTATTCAGCGTCAAATATGCTCTACAAGATATTGAGTTACAGTAAATGAGGTAATTTCTCGATTGTCATTGGCCCACAAATATGTGCGGTCATCAACTACTAACGATACAATTTTCGCTATCTTATTATAAGCTATCAAGCCTAAACAGATGTTGACTTGTAATATTTAACTAACGAGTGAGCGATGTCATCTACTTGCAAAACATGAATTATATAATTATAGTTTGAAGTGTACATCATTAACAATAAGAATACTATTTCGTCTCAAATTAAAAATGAATGGCCAACCAATTAGATCGGCACGTTGTTTGTGCAAAGAATTACATGATGTTGGAACTTCGATGGTTTCCTTGCAAACAGCATTAGAATTAATAATTAACTAATTAAATCCATAATTTTAAATTTACTCCATGTCATACAATTTTAAATTTACTCCATGTCATTTAGTCTTGTGTATCGAATATAGTTTTTATGATGATATACAGGGTCAACTGCGGCCACATCAACATACTGAAGTACTTGTCAACAACCACACATTTTAAATTTGCACCTCGTCCTATTTCAGATGTATCGAATATAATTTGATGATGTATAGGGTCACCGCGGCGCCAGCAATATCCTAAGAAGCATATTTCTGCACCCAGCTACACTTACCAAACATGGCCGCAATAAAAGACACATGCTCCCTTTCTGCAGGAAATATTCAAGGTGAAATTCCGCAGAGCCGGCTGCAAAATATCGTCGCTACATACAACCAATTGGACGCGTTTAAGGATCGGCCTTTGGGCCGCCACTATCTATGTAGAGTGTTTTTCTCTAATATAGATCTACGTGTATTGTGCCTCACGACGACTTTGTACATGATTCGTACTGTTCACCAAAGGCCGAAACAACTGAGAGATAATTTCGCCATTGCAAAAATGGCTAAAACGAGGGGACATATATGGTAACAATTACTGATTGCCGCTCAAAATGGGCACTTCAGTACATGTTCCAAAACCTTTAAAATATATGATATCATAATAGTCCTGCACTTTGGTGCAAATATAGCTGAAATTGTGCAAAAAATGGGAAAAGCATGAAATTTGGCAGAGATGATCTGTATACTATAAGGTATTTGAAAAGTACGAGACCCCGGACAAAAATGACCCGGTTGACCTCTAAGCTGGACATTGAATGAAGTGACCACTTGTTCAGATTTGTTTTCTCAAGTACTCAACTGTTTTAGTCATAATCGTGAATAAGTTTCATTCAAACTCATTTTCTAATGTAGTTTGTTGTAGTAAGAACTTGAATACTTTGTTTTGCATGATCTTCCAAGTTATTTGACCATTTCAAGTGGTCAGTCTTATTTCAATTGGTTAGAAATATGTAAAACAAGAGGGATATTTTACTATAAAATACAAAACTTTTTACTAGTTTTACTATACAATACAAAATATTTTCTTATTCATTTTTTTCATTGGATCTTCAATTTTTCACATTGTAAGGTAACTTTGGTGCTGAAAAGTAATTTATAAGGTCACTTTAATGCTAATGGATAAATAATTTTTTCCATTAATTTGATGAATGTTTACTAAGGACTAGCCCTTCGTTTTTTCGTTATCCAGGATATCTTCCAACAATTAAAAAATGTATTATATTACTATCTGATTTTTATATTCCATGTATGTATGTTATTTCTATTCTTAAGTTTATTGTAGTAAGAAAATAATCATATATCATAAGGCATGTTTGTAAAAGAAGAATTAATATTTTTAGTACAATTCTAATCATTAATCATTTATATGTAAACATTAGTGCTTATAAGATAAAAGGGTTTATGAATTATAATTGAAGTATTCTTTAATAAGTTTTCCCATGGTTATTTTTTGGGGGTTTTTTTACGGAAAAAAAATGTCAATGCATTTACCATTGCAGAAGGAGGAAATGTTCTGCAAACCTGATACACTAAAATGTTTCAAAAATGTTTTAAAATTAACAGTATAAACTGGCAGTCTTGTATATTATTATGTCAGGAAATTACAGTGAACCATTGCAAAGTTCAGCCACAGCTAGAAACTTTAAAAGTGCACTTCAGCAGAGTTACAAATCATTGGAAGATCACCTTAAAAAGTATTGCCAAGTCAATGAATGTTACCTTCCATATCAGTTACAGTCCTTGGAATCTTTAAGGGGGATTGCAAAATAGCTGTATGAAAATGAGGCAAAATGACATAAACACTGAAGAAATAAGTATTGCAAATGGAAATTTCAAAGGACTGAAAAGCGGTCAGTATCTACTGCCAATATATGTGATGAAGCTAATACAACCCCTGCCAAGCATACCCGTAAAAATGCAGAAAGTGCTTCAAATCTTAACAAAGGAAAAATACAAGGCAATTGCACAGTGTTTCAACTTTTGAAGGGGAGAGCAAGGTGAGACAAAATGCTCTTTACAAGATACAGTTTTATTGGTAAAACTAAGTACTTGGGAATTAGTATCTCAAGACGCTGTTTATCACTTGAAATGCTATAGAAGTCTATTCCACAAGGCTTGGGATGAAAACGCCAATGATATAATATATGTCTGACAAACTCAAACAGGTTCATAGTACTGCACTCGCTGAGTTAGTATCATATATAGAAGATACTCGTGGGGATTTTGAATAAGTTCGAGTTTTCATTCTCTCAGAGCTTAAACAGTTGTAAAAGAAACGTCTTCAGCAGATACACTCAAGGATGTGATGTATAAAATACCTACCGCAAAGGCATTGGAGCTGTTCTAAAGCAGGCTGTCATCAGCTTAGACTAGTATAGTAATGCTGTAATACTCGTCAAAGCTGCTAACATTGTGAGGGAAGATATATTTGACAAGAAGTCTGAATGTTTTGTTGGATCCTTTGAAAATGCTTGTCAGGATAAGTCAGTACCACAGTCTTTGTAGTCATTAGTGAGCATGATTCTAAAAGGGCCAAATTGCAACAGATAATGTGATGGAAACCCATGCTACATATACGTTATCTCAACTTGTCAAGTTTAACACAATACAACGTTGCAGAAGCAGTTCCAATGCTCCGTTTCAAAAGGTAGAGAACTTCCTCTTCCAATGTATGTAGGATTACATGCTGAAACTAGAAATAGGGGCCTTGTGGATAATGAAGCAACATGGGGCGTCAATTTCCTATAACAGAGTACTTGAGCTATCCACTGTACTAGGGAACAATGCCATAAAGGTGTATGAAAGCCAAAATGTTGTGTGTCCGCAAAAGCATTGAACAACATAGATCACAACCCTAGCTCTACATCATCACAAGGCTCATTCCATGGCACTAGCATCTCATTGTTTCAACAGCGCCATACATTATCAGATGGAATTGACCAACGTGTTCCAACCATTGAGGGGGAATTCAATTCTAGTACTGTCCAACAGTCACCAGTGTCATACCGATGTGTGAATCCAGTAGGCTATACAAATACAGAACCGGTCAAACCTTGTACGGGAGTACCACTGATGGTTTAAACAGAGATAATTCCAGAAGCCAAAGAATCACAGTTTAAGTAAGAATAAATACTAAACGTTCATTCCTTTTATCCAGTTATGATAGTAGCAGTCATATTATAGAAAAATAGAACACATACTTATTTATAAAATGAACATATACAACATACTTGTTGACTAGCATAAAAAACTATTAGAAATATTTCTTTTGTTTTAAATCCTCTGCTCCAGTTTTTGAATATTTTGCACTTAATTTATTTAAGGCGGTTGGAAATGTTCGTATCTGCCTTATAACTGAGGCGATGTAAAATTTGCAGATGTCATGGTCAGCGTATCATGTCAACCTTGACCAGCATGCAAGGAATGCGACAGTTCCAGGCACTTTTGTCACTTTTGAGGAATAAGCCAAGACACCAGCCATGAACAAGCATGCAATGAATGTTGTTTCGGCCAGCATGCAAAATCTCAATCCCAGTCAAACACCTGTCATCGCATGTGACCAGCCCTTGTTTGCAAAAATAAAACTAGTTAAGTGGAGTTGGCCTCAAACACATGGGGAAGACAGATACTTTGTTGGTAATATATAGAAATAGCAGCATTAAGGACCCTTGGTGACTGGTTGGACAACAGTGGTTTGACACATGCCATTGAAAAAGCGGATGTTGCATCGTCACGTACTGCTGAATCGTTATTGAAAGCTTCCGAGTACCCAGAACTCGCCATGTTCACCAAGTCTCCGCAAGTGCTCTCATGTTAATTCATAGTGCATTTTCTTCATCGTAGGCAAATACTATGGGCGAATCTTTTGAATCTAGGTTGATACGCAGAGAAGCAAAGTCCCCACAGTCTAAATTCTGGGCTTAACCTTTAAATCTATTTGATAACAGGGCTTCACATTGAACAAAAATTCATTTATAATTCTAGCTCCGTGGTTCTTCGCGCTTGATCATCACAACTATGCGCCTTGGCTACCAGTGCATATACGAGACCTGTTCATATTGAAAAACAACATCCCGAAGTTGCTGAGCATTTCAGCAATGGAGCATTTGTAATGAATAGAACGCACCATGGGCTTTTTGGTATCGCTCAAGATCATGCCCACGAACAGACCAATAAGTTTCTGAAGGGTGAAGGGGGAGCTGTAGGTTTATGTGGCTAATTCAACTGGCATTGTTGTATAGAAATACATATTACTGTCTATTAATATGACTATTTGGTATGCCAATTAAAGTATTACCTTCAAATGTACTGCAAAAATGACATTGTAGTGAGAAATTTTACTTTAGGTAATAAGTATTTTTCATAGTACACGCGTTTTCTGGCGGCCATTTAATACTGCAGGCTCATATTTATGGTAAAATATACAAAAACAAACAATTTCTACGCGTTTGTATAAGAAAATTGTATTCTTCGGTAGAAAACAATTGCAAAAAAAGAAATAAAATACTATACAGACCAAATAAATCAAAGACTTTATACGACTTTTGGCGGCCATTTTAAAAATGGCCGCCACGGCGGCCATATTGTCCGATACTTCCGGGGTCTCGTACTTTTTGAATTCTGTATGGTAAATAGAACCTATCTGCAAAGTTTCATGCTTTTCCCATGATTTGCACAATTTTTCACCATATTGCAGTACTATAACAATTCAATTATTCCATACATCTTTTATATTATATCAAAGTGTATATTGTAACGACCATGTCATTATTCAGGTTACTCACCTGTACATTTACTTGACATCCTTATGTGAAACTAATAAACAGTACTTATATATAATTAAAGTATATGATATGTTTCATTAATTGATAATTTAACGTTACACTTACCTTAGGTCATGTCTGTTTTTGGAATTGCATTCAATCATTTTAATTATTTTGCTATATGCATACGGGGGGGGGTATCCATTCACCTTACATATACATGTTGAATGTATTTGAACTGATAAGTATTATTGTTTCATCATCTTCTTAAATAGATAAACATTATTTATTAAAAGTTGTCCTATTATAATCATTTATATTTCGAGTCACTTCGTAACTGCTTGATTTTTTGTCTTGAAGTTGTATTTTAATATTGTAAACAAACTGTCATGGCTGCCGGACCGCCCAATGGTCACTTGAAGTACCGCCCTACCGGTCCTACTGTTCTGTCTTGGCGGTACTTCGGTTCATTGGTGAATTGTCAGCTTTTCACTGGTCCTCCGATGATTATTCGGACGTTTCACCGGTCCAGCCGCCATTGGTCAGTTTGGATCAAGTGGGCATCTCCTGTTCTCTATATAAACAGCGTTCCTTTTGGGATCTGAGCTAGTACTGGATAGTTCAAGTTCATTTAACGATAAATAACTAATTGTAACTGACTATTGAACATTTAAGAGTCCATGCAACTTAAACTTTTATCTGATAACAATACATTTGTTTGATGTTTACGAATCGAAAATACAAGAATATATTATAAACCGTTAAACATTTAACTCGGTTCATTGAGTTTCAACATCAACTTGACTTTAAAAAAAAAGAAGATTGTATTAACTGCGTAGGTCGTTACACTATACAAAATGTAATGGTAAATAGGTATATATATGCTGTGTCACATTATTATAAAACAATTATTTTTCAACATCCAAAACCTTATTTGTAATAACAAGGGTTTCTTTAATATACAATGCTAGTTTAAATCATTCATTCCTGTCATTTGATTTCAATAATAGTAGAAATATGTACACATAAAGTGGTCCATCTAGTAACAACGTTTAAGATTTTTCTTTATAACATCGGAATGAAACGGGTATACATGTATACAAACCATCTTTAATATCACTTGTATTGCAAGTTTAACACGTTCGTTCCTCTCTAGGTCGGTGTCTGACATATCTGACAGTCTGAATTCTCAGTTGAAATACAGATAGTCTTAGTCAGGAGTAATATAAGCATAGTTTATTTGTAAAATATCGAGGTATTTTTCGAATTCTATTGAAGTTTTAATCTCTTTATAAATAGTTAAACTGTACAATTGTTAGCGTTCCGAGCCAATTTAGCTTATAAATATCTAATAGTCATGCCTTAAATTCATACAAAATACTTTATACAATCTATATTGGCAACACTGTCAATTATATAAGAGAAATCATGATCGTCTAACAAAACCTTAACTTTTAATATCCCATTTTATTTGACCATCATTATCCGTCAAACCTTTCACATATACAGTTTTTGTGTCGCCTGAAAAGACGACATATATGGGTTACTTTTGTCGGCGGCGGCGTCGGCGGCGGCGGCGGCGGCGGTGTCAGCGGCGGCGGTGGCGGCGTCGGCGGCGGCGGCGTCCGCGTCCCATTTCGCTTGTCCGGGGTATATCTCCTAAACTATTAGTGGTATCAACTTGAAACTTCATATGTACATAGATCTAATTGAGGGCAAGTGCAGTGCACAAGAACTGTTACTCTTGCTTCCATATTTTTAGAGTTTTGCCCTTTGTTATTTTTCATGCTTAAAGTTTTGTCCGGGGCATATCTTGTAGAATATAAGAGTTATCAACTTGAAACTTCATATGTAGATAGATCTCATGGAGGGCAAGTGCAGTGCACAATAACATTAACTCTTGCTTTCATAGTTTTAAAATTATTGCCCTTTGTTTATTTTCATGCTTAAAGTTTTGTCCGGGGCATATCTTGAAGAATATAAGAGGTATCAACTTGAAACTTCATAGCTAGACAGATCTCATTGAGGGCAAGTGCAGTGCACAATAACATTAACTCTTGCTTTCTTAGTTTTAAAGTTATTGCCCTTTGTTAATTTTCATGCTTAAAGTTTTGTCCGGGGCATATCTTGAAGAATATAAGAGGTATCAACCTGAAACTTCATAGCTAGATATATCTCATTGAGGGCAAGTGCAGTGCACAATAACAGTAACTCTTGCTTTCTTAGTTTTAAAGTTATTGCCCTTTGTTAATTTTCATGCTTAAAGTTTTGTCCGGGGCATACCTTGAAGAATATAAGAGGTATCAACTTGAAACTTCATAGCTAGATAGATCTCATTGAGGGCAAGTGCAGTGCACAAGAACCGTTACTCTTGCTGCCATATTTTTAGAGTTATTGCCCTTTGTTAATTTTCTTGCTTAGGTTTTGTCCGTGGCATATCTCGTAAACTATAGGAGGTTTCAACCTGAAACTTATTCCGTAGGTATATCTGATTGAGGGTTCAAATGCCACCTACACTTGAAAGTTAAATGGCAACATCATTGTCTATAAATGAATAAAATGCCAATCTAACAGCTATAATGTCGACAGTAAATAATTCGTCAGGCGACACATCCGACTCGCGGAATTCTAGTTAAAATTATGATATCAGTTTTAACTACTTAAACCAATATTTCATAATATTTATTTACCTTTATACATTAAGCGGATATTTCACCATAGATACAAGCATGACATGTATTTGGCATAACCTATAACAGTATTTTGCAAAATCTCAGGTGTATTCTCTCTACTTCTTTTCATTTAGAATATCCACAAATGTCACAAGCATAATTTAAAAAAGACGAAACAAAAGCATCAAACAAATTGGCAAAAAGGTTTTTGACTAATGTCACAATCTTTGCATTTGCATAATAGAACTTTCATAGCTTTAAGGTATTTTCACATTAAATTTTCCTGACTTAGAAAAGTCCCTTTTATAGTTGAAAACAATTCCAAGGTAGTTAAAATAATTTACTCTATCGACAACGTATCCATTGTAGGTCCAACGCTTACTGGCTAAATATCAACCACGTTTACGAAAAGCCACAAATTTAATGTGGTTGTTTTTTGCAAATACAAGCCAATTTTTTAAACACGGACAAAAAACAATAGACACTATTGAAAATAGACGTAATGTTGAATACACGAAGATAAATTCAACCCAATAAGGGAAAGCACTGCGTTTGAAAATAAAATCATTACATATTGAAGGGAATTCCTTTGGGAAGACTTAACGATAAGAAACAAAGGGTACAAGTATGTTTGTTAATGATTTATCCTAGGCCATTACACACAAGCCATAATACAGCAACAAAAGGGCGAGGTAAGACGTTAATTAATCAAACAAGGCGATAACGTAGCTAGATATCAACCTTACGTGTATGGAATATATTCCACATGTTTCCTAACATTGTCCTGCAGACTTTTACCGCGAATTGACTCATTGGCTGCCATTCGATTACATGTTTCATTTAATGTTTCACGCCATCCCTGCTTATTTCAATCGATTATCATGATTTTTAAACCTATATTTCCCTCGAATTGCCTGCATTACGTAAGTCATATTGGTGAAAATACATTTTAGTTATCTCAACTGGCTATCAGTCAGCAAATGTATTGAACAGATTATGCTCTGTCACGATCACAAACAAGTTTAAACACCAGTAAATTTAAATTTTATTAACCGTTCCAAGGTGCTACATGGCAATTCATGATAGTTTTATATATCGTATATGTAAAGTGTTGTTAGTGGAGTTTTGTGTTGTTGTTGTTGTTGTTGTTCCATCTTTCTGGTTTGTGAGTGTTGGTTTATGTGTTCTCTGGCATTGGCGTTGACCCTGTACCACTAAACGAGGCTTATGTTTAAAATTTCGACTACTTGACTTGATTCTGTAGGGTTGTTTTCATATAAATATGCATAATTATTGTAATAAAAGAGGTTGCTTAAGATTTTAAATTGGTACACACTGGAATAAATATATATACTTATGCGATATAAGTTTTAGCAACTTGTGTAATATTCTGCGATAGATCGCCAGGCAAATATGTGATATCTTATTTTGTTAAACTGTATAAATATAAAAGTATTATCTATGAAAAGCGTATCCATCTGTGCGTCCGTCCGTGTCCGTCCGACCGTCCGTGCATCCATCCATCAATCTATCTATATATAACCCTAATTCTAGTTATGATAAGTAATTAAAGTCATTCTAGTAAGTACATATAGTCTAAACCTCCTTCCACTAAAATCGCCCATTCTATGGTGTAAGACAGTTGCAGATAAGGGTATATCACCTAGTTGTTTAAGATTATACTTATTGTATTTATTTGTAAGATAAAGCCGCGTATAGACGAGCGCATTGTCCTACGACAGCTCTTGTTTATTTGAAAAACCAATACGGAAACTATCGAGTGAATATTCTTCAGTAAGCTCGGGATAGACTTCAACAACATCATCGCAACTTTTTGACTAAGCTGCTGCTTGAGAACTTTGATGTTCCTGACACGTGGATTCTTCGTGCTTATCCTTTGCTCAGGTTGGAAGAAGAGGTCATATGTATCGAGGATGGTATGGTAGATGAGGAGTATGAGCTGATCTGTATTATCACCTATGAGCACAGCTTGTTGTGGTCGAAGACTCCACTGCTTAATGCAATACGAGGAGATCAGCGTCATCTTGGGCATAAAACGTCCGACAGGTTTTGTTCTTCAGGTTGCCACTGAGCATGTTGATGGACTGTTGTTTCTTGGACTTGTTAATGATGTTTCCGAGGAACTCATCTTCCTTCATTGTAGCAAGCATGTCCACATCAAAAGTCATGGTTGGTAAAGTCGTTCCACATGCTTGTTATTATTATGTCTTTCGTGGATGTGCCCTCATAGCCATCAAACACAACAATTGCCTCTCCATACTTCCTTGTGACTTACTGAGTGTACAAACTGCACATGGATCCACGTGTACATGGGATGCTCTGAACATGTGCACCACTATCCAGCACATACTGAACTTGGCCTGTGATACCTAGAAGGTCAGTTGTGAGGAGGGCCCATGTGGCATCTACTAGCACTAGTTTATGTGGCTATCGAAGCTAAAGTAAGATATCAAAAGGTGCTGGTGGATAACTGCATAGCCCATACTAAAACAATGATGCTTTTGCAGCAACTGTGAGTCGCTGGAAAAGAACTGCTTCGCCACCAATCTTCACTGAGGATTGAGTGCTCAAGGTGGTTGCCTTATCCTTCTTCATAAATGTGTACTCAGCAATGGTATGTCTATCTATCCTAGCCAAGATGGCGTTCCCGATGGTCTTTGATCTAAGTAAGGAGATGGTTCAGAACTATGTGTGTGTCCATTCATGTCACGTGCTTGTCTTGCATATATCATGTGTCACCAGTGTTGTAGTTGACTCCTGTTAGCTCTTGCATGGCATTGTTGACTTCAGCACAAGGTGGCATAGCAAGGAGCCATAATACAGGCTGCTGCTGTGTCATCCCTCGCCCTCTTGTGAGGCCACCACTGGTCTTCATACTCCTCATCAGTACCGGCTCGATGATAAGATTAACTGAGAGGCCAGACCATAGGCGATCACTTCTTCTGACCACATGGTTTTCCTCTTCAAATCTCTGGTAGCCATCAGGATGCTCCACCTGAACCTTGCACATTTGCTGTACATGCATCCGAGTAGATTTCGTATAAAACATGATTATTCATACAGTAACTGTTTGTATCAGTAAACAAAAATGTCATTGGACCGTTCATAGTTTATTTTCCGATTTCTATCTGAGTTCCCATGTACCGGCACATCCAAAATGACAATTTTGTGAATGGTGCAATAAAAAAATATAACATTGTATAAAGAAGACAATGTAACTTTCTTGCAAAAAATCTAAAAAATAATAGGTTATTTAAATCATTTATAAAGTAAAAAGTATGTATTCAAATCTTGCAAAATCACACAGTAATTATCATTAAGAACCATACAACTATTAGTGGTCCGTTAAAATGCAAGTGAACAACAATTTAATTAAATGTTACAAAAAATGAGGCTACTTTTAGAAAATGTATCCGAAAAGTGGGGCTATGCGAAAATACGGACACAATTTATACAATGTGTTGTAAGGACTAATCTATCTTTAAAATATAATGCAATGGCAAGAAGCTGGAAATATATTGTAACACCAGTTTAAAGTGTTAAATAAAGAAGTTATGAACTTACATTGCTGCCTATTAATAGTGAATGCTATGAAAATCTTTTTTCTTATGCTAATAGTTTAATATGAAATCAAGCAAGTGTAAAAAAGGAGCTGACCGGAAAAATAAAACCGAGACGTGCACTATACTGCATCCGAATTCTTATCTCATATTAACTAAAGTTTCCGGTAGATTGGGGATAGTACTGAACCATTTATATTGGCATCAGACAAGCAGATGTGCAAAAATCACTTTCTCAACATGGGTGGAATCGGGGAGAATGCCATCACCGATTTCCGTTCTTTCGAATACTTTCCACCGATTGGATATTTGTTCTCAGCCGATATTGTCTCATGTTAGCGACATAATTGTTGATCCGCCGATGTTTTCTAATGTTGACGCCATTGGGTCTCCGCAGATAGTTGATGTTTTTGTTTTTCAATATTTGTTTTTGCTTGTTGATTTCTTTTATCCAATAAAATATTCACTTAATATTGCAATAAGAAAATGTCTGAAATCATTATTTCGTCTCAAACAAGAAAAACCTATACGGGATTCGAACCGGTGCCATACATATATCAGTAGTGTTACGTTCAAATTTATGTGAAAAACTATAGAAACAAGCTCAGTAGCCGTAATTTAAACATAAACCCCGTTTAATGACAAAGGGTTAACGCGAAAGACATAGAACGCAAAAACAAAACATCACAAACAAGAAACATGGAACAGCTAAAAAACTCCACAAACATATTATATAGAAATAAACTAGGTATGTTTATCAAGGATTGTTAGGTACCGCCTTGAACGGTCAGTAAAATGTAAATTTACTAGGGGGTAACCTGTGTGTGTGCACAACCTCACTCTTATCTTATTGAGACTCGACAACTATGAACATTAAAACACGCTTGGTAGGATACTTATGTTAATTGCAATTTTAATTATTTAATAAAATAATACAATATGCTTAAAAGGTGTTGATAATGAGGGACTGATCCGTTTATAGCCAGTGGGTTTACCATACGTAATATAATAATATAAACATACATACTTATATGCAGAGTTTATGTCGTTATATTGGGCAAAGTTAAATTGACTAAGATGTCAAAGAAGTGTAATGGTCATGAACATAACATAACATATACATTGAGCATTAAACGGCATATGAACATCCATAGCCAAAACAATAAAGTAGAATATGGAACAGTGGAGAAATAAATTATTTACAGAGAGGTTAAACATTTAAGAGAAAAGATGCCATGTAACAAAAAAGACATGGTAACAATTAACCTATTCCAATACGCTAAAATTAACATTCAGATAACTGATCAATTTATTGAAGTTTTATTGCAAATATGCATTTGTTCTTCGGCAAAATGCGTGATAAATAAATTTCGTTAACATTACATTGAATATCAGTCAATAAAATTAGTATTACATATGAAATATTTTATCACTTTTAAAGGTATTTTTTCGATTTGTGAAAAATAAATATTTCTTAAAAGAATCATGCACTTTAATTTAAGCCATTAAAAATCGAGGTTGATTACTACGACCATTTCCTTTCTTTTTTCTGTTTTATAAATACTTATGTCTTGATTGAAATTAAAAGGAAAGAACAAAGTCGACTGGATTTGAGCCAGTACCTTTAAATAGGGACATTCATGAGCGTTAAATAACCCGTCCTCTCAACAACCAAACCGGCACTCACATGTACAATTTAAAGCTTAATTCGATGAGCCACGCTTGAACAACATTTACTTGAGTAATTGTATTTGAAGTGGTGTTAAGATTTACCCTTTATCGCGAACACATATACAGTACATACAATGGAGCTTACAGGTGCAACGCGAATTTCCTTATTTCTGGCTGTTATTGCGTTTATAGCATACACATATACGTCTATGAAGAAACAAAACTTACAGTGGATGATGTAAACTCAACATATGATTATATTACTGTGGGCGGTGGCTCCGCCGGATGCGTGCTTGCATCCCGACTGTCGGAAGACCCGGAAATCAGAGTCCTGCTACTTGAGGCGGGTGGGGAGGAGACCAAAAACATCAACATATCTATTCCGGTCGCATCGCCAGCAGCCTTTAACACAGCGTGGGATTGGGCTTATCATACAACACCACAGAAAAACTCCGGATTCTCCCAATTAGGTGGACAGAACCGCCACTACTGGCCACGAGGGAAAGGCATTGGAGGATCCAATAATCTGAACGCACTGCAATATGTCAGAGGGAGTCGGTATGTCTATATAAAACAATGTTTGAAACATTGCTTTAAAGAATGCAATAGTAGTGATTTAAACAGACAAAGAGTAAATCCCTAAATTACATGGTACATCAAGTACCCGAAATCGGACACTGTAGCATACGTATCTTGTAAACTAAATATACATAAATGATACGATTAACAATAGGAAAATAGTCAATCTAACATCTAAAAATGGAAAATCAAAATATTGCGAAAACAGAATTATTCGTCGACAATTAAAATTTTGGAATTTCGCGGACTAACTGTAACTAGTTCACCAATACACTAATACTATCCTATATTATCAATTATTTCCATCATATGCATGATTTTGATGAATGGAAAGTCGGTATGTCTATATAAAACAATGTTTAAAACGTCGCTTAAAGAAATGATTTTGTAGTAGTTTAAAAAGAATTGGATATTCATACCGCATACTTTGTTTTGTTGTATATAAAGTATACATACATGAGACGTTTAACTGAGGGTAAAATAATCAGTCTTACAACTTAAAACAGAACATCAATAAGGCATTGTTTGAAGCATAAAAGTTTTTAATTTAATATTGCTGCAAAAACTATTCGTTGACAACTTAATTTTTGGAAAATTGAGGTTAAACAATATTTAACTAGATCGCCAATATATTGTATTAAAATTAATATACCGGTTATTTTGGATTTACCTGTTGGACTTATCATGGAAGATCACATTTACTCTTTTATTCCGACGACAATCAATTCATCTGAAGGATTTACTGGACCTAAAGCGCAGTCTATTTCATCAATTGCTCAATATATGGTATTCGGTGAAGGACCCCTATCAGCACCATTGATACCTGGGACAGCTTTTATAAAATCATCCACATGTGAAACCAGGTATCCTGATCTACAGTTTAATCTAATGGCAGCATTACCAATATCTGAGGACGCGCGCGTTTTAGTATATGAATCTGAAGGGTTATTTCCTGAAACATGGACTGACGGACTTCTTATGGCGACAATATTACTTCACACAAAAAGTAAAGGAAGTGTATCGTTGAAAAGTAATGACCCTTTCGATTATCCAAATATTGATCCTAATTATTTTGATCTCGAGGAAGATATTCGGAAAATGATAGGAAAAGTTATAAGAAAGGGTATAGAACTGCTCAAAACAAAACCATTTGCCGAAATTGGAGCGGACTTCAGTCGATTAAACGTGCCTCATTGTACTCACTATGAATTTCTGTCAGACGAACAGCTCAAGTGCTTTATTCAACACTTTGCTGCGACTCTGTATCATACCTCAACCTGTAGAATGGGTTCACTACACGATCAAACTTCAATGGTCGATCCCCAGTTGCATGTGAAAGGCATCAGGAACCTCCGAGTGGTGGATGCCTCTGTCATGCCCCATGTTACTTCTGGTAACACAAATGCTCCGACAATCATGATTGCAGAAAAGGCTGCGGATATTATCAGAGGAATTGACAGCGTGGAGGAGTTGCGCAGGAAATTGAAAGAAACATGATACCGTTTCACAAATACTGATAAAACCGTCCGATATTTTAGAAGTGTCACCACATGTTTTATTGAATGTGTCCCACATCAGAGTAAAACTATCACACGTAATGTTGTTTTCTCCACATGAAATGACATTTCTGTCACGTATGTGTATATGTAAAAAAGAGGTATCATAAATTAGGATGAAACTACCACACGTTATGTTGACAGGAAATGCTGTTTCCCTCCACGTCAACAAGTTGTGTTGTAACGTCAGATCGGGTAATTGCAGCGTTCCATACTAATACGTATTGTGTGTTTTGGGGGTTCCTAAAGAAGTGCAAACTTTCCTATATCTATACGTTAGCATGTTTGTTTGAAATTAACATGTTTGTGATATATTACTATATTTAAGTTACGTTCCTTTTTTATACGACACAAAGATACTCGTTATGAGCTAAGGAAGCCTACATTTAATAGTGTTTCTCTTTCCAAATAATAACTTATGACCATGCAATACCATCAACTCAACTATCAATCATCAGTTATCCATCTGTGTCAATTAGATTTCAAATTGATTTGATATTTGATAAGTATGGGTTATTTGGTCGAATTTTGTACACCGGATAGATCGCTGTTCAAGCATTGATATTAACATAAACTTGCAATGCAAGACTTATGTTAAGCTAATTATTAAGATGGCATCCAAGAAAGCGAATAGATAGTGAATTATAAAAAGATGAGTACAAATAATCAACTTTAGATTTCCATAATGTTTGTTAAAAGACATCAATATCGATAAAATGGAACATTTTTATACAATACATGTACAATTTACTTTAAAATATTGCTTGGTGAAATCACTTAGATTTGCGTTTGGATGTCTAGAAATAAATGATTTAAAACTGCAGTGGAACTCCAAATGTACACATGTTAAAGAGAGAAAGCCTGTGAATAGAACGTTGAAAATGGCATGTTCATGTTTTATTAACAAGCTTTTATAGGCTCACGAATTATAAGAAAAATAAACAACGCAAACATATCAAAAGGCTCAAGTAGCGGGCACGTGTATTATACATGTTGTTGAGTGTGTGTGTGTGTGGGGGGGGGGGGGGTATGAATGATTTAATCATTTTGAGCATGATCAATAGAACATCGTCATCAGCATTGCCATTATACACACCCTTGATTTTTTTATAGTGCATTGCTCGTGTTCAGTGTCCAAAGTAGCTCAAATCACCGCTAACACACCAGCTTCTCTCACTTATAAACTATTATTTAGAACTGTGTTATGGAGCTTTTAGGTGGTAAACACCTTTTGGTTCGTTATATATGATCGATTTTGTTTGTGCACTTGAGTGTATTATTCCCACACGTTTTTTCACGATGGAAGTAGCAAAAGGCGACGAACAGTGTTTGAAACGATATGAATCATTAAAGACGAAGGTCCAGGTCAATTTAAAAGAAGGTCAAATCCAGTATGGATGAAACAAAACAAGTTATTTGGTTTACTTCGATATTACACAGAGATTGACTGATTAAATTTGTTTCTGTAGTTTGTCACATAAGTATTGATCAAATAAGCACACACATCAAATAAACAAGGGACAAAGTCACTTGAATTACCTGGTCCAAATTACTCGAACTATTTTAAGTCATTGTATTACAGAATCAAGCTACCCCAATATTTTATTTATTATTATTGTATATTTTTGTTATATTCTCATGTTAAAAAGATTTAAGGCGTTTAAAGTAAATAATGATTATAATAATCTGAAAAAGATATTTCGATTACTCAAGTTTAAGTTAGTTATTAAGCTTAGTGAAATAACATATTTCATACAATTGGGACCAATATTTGCATACAATCTAAGATGTTATTTTGAAGAAATCGATTAATTAATGTAAGAACTTGTCACTCAAAACTTGTCCAAGAAGGAAAATATCACATACCTGACGATATCTTCTACATTAAAACATTGTATAATGTCATGAAAAAAGTTTGATCTTTATCGGGAAATTCATTAATGGCTGATGGTTGATCAAAAAGCTTAATATCAAAAAGCTGCAAGAACGTACACAATTTACCTTTAATTTAAAAACAATATCCTTTAACCATTAAACGATCTTAAAAAGTCATCAGTCTTATTTCGGATGTATTTTTTCTCAAATATATTTCTAAATATTTAAGACTCAAATTGATCTTTAATTTGAAATTTTAGCACAAACACTATGGTAAGTACACTAACAAGGCAAAGGTAAAATATCCTTTTATTTCGTCAAGATTTTTTTTATATCCAAATGTAATATGGTGTACTTGATTCAAATATGCAAAAAGTGCACTTTTTGAGAAACTGTGTTAACATGACTTTTTGCGTCAACGGGACAATATACTTCGTTTTACTTTTTTTAACCTATTTAGCCCCGAAATGCTTTGTATTGGTTCCAGAATCCATTTAATTTTTGTACAATAGCTTCCGTCACGAGGGTTTCATATCTGTTCATGGTAAACAATTTTCATTTCAACAGTTTTCAAAGAATTAATATGAAAAACTACAGAAACAACTCGTAGTCGAAAGTTCAAACATTTACCCAGTTTAATGGCACAAGGTTAACACCAAAGACATAAAACACAATAACAAAGATTCACAAACCAGAAACACGGAACAACAGCACAAAACCCAACAAACAACACAGTAAATATATACTATATAAAAAACTAGGGATGTTTATCAAGAATTGTTATGAACTGCCTTGGAACGATCAGTAAAATGTAAATTTACGTAAAGTTCAAAATATCGCCTTCAAAAACATTGTGATCGTTATATTTCTTCGGTATATAGTATCTCAACTAACCCAGCGCGTTGCTTTTCCTTCGAATATATGATGGATTTGCAGGGAATATCATGTACTGAGTGAACAGTCCAAGAAACTAAATCAAATGTTGAGTTGCCCGGTAGTGTTACAGCAAAGTTCAGTCTCTGAATCCCCGTTTGAATATATTCCCTCAAACTGTTGACCCTTTCCTCGGCAATTCAGACATACCCTACGTTGCAAAGTTTTCGACACACCGTGCGTTTCTGAATACCTCTGAATTTTCTGAACGAATATGTTCTCCACACATTTTGAATGTACCAACATGCCAAATGGTTTGCAAAGGTGATTTTAAAGCAGATGCCAACTTTTAATTCCTCGACCCTTTCTGGAGATTTCTGGAATAGAAGTGCAGGCGAAATATCAGGTTGAAACGTTGTAGTTGTCCATACATACGGCTCTATTGTATACTCTGTAGCATTGGCACTGAAATTCGAATGTACCTGTTCGTCACAGAGCCATTTAATAGTGGTTTTGAAATCGGTATTTCTGGAACGTATCAGTTTTTTAATCGTGTTTTTAATCGTTCAACCCTTTTCAGTTTTATTACTGGTGAATGCACATGGACGCTCTCTTTGTCCATGTATATCTATATTGTCCATATCAACTCATGCTGCTTTAGGCTCACATCCAACCTCCTTTTTTGTTCATCAGAAAGTATATAAATGTGACCCAAATCCCCGTCTTGTATACTTCTTACAGCACTGTTTAGAAGTTAGATGTTTATGTCATAAGACAATGAGATAAACTATTTCGTTTCTAATTGTATGTGGAACGAACCATGTGAAGGTATATTTTGTTTGTAAAGTGTGTATTGCATTTATTAAAATCATTACATTGCATACAAGCAAAATGGAATTATTAATTATATTTGCAATATTTTATCACTTTTAATTGATGTTTTCGATTTGTGAAAGACAAATATTTATAAAAAAAAAAGACAAAGAATTCACTTAAGTTTAATCCATTAAAAATAGAGGTTCATTACTAGGAACATTTCATATTATTTTTCTGTTTCATACTTATTTCTCAATTGAAAATAAAAGGAAAATACTAAGTCGACTGGATTGAAGCCTGTAACTACATATTCATGAGCGGCGTTAAATAACCCGTCCTCTCCACCACTTCTGATAAGTATACCTGTTTTATCATCTTCTTGATAAGATAAACATTATTTGTTAATAGTCGTCCCATAATAATCATTTATATTTTGAGCCACTTCGTTATTGCTTGATTTTATGTCTTGAAGTTTCAATATTGTAATCAAACTGTCATGGCTGCCTGACAGCCCGATGGGAACTAGAAGTACCGCCCTACCGGTTCTTCTGTTCTGTCAGGGCGTTCTTCCGGTCCATCGGTAATTGGTCAGCGTTTCACCGGTCCTCCGATGATTGGTCAAACGTTTCACCGGTCCGGCCGCCATTGGTCAGTTTCGATCACGTGGGCATCTCCTGTTCTCTATATAAACAGCGTTCCTTTCTGGATCTGAGCTAGTATTGGATAGCTCGTTTGGGTTAGAGAACACTCGTTTATCTGAGCTTGACTTTTGAGGTTGGAGACCTTGGTAGGGTTTGAGAGTACCCTTAAATATGATTGGTCTTGTAGTTTGACCTTACATAAATTCGATAGGTCTTGTAGTTTGACCTCACATAAAGTACAAGTTCGTTTAACGACAGATAATTATTTGTAACCAACTATAGAAAATTTGAGAGCCATGCAACTTAAACTGTTATCTGATAACTATACATTTGTTTGATGTTCATGATTCGAAGATACAAGAACACACTATAAACCTTTAAACGTTCAACTCGTTGTTCGTTGTGTTTCAACATCACCCTGACTTTTAAGAAACGATTGCATTGACTGCGTAGGTCGTTACACTATATAAAATGTAATGGTAAATAGGTATATATATGATGTGTCACATTTTTATAAAACAACAAACTAATTGTTACAAAAAATGGAAGCTGAACTAAACAATTGAATGTACAAATGGATCCACGTGTACATGGGATGCTCTGAACATGTGCACCACCATCCAGCACATACTGAACTTGGCCTGTGATCACTGGAAGGTTCAGGTGTGAGGAGGGCCCATGTGGCATCTACTAGCACTAGTTTATGTGGCTGTCGAAGCAGCAGTGAGGTGTCAAACAGTGCTGGTGGATTACTGCATAGCCCATACTTGAACACTGAAGCTTTTGCAGCAACTGTGAACCGCTGAAAAAGAAGTCGCGGATCTACCTGTACTGCTTCGCCACCAATCTTCACTGAGAATTGAGAGCTCAAGGTGGTTGCCTTATCCTTCTTCTTGAATGTGGACTCAGCAATGGTTTGTATATCCATCCTAGCCAAGATGGCGTTCCGGATGGTTTTCTCTTTGTCAACATTCATAGTAATATGTGTATGTACCCCAGTCTAACACTACTTCGCAAGCTGAGCAGAAGAAGTTTTTATCAACGAGATGGTTCAGAACTATGTGTTTGCCCATTCATGTCACGTGCTTGTCTTGCATATGTCATGAGTCGCCAGTGTTGTAGTTGACTCCTGTTAGCTCTAGCATGGCATTGTTGACTTCAGCACAAGGTGGCATAGCAAGGAGCCATAATACACGCTGCTGCTCTGTCATCCCTCACCCTCTTGTGAGGTCATCACTGGTCTTCTTACTATTCATCAATACCTGCTCGATAACCAGATTAATTGAGAGGCCAGATCATAGGCGATCACTTCTTCTGACCACTCTTTCCCTCTTAAAACCTCAGGTAGCCATCTGGATGCTCCACCTGAACCTTGCACCTTTACTGCACATACATCCGAGTAGATTTCGTATAAAACATGATTATTCCTACAGTAACTGTTTGTATCAGTTAACATTGGACCATTCTAAGTTTATTTTCCGATTCTAGTTGAGTTGCCAGGTACTGGCATCATCCAAAATGACAATTTTGACAATGTTGCAATAAAAAAAGTATAACATTGTATATAGAAGTCAATGTAACTTTTCTTTCAAAAATTATAAAAATAATAGGTCATTTAAATAATTTGCAAAGTAAAAAGTTTGTATCAAAATCTTGCAAAATCATGAAGAAATTATAATAAAGAACCATACAACTATTAGTTGCCCATTAAAATGCAAGTGAACAACAACTTCATTAAATGTTACGAAAAATGAGGCTACTATTAGAAAATGTATCCGAAAAGTCAGGCTATGCAAATATAAGGACACAATTTATACAATGTGTTGTAAGGACTAATCTATCTTTCAAATATAACGCAATGGCAAGAAGCTAGAAAAATATTGTAACAACAGCTTAAAGTATTAAATAATGAAGTTATGAACTTACATTTCTGCCTATTAATAGTGCTATGAAAATCTTTTTTCTCATGCTAATATTTTTAAATATTAAATCAAACAAGTGTAAAAGAAGGAGCTGCATCCGAATTCATATCTCATATTAACCAAAGTTTCTGGTAGATAGTGGATAGTACTGAACCATTTATTTGGGCATCAGACAAGCAGATATGCAAAAATCACCTTTTCAACATGGGTGGCAACGGGGGAAATACCACCACCGATTTCCGTACTTTTGAATACTTCCCCCGACTTGGATACCTTCATTTAGGACTTTTAATATGTTATACAGGACATACTTAAGAAAATAACCCATTTGGAAGAAATTGTGTTGCAGTTAGTTTGAGGTCATGTTATATAATGCTTGTACTGAAAATGAAAGTGGCAGCAATGAGCATTGCCTTCGTGTAGGACAACAATACTTCTGTTGAATGTGATATCATTATTTCAGCAGGCGCCATTGGTTCTCCGCAAATACTGTCTGATGCTTGTCCCATTGGTTTTCCGCCGATATTGCCGATTATGGCGCCATTGGTTCTCCTACGATAGTGTCTGATGTTGTTGTGATGTTGGCGCCATGACTGGTTATCCGCCGATGTTGTTTGATGTTGGCGCCATGATTGGTTATCCGCCGATGTTGTCTGATGTTGGCGCCGTATTTGTTTTCCGCCCATATTGTCTGATGTTAGCGCCATAATTGGTGATCCGTCGATGTTGTCTGATGTTGGCGCCATGATTGGTTATCCGCGATGTTGTCTGATGTTGGCGCCATATTTTTTCTCCGCCGATATTGTCTGATGTTGGCGCCATAATTGGTGATCCGCCGATATTGTCTGATGTTGGCGCCATGATTGGTCATCCGCCGATATTGTCTGATGTTGGCGCCATAATTTTATCCGCCGATATTGTCTGATATTGGCGCTATAATTTTTCTCCGCCGATATTGTCTGATATTGGCGCCATTGGATCTCCGCAGATAGTTGATGATTTTTTTCAATGCTTGTTTTTGTTTGTTGATTTTTATTGATGCAATAATTTATTCACTAAATATTGCAATAAGAAATAGTCTGAAATCATTATTTCGTCTCAAACAAGAAAAACCTATACGGGATTCGAACCGGTGCCATACACTCATAATTGGTTCTCCGCAGATATTGTCTGATGTTTGCGCCATATTTGTTCTCCGCCGGTGACATACACACACTATCAGTAGTGTAACATTAATATTAATGTGAAAAACTACAAAACAAGCTTAGTAGCCGAAAGTTTAAACATAAACCCCGTTTAATGACACAGGGTTAATGGGAAAGACATAAAACACATAAACAAAAAATCATAAACAAGAAACATGGAACAGCACAAAACTCCACAAACATATGGCACAGGGTAAACGCGAAAGACATAGAACACAAAAACGAAAGATCACAAACAAGAAACATGGAATAAGGGCACAAAAACTCCACAAACATATTATATAAATATAAACTAGGTATGTTTATCAAGGAGTGTAAGGTACCGCCTTGAAACGGTCAGTCAAATGTAAATTTACTGGGGGTTTTAAACGGTTTGTGTGCACAACATCACTCTTATCTTATTGAAACTCGACAACTATTAACACTACAACACACTTCGAAGGATACTAATGTTTACCAATTTTATTTATTTAATGAAATAATAATTTAATGAGCTGGTATTGCCTGTATGAATATGTTTGCAAAAAAGCTACAGAAACAAGCTCAGTAGCAAAACGTTTAAACATAAACCCGGTTTAGTGACACTGGGTAAACGCCAAAGACACAAAACATAAAATCACAAACAATAAACATAGAAGAACAGCACAAAACTCCACAAACAGCACAGTGCATACTTAATATGTATAAAAAATAGGTATGTTAATCAAAAATTGTTAGGTACCGCCTTGGAACTGTCAGTAAAATGTAAATGTTTAAACCAGTTTGTGTGCACAACCTCACTCTTATCCCAACAATCCTGAATAAAGTAATTACGTAAATGAGACTTAATATATCGTCGGGAAATAATACAGTACGCTTAAAAAGTGTTGATAACGAGGGACTTATCCGTTTATAGCCAGTGGGATTATCATATGTAATCTATCAATAGAAACATACATACTTAATTGCAGAGTTTATGTAGTTATACAGGGCAAAGTTGAATTGATTAAGATGTCAAAAAGGTGTATTGGTCATAAACTTAACATTGAATACCAGTCAATGAAATTAGTATAACATCGCAATATTCTATCACTTTTAAATGACTTTTTTCGATTTGTGTAAAACATCATTTCAAAAACGAAGCATGCACATTAATTTAAGCCATTAAAAAGAGGTTCATTACTACCAACATTTCCTGTTTTATAAATACTTGATTGAAAAGGAAAGAACAAAGTCGACTGGATTTGAGCCTGTACCCTGTACCTTTAAATAGGGACATTCATGAGCGTTAAATAACCCGTCCTCTCAACCACCTAACCGGCACTCACATGTTCAATTTAAAGATTTATTCGATGAGCCACGCTTGAACAACATTCACACTTGAGTAATTGTATTTGAACTAATGTTAAGGTGTACCCGTTATCGCGTACACATATACAGTACATACAATGGAGCTTACAGGTGCAACGCGAATTTCATTATTTCTTGCTGTTATTGCGTTTATAGCATACAGATATACGTCTATGAAACAAACAAAACTTACAGTGGATAATGTAAACTCAACATATGATTATATAATTGTTGGCGGTGGTTCCGCCGGATGCGTGCTTGCATCCAGACTGTCGGAAGACCCGAAAATTAGGGTCCTGCTACTTGAGGCGGGTGGGGAGGAGACCGGAAACATCAACATATCTATTCCGGTTGCATCGCCGGCAGTCTTTAACACAGCGTGGGACTGGGCTTATCATACAACACCACAGAAAAACTCCGGATTCTCCCAATTAGGTGGTGAGAACCGACACTTCTGGCCACGAGGGAAAGGCATTGGAGGATCCAATAATCTGAACGCATTGTAATATGTCAGAGGGAGTCGGTATGTCTATATAAAACAATGTTTGAAACATTGCTTTAAAGAATGCAATAGTAGTGACTTAAACAGACAAAGTGTAAATCCCAAATAAATTACATGGTTCGTCAAGTACCTGTAATCGGACACTGTAACATACATATCGTGTACTATGAAATGTTGTAAATTAAATATACATAAATGATACGATTAACCTTAGGAAAATAGTCAATCTAACATATAAAAATAGAAAATCAAACTACAGCGAAAACAGAATTATTCGTCGACAATTAAAGTTTTGGAATTTCGCGGACTAACTGTAACTAGTTCAATAATACACTAATAAATGTCCAACATTATCAATTATATCCATCATAGGCATGATTTTGATGGATGGAAAGTCGGTATGTCTATATAAAAAAAATGTTTAAAACGTCGCTTAAAGAAATAATTTTGTAGTACTTTAAAAAGAATTGGATATTCATACCGCATACTTTGTTTTGTTGTATATAAAGTGTACATATATGAGACGTTTAACTGAGTGTAAAATAATCAGTCTTACAACTTAAAACAGAACATCAATAAGGCATTGTTTGAAGCATAAAAGTATCTAATTTAATTAATGCTGCAAAAACAATTGGTTGACAACTATTTTTTTTGAAAATTGAGGTTAAACAATATTTAACTAGTTCACCTATATATTGTATATGGCCTAGATTGTCAGTTATATTTTCGTTGTAGGCATGATTTTGATGAATGGAAAGAGCTAGGATGCGACGGCTGGGGGTATGAAGATATTCTTCCATACTTCCTGAAATCTGAAGACATGCGTGTGGATGATCTCAAGAATTCAAGATACCATAATTCCGGAGGACCACTCGCGGTAACGAAAAAGTCAGACTCTCCATTAGGGAAACGTTTTGTTAACGCAGGAAAACAGCTAGTATTCAAAGAGATCGATTACAATGGAAAAGAACAGATCGGTTTTGCAGAAAGTCAAATTAATGTAAAACATGGTACACGTGTAAGCACGGTGGTTGCATTCTTACGACCAGCAATGGGCCGAACGAATCTACATGTAGTCGTCAACGCGCATGTTACAAAGGTCAAAATCGAAAAGAAGTTAGCAAAGGGCGTTGCATTCATTAAAAACAATAGAAAGCATGTTGTTTCTGCAAATAAAGAGGTAATTCTTTGTGCAGGCGTCATTGGTTCTCCGCACATTCTGATGTTGTCTGGCGTTGGCCCGAAGCAGCATTTAGAAAAATTTAATATACCGGTTATTTTGGATTTACCTGTAGGACTTAACATGGAAGATCACATTTACTCTTTTATTCCGACGGCAATAAATTCCTCTGAAGGATTTACTGGACCTAAAGCGGAGTCTATTTCATCAATTGCTCAATATATGGTATTCGGTGAAGGACCCCTATCAGCACCATTGTTACCTGGGACAGCTTTTATAAAATCATCAACATGTGAAACCAGGTATCCTGATCTACAGTTTCATCTTATGGCAGCATTACCAATATCTGAGAACGCGAGGGTTTTAGGATATGAATCTGAAGGGTTATTTCCTGAAACATGGACTGACGGACTTCTTATGGCGACAATATTACTTCACCCAAAAAGTAAAGGAAGTGTATCGTTGAAAAGTAATGACCCTTTCGATTTTCCAAATATTGATCCTAATTATTTTGATCTCGAGGAAGATGTTCGGAAAATGATAGAAGTCATAAGAAAGGGTATAGAACTGCTCAAAACAAAACCATTTGCCGAAATAGGAGCGGATTTCAGCCGATTAAAATCATCCGACCTCAACCTGTAGAATGGGTTCACTACACGATCAAACTTCAGTGGTCGATCCCCAGTTGTGTGTGAAAGGCATCAGGAACCTCCGAGTGGTGGATGCCTCTGTCATGCCCCATGTTACTTCTGGTAACACAAATGCTCCGACAATCATGATTGCAGAAAAGGCTGCGGATATGATTAGAGGAATTTATAGTGTTGCTGAGTTACGCAGGAAGTTGAATAAACATGATAACGTTGGCAAATGAATGCTAAGCGTCAGAGATAAATCACTTGGTGGTTCACGAAATGATTCCAACTCTATCATCAGTCCCAAGGTGCGTATGAACGGCATCAGGAGCCTTCAATGTAAAACATACCTAAACATAAACATACTTAGTTTTTTTTATATAGTATAAATGCACTGTGTTGTATGTGGAATTTTGCAATTTTGTTCCATGTTTTTGTGGTAAACACCTTTTGGTTCATGATATATGTTCGTTTTTGTTCGTGCACATAAAAGCGTTATACAAAGGCTATATATGCAAAGAAACATATATTTCAGCTGCAATGCTTAAAAAATAGACATGTCAATGTTAGCCATCTTTAATTAGGGGACACATTTTTATGCAAAGAATACTCACTTAGAACTCATCCTTATAGAAGCAATCATAAGTAGTGTTAAAGTTCAATTGACATGTCTAGAAAGGTTGCTCACATGAAAATGATAATCTCTGTTTCTATATTTTGTATCAAACACGACTGTTATGGAAGTATTTTAAATCAAATAAGCACACATATAAACGAAGGCATAGTCACTTGCATTACTAGGCCCCGATTACTCGAGTAATTTTTGGGTCATTGAATTACAGAATCAAGCTTAACTCACTATTTTATTTTTTTGTATTTTTTGTAATATTCCCATGTTAAAAAGGGTTAAAGGCGTTTAAAGTAAATAATTGTTATAATAATCTGAATAAAAATATTTCGTTAAAACAAGTTTAAGTTAGACATTAAGCTAAGTGAAAAAGCATACTTCATACAATTGGGACCAATATTTGCATACAATCTAATATGTTATTTGGAAGAAATCGATTAATTAATGTAAGAACTTGTCACTCAATACTTGTCCAAGAAAGGAAAATATCACATATCTAACGATATCTTCTCTAAAACATTGTATTATGTCATGAAACTTAAAAAATATTAATATTAAAAAGGTGCAAGAACTAACACAATTTACCTTGAATTCCACAACAATATCTTTACACCTTAAATTGATCTTAAAAAGTCATCAGTCTTATTTCGGATGATTTTTTTCCTCAAATATATTTCTCATTAATTTACACGCAAATTGATCTTAAATTTTTAATTTTAGCGCAAACACTAGGGTATTTACATTAACATGACGCTATGCAAAAATGGTTTTATTTATTTAAGAACAAAATTATTATATCCAAATGTAAAATGGTGTACCTGATTCAAATATGCAAAAAGTGCACTTTTTTAAGCGAGAAAGGGTATTAATATGACTTTTTTGCGTCAATGGGACAACATACATCGTTTTACGTTTTACCTACTTTTCCCCGAAATGCTTTGTGCGCATTGTTTCTAGAATCCATTTAATTTTTGTCCAATAGCGTCCGTCACCAGGGTGTCAGGACTATCTGTTTAGGGTCAACAATGCTCATTTCAACAGTTATCAAATTAAATTAAAAATATCGCCCACAATAACATTGTGCTCGTTATGTCTCTTCTGCATGTAGTATCTCAACTCACCCAACGTGTTGCTTTTCCTGCGAATATATGATGGATTTGCAGGGAATAGCATGTACCGAGTGAACAATCAAAGACACTTTAAATCAAATGCTGAGTGGCCCGGATGGCAATTTTGCATCAAAATTCAGTCTCGGAGAGTTTGGAATCCCTGTTTGATTATATTGCAAGCATTGAAATTGACATTAGAAGGAACCTGTTCGTCACAGAGTCAACTAATAGAGCTTTTCAAATCAGGATTCTAGAAACGGATCAGATTATTTTTAATTATTCAGCCCTTATCAGTGCAGTTAGACAACTAACTGGTGGTGATGTTACTTCACCCAGCTTGACTCACCAGACGTGGTCACAACATACGAATCATGTTCAATTTCTGCAGATAAAATCCATATCATAGCTAAAAATTTGTCTGTGAAACCAGCTGCCTGAGATCGATCGTCGCTACAACCCAGCCCTTGGACACCTTCATGGATGGACAGGCCGACGCAAGATATGTTCTGGGATTTTAAATGGTTTCTTTTTTCATGTCATGAAATATGTAAAAGGCGAATCACGCCACCCGACAACCTTTTACATATTTCATAGCCGACGACAATCGTCACAACTCGGCCATCTCCGGCAAGCTTCGAGATAGACCTCGTAAATAGTAGTAAGGATATACGAAAGTGCGATGCGGCTACCGGCGATTAACACCGTTTTCAATCCGCGTAAAGAAGGCCCATTGTAACAACAAGGAAATGGATTGTGTTAAATTAAATGTGCTTGTTTAAGAGAAAATATTTATTGTAACCTCAAAGAATGTTCGTTTGATGAATATTTAGATGTTTCCTTATAGTTGAAGCACTCTATTTCCTCTGGAAAAATCGTGAGCACACAGAAAATGTACTTAACAGTAATTGAAATGATCATACGGTTCATGGCATGCATGACTCATTACATCGGATTAAATGCATGCATGGACTAAATGTCAACAATTTCTCAACAGTTATAGGAATACCCTATGAAATGTAAGTCTTAAGTCATACTTTGCCGTGTTATTTTTCACATCATGCCTTAATTGCCATTAAAACAACATTACTATTCTGTAAAATCATTGATTGCATTGTGCAGAGTTTTGTGGGTTGTGGTAGGATGGGTGTGAGCTTGGTACCCAGTCAGCTTTACCAGCTGAAATCTATGCATGCCTTTACTTCAGCATTATTGGGTTTGGACTGCAGAATTTTTTTTTGTAAACAGTTCTGTGGGGTTGGGATGGGGCGGTGACTATCCACGCAGTAAGCTCAATTGTTAGATTACCAGTACCATATAACGTTCATGTGGATATGCACCAGACAATTGTAACCACGGCCCCCAGGTCTGGGGAATAGTGGGGACTTTGACGTTCAGTACAGCCAACCCCGGCTAAAATCCCCACCCTGCCCGGACGATCCAATGGCAAAATCCCTGCCAAATGCCCCCACACCACAGGGACTCTAGGTAAGGCCCATTCACCTCTATATTTTAAACGAAGACAAAACCACCGCATTCACCCAGCACTGCAGGGCCACCTGATAGGTAAAAACACGGCCAATTTCCCCTGGTTAACCCCAGTATTCCCCCGGACCGGGGGGGGGGGTACAATTGGTGCACTAAGTTGACAGAACTTGTCTTCAAATAGTATAAGTTCAAGGCAGATCATGCTTCACTTTACCTACTAGGCAGTGGATAAAACCCACTCATTAGAAGTTTCCTTACACATTATATTTGTCTTAATCTATAATTATTAGTCTCAATATCTTCGAGTAAATTGTCATTTTTTATTAAAAACAACAACACCAAAAGAGTAACTGATAAGATACTCAACTGATTTTTTTTTGTAAATAAAAGCCTTAAATATTTAGCCAGGTTACTAAGCTTTCCAGCAATGTATACCAGACTGTTTTACTTAATCTATTTTGAATAATTAGCCTTTAGATCACTCTTCACCAAATGACTCTTTAATGTCCAACTCCACAAAATGCAAACAAGAATAATTACAGTTTGGATCAACATGTCTCTTAATTTTATTTTTAATATTAGTCAAGTAATAACAGAGCCATGCAATCCAATGTAAAATTAATGATAAATTAGGTTTTGCCCCCATTTTTACTTTCATTTCTGTGCCAAGCCCTTTTAAGTGCATTGAGTCTTTTGGGAGTCTTTACAATATTTCTGGCGTTTAATCCCCATATATGGCTTTAAGTTGCCATACAAATTTAAGCCTTCATTACAAAAAATACTGTATGTCTCCACTTTAACCATAAACACACAATGAGAGGACTAAAGCATTACCATGTGTCAGAATGATAGATCTTTCTTTGCATTTTATTTGTCTAAATGTATTACCGGTCTCTTTAGCATTATCCTTGTGCGTCTTTGATTACTTGGCTTGACAGTTTGGTTTTTAATACATTGTTTTGAATGTTTTATTTGTACACAACAATTATGATGATAATGATGACACTATGCTATGCCAAAACCTCAACACATTTTCTTCAAACAAAAAAGGACAGTCATTCAGAATAACCTTTATTACATCATTTGAAAAAATAAACTCATACAATCAACGAAATAAACATGCATCTGTAAAATCACAAGTCATGTTATGTGTTCGTTAAATTTATAAAAGAAGATAAATATTGGTTGCAGTAAGCAATGCGCATCACTTCTAATAAACATTCCAACAGACTGAAAAATAAATCAACACAAATGGAAAAACTGTTTGCAAGTCAACTAGTATCTTATTTTGTGCCTTATCAGATTGCTATGCAAGCTGGAAGCTTACAGAATCACTTTTAAGTCTGTTGCCTAAGTAGAAACAAGTATGGACATCCTTTTCCTGAGGTCAAGAGAAAGTATCTTGGAGGTCTTGAACTCACAACCTTGAATTTGAGGCTTATTCTCTAGACCACTTTCACCTTTTCACATTTTAAAGAGCCCAGTTTACAATATGGCATTTGCAAGGATGTGCCCTATTAACGGATTTTCTGAAGTCTTAAAAATTGAACTGAACAAAATAGTTCTCCTTTATTTGGTCTGCCGATGCCATCTGTTTCTGTTTTTGTAGTTATCTTCCCTCCATAATATAGGCAAACCACTTTAAGCGTTGATAAATCCTTTACCATTTTACCCTTTTAAAATATATGTTCGGATTTATTTAATAATTACGGACCAACAGATGACTTTTATCTTCAACTTCACATCAGTATGTAAGTCATCAAATATTTGAGATGACAAGATGTTCCACTGAACGCTTTGTTTCCATCTTGCACTCATTTTTCCAAGGTAGGCGTTGCAGTTGTGTTAGATGATTTCCATGCATTGCAGGTCAATCCTCATACAATGGCATTTTTGATTACATTCGGATTCTAGTGCCTGAAATAGAAAACAGAAAATACAACAATAATAGGAATTACATTTTCAGATCAATTATTTTAAAAGCCTGTACAACAACAGAAAAGTATTCACAAAACATTAAGTCCCACACTAATTTAAAGCTGCATCCTCACAGTTTTACTGTTCTGAAACCTTTTTTATTTTTGTCTTTAAACGAGCCAATTGCCAATTATTGTGCAAATGTATGGAAACCAGTGATATTAGACTGCTGACATAATATCAGATCACAGTCTTTCATATACAAGTTTGAAAATTTGGTAAAAATTCCTTCTATCTAGTCATACATGGTCACACATAATAGAACAGATTTCAATTGTTTGGAAAATATTTTTTGCTATTGCTTTAAGCCATATAATTAATTATATGTGTAAATTTAATTTAATTACTCCTTTGGGCTTTTGAAGAATGGCCAAGTTGAACTGTCAATCTGTGAGAGAGCAGCTTTTAGCTCTGGACTACTGGTAAATTGAAAAATATGAAATGAAATTGTTATCATGTTTAAATTCATCTACAATGTTGATATTTTAATACTGTCAGTCCTTGTTGATTAATTGTACAAACATGCAGGTACTTTTGGGCTTAAACCAATACCGGTAGGATACTTGAATGTTAAATTATTGTCCGAATTTCGAAAATAGCACAACCATTACCTCATATGCCTTTTTTCATTAGGACAAGCCGGGAATCAGAGTCAGCTGCACCCCTGGTACCATACTCTTCTCTGAAAAAGACAACAAGATTAAAATTTAAATGTCTGCATTTCATTGGCACAGTAAGAATGTCAACATTTTTCAATGTTTCTGCATCACCACCACTGGTGGATATCATAGAATTTAGTCTTGAAAGAAATGTGTGCTGGTTTATGCGTTCAAACTCATTTTGTTAAACCACTAGAATGAAGATCTAATTTATTTAGATCTACTATATTAGTGAACAGGGCCGAGGCATTCAATTGTGCCATTACATTAAGTTGTTCGATACCAACACTCACAGACATATAAACCATACATCCTTGGTTAAAAGAATGTAAATTTTAATTATAAAAAATTCAAGTTAATGATATGAAATGTATGAGATAAATACACTGAGAAAGAAAGTCTAACCTATTATCGATCTAAGTAAAGTCAGATTCAGACTTATTTGTTATTAAAAAAAATCAAATAGAGTATTTGTTTTCTTAATTTTTGCCCCTGATCACTGGAGCTTCACAAATTGTTATTTACTACATTAGAATCTGTCAAATGGAAGAAGACTTTACCCCACCCACTAAGAATTAATGACATTTCCATTTAGTTTCTCATTACGGCTCTTTTAAAACTATTTATATATTTTAATAGAATACAATAAGTATAAAAATAACACTTACACACAAATAAGTGGTAAAAGTTCGCTCCTCATTCTATCTTTGGACTAACATATCTCTTGGTTGTTTGAACATCTTCTTGGTCGGCCATGATGGACTATTTTCTCACGACCCGTATTATATCCGAGGCCATATCTTGATACTAGCCGAGGAGTTCCGATTGAGCCGACGGCTTGAATAAGAACCCATTGTAGATATAGTGTAATGTAACCGTTAAATCCAACATGGCCGCGCCCATGATTAGGAAAAATGCAATCATCGTTATTTACATATCTGGGTTTTTGTTACGTTTTAAAAATTATTTTATTTAAAATATACTTTTAATTTACACAGTAAGTGTGATTAATTAATTGGTTAATGGCTTCATTGTGATTTTTTTTACATAACCGTGTATCTCACTACCCAAGTCTAGTCCACCTAAATGGCCGTCAACGAGTCTTTTGACGATTTTTTTTTAATATGGCAGACTCGTGACGTCCACCATCCAAGCAAAACATCAATGCATATTATTACAGTATATCATTTCGCCCGTTGTTAAATGGTAGAGTTGTAGCGTTACAGGGATACATAAGAAATGTCAAAATAATAAAAAAAGTATCCCTGATCGCTCATTATTGTAGCTATACCCTAGTCCAAATAATTGTACGTTGACAGATTTTTTTTTAGATTTTTGATTTTTGATATGGCAAATCCTTCACGTACAAATTGTTTAGTATCAAAAGTGGGTAGTTGTTTCGATCAGGATTCCGGGTTAAAGCATATAGCGTCTATAAAATAACATAAAAACAAGAAATATTACCAGATAATGTTATTTTATATTAGTTCCGTACACAAAAATTAAATATCCAACTTATAATAATGAGTTTGACGGCTTTTCTTCATTTCATTCTGTCAAAACATAACGATATATATATACATGAAGGGCACCTGCAAGGCTTTAGGGCACAGTTTTAAATCGCTCGGAACATTTCGGCCATTGGCCGAGTTGTTACGATTGTATAACGAGGTCTATCTCGAAGCTTTGTCGGAGGAGGCCGAGTTATTACGATTGTATCGAGTTGTTCCCCTTCGCATAATTGTTGTCTGTGTCAGTCAACTTTTGTTTTATTGGAAAGGTAAACAACTTGTTTTAATGCATTAAATGCTTGTTCAGTGCAAAATAACATTTCACTTACATGGTAAAATATGAATATAACTCTTTATGATCAATTTCAACCATAAAATACTTCACTTTAAACAATTTCAATATTTTCAAAACACCCCTGTTTTTGCACATTCCCGTTTAGACGATAGGGATTGGAAGAATCCTGTATAACACGTCTATTATTTTAGACAACTCACTACCCTACATGTACCTGGTCATACCTGGTGACCTCCCAGGTCACACCTGCTTGGCCACGCTCCTCCCCATTTTATCTTTATTTATCTTTTTTAACAAAAATATCCACAGGCTTATGAATAATGATCGGGGAATTGTTACTAATGCTAAATAATTATAATTGTATTAAATTTTATTTAACTATTCAAAGAATAAGGAGTGCTTTACTAATCACCCCAGCGTCGGCGTCTGGTACAAGTTGGCAATTATATTAATAAATCCCAATACCCTTCATTCAATTCACTTCATACTTTTCACATTTGTTCTGGACAATCACACAATCACTGGACAATTACACAGTTGGGTTACATAACTCCATATCATCCAAAATACGAATGATATGGCTCCTGATTGACTTAGGTTAAAGTTTTAGGTCACATGTGTCCAGTTTAAGTTTAGGGCAAGCTGAGATTTTCACTATTTACTCCATACTTGACTTCATACTTCACACAATTGTTGATGGCCACCTATTTATTAGGTAACATAACTCCATTTATCCTAAATACAAAATATGGGCCTTGATCGACTTTAAAGGTTTGAATAAAGGTCTAGGGCAACTTGGGGTTTTCACTATGATCTCAAACCCTTACCTGTAGTGTGCAATCGACCAGCAATCTTTTTTTTCAACACAAACAAAAAGTGAAATATTTAAAGGCCTTTAATTACAAGTCAGTAACTTACTAATATGATGTTTCACCTCGCAACACCTAGTTGTTTTTTTTGGCTTTTATATAACATTTTTAGAGGTACACATGGTAGTAGTGTTCACACATATTCAAAGATTAACATACTTTCTGTTCTTACCTCCAGGATCTGTTTGGGGTGAGCATGATTTTACCACTGATCACGAGCCATGCACGAGATCTAGGCGCTTCACCAACTGTTTCTGGAATATTTGGTATGATAGAAAGCAGAAACAAGATTTTATTTTTTATTTAAAGAATAGGATACTTGTGTGTTTTATATAGTCGTAGATGCAACATTCTTTTATGTTGCTTGCCGCAAGTTGTTTAGAAATTATGTTGTCCAGCCATTGTGTCACGCTTTCATGTCTGCTTTCTAACCTAAGCATTTGGTCACAATGTTGATTGGCACAGTAGCTTGACTGTGTTTGTCAGCAACCTGATCACGCTATTCACTCAAGATATATGACCCTTTATTTTTTAAAGTTTACCAACCTCTCTTTGTCAGCCCTTTACTACCCTCTAGCATTTTCTCCAATCTTTCCCAAACTTGGTTATTGTTAAAAATTTAAGGGCGTAAACTCTCAAATGAATTGAATCAACAGCCAGATTATTAATTCAATCATTTTCCGAGTGTCAAATCTTGGTGTCAGGATGGAATAAGGTGACTTTTACCCAATTTGGAAAACACAAATATTTGTATAAAAATGTGAGAATATTTCAATAATGTATAACCAAAATTCAAAATCCTTCAATCACTTGATCTTGCAATTGTTTTTAAATTCAATGATTGGATGAGGTAACATTAGTGGACAAGCGGTGGCCATGACCATGAAGGTACATGCAATTCATCCCAATGAGGATCATTTCGACATCTTTCCAGTAGTCCAGGCCCCAATATCAAGATATTTCTTAAGTAAAATCTCAAAATCAGTCTCAACACATTTTTCACATAGCATCAAAACTTATTAAAAATCAGTTTTACAGTTTTATAAGCGCATTCTATCACAGGTATGAGCCTTTTGATTTGAAACAAGAATATTTTAAAAGCCTTTGCATGGCATGGCCAGTTTTGACCCCAGGGGCATAATAGCAAGGGTCTGCCTAGCGGTTTCAGACAAGAAGATTTTCAAACATTTCCCAATATAAGTATACCAAACCTGTGAACCTCGGTGCGTGGACAGTTATGACCCCAGGGGCTTAATTTTAGCAAATTATGGCACGCAATTGTGTTCAGATGGAT
Source organism: Mya arenaria (assembly GCF_026914265.1). Lineage (NCBI taxonomy): Eukaryota > Metazoa > Mollusca > Bivalvia > Myida > Myidae > Mya > Mya arenaria. The sequence goes on along the minus strand of NC_069127.1, from coordinate 83,158,665 downwards.
GCACGAACGACAGACACTTCTTGTCTTTGGTCAAAAGAGCTCAAAATGGCCTTGAGCCAATAAAGCTAAAAATCAACCAACCCTTTTAAACTGTAATCCTGATAGAGAACCACGAAATGATGCCTTATTCAAAATATCAAGGGTCTGGGCCATAAAGCCCGTATTTGGCAACCATAAGACCCATTTAGAGCCCAACAAACTGTGTGCATGCTAAGTAATGCAAATAAGGAAAAAACATATGCAGCTCTAAGTAAGCATACATAGTGCTCATTGGATCACATTTTTGAAATCTTAAGTCCATTCAGAAAAATAACCCATGTGCAGCTTTAAGTACGCATACACAGTGTCCGTCTTTAGACGAAAACAAAGATAACACTTTAAAATCGAACATTTTTGTACCATTACCTAAAAATTACTTTGATATTGACCGCAATGTTGTCTGTTCTGTGGGCTTATTTGTTCTTTAAAGTATATTGTAAAACGGATTGTTTTAAGACAAAGGTAAATAGGCAACACTTTAACTAGAAAACGTCATGGAAGCTTTAAAAAATATAAATGAACATGCCATTGTTAAAAGAAATACAAGATATTTTTACGGTTTTTTTTCTCGAATGTTAACCGTAAAACGAACAAGACCTTAACAATGAAGAGATAATTCATGCATGTTAACATGAAACTCTCTATGAAAAAGATGCATGCCGTGCAGTTATACCGTAATTAACTATGTATAAGACGCTAGTATAGATAGGAAGCGTGAGAATAGCAAAGATTATTTAATAGTACAGAACATGTACATGAATATAAAAATATTGAATTAACAATGGCACATGTTGTATAAGGCAAATACATAATTAATTGCAATACTGTATTAAATCATCAATAAACAACAATTGAATTATGTCTTCCCGATGTAGCTTTCCGCGGAGCCCTCAACGTATTGGTCGTCGTTGCGAACTGTAAAAGCAAGAGCCGAATATTGTACTCAAATGTTCTCAACACCTTTAGCTAAGTATTTCTAAATACAAAATGGTGCAGCTGATTTAAATATGCAGAATATGCACTTGACGAGAAAGGATAAAAACATGACTTTTTCCGTCAAGGGGATGATATTCTACGTTTTATTTTATACATATACATTTTTTTCCGACTTGCTTTGTGTGCATTGCTTCCAGAATCCATTTCATTTTTGTCCAATAGTGTCTGTCACCAGGGCTTCCTATCTGTTCAGGATCGACAATGCTAATTATTACAGTTTTCAAAGTTTTTAAATCAAGTTCAAAAACTCGCCCACAAAAACATTGTGCTCGCAATGTTTCATCGGTATGTAGTTCCTCAACTAACCCAACGCGTCGCTTTTCCTTTGAACATAATATGGATTTGCAAGGAATATCAAGTACTGAGTGAACATTCCATGAAACTAAATCAAATGCTGAATGGCCGAGGGCAAATTTGCAGCAAAGTTCAGTCTCTGAGAGTTTGAAATCCCCGTTTGATTCAGTATCCATTTTGTATTCCCTCACACTGTTGATCCTTTCTTCGGAAATGGGTAAACAGTCTATATACCCTACATTCAGTAGTTTTCGACACATTGTGCGTTCCTGAAGATCTCTGAATGGTTTGTTTGATTTGTATAGTACCGTTATCTGAACGGAATTGTTCTTCGCAAATTTTGAATGTACCAATATGCCAAAGTGTTTGCAGAGGTGATTTTTAAAGCAGATTATCATGCCAACTTTTAATTCCTCTGCCCTTTTAGGAGTTTTCTGAGAGAGAAGTGCAGGCGAAATATCAGGTTGAAACTTTTTAGTTGTCCTAAAATACGGCACTATTGTATACTCCGTAGCATTGACTTTGAAATGAGAAGGTATCTGTAAGTCACAAAGCCAACTTATAGTGGCTTTCAAATCGTGATTCCAGGAATTTATCAGATGATTATTTAATCGTTCAACCCTTTTTAGTACTGCTTCTGGTGGATGTACATGGGCGCTATCTCTGTGTCCATGTATTTTCATATTGGCCATGTCAACGCGTACTTTTTTAAGCTCACATCCAATCCCATTTTGTGTTTTAGATAGTTCATACATTTGTACATCGGCCCCGTCTTTTTCAATGATCTCGGACGAAACATAATATGTGTCGGTTTTTGACTCAATCAAAGTACCCTTTGGACATTTTTCATAGATACGTCTATTTTTGTCACGTATCAGATCTGAAAGACTCTTAAACCTTGGAGAGTGATTTGAAGAGATTTCTGTGGCTTTGATGCGTATGTTTTCAGGCAAGTCACTTAAAGCCGGGTGAACCATTTTCGAAAACAACAGTCTGTTTTTCAAATTTATTTTGTGTGTTATGATGTCTTCTTTAGAAAAAGAAAAACATTTGATTTCTAGTTCTGTCAGTAGACTTCCTTCCGTTTTTGATACAACCAAACAATCTTCACCGTCCAAATTTATGATGCTTCTGCCGGTATGTATATCGTCCGATATCCGTACTCTTGTTGGCGGTAAAAAGATGGATGCAACTGCGTTTCTCGTTTCATCAACCTTTGCAACATTTTCTTGTTTGAACGAATAAAGATTTACCTTCCCCTTATACTTGATGTTTTTTTGGTCAGTTGAGCAATTCAGCGACGGCAATTTACGTTTGGCCCAGTCACAAAAATCGCCAGATTGTGATTTAAAAACTTTTACAGACTCTTGTTGTAAACATCTCGCTCTTTCCACCACTTCGTTTCTACCGTAAGTGACGATACCGTCATACATGTGAAGTCTCACGTCCTGTTTTGAAAAATCCAGTTTGACTGCTTCTTCGTTCAAAGTTTGTTTGTAAATTCCTTGATAAAAAATGCACTTCACATCTGAGTTAGTGGGTTTTTCTGCTATAAGCATATACGATCGTCTTCTGAAAAATGAAGATTTGAATGAAATTACATCTCCTTTTTTCAATAATTCATAAGTAGTCAGTTTTTTGCACATTCGAGGCACTTTGTTGGGAACATGTTTTTTATATGTTTTTACCAAGTAGTACATTATACCAGTTGCAGCTGTTGCTGTTGCGACTAAAACCAAGCTGGTTCCCAACGCAGGCCATCCATGAGGACAAGCAACATACAAAAACAACAGAAAGACACCACCAGCAACTAAGAACGACATGATAACCGAAAGCCAAATAGCTATAATCTTTTGCCTCAAACATGAAATGCATAAAGCTCCATTTTTCCATTTGATTATGTATCGTATTGTTACTATTGATGCAACCACAACATTCAATACAATGGGTACTAATCCTATTACGGTAGAAGTTAAATTCGAGCGTTTGAATAGCTCTTGCAAAAGTGGACGATGCTTTGACAAGAATGTCGAAACGTGATGAATAATTTTCCAACTATGTGCGCAAAAATGTCCGAAACCACTTCCGAAAACACATATTGTGTTTATTATTTCATTGACTTGCATTGATGTTTCAGTGGAAACGTGGCAATAATTGCAGAAATGTTCGCAATTGTTAAATAGTAGATGGTATTTTTTTTTCTCTTCTTCAGATTTCCGTTCAAGAAATTGACAAGCTGTTTCATATGCACGTTTCAACCTATCATCCTCGGAGTTGCCTTTCTTCGCCAAACTATCATCCTCGGAGCTGTCTTTCTTCGTCGAATTCTCATGCTTGGAGTTGCCTGTCTTAGTCAAACTATCATCCTCGGACCCATCTTTCTTCGTCAAACTATCATCCTCGGGGTTATCTTTCTTCGCCGGATTCTCATGCTTGGAGCTGTCTGTCTTCGTCAAACTAACACCCACGGAGCTATCATTATTCGTCAGATCATCAAGCTTTGAGGTATCTGTCATCGTGTAACTGTGATGTACAATGTGTATATCATCGTTCCTTAAATTTACCATTTCACGTGAACGTCTAAGTTTAAGTTTGCTTGAAAAATCACTGCCATAGTAATGAATCAGTGTTAAAATAGCATCGTTTGGTCCAATTGGTTCGCTGTTTTCAACAATAGCGTGATGCTTGTAAGCGGACTTTCGCCTGTCAGATTTGTTTTTGTACAATCTGTTTCCACTAAGAACGATATGGTGCCCTTGCTTGACTTGATCGAACGACATTACTCTCGCAATTGTAGGGCAGTACAAACAAGAACCATCCTGAATAAAAGGAACGACATTTAAACAATATATAATAACCTATTTTTAAATTCAAGGTCTAACAATCTTTTTAGTAACTAATATTGATATCGGTCAGTATTCGATATATGTTAGGTTGATATGTATACTTTTGAAACTTAATTTGAAATGATAGAAACAAAGCAAAAGGTTATACAGGTTTACTTCTATGTATCTAGATATATCTCACTGAGAACTGATAAATTCGACTAAATAATAATTTTTGGTTGTGTACATTTAATTTGCAGTGTCAGTACTCTATTTGGATTTCATAATAGTTGACCGAAGCGAGGCCGCAGGCAGAGTAAGCTATCACCATTTTCTGTTCAACGCCAAAATGAACCCTAACTTATTTGGTATACGCAACTAAAGGGACTGTACACCAGATTGGCACCAAAAAAAGTTTTTTCTGTAACGAATCTCAGGACAATTATTTAATAAAATATTTTACTCTTTGATATCACAATTGTAAAAAAATACCAAAATGTAAAAAATCGAGTCGTAGACCAGGTTCGAGCCTGTGTCGCTAAAATTGCAGTTAAGTGTTGTATCCACTGTGCTACGATGAATACAAGGAATAATTAAGCTATATACCTAACTTTGTAATATCACATGATTACATCGACTAGCCAATCACGCATAAGGAACGAATTCCACTAGGTAGACATTAAATATTCAGTACACACTTAAACTATTTATTTGACAGCTATTTATATTCACATTAAAATAACTATTTATGTTAGATCTTTTCCTTCTTTTTTTGAGTGAGGCCGTTCTATTTAACACATTATCTGATTATTTGACCTTTTGGACTCTTTAGACATTCTAGCAAGAGGTTATTCTTATACTGATGCCTGTATGCTTTGATTAGGCTAGCACGTGTATATACTTCGTTTATCTTTTGTTATAGTATTATTGTAAAATTTGATTATAGTATATACCATTTTAAAGTCTTTTTTTGAAATATTTATAATTAAGAAACAACCGCCATTTATAGTACAATATATGAAAATAAATAATCGGACTTTGGAAAGTGTATCGTCAATCAATATAAATGTATAGGAATTATAGTTCCTATAGTTCTTCAAAAAAACATTAATTATACAATTGAATAAAGACACGATTGATTTGTTGAAACGGATAATGTTTTTATTTACACATTCTGACAGTATTTTCATTATTGCCATAAAAGTGTTAACAATGATATTCGAAAACAGTGAAAATAGAAATGGACCGCGAAATAACCCTTAATAAGTACAATAATGAAACAATCATCTTTTTTGCAAACCGGCGATTTAACAGTTATATAGTAAAATGATATCAAACATAAAGCATTATGTCAAATACTTAGCTATGTTTCAAAATAACATAAATGAACCAACCTTCATTTTGGAGGTGGTTTTGTTTCCTTGCACATCTTGTATTGCAATGATTGCATCGGTCGAAATGGGTATTTATCCATTTAGGAGGTGTGAGGTAAAATTAAAGGTCACGGTTTTTAGATAACTGCCCCCATTGTATTAAACAAAGGCTCATATGACTATCGTCATATGTCTGGTATCAGAGATAAACATGATAACAATGGCCGATTACTTAATCACATGTTCTAATACATGGGCACGGTATGACCTCATGTAATGGATATTGTATTTATGATTGTTAAAATCCTTTTGCTGACAAGAAACGTCCCCATTTAATGAACATATTTTGCCTATGCAGCTGTAATAAATAGTTTTATGTATGAGAAAAAAATTAGCAATACATGCAGGCTCTGTACTGTGTTTTAGAAAAATATTACCTTTCAAATATGAATGACCAAAACATTACCGATTCAATCAATAAGATCGGCACTTTTTTCTACATAACGCAACACTCAAATTATAAATAACAATATGCAATATGAACGGCACAATCAATCAAAAATCGGTCGAGTAGCTTAATATCAACAGTTCACCCATGTAGTTGATTATTCAAAACCGAACTGGCGAATAGCAGTTACATGTATTTGAATATTCGAATAAACAACTACCAACAACTAGGTAGTAGAATAGGGATATACAAATCCCCAACTTCAAACTACCAACTAACTTCCACCTTTACTTTCAAGTTGAAACTTCGATATTTTCCTTGTAAACGGCATTAGGATAAGCCTTTGAAACAAGTATAAGAAATTGCCAGATTAATTTTTCTTGATGTTTGCGTTTATGGGTGTTTAACACATAAAAGGTGAAATATACTTTTTAATCATTGATTATACCATTATATGACAACACGAATGATTTGGTGAAATGTTTTGTTAAGAAGTACTGACACTATTTTCTTTTGGCGGAATGACGGTTATAGACAGAGTCTGTCGAAAACAACGAAAATAGAAATGGGCCGGGAAATAACCCTGAATGAGAACAATTATAAAAACAATATCGTCAAATTTATTCCTTGCAACTCGACGATTAAACAGTAATAAAGTAAAATGAAATGAATGTCAAAAACATAACTATGTTTCAGAATAAACAAAGCAAACCTTTATTATTATTATTGTATCATTATTATTGTTATTATTATTATTTCAATCATTTTCTTTTTTTCTTGGGGGGGGGGGGGGCTGGTGAGGGGTCGATTCCCTATCTATACTATCTTGCTGCGCAAAATAATAAAATTGCTACGTTTTACTAGGTCGAACAATCGTAATTTCCCCCATTTTATTGAACAATGGTTCATATGATTGTAATCAGACACAAACAATATACACCGTCTGATTACTGAATCACATGTTTGAATACATATATAGAACATAATATGACACCATATCCATCGTATTTTATATATGATTGTTGAAATAAACTCATTGATAAGAAACGCCCCTATTTATCGAGCACGTCTTTGCTCCAACAGCTTTTTGAAATATTATCTATGTACGGGTAAGAAATATGAGCAATATGAGATCATACAGGTTCTATACTATGTTTTACCACTTCAACATGTCTAGTTTTGTCATTGTGTTTCTCTTTCGTTTATTAAGCTAACATATTGTTATTTCGTTTATGATTGTATTGTCGTTGTTTGAAATCTTTAAAGAAGGACCGAGCGATGCCATCTACATGCAAAGCTTGTATTATAATTAAGTTTCAAAACAAAACTAAGTTTATGTTTTAAAATGTTGTGTACAATATAAAGCAGAACCACAGCACTGTTATACAAGTTTGACGTTTACATCATTAACAAAAAGAAAACTATTGCATTTCAAATTAAAAATAAATGGCCAATTAGATCGGCTCGTGTTTTTTTTTGCAGCATAACGCATACTCACGGTCATGTTGAAACTTCTATGTTTCCCATGCAAACAGTATTAGAATAAATGTCTGTAGCAAATTTAAGATAAATTGCCATGTTAGTTTGAAGTTATGAGTAATATACATACGAAGTGTTTTTAAATTTACTCCTTTTCTTTTTGTCTTGTATATCGAATATATTATTGATGAGCCGGCTATCAAATGTCGTGGCTATAGACCATCCCATGGACGCCTTTAAGGATTGGCCTTAGTAACGCCACTAGCTATATACAGTGTTTCTCTAATATAGATCTACGTATTTTACACATCACGACGAATTTGTACATCATCTGTACAGTTCACTTAAGGCCGAAACAACTGTGAGATAATTCGCCCTTGAAAAAAATGGCTTATACGAGGGACATATATGGTAACAAAAAGTAATTGCCGCTTAAAACAACAATATGACATCATCACAGTTAAATTATTCAGTGCATTAAAACATTATTAGGATAATTTGCAACATAACACAATATAAGAATATAATAATAATTGTTATTGATAGTGTACACTGTACAATAATGTCTACACCTCAGCTTCCATTCCTTAAATGAACTGCCATTCGGCAAGGCGTTTATCAATCGATGAACGCAACATATTCGGATATGTTCGGATCGCAATTCATCGCATAACAATATAAATGAAAACTATTGATCTTGTTATTGTTTGTATTATTGTAGTAGGTCCCTCGAAATATAAATCAACTTTTTAGAAAATGTTAATTAGTTATACTTTAAATGTATTGTTGCCATACGTGTTTCAACTTAACGTTTAAGCGTGATTTCAAGTGGTTGATCTTTTCCCGCGTATTTGTGTCGTCATCTAGAAAATATTTCCGGTTACAGTCGGGATGTTCTATTTACAAAATGGATAAGAAATTATTATGCACCAGTTGTAGCCACGCCCCCGACCAGGTCCGGGAAATAGCCGGGACTTTGACTTTCGGTCCAGCCAACCCCGGGTAAACTCCCCACCCTGCGGGGACGAACTGATGGTTCAACCCCGGCAAAATGCCACCGCACCCCAGAGACTCTATATAAGGTCCAACCTCGCTAAATTTGGCGCTATGACAAAACCACCGCGGTCACCCGGCCATGCAGGCCACCTGGAAAGTAAAAACACGGCCCTTTTTCCCGGCTATCCCCGGTATACCCCCGGACCTGGGGGGCCGTGGTTACAATTGACTGGTGCATTACTGAAAGGAATTCTTAAAAGAAATGAAGTATTTTTTTAACAATTATTGAATTAAATAACTATAACTATTGGTGTAAATATAAATAATGAATTGTGGGATTGATGTCATCAACACCGCAATTCATTCATTGATTAATGCCACAAAGAACCGGATAACGTGTTCTTATGATAAATGTGACTCTTTAAGTGGTCAAAGTCTCCTTATAACATTGATATCATTATTACAGTCGAATGATTTCACAGTAAAATCCAACTCTCTTAACATTTTACTGGACTTATAAAACAGATCAGAACAAAAGAAATCAGACTTGTTCATCGATACGTCGATATATACATATACTTTTTATTCATATATCATGTCAACGTGTATAAACAAAATACATTTATAATGGTAATAATTTAGTGTTTGAAAATCGGACTCCATTTATTATCGATAATCGAATCCAATCGGACCAATCATTTCGATTTACTATCGGACAATAATCGAAAGTTCATAATATCAGTAAGGAATACATTCTCTATACACAGTATCATCATGATGATTTAAATGGTTAAACCTTGAATCAGTACGTGTGACGTTATGGTCATGCATTAGCAACACTAAGTATATTTCCATAACCTTTTTCTGTATTTAATAACATAGCAATACAACACAAACTTGATAATTACACATCAATTGCAAAATGATGCACACCGCATCCAGTAAGTTATCTTAGCATTTTATCCATTTAAAAACATATTAAATATTTGTGAACCAGCTTAACATTCAACAACCTGTTATATTGAACATTTCATTCTAGAATATCTTAATTCATAAAACTTTCACAAATAAGTAAAATTAGTTAATTACAAACGATACCAAAAAGGGTTTCAAATACAGAATGCATCGAGCCGGGATCCCCAGTATTTGCAGGTAAGACCGGACCCACTACACCATAGAGACTGGTTATTGAAAAAGGCAAAAGCAAAAGTGTTCACATTCACCGCATCTATTTAAGAGAGTGACCGCCCTTGTTAAACTGAACTCAACGAGAATCTAAGGGAAAGAAAAAATGACATTTACTCAACTTTTCCACAAAACAAATAAGTAGTTACCGGAAGTTATATTATTATAAAAGAACATACTAATTGTAACAAGGGTGGAAGCTGAACTTAACAATTGTTATTCAACATTCAAAACCTTATTTGTAATAACAAGGGTTTCTTTAATATACAATGCTAGTTTAAATCATTCATTCCTGTCACTTGATTTCAATAATTGTAGAAATATGTACACATAAAGTAGTCCATCTAGTAACAACGTTTAAGAATTTTCTTCATAACATCGGAATGAAACGGGTATACATGTATACAAACCATCTTTAATATCACTTGTATTGCAAGTTTAACACGTTCGTTCCTCTCTAGGTCGGTGTCTGGCATATCTGACAGTCTGAATTCTCAGTTGAAATACAGATAGTCTTAGTCCGGAGTAATATAAGCATAGTTTATTTGTAAAATATCGAGGTATTTTTCGAATTCTATTGAAGTTTTAATCTCTTTATAAATAGTTAAACTGTACAATTGTTAGCGTTCCGAGCCAATGTAGCTTAAAAATATCTAATAGTCATGCCTTAAATTCATACAAAATACTTTATACAATCTATATTGGCAACACTGTCAATTATATAAGAGAAATCATGATCGTCTAACAAAACCTTAACTTTTAATATCCCATTTTATTTGACCATCATTATCCGTCAAACCTTTCACATATTTTTCACATATAATTGTAAAATTATGATATCAGTTTTAACTACTTAAACCAATATTTCATAATTCTTATTTACCTTTATACATTAAGCGGATATTTCACCATAGATACAAGCATGACATGTATTTGGCATAACCTATAACAGTATTTTGCGAAATCTCAGGTGTATTCTCTCTATTTCTTTTCATTTTGAATATCCACAAATGTCACAAGCATAATTTAAAATAGACGAAACAAAAGCATCAAACAAATTTGCATAAGGATTTTTAAATATTATCATAATCTTTGCATTTGCATAATAGAACTTTCATAGCTTTAAGGGTTTTTCACATTAAATTTTCCTGACTTAGAAAAATCCCTTTTATAGTTAAAAACAGTTCCAAGGTAGTTAAAATAATTGCTTTCATGCTTTACGCTGAAATATGGGTTTTAACAGTGAAATAACAACAGTGAAAATATAAATTTGATATTTTCACTGCAAAATATGGAGTGAAAATATCAACTTTCAGAACTACTTTTAAAATCCTTTGTTGTAAATTATGTCATTTTTTTAAATTAAAGAAATGTTTTATAAATTTAAATAAATATATAATTTGAAATTAACAACTTACCGTTTATTACCGGTTATCCCGTTTTTCAAACATTTTCCTGATCTTCGAAGCTGAATGTTCGAACATTTGCTTTCATACCAAACAAATTACAGACAAAAACAACTATTCGAACATAAATAAAATTTTATATCACCGTTCAAATGTATTTTGAACTGTTTGCCGTAAAATGAGCTTCCTGGAAAATGTTTTGTTTTCATTTTGTAGTGTATGTGTTCAATGTTCACTAATGTGATTTAATAAATAAGAAACACAAGTGTGCTCTAACTATTTATTATGAAATACGCTAAGAAATGTACACCAACAGACTGACCAGGAATACTCAGCATGCAAAGAGATAAGATATAAAGTATAGTCTGTTTCTAGAATCTGCAACATCTCTCTTGTTTTGTTAAAAAGAAAAAGTAAATATTATAGTTAATAATATTCCAAACATGTAAATAAAAGAAATCATTGTTACACATTAATTATTAAATGAATCGATGTATTTGTCATTTTAAATCTTGCACAATCTATGTAATATCATAGAAAATATTATTGACAGTATATTCATGCATTAATTGATTTATAATGATTACAGTTCATTTAACCCAATCATCGTGATTGTATCTTTGACTTGGTTGCACTATTCTACCAGATCGTGTCTGATAAGGGGCAGGGGAGTTTTGGGGAATCTCTTCAGGGTAATTAGACTGCTGAGAGTTGGCACAGCTGGGTACCTGTGGGTTGATTTCATTATCAGTGCTTGACTGATCTCTGGCCATTGGGTGTGAAATCATTTATCTCTGTTAATCGCTCATTACTCTTCAACAGGAATCGGCGATTTCTCCTGTAACTACTCCCATCAGGGGTTAGGATTACATAAGAATGGTCATTGTGTATCCTGATTACTTAAGCGGGTTTCCAAATCTTTCCAACTTGAAATCGTACCAAGTCATTAACTTGCAACCTTGAAAGTGGTTTTGCGTTTTTGTCGTATAATATTTTTTGCTTTCTTTTGGATGTTTGGATGGCTGACCTTACCATTTTAGAGTTTACAGGTTTAGGTAGCAGATGAGATATTGTTGTAGGTAAAACAGATCTTGTTCTTCTGCTCATAAGCAATTGCACAGGTGATTGCTTACAATCTGACATCGGTGTATTCCTGTATTCTAGCAATGCTAGATATGGGTCATGACCACTGTCTTTGGCCTTTACTAGCAGTCGTTTTACAGTCTGTACAGTACGTTCTGCAAGTCCGTTAGAATTTGGATGTCGTGGGCTTGATGTGACATGTTCAATGTGCCACGCATCGACGAATGTCTTAAAAGTCTCAGATGTGTACTGAGGTCCATTGTCACTGAAAATACGCATTGGTATTCCGTGTGTACTGAAACGTGATTTGAGTTTTCTGACAATAGTCGATGATTTTGTGTCAGGCAGCTTGTCTATTTCAAAATATCTGCTATAATAATCAACGACAAGTAAATACTCATTTCCATCAAAATGGAACAAATCAGTGGCAACTTCTTGCCATGGTCCTTTTGGGATGTCGTGGGTTGTCATGGGCTCTTTTTGATTTGAGTTTCTGCGTGACAAACAAATTTTACAGTTCAAAACGAAGTCATTTATTTGTTTGCTCATGCCTGGCCAAAACATCACGTCCTTGGCTCTCTGTAGGCTTTTGTCAGTGCCCATATGACCTAAATGTACTTGCTCAATCATGTGCTGTCTGAGTGACTTGGGAATGATCAAGGTTTGACCTCTGAAAATTAGGTCATCGGCAACTGATAATTCGTCCCTGTGATTGAAAAATTCATGCACCAGTTCTAGGCAATCTGATCTAGAATCTGGCCATCCTTGAACTATAGTCCGTTTCAATGCCTGCATTTGTAGGTCGGTCTTTGTTTCCTTTCTCACATTTTCAATACTGCGGTCAGTATATCTCATGCTTGAAAGCACGGTATGAACATGTAGGTCAAGACCTTTTATTTCGGAACTATCTGACATAGGTTTCCGTGACAAGAGATCACTGATGGGAACGTTTTTCCCGCTTACATGTCTTACGTCAATGTCATACTTTTGCAAACTAAGCATCGTCCTCTGCAAACGCGGTGGTGCTGCATGCAAAGGCTTTTTCATGATTGCAGACAAGGGCTTATGGTCAGAGTGTACAATTACATGTCTACCATATATGTATTGGTGAAAACGCTGACATGCAAACACAATGGCTAGCATTTCACGCTCAATGTTTGCATAATTGCGTTCCGTTTGCGTCAATGTCTTAGATGCATAAGCTATGGGTCGACCATCTTGCATAATGGCTGCACCCACTCCATTCATAGAAGCGTCGCATTCAAGATAAACTGGCTTCTTTGGATCAAAATAAGCTAGATTTGGGCTTTTTGTGATAACCTGCTTGACCTTTGTGAATGCGTTAATTTGAGGTTGGTCCCAGACGAACTCTATGTCCTTTTTAAGTAAATCTCTCATTGGGCTTGTAATTTCGGAGAGATTTGGGGCAAATTTCTGTAGATATGTCACCATACCAAGAAATGTCTCTAGCTCTGCACGATTTTTGGGTGTTTTGATTTTCCCAATTGCCTCTATTTTGGCTGTGTCTGCTTTCAGCCCTGATGATGTAACCATATGACCAAAATAAGGTATCTCTGACAGTCCTATGCGGCATTTGTCTACGTTGAATCGAATGCCTTTGTCGCGGGCACGGTCTAGTACTGCTTTCAGATTGTTGTCGTGCTCTGCTCTTGTCCGACCATATATCAATATGTCGTCAACAATTGCATTGACACCTGTCATGTCTCCAAAGATTTCGTCTACTTTTTGACAAAATACATCTTGACTACAACAGAGACCATAAGGAAGACTGGTGAATCTGTATCTACCAAACGGGGTGCTAAACGTTGTCAAATATGACGACTCTTCGTCCAGTCTAATGCTCCAGTAAGCATGAGTTATGTCTAAAAGACTAAAGTATTGACAACCAGCTAACTGTACTGTCACGTCGTCAAGTGTCGGCATAGGGTAGTGCGGTCTACGTATTGCCTCATTCAATGCTTTTGGGTCTAGACATATTCTCAATTGACCAGTTTTTAGTTTTTCTACTACAACAAGGGAGTTGACCCAATCAGTCGGGGTGTTAACCTTGGCGATTATGCCATCGCTCTCCATTCGATTCAGTTCTTCATGAAGTCGGTTACGTAATGCTTCAGGTACCCTCCTTGCAGGATTCACAACAGGGATAGCATCCTGCTTCAAATGAAGCTTGCAAGACCCTGCAATTACACCAATTCCCGTGAAAATGTCTTTATAATCAGATAGCACCTGTTGTTTGTTTAACACTTGACCAGTACTTTCACATGATTGCTTATCAATGGTACATATCAGTTTGATTAAACCTAGATCTATGGAAGATTTCAGGCTCAAGAGAGGCACAGCAGGGGTATCTACTACATAAAACCATGTGTTGATTGACCTTTCTTTGTATTTACAATACAATTGAACTTTTCCTAGAACTGGAATACGATTACCTGTATAGGATGTCAATCGTTCAGAGGGGGGCTCTAACGGGGAATTTAAACCTAGCGCTTGAAAATCTTTGCGTGGAAGAATATTTGCTGCGCTTCCTGTATCAATTTTGAAATTTACAGGACATTGTTTTGGGCCAAGGGACAGACAGACTAGTGCACGATCGGTAGAACAAATTGTGCTTACCGTGTCAATGTTGTGCTCTTGGATACCACAGATTATTTCCTCAAAGTTATCGTCAACATTATTCACATTGTTATTTCCATGCCTGCAACACTTCGCGAAATGATTATATTTGTTACAGTTATGACACTGTTTCCCTTTTGCCGGGCACGCTCCGAATGTATGTGTAGTTGCACAGTTCATGCACGAACGTCCTTGTCTCGGTGGTCCTTGTCCCGGTCTTGAAGATGAAGTCACTGGTCGGCGTTGTTGCTGACGGCGCTGTGTAATCGGCTTGTGTCCAAACGGTTTTGATCTACAGACTTCCACGTCCTATATCAGGCGTGAGACCACAGTTATTTTTACTATATGTTTCATATAGACACTAACCTGGCTTTTGACTTTATACACACCCCAATTGAAAAACAAGGACATGGCATCTCTAGAACAATTCAAGACACAAAATATAATCACAAGAAAACACCATGTTGACCATTGACCCGACTGTCAAAATTGAGTTCAAATACATAACCCTTCCGCCAGGGAGTCAATCGGCTACAAACAACTAATTTTCAGACTTCCACAAGCTATGATTTTTCCAATATTTACATTGAAAACTATCAATTTCTGCAATAGAGTGTCAAATTCAGTCAAGTTCTCTGCAAAAAGAACATTTTTTGCTTCTTTTTCATTCAATTTTAATAAAATATTGATACTTGAACACAAGCACTCTTTGTTTCTGTATTCACATCCGGATCTTGGTCAACGGGGGGCAGATAACTGTGGTCTTGAGCCTATTTAAGCAACATTTTTTCAGAAACAGACTTCAAAACTCCTATAGTTCAGCTTCAGGCTATATGCAACACATACTGAAAGTTTGGCAATGATATATCAAACACTAAATGAATGAGACAAGTATTAGCACCTGTGGTATTTTCATAAAAAGCAGAAACAGCCATTTCCCTCAAATGTTAAGCCGCAAACCTTTGAAGAGCCATTATTTCCTTATGCATTGGAATAATTTGACCAAGTAAAGTTTTCCTTGTAGCTTTTAATGGTGTCTATAGAACAGCACCACAAAACTGGCCTGCCTACTCTTTTAAGATTTTTTCTAAGCAAAATAAGGTTTTTCCACTTCATCGGCTTAGTGTTTTTTTTTAAAAAATGACATAGAGCCCAACTGAAATGCCTCAACTTGTCAAAATTTTGCTTTTCTGGTCCACTTATATACAAAGGTAACAGAACTGTTCAGTTTAACACAAGAAATTTAGTGATAATGTGTTAATAGACAGTCTAAACAACACTATATGCCAAATTGTTGGCTTCCGGGACAAATGGCGCAACAAAGGAAATGGCAAAAAACACACCAAAACTTAAAGATTCATGACAACTGCTAGTGTTTTCATGTATGAGGTGGCTACATGATGTAGAAAATGCAGAGATAGCATTATTATGCCCATTTTTAAAAAAAAATTACTTTAAGAATCTGTTTTGAAGGCTAGATTTGGCATTAAATTCAGAGTACAGCACTTCACTATTGTCTATAAGATGCTTATTTACACCTGATTTGCTATAAATCTCACTCATTGGAATCATTTACACACAAACAAGCACTACAGAGTTGACTAACATCTTCATTCTTCTGAAATATTGGATTCAGAGCTGCATCTCCTGGATTCAGATTGCAGGACTACCGCCTGGGGAAAAGGCCGCAGCTAACTGGAGCTTATTGGCACATCATGATCTGCAAGCAAGACACAAAAGCAATGTTTTACACAAATAAAACTATCTGCCACTACTGTTAAAGTTTGAAAAAGGCCTGTAAACACTCATTTGAGGCATACACAACCTTTAATATAGTCATAAATGTGATAAATATGCAGAAAAGTTCATGAATTCAAAGATTTTCAGGACAAATTTAATAGAATATATAGTCTTTTGGACATTTTGCAATCAGTTTTTAACAACTCAAAGGTAAATCTCATCTTATTGAGTACCCAGATGCATTTTGCAAGCATTCAAACCAGACATGCTTAGAATTTCTTCTTACTTGGAGATGGTATTCCTTTCTTGAAAATCCTTGCCGAGAGCCGGTATGGAAAACCACACGAGACCACAGTTTTACCAGCACTGGTTCTTGTCCTTGAAAATTCCTCTGTGGCTACAGCAACCAGGCTGGCTATTAAAATAAGCAATAAATTAGGGTTTTTAAAACATTTATACTGTATTAAGGTTGTGTTTTTTAATGCATTAAGGGAAAAGGCTCTATTCTTTATGAAAGCTGCTCACTTTTTATTTATTTTGCCTTGAGAAATGTCAAGTTTTTCAATGAATAAATTGAATAAATGAATGAATTAATGAATATATATGAATGATTGATAGAATGAATTAATGAATTAATGAAAGGTGGCATTATTTCTTTAAAATTGGGATCTCATTGTGTTGCTGTGATTGTTAAAGTATATGTTTTCTTGTCCATAAGCTGAAAATCATATGCACACTAAATAAAACATCATTCTGCATCCTATGTGCAGTAAGTTTTGTTTAATTGCTTATAGAATTTGCAATTATTGTAATGTTTGCTTAAAAGAGCAAACAAAATGTGTGAATAGATGCACAATACAGACCAAAGACTGATACAAGTCAGCAGTTTCATTAGAAAATAATATTATTATCAAAGCCACATCAGAAATGATTGACAACATGAAAGAAATTCATTTAGGAATGGAACAAACAGTCTCAATGGGCTTTTATGACCAAACTGTCTCACTTTGTACTTCAGTTTGGATACCATTTTCTAATATATTATCTTGAAGTACTTACAAATTACAGCATGTTGGCAAACACCAAGTACAGCTTGGCCTCTGGTGGGCAGCTTGGTGGGGGGGGGGGGGGTTCTTCAACAGACAGTTCCTCCTGGGTCTGCTTCCTATGTTAAAAAAATCCCTCCATTTATACTTTGGAATTGAAAGTGAGGCTTTCATTCATTAGTTACCATCATTTGGAACTATTTCCAAACATTAAATTGAAAGTGAAAGTAGTTTTTTTTTAAAAATGTCAAAAATATATAAGAAAATTATATATTATTAATTTATATTATGTAATATAAGATTTTCACATTTCATACTCAAACACCAATATTCTATGGCTAAGCACTGTCAACTGGCCAAATTTCAACCAGATAGCTGTATAAATTAAGAATTTATAACAATTTAAAATAGGCCACCCCTCCAAAAGCTTCCTCTATATCATTAAGCAACATTTTTTCAGAAACAGACTTCAAAACTCCTATAGTTCAGCTTCAGGCTATATGCAACACATACTGAAAGTTTGGCAATGATATATCAAACACTAAATGAATGAGACAAGTATTAGCACCTGTGGTATTTTCATAAAAAGCAGAAACAGCCATTTCCCTCAAATGTTAAGCCGCAAACCTTTGAAGAGCCATTATTTCCTTATGCATTGGAATAATTTGACCAAGTAAAGTTTTCCTTGTAGCTTTTAATGGTGTCTATAGAACAGCACCACAAAACTGGCCTGCCTACTCTTTTAAGATTTTTTCTAATGCAAAATAAGGTTTTTCCACTTCATCGGCTTAGTGTTTTATATAAAAAATGACATAGAGCCAACTGAAATGCCTCAACTTGTCAAAATTTTGCTTTTCTGGTCCACTTATATACAAAGGTAACAGAACTGTTCAGTTTAACACAAGAAATTTAGTGATAATGTGTTAATAGACAGTCTAAATATATAAACGTTTCCATATGTCCGTCCGTCAGTGTCCGTCCGTCCCTCCGTGCATCCATCCATCAATCTATCTTTATATCACCCTTATTCTAGTTATGATCAGTAATTAAAGACAGTCTAGTAAAAAAAACCTAGTCAAAACCTCCTGCCACTGGAATCGCCCATTCCATGGTGTAAGAGAGCTGCAGATAAGGATCTATCACCTAGTCGTTTTAGTTCATACTGTAGTGTTTTGGACAAGGGAGTTAACTAGTGCTGATAATTGAGTGATTTTCACAAGTGGTTATTATTACGAAGCATGCTATTTCCGGTTTTATAAAATGTTGTGTTAACTATTTCACGCAGTAATAAAGGCTGTTAATCTCACTTGCTGAGTTATTCCTTTACTACATAAAACATACTAATTGTATTTCTTTGTAAGATAAAGCCGCGTAAAGACGAGCGCACTGTCCAACGACAGCTCGTGTTTATTTAAAAACCAATAAAAAAACTATCGAGTTAATATTCGTCAGCAAGCTTGGGATAGACTTCAACAACATCATCGAGTATGAGCAGATCTGTATTATCACCAATGGCCATAGTGTTTGTTGTGGTGGCAGATTCCACTGCTTACTGATATATGAGGAGATAAGCATCACCCTGGGCATAAAATGTCCCACAGATTTTCTTCTTCAGGTTGCCACTGAGCATGTTAAGAACTGTTGCTTGTTAATGTTGTTTCCGATGAACTCATCTTCCTTCATTGTAGAAGGCATGTCCACATAAAAAGTCACGGTTGGTGAAGTCGTTCCACTTGCTTGCCATTGATATATCATGGCTTTCGTGGATGTGCCCTCATAACCATTAAACACAACAGTTGTCTCTCCATACTTCCTTGTGACAAACTGCACATGGATCCACGTGTAGATGGGATACTCTGAACATGTGCACCACCATCCATACAGAACTTGGCCTGTGATCCCTGGAAGGTCAGTTGTGAGGAGGGCCCATATGGCATATACTAGCACTAGTTTATGTGGCTGTCGAAGCAGAAGTGAGGTGTCAAAAAGTACTGGTGGATTACTGCATAGCCCATACTCAAACAATGATGCTTTTGAAACAACTGTGAATCGCTGGAAAAGAAGAAAATGTGTACTCAGCAACGGTTTGTCTATCCATCCTAGCCAATATAGCGTTCCTGATGGTCTTTGTTTTGTGAACATTCATAGTAATATGTGTATGGACCCCAGTCTAGACACTTCTTCGCAAGCTTTGATCTAAGCAAGGAGATGGTTCAGAACTATGTGTGTGTCCATTCTATGTCACGTGCTTTTCTTGCATATATCATGTGTCACCAGTGTTGTAGTTGACTCCTGTTAGCTCTGGTATGGCATTGTTGACTTCATTACAAGTTGACATAGCAAGGAGCCATAACACACGCTGCTGCTGTGTCATCCCTCGCCCTCTTGTGAGGCCACCACTGGTCTTCGTACTCCTCATCATTATCTGCTCGATGATAAGATTAACTGAGAGGCCAGACCATAGGCGATCACTTCTCCTGACCACATGGTTTTCCTCTTTAAATCTCTGGTAGCCATCAGGATGCTCCACCTGAACATTGCACCCTTGCTGTACATACATCCGAGTAGATTTCGTATAAAACATGATTATTCATACAGTAACTGTTTCAGTAAACAAAAATGTCATTGAACCGTTCATAGTTTATTTCCGATTTCTAGTTGAGTTCCCATGTACCGGCATCATCCAAAATGACAATTTTGTGAATGGTGCAATAAAAAATATAACATTGTATAAAGAAAACAATGTAACTTTCTTGCAAACATTCTAAAAATAATAGGTTATTTAAATCAATTATAAAGTAAAACGTATGTATTCAAATCTTGCAAAATCATAAAGTAATTAACTATTAGTTGCCCATTAAAATGCAAGTGAACAACAATTTAATTATTAAATGTTACAAAAAATGAGGCTACTATTAGAAAAAGTATCCGAAATGTGGGGCTATGCGAAAATACGGACAAAAATATACAATGTGTTGTAAAGAACCATTCAATTATTAGTTGCCCATTAAAATGCAAGTGAACAACAATTTAATTAAATGTTACAAAAAAAAACGAGGCTTCTTTTAAAAAAAGTATCCGAAATGTGGGGCTATGCGAAAATACGGACAAAAAATATACAATGTGTTGTAAAGACTAATCTATTTCTAAAATATAATGCAATGGCAAGAAGCTAGAAACATATTGTAACACCAGTTTAAAGTATTACATAAAGAAGTTATGAACTTACATTGCTGCCTATTAATAGTGAACGCTATGAAAATATTTTTCTTATGCTTATATTTTTAAATATGAAATCAAGCAAGTGTAAAGGAGGAGCTGACAGGAAAAATAAAACCGCGACCTGCATTGTACTGCTTCCGAATTCATATCTCATATTCACCAAAGTTTTTGGTAGATTGTGGATAGTACTGAACCATTTATGTGGGCATCAGACAAGCAGATATGCAAAACCACTTTCTCAACATGTTTCTGTAGCTTTTTGCATATATATGGGTGGAAACGGAGGAAATGCCATCACCGATTTCCGTTCATTCAAATACTTTCCACCGATTGGATATTTGTTTTCAGCCGATATTGTCTCATGTTAGCGACATAATTGGTGATCCGCCGATGTTGTCTGATGTTGGCGACACATTTGTTTTCCGCCGATATTTTCTGATGTTGGCGCCATAATTGGTTATCCAATTATATTGTCTAATGTTGGCGCCATGATTGGTTATCCAATGATATTGTCTGATGTTGGCGCCATTGGGTCTCCGCAGATGGTTGATGACTTGTTTCAATGCTTGTTTTTGTTTGTTGATTTTTATTGATGTAATAAAATATTCACTAAATATTGCAATAAGAAATTGTCTGAAATCATTATTTCGTCTCAAACAAGAAAAACCTATACGGGATTCGAACCGGTGCCATACACTATCAGTAGTGTTGCATTAATATTTATGTGAAAAACTACAGAAACAAGCTCAGTAGCCGAAAGTTTAAACATAAACCCCGTTTAAAGACACAGGGTAAACGCGAAAGACATAGAACACAAAAACAAAAACTCACACACAAGAAACATGGAACAACAGCACAAAACTCCACAAACAACACAGTGCATTTACTATTATATATATAAAACAACTAAGTATGTTTATCAAGGATTGTTAGGTACCCGCCTTGAAACGGTCAGTAAAATGTAAATTTACTGGGGGTTTTAACCAGTTTGTGTGCACAACCTTACTCTTATCTTATTGAGACTCGACAACTATGATCACTAAAACACGCTTGGAAGGATACTAATGGTTATTGCACTTTAATTTATTTAATGAAATAATAATTTAATGAGCTGGTAATATCACTATGAGACCTAATATATCGTTGGGAAATAATACAGTACGTTTTAAAAGTGTTGATAATGAGGGACTTTTCCGTTTATAGCCAGTGGGATTATCATATGTAATCTATAAATAGAAACATACATACTTAAGTGCAGAGTTTATATAGTTATATATGGCAAAGTTAAATTGATTAAAGATACCAGTCAATGTAATTATTAATTATATTTGCAATATTTTATCACTTCTATTTGTTTTTATTCGATTTGTGAAAAAAAACAAATGCTTCTAAAAACATCATGCATTTTAGTATAAGCCATATAACAGTAGATATATTCATTAAAAATAGAGATTCATTACTACGAACATTTCATATCATTTTTTCTATTTTATAAATACTTTTTTTTAATTGAAACTAAAAGGAAAGAACAAAGTGGGCTGGATTTGAGCCTGTAGCCTGAGCGTTTAATAACCCGTCCTCTCCACCACTAAACCAGCACTCACTTGTACAATTTTAACCTATATTCGTTGAGGCACGACTAAAACATTTATACTGGAGTATTATGTTTGAAGAGCGCATTTCGATTAAGTCAAAAGTAGTGTAAAGGTTACCCTTAATCGCGAACACATGTACCGTACGTGAAATGGAGATTACAGGTGCAACGCGAATTTCCTTATTTCTTGCTGTTATTGCGTTTATAACATACAAATATATGTCTATGAAACAAACAAAACTTACGGTGGATAATGTAAACTCAACATATGATTATATAATTGTGGGCGGTGGCTCCGCCGGATGCGTGCTTGCATCCCGACTGTCGGAAGACCCGGAAATCAGGGTCCTGCTTCTTGAAGCGGGTGGGGAAGAGACGGATAACATCAACATATCTATTCCGGTCGCATCGGTGTCGGTCTGGAAAACAGCATAGGACTGGGATTATTATACAACACCACAGAAAAACTCTGGATTCTCCCAATTAGGTGGAACCGACACTACTGGCCACGAGGGTAAGGCATTGGAGGATCCAATAATCTGAACGCATTACAATATGTCAGAGGAAGTCGGTATGTCTATATAAAACAATGTTTTAAACGTCGCTTAAAGAAATAATTTTGTAGTAGTTTAAATAGAAGCGGGTAAAATAATTAGTCTTACAACTTAAAACAGAACATCAATAAGGCATTGTTTGAACCATAAAGGTATCTTATTGAAGTAATGCTGCGAAAACTATTCAGTGACAATTAAAATTTTGGAATATTGAGGTTAAACAATATTTAAATAGTTCACCTATATATTGCATATGTCCTACATTGTTGGTTATATTTTCGTTGTAGGCATGATTTTGATGAATGGAGAGAGTAAGGATGCGACGGCTGGGGATATGAAGATGTTCTTCCATACTTCCTGAAATCTGAAGACATGCGTGTTGATGATCTGAAAAACTCAAAATACCATAATTCCGGAGGACCACTCGCTGTTACGAAAAAGTCTGTTTTCCCTTTAGGCAAGCGTTTTGTTGACGCAGGAAAAGAGTTAGGATACAATGAGATCGATTACAATGGTGAAGAACAGAACAGATCGGTTTTGCAGAAAGTCAAATCAATGTTAAACATGGTACCCGTGTAGGCACAGCGGCTGCATTCTTACGACCAGCAATGGGCCGAACGAATCTACATGTAGTCGTCAACGCGCATGTTACAAAGGTCATAATCGAAAACAAAGAAGCAAGGGGTGTTGCATTCGTTAAAACCAATAGAAAGCATTTTGTTTTGCAAATAATGAGGTAATTCTTAGTGCAGGCGCCAATTGGTACTCCGCAAATACTGATGTTGTCTGGCGTTGGACCGAAGCAGCATTTAGAAGAATTGAATATACCGGTTATCATGGATTTACCTGTTGGACTTAACATGGAGGATCACATTTACTCTTTTATTCCGACGACAATAAACTCCTCTGAAGGATTTACGGGGCCTAAAGCGGAGTCTATTTCATCACTTGTTCAATATATGGTTTTGGGTGAAGGATCCCTATCAGCACCATTGTTACCTGGTACAGCTTTTATAAAATCATCCACATGTGAAACCAAGTATCCTGATCTACAATTTCATCTCATGGCAGTTTTACCAATATCTGAGAACGCGCGCGTTCTAGGATATGAATTTGAAGGGTTATATCCTGAAACATGGACGGATGGACTTCTTATGGCGACCATATTACTTCACCCAAAAAGTAAAGGAAGTGTATCGTTGAAAAGCAATGACCCTTTCGATTATCCAAATATTGATCCTAATTATTTTGAACTCGAGGAAGATATTCGGAAAATGATAGAAGTCATGAGAAATGGTATAGAACTGCTAAGAACAAAACCATTTGCCGAAATAGGAGCGGACTTCAGCCGATTAAACGTGCCTCATTGTAGTCACTATGAATTTCTGTCAGACGAACAGCTCAAGTGCTTTATTCAACACTTTGCTGCGACTCTGTATCATCCGACCTCAACCTGTAGAATGGGTTCACTACACGATCAAACTTCAATGGTCGATCCCCAGTTGCGTGTGAAAGGCATCAGGAACCTCCGAGTGGTGGATGCCTCTGTCATGCCCCATGTTACTTCCGGTAACACAAATGCTCCGACAATCATGATTGCAGAAAAGGCTGCGGATATTATCAGAGGAATTGACAGCGTGGAGGAGTTACGCAGGAAATTGAAAGAAACATGATACCGTTTCACAAATACTGATAAAACCGTCCGATATTTTAGAAGTGACACCACATGTTTTATTGAATGTGTCCCACATCAGAGTAAAACTATCACACGTAATGTTGTTTTCTCCACACGAAATGACATTTCTGTCACGTATGTAATGAAACCGTCATATGTAAAAAAGAGGTATCATAAATTAGGATGAAACTACCACACGTTATGTTGACAGGAAATGCTGTTTCCCTCCACGTCAACAAGTTGTGACGTCAGATCGGGTAATTGCAGCGTTCCATACTAATACGTATTGTGTGTTTTGGGGGTTCCTAAAGAAGTGCAAACTTTCCTATATCTGGCATCTCGACGCGTTGTGTTGTTTGTCTATACGTTAGCATGTTTGTTTGAAATTAACATGTTTGTGATATATTACTATATTTAAGTTACGTTCCTTTTTTATACGACACAAAGATACTCGTTATGAGCTAAGGAAGCCTACATTTAATAGTGTTTCTCTTTCCAAATAATAACTTATGACCATGCAATACCATCAACTCAACTATCAATCATCAGTTATCCATCTGTGTCAATTAGATTTCAAATTGATTTGATATTTGATAAGTATGGGTTATTTTGTCGAATTTTATACACCGGATAGATCGCTGTTCAAGCATTGATATTAACATAAACTTGCAATGCAAGACTTATGTTAAGCTAATTATTAAGATGGCATCCAAGAAAGCGAATAGATAGTGAATTATAAAAAGATGAGTACAAATAATCAACTTTAGATTTCCATAATGTTTGTTAAAAGACATCAATATCGATAAAATGGAACATTTTTATACAATACATGTACAATTTACTTTAAAATATTGCTTGGTGAAATCACTTAGATTTGCGTTTGGATGTCTAGAAATAAATGATTTAAAAACTGCAGTGGAACTCCAAATGTACACATGTTAAAGAGAGAAAGCCTGTGAATAAAGAACAGAACGTTGAAAATGGCATGTTCATGTTTTATTAACAAGCTTTTATAGGCTCACGAATTATAAGAAAAATAAACAACGCAAACATATCAAAAGGCTCAAGTAGCGGGCACGTGTATTATACATGTTGTTGAGTGTGTGTGGGTGTGTGTGTGTGGGGGGGGGGTATGAATGATTTAATAATTTTGAGCATGATCAATAGAACATCGTCATCAGCATTGCCATTATACACACCCTCGATTTTTTTTATAGTGCATTGCTCGTGTTCAGTGTCCAAAGTAGCTCAAATCACCGCTAACACACCAGCTTCTCTCACTTATAAACTATTATTTAGAACTGTGTTATGGAGCTTTTAGGTGGTAAACACCTTTTGGTTCGTTATATATGATCGATTTTGTTTGTGCACTTGAGTGTATTATTCCCACACGTGTTTTCACGATGGAAGTAGCACAAGGCAACGAACAGTGTTTGAAACGATATGAATCATCAAAGACGAAGGTCCAGGTCAATTTAAAAGAAGGTCAAATCCAGTATGGATGAAACAAAACAAGTTATTTGATTTACTTCGATATTACACAGAGATTGACTGATTAAATTTGTTTCTGTAGTTTGTCACATAAGTATTGATCAAATAAGCACACACATCATATAAACAAGGGACAAAGTCACTTGAATTACCTGGTCCAAATTACTCGAACTATTTTAAGTCATTGTATTACAGAATCAAGCTACCCCAATATTTTATTTATTATTATTGTATATTTTTGTAATATTCTCATGTTAAAAAGAGTTAAGGCGTTTAAAGTAAATAATGGTTATAATAATCTGAATTTTTTTTATTTCGATTACTCAAGTTTAAGTTAGTTATTAAGCTTAGTGAAATAACATATTTCATACAATTGGGACCAATATTCGCATACAATCTAAGATGTTATTTTGAAGAAATCGAATTATTAATGTAAGAACTTGTCACTCAATACTTGTCCAAGAAGGAAAATATCACATACCTGAATATATCTTCTACATTAAAACATTGTATAATGTCATGAAAAAAGTTTGATCTTTATCGGGAAATTCATTAATGGCTGATGGTTGATCAAAAAGCTTAATATTAAAAAGCTGCAAGAACGTACACAATTTACCTTTAATTTAAAAACAATATCTTTAAACCATGATAAGATCTTAAAAAGTCATCAGTCTTATTTCGGATGTGTTTTTTCCCAAGTATATTTCTAATTATTTAAGACTCCAATTGATCTTTAATTTGAAATTTTAGCGCAAACACTATGGTAGGTACACTAACATGACGCAATGCAAAATATCATTTTATTTCTTCAAATTTTTTTTTATATCCAAATGTAAAATGGTCAAAAAGCTGCAAGAACGTACACAATTTACCTTTAATTTAAAAAAAATATCTTTAAACCATGAAACGATCTTAAAAAGTCATCAGTCTTATTTCGGATGTATTTTTTCTCAAATATATTTCTAATTATTTAAGACTCAAATTGATCTTTAATTTGAAATTTTAGCACAAACACTATGGTGAGTACACTTACATGACGCAAGGCAAAATATCCTTTTATTTCTTCAAGAATTTTTTTTTGATATCCAAATGTAAAATGGTGTGCTTGATTCAAATATGTAAAAGTGCACTTTTTGAGAAACTGTGTAAACATGACTTTTTGCGTCAACGGGACAACATACTTCGTTTTACTTTTTAACTATTTTGCCCCGAAATGCTTTGTATTGCTTCCAGAATCCATTTAATTTTTGTACAATAGCTTCCGTCACGAGGGTTTCATATCTGTTCATGGTAAAAAAAATTCATTTCAACAGTTTTCAAAGCATTTATATGAAAAACTACAGAAACAACTCGTAGTCGAAAGTTCAAACATTTACCCAGTTTAATGGCACAAGGTTAACACCAAAGACATAAAACACAATAACAAAGATTCACAAACCAGAAACACGGAACAACAGCACAAAACCCAACAAACAACACAGTAAATATCTACTATATAAAAAACTAGGGATGTTTATCAAGAATTGTTATGAACTGCCTTGGAACGATCAGTAAAATGTTAATTTACGTAAAGTTCAAAATATCGCCTTCAAAAACATTGTGATCGTTATATTTCTTCGGTATATAGTATCTCAACTAACCCAGCGCGTTGCTTTTTCTTCGAATATATGATGGATTTGCAGGGAATATCATGTACTGAGTGAACAGTCCAAGAAACTAAATCAAATGTTGAGTTGTCCGGCAGTGTTACAGCAAAGTTCAGTCTCTGAATCCCCGTTTGAATATATTCCCTCAAACTGTTGACCCTTTCCTCGGCAATTCATACATACCCTACGTTGCAAAGTTTTCGACACACCGTGCGTTTCTGAATACCTCTGAATTTTCTGAACGAATATGTTCTCCACACATTTTGAATGTACCAACATGCCAAATGGTTTGCAAAGGTGATTGTTAAGCAGATTATCATGCCAACTTTTAATTCCTCGACCCTTTCTGGAGATTTCTGGGATAGAAGTGCAGGCGAAATATCAGGTTGAAACGTTGTAGTTGTCCATACATACGGCTCTATTGTATACTCTGTAGCATTGGCACTGAAATTCGAATGTACCTGTTCGTCACAGAGCCATTTAATAGTGGTTTTGAAATCGGTATTTCTGGAACGTATCAGTTTTTTAATCGTGTTTTTAATCGTTCAACCCTTTTCAGTATTATTACTGGTGAATGCACATGGACGCTCTCTTTGTCCATGTATATCTATATTGTCCATATCAACTCATCCTGCTTTAGGCTCACATCCAACCTCCTTTTTTGTTCATCAGAAAGTATATAAATGTGACCCAAATCCCCGTCTTGTATACTTCTTACAGCACTGTTTAGAAGTTAGATGTTTATGTCATAAGACAATGAGATAAACTATTTCGTTTCTAATTGTATGTGGAACGAACCATGTGAAGGTATATTTTGTTTGTAAAGTGTGTATTGCATTTATTAAAATCATTTCATTGCATACAAGCAAAATGGAATTATTATTTATATTTGCAATATTTTATCACTTTTAATTGATGTTTTCGATTTGTGAAAGACAAATATTTATAAAAAAAGACAAAGAATTCACTTAAGTTTAATCCATTAAAAAAAGAGGTTCATTACTAGGAACATTTCATATTATTTTTCTGTTTCATACTTATTTCTCAATTGAAAATAAAAGGAAAATACTTTTTCTCAATTGAAAATAAAAGGAAAATACTAAGTCGACTGGATTAAAGCCTGTAACTACATATTCATGAGCGGCGTTAAATAACCCGTCCTCTCCACCACTTCTGATAAGTATACCTGTTTTATCATCTTCTTAATAAGATAAATATTATTTATTAATAGTCGTCCCACAATAATCATTTATATTTTGAGCCACTTCGTTATTGCTTGATTTTATGTCTTGAAGTTTCAATATTGTAATCAAACTGTCATGGCTGCCTGACAGCCCAGGTTCTTCTGTTCTGTCAGGGCGTTCTTCCGGCCATCGGTGATTGGTCAGCGTTTCACAGGTCCTCCGATGATTAGTCGAACGTTTCACTGGTCCGGCCGCCATTGGTCAGTTTGGATCACGTGGGCATCTCCTGTTCTCTATATAAACAGCGTTCCTTTCGGGATCTGAGCTAGTATTGGATAGCTCGTTTGGGTTAGAGAACACTCGTTTATCTGAGCTTGACTTTTGAGGTCGGAGACCTTGGTAGGGTTTGAGAGTACCCTTAAATCTGATTGGTCTAGTAGTTTGACCTTACATAAATTCGATAGGTCTTGTAGTTTGACCTCACATAAGGTACAAGTTCATTTAACGACAGATAATTATTTGTAACCAACTATAGAAAATT
This sequence comes from Mya arenaria, assembly GCF_026914265.1. Classification (NCBI taxonomy): domain Eukaryota; kingdom Metazoa; phylum Mollusca; class Bivalvia; order Myida; family Myidae; genus Mya; species Mya arenaria. Next base: position 83,129,211 of record NC_069127.1, on the reverse strand, counting down.
TGAGAGCCCATGCAACTGAAACTGTTATCTGATAACTATACATTTGTTTGATGTTCATGATTCGAAGATACAAGAACACACTATAAACCGTTAAACGTTCAACTCGTTGTTCGTTGTGTTTCAACATCACCCTGACTTTTAAGAAACGATTGCATTGACTGCGTAGGTCGTTACACTATATAAAATGTAGTGGTAAATAGGTATATATATGATATGTCACATTTTTATAAAACAACAAACTAATTGTTACAAAAAATGGAAGCTGAACTAAACAATTGAATGTACAAATGGATCCACGTGTACATGGGATGCTCTGAACATGTGCACCACCATCCAGCACATACTGAACTTGGCCTGTGATCACTGGAAGGTCAGGTGTGAGGAGGGCCCATGTGGCATATACTAGCACTAGTTTATGTGGCTGTCGAAGCAGCAGTGAGGTGTCAAACAGTGCTGGTGGATTACTGCATAGCCCATACTTGAACACTGAAGCTTTTGCAGCAACTGTGAACCGCTGAAAAAGAAGTCGCGGATCTACCTGTACTGCTTCGCCACCAATCTTCACTGAGAATTGAGAGCTCAAGGTGGTTGCCTTATCCTTCTTCTTGAATGTGGACTCAGCAATGGTTTGTATATCCATCCTAGCCAAGATGGCGTTCCGGATGGTTTTCTCTTTGTCAACATTCATAGTAATATGTGTATGTAAGAAGTTTCTATCAAGGAGATGGTTCAGAACTATGTGTTTGCCCATTCATGTCACGTGCTTGTCTTGCATATGTCATGAGTCGCCAGTGTTGTAGTTGACTCCTGTTAGCTCTAGCATGGCATTGTTGACTTCAGCACAAGGTGGCATAGCAAGGAGCCATAATACACGCTGCTGCTCTGTCATCCCTCACCCTCTTGTGAAGCCATCACTGGTCTTATTACTATTCATCAATACCTGCTCGATAACCAGATTTATTGAGAGGCCAGATCATAGTTGATCACTTCTTCTGACCACTCTTTCCCTTTTAAAACCTCAGGTAGCCATCTGGATGCTCCACCTGAACCTTGCACCTTTACTGCACATACATCCGAGTAGATTTCGTATAAAACATGATAATTCATACAGTAACTGTTTGTATCAGTTAACATTGGACCATTCTAAGTTTATTTTCCGAATTCTAGTTGAGTTGCCAGGTACTGCATCATCCAAAATGACAATTTTGACAATGTTGCAATAAAAAAGTATAACATTGTATATAGAAGTCAATGTAACTTTTCTTTCAAAAATTATAAAAATAATAGGTCATTTAAATAATTTGCAAAGTAAAAAGTTTGTATCAAAATCTTGCAAAATCATTAAGAAATTATAATAAAAAACCATACAACTATTAGTTGCCCATTAAAATGCAAGTGAACAACAACTTAATTAAAGGTTAAAAATGAGGCTATTATTAGAAAATGTATCCGAAAAGTCAGGCTATGCAAATATACGGACACAAATTATACAATGTGTTGTAAGGACTAATCTATCTTTCAAATATAACGCAATGGCAAGAAGCTAGAAAAATATTGTAACAACAGCTTAAAGTATTAAATAATGAAGTTATGAACTTACATTTCTGCCTATTAATAGTGCTATGAAAATCTTTTTTCTCATGCTAATATTTTTAAATATTAAATCAAACAAGTGTAAAAGAAGGAGCTGCATCCGAATTCATATCTCATATTAACCAAAGTTTCTGGTAGATAGTTGATAGTACTGAACCATTTATTTGGGCATCAGACAAGCAGATATGCAAAAATCACCTTTTCAACATGGGTGGCAACGGGGGAAATACCACCACCGATTTCCGTACTTTTGAATACTTCCCCCGACTTTGATACCTTCATTTAGGACTTTTAATATGTTATACAGGACATACTTAAGAAAATAACCCAGTTGGAAGAAATTGTGTTGCAGTTAGTTTGAGGTCATGTTATATAATGCTTGTACTGAAAATGAAAGTGGCAGCAATGAGCATTGCCTTCGTGTAGGACAACAATACTTCTGTTGAATGTGATATCATTATTTCAGCAGGCGCCATTGGTTCTCCGCAAATACTGTCTGATGCTTGTCCCATTTGGTTTTCCGCCGATATTGCCGATTATGGCGCCATTGGTTCTCCTACGATAGTGTCTGATGTTGTTGTGATGTTGGCGCCATGACTGGTTATCCGCCGATGTTGTTTGATGTTGGCGCCATGATTGGTTATCCGCCGATGTTGTCTGATGTTGGCGCCGTATTTGTTTTCCGCCGATATTGTCTGATGTTAGCGCCATAATTGGTGATCCGTCGATGTTGTCTGATGTTGGCGCCATGATTGGTTATCCGCGATGTTGTCTGATGTTGGCGCCATATTTTTTCTCCGCCGATATTGTCTGATGTTGGCGCCATAATTGGTGATCCGCCGATATTGTCTGATGTTGGCGCCATGATTGGTCATCCGCCGATATTGTCTGATGTTGGCGCCATAATTTTATCCGCCGATATTGTCTGATATTGGCGCTATAATTTTTCTCCGCCGATATTGTCTGATATTGGCGCCATTGGATCTCCGCAGATAGTTGATGATTTTTTTCAATGCTTGTTTTTGTTTGTTGATTTTTATTGATGCAATAATTTATTCACTAAATATTGCAATAAGAAATAGTCTGAAATCATTATTTTGTCTCAAATAAGAAAAACCTATACGGGATTCGAACCGGTGCCATACACTCATAATTGGTTCTCCGCAGATATTGTCTGATGTTTGCGCCATATTTGTTCTCCGCCGGTGACATACACACACTATCAGTAGTGTAACATTAATATTAATGTGAAAAACTACAAAAACAAGCTTAGTAGCCGAAAGTTTAAACATAAACCCCGTTTAATGACACAGGGTTAATGGGAAAGACATAAAACACATAAACAAAAAATCATAAACAAGAAACATGGAACAGCACAAAACTCCACAAACATGTGGCACAGGGTAAACGTGAAAGACATAGAACACAAAAACGAAAGATCACAAACAAGAAACATGGAATAAGGGCACAAAAACTCCACAAACATATTACATAAATATAAACTAGGTATGTTTATCAAGGAGTGTAAGGTACCGCCTTGAAACGGTCAGTCAAATGTAAATTTACTGGGGGTTTTAAACGGTTTGTGTGCACAACATCACTCTTATCTTATTGAAACTCGACAACTATTAACACTACAACACACTTCGAAGGATACTAATGTTTACTGCAATTTTATTTATTTAATGAAATAATAATTTAATGAGCTGGTATTGCCTGTATGAATATGTTTGCAAAAAGCTACAGAAACAAGCTCAGTAGCAAAACGTTTAAACATAAACCCGGTTTAGTGACACTGGGTAAACGCCAAAGACACATAACATAAAATCACAAACAATAAACATAGAAGAACAGCACAAAACTCCACAAACAGCACAGTGCATACATAATATGTATAAAAAATAGGTATGTTAATCAAAAATTGTTAGGTACCGCCTTGGAACTGTCAGTAAAATGTAAATGTTTAAACCAGTTTGTGTGCACAACCTCACTCTTATCCCAACACTCCTGGATAAAGTAATTACGTAAATGAGACTTAATATATCGTCGGGAAATAATACAGTACGCTTAAAAAGTGTTGATAACGAGGGACTTATCCGTTTATAGCCAGTGGGATTATCATATGTAATCTATCAATAGAAACATACATATTCAATTGCAGAGTTTATGTAGTTATACAGGGCAAAGTTGAATTGATTAAGATGTCAAAAAGGTGTATTGGTCATAAACTTAACATTGAATACCAGTCAATGAAATTAGTATAACATCGCAATATTCTATCACTTTTAAATGACTTTTTTCGATTTGTGTAAAACATCATTTCAAAAACGAAGCATGCACATTAATTTAAGCCATTAAGAAGAGGTTCATTACTACCAACATTTCCTGTTTTATAAATACTTGATTGAAAAGGAAAGAACAAAGTCGACTGGATTTGAGCCTGTACCTTGTACCTTTAGAGAGGGACATTCATGAGCGTTAAATAACCCGTCCTCTCAACCACCTAACCGGCACTCACATGTTCATTTTAAAGATTTATTCGATGAGCCACGCTTGAACAACATTCACACTTGAGTAATTGTATTTGAACTAATGTTAAGGTGTACCCGTTATCGCGTACACATAAACAGTGCATACAATGGAGCTTACAGGTGCAACGCGAATTTCCTTATTTCTTGCTGTTATTGCGTTTATAGCATACAGATATACGTCTATGAAACAAACAAAACTTACAGTGGATAATGTAAACTCAACATATGATTATATAATTGTTGGCGGTGGTTCCGCCGGATGCGTGCTTGCATCCAGACTGTCGGAAGACCCGGAAATTAGGGTCCTGCTACTTGAGGCGGGTGGGGAGGAAACCGGAAACATCAACATATCTATTCCGGTTGCATCGCCGGCAGTCTTTAACACAGCGTGGGACTGGGCTTATCATACAACACCACAGAAAAACTCCGGATTCTCCCAATTAGGTGGTGAGAACCGACACTTCTGGCCACGAGGGAAAGGCATTGGAGGATCCAATAATCTGAACGCATTGCAATATGTCAGAGGGAGTCGGTATGTCTATATAAAACTTGAAAAAAAATAATTTGAAACATTGCTTTAAAGAATGCAATAGTAGTGACTTAAACAGACAAAGTGTAAATCCCAAATAAATTACATGGTTCGTCAAGTACCTGTAATCGGACACTGTAACATACATATCGTGTACTATGAAATGTTGTAAATTAAATATACATAAATGATACGATTAACCTTAGGAAAATAGTCAATCTAACATCTAAAAATAGAAAATCAAACTACAGCGAAAACAGAATTATTCGTCGACAATTAAAGTTTTGGAATTTCGCGGACTAACTGTAACTAGTTCAATAATACACTAATAAATGTCCAACATTATCAATTATATCCATCATAGGCATGATTTTGATGAATGGAAAGTCGGTATGTCTATATAAAACAATGTTTAAAACGTCGCTTAAAGAATTTTGTAGTAAAAAGAATTGGATATTCATACCGCATACTTTGTTTTGTTGTATATAAAGTGTACATATATGAGACGTTTAACTGAGGGTAAAATAATCAGTCTTACAACTTAAAACAGAACATCAATAAGGCATTGTTTGAAGCATAAAAGTATCTAATTTAATTAATGCTGCAAAAACTATTGGTTGACAACTAATTTTTTTGAAAATTGAGGTTAAACAATATTTAACTAGTTCACCTATATATTGTATATGGCCTAGATTGTCAGTTATATTTTCGTTGTAGGCATGATTTTGATGAATGGAAAGAGCTAGGATGCGACGGCTGGGGGTATGAAGATATTCTTTCATACTTCCTGAAATCTGAAGACATGCGTGTGGATGATCTCAAGAATTCAAGATACCATAATTCCGGAGGACCACTCGCGGTAACGAAAAAGTCAGACTCTCCATTAGGGAAACGTTTTGTTAACGCAGGAAAACAGCTAGGATTCAAAGAGATCGATTACAATGGTAAAGAACAGATCGGTTTTGCAGAAAGTCAAATTAATGTAAAACATGGTACACGTGTAAGCACGGTGGTTGCATTCTTACGACCAGCAATGGGCCGAACGAATCTACATGTAGTCGTCAACGCGCATGTTACAACGGTCATAATCGAAAAGAAGTTAGCAAAGGGCGTTGCATTCATTAAAAACAATAGAAAGCATGTTGTTTCTGCAAATAAAGAGGTAATTCTTTGTGCAGGCGTCATTGGTTCTCCGCACATTCTGATGTTGTCTGGCGTTGGCCCGAAGCAGCATTTAGAAAAATTTAATATACCGGTTATTTTGGATTTACCTGTTGGACTAAACATGGAAGATCACATTTACTCTTTTATTCCGACGACAATAAATTCCTCTGAAGGATTTACTGGACCTAAAGCGGAGTCTATTTCATCAATTGCTCAATATATGGTATTCGGTGAAGGACCCCTATCAGCACCATTGTTACCTGGGACAGCTTTTATAAAATCATCAACATGTGAAACCAGGTATCCTGATCTACAGTTTCATCTAATGGCAGCATTACCAATATCTGAGAACGCGAGGGTTTTAGGATATGAATCTGAAGGGTTATTTCCTGAAACATGGACTGACGGACTTCTTATGGCGACAATATTACTTCACCCAAAAAGTAAAGGAAGTGTATCGTTGAAAAGTAATGACCCTTTCGATTATCCAAATATTGATCCTAATTATTTTGATCTCGAGGAAGATGTTCGGAAAATGATAGAAGCCATAAGAAAGGGTATAGAACTGCTCAAAACAAAACCATTTGCCGAAATAGGAGCGGATTTCAGCCGATTAAACGTGCCTCATTGTAGTCACAATGAATTTCTGTCAGACGAACAGCTCAAGTGCTTTATTCAACACTTTGCTGCGACTCTGTATCATCCGACCTCAACCTGCAGAATGGGTTCACTAAACGATAAAACTTCAGTGGTCGATCCCCAGTTGCGTGTGAAAGGCATCAGGAACCTCCGAGTGGTGGATGCCTCTGTCATGCCCCATGTTACTTCTGGTAACACAAATGCTCCGACAATCATGATTGCAGAAAAGGCTGCGGATATGATTAGAGGAATTTATAGTGTTGCTGAGTTACGCAGGAAGTTGAATAAACATGATAACGTTGGCAAATGAATGCTAAGCGTCAGAGATAAATCACTTGGTGGTTCACGAAATGATTCCAACTCTATCATCAGTCCCAAGGTGCGTATGGACGGCATCAGGAGCCTTCAATGTTAAACATACCTAAACATAAACATACTTAGTTTTTTATATAGTATACCTGCACTGTGTTGTATGTGGAATTTTGCAATTTTGTTCCATGTTTCTTGCTTGTGATTTATTGTTTTTGTGTTCTATGTCTTTTGCGTTTACCCCTGTGCAATTAAATGGGGTTTATGTTCAAACTGTTGGCTACTGAGCTTGTTTCTGTAGTTTTTCATATAAAAATGGATGCCTCTGTTTTACCCAATTTTACTCCCAGAAACATAAATGCTCCGACTTACATGATTGCAGAAAAGGTCAACTTTATAATCAAAGGAATTGACCATAAATTTCAAGGTTCAAATAAAAAGTGGCATTTTGAAAGCAAAAAAAATGTGCTGGTTGGTTTTAGATGTTCAAATATATTGAAAACAATCAAACATGTTTTCACTTATTTAGATATTATAAGCTCGGATTATGTATTCTCCGTTGTGTAAAACATTCGACATAATGAACAGTTTTATATTCCTGCAGTTTCCTTTGTAGTTATCAAACCTAATATCAAATTATTCCGTGACTGCTGTTTTAGATTTAATTGGGTTTTTATTTGCAATAGTGTGATATGATAAAGAAACCAACGTGCGCGTGTTTTAAAAGCGTTATATGGACTTCCAAATGCCCATTTTATGTTATCAATGTTGTGTTATTTTATAGTATGTCGAAAAACAATATATATTACGCAACGGTGTGGGTGGCACCACACTAAAGACTTTTCTGTCACATATAATGATAAAACATATGTTAGTTTCACCACATGCATAAATAAAAGTGTCATACATCAGGGTAAAACTATCACACGTACTGTTGTTCCCACCACACAAAATGACATTTCTGGCACGTACATTATGAAACCGTCACATGCATAGGTGGTATCACAAATCAGGGTGACTCTAGTACCCGTAATGTTTACTTCAACACATGAAATGGTGATTCTGTCACATATAATGTACTATAATGATAAGACCGTAACATAATAAATGTCTTCACATGTATGAAGAAAAGTGTCATACAGCATGGTAAAACTAAAACATGTAATGTTGACCCCAGCGTAGGGAATGACAATTTTGTCAAATGTAATGATAATACACTAACATGTGTAAACACGAATGTCACATATCAAGGTGAAAGCGTCACATATAATGCGGTTTTGCCCTGGACGTCAACAAATTGCAACGTCAATTTGGGCAATTGCAGCGTTCAAATACTAAGACGTGGTGTGTCTTTTGGAGGAGGGGTGGGGGTCCTTACTCTTCTATTTTTGTTTTGTTTTATACGACACCAAGATACATGTTATGTGTTAAAGAAGCCTACAATACTTGTATTTCTTTTTCCAAATATTGTCCATACCATTAACTTCACTATTTATTATCAATTATTCATCTGTGTGTATTCGATTTCATATTAATGTGATATTAGATACGAATGGGTTAATATGTTGTATTTTGTACACCGGATAGATCTCTGCTCCAGATAATAGATATAAACATAAGCTTGCAATGAAAGACTTGTATTAAGGCTAATATTAAGGTAGCATCCCAGACAGCGAATAGATGGTGAATTATAAAAAAGATGAGTACAAATATTTAACTGTAGATTTTCATTATGTTTGTAAAAACACACCAGTATTGAAAAAAAAAACATTATACAACACATGTACCTTAAAATATTGCTTTATGGAAAATCACTTAGATATTCGTTGGACTGTCTTGAACTAAACGCTTTAAAAACTGCAGTAGCACTCAAAATGTACACATTCTAGAGAGATTCAGTGAATAAAGATGAAGATCATCATCATCATCATCATCATCATCATCGTCACTGTCACCTGTCACCGTCATCATCATTGTCAGTATACACCCCCTCGTATTTTAAAGTGCGTTGCTCTTGTTAAGTGTTTATAGTAGCACAAATCAGCACTACACTGCCAGCTTCGCTCACTTATAAACGATTATTTAGAACTGTGTTATGGAGCTTTTAGGTGGTAAACACCTTTTGGTTCATGATGTATGTTCGTTTTTGTTCGTGCACATAAAAGCGTTATACAAAGGCTATATATGCAAAGAAACATATATTTCATCCGCAATGCTTAACAAATAGGCATGTCAATGTTAGCCATCTTCAATTAGGGGACACATTTTTATGCAAAGAATACTCACTAAGAACTCATCCTTATAGAAGCAATCATAAGAAGTGTTGAAGTTCAATTGACATGTCTAGAAAGGTTGCTCACATGAAAATGGTAATCTCTGTTTTTATATTTTGTATCAAACACGACTGTTATGGAAGTATTTTAAATCAAATAAGCACACATATTAACGAAGGCAAAGTCACTTGCATTACTAGGCCCCGAGTAGAGTCATTTTGGGGTCATTGAATTACAGAATAAGGCTTACCTTTTTTTGTAATATTCCCATGTTAAAAAAAGTTAAAGGCGTTTAAAGTAAATAATTGTTATAATAATCTGAATAAAAATATTTCGTTAAAACAAGTTTAAGTTAGTCATTAAGCTAAGTGAAAAAGCATACTTCATACAATTGGGACCAATATTCGCATACAATCTAAGATGTTATTTGGAAGAAATCGATTAATTAATGTAAGAACTTGTCTCTCCATACTTGTCCAAGAAAGGAAAATATCACATATCTTCTCCAAAACATTGCATAATGTCATGAAATTTAAATCTTTAGTTTGATCTTTACCGATGAATTCATTAATTGTTGATGGTTGATCAAAAAGCTTAATATTAAAAAGCTGCAAGAACTAACACAATTAACCTTGAATTCCACAACAATATCTTTAAACCTTAAATTGATCTTAAAAAGTCATCAGTCTTATTTCGGACGATTTTTTTCCTCAAATATATTTCTTATTAATTAACACCCAAATTGATCTTTATTTTTTAATTTTAGCGCAAACACTTGGGTATTTACATTAACATGACGCTATGCAAAAATCGTTTTATTTATTTAAGAACAAAATTATTATATCCAAATGTAAAATGGTATACCTGATTCAAATATGCAAAAAGTGCACTTTTTTAAGCGAGAAAGGGTATTAACATGACTTTTTTGCGTCAATGGGGCAACATTCATTGTTTTATGTTTTACCTACTTTGCCCCGAAATGCTCTGTGCGCATTGTTTCCAGAATCCATTTAATTTCTGTCCAATAGCGTCCGTCACCAGGGTGTCCTATCTGTTTAGGGTCAACAATGCGCCTTTCAACAGTTATCAAATCAAGTTCAAAATATCGCCCACAAAAAACATTAAGCTCGTTATGTTTCTTCGGTATGTAATATTTCAACTAACCCAACGCGTTGCTTTTCATTCAAATGTGTGATGGATTTGCAGGGAATCGCATGTACTGAGTGAACATTCCAAGACACTAAATCAAATGCTGAGTGGCCTGGATGGCAATTTTGCATCAAAATTCAGTCGCTGAGAGTTTAGAATCCCTGTTTGATTATATTACAAGCATTGAAATTGACATTAGAAGGAACCTGTTTGTCACAGAGCCAACTAATAGAGGTTTTCAAATCGAGATTCTAGAAACGGATCAGATTATTTTTAATTATTCAGCCCTTTTCAGTGCAGTGGAAAATTCTGACAAAAATAATTCTGAAACGATGGCACCTACAGAACGATCAATCTGTGTCAACATTAAGCTCTGGTAAGTTGTCTTGTCAATATTTTTCAATCATTTATTTGTCAAAACTGGAAATTATGTTTTTATGAAAACTTTATACAGATGTGAATACACTAGAATTGAAAATTGGTCAAAAAATAAACTTCTTACATTATATTGGACTTAGGTCTGCCATTGTTTTATATGTACAAAAAGAAAATATTCATTTAAATGATGTTAACTTTACTGAGGCAAATAACCCTTGTATGAATTGTTACATGCATCCAATATTGACCAAACAAAATGTTAATAAGTTTGTTTACAAAACACTATGTTACAATAATGATAAACCAACCAGTCAACAAAAATGGATTATGTTATATGAGAACACAGATTTTAACTGGAAGAATATTTATAGTTATAAATGTGTTTAAGTGTACTAAAGACACTTATATTCAATGGTTGCAGACAAGAATTATTCATAGATTATTGCCAACTAATTCACTATTGTTTAAAATGAATCTATCTGATAGTAACCTTTGTTCTTTTTGCAAATGCTGTGAAGATAGTTTAAACCATCTGTTTTGGGATTGTACTAAGGTACAACCTTTACTTCAGTATATAATACAAACATTAAATACTGTTGATTCAAATATTGACATAGATAGTAGATGTGTTATATTAGGATCTGGAAATAATAGTTTCAAATTAGATATTCTGTTTTTAGAGTATAAGAAACTGATTTTCCTTTGTAAAAGAAAAAAGATTACTCCAACAACAATACTTTTTAAAATAGCTTAAGTCTGGCATGGAAAATTTATGCCACCACAAACTTTTCAGATAAAGATATAAATAATTGGACATTTGTAAGACTCTTCATTTGAACTACATTTACTTTAAACCCGAAAAATACTAAAAACAAACTTTCATACAGTGTTATTTTTTTGTTATTTTTTATGACTATTATTTCTTTTCGTTTCATCACTTTTTTCAAATGTTTTTATTTGGTTGATCCTTTTTTCTTCCATTTTTTGATATTTTCACAATTGTTTTTTGTTTGTTATAGTGAAAATGTGTTACTTAGTTATCTATAATTGATAACCAACTTTTTGCCAGAAATTTAAAGTAAATAACTGTTGTTATCAAATTTTCCTAAGAATTATTTATTCATTTAAAAATTTTTTTTTTTTAAATATTTTAATAATTATTAAATTTCATGAAATTTAAGAATTCATACATAATGAAAACTTCTAAACGTCTTCAAATGTGTTGGTCTTTTAAATCTATAGTGTAGTTTAGAAGTATTTTGTACTTAGGGGTATTAATTATTAATCTTCATATGTATGGTTATCCAACTATTAATGTTTATATGTATGGTTATCCAAAACACTTCTACGTATGTTTATTATTTGTATGTAATGTCATACGGGTTAAATAAAAGTAACGCAGGAAAAAAAAGTTGTCTGGTCTAATGATAGTATTTTTTTTTAATATTGATGAACATTGTCCATATTATTTTTATATGTGAATACAAGTAGCTGGTCAATTTATTAACTAGCATTAGAACGTTTTCATTCATACAAATGAAACCGTCAAAATGCAGTTGTTTCAATATGTATATGAAAAACTACAGAAACTAGTACAGTAGTCGAAAGTTTAAACATAAACTCCATTTAATGACACAGAGTCAATGCTAAAGACATAGAACACAGAAACAAACAATCACAAACCAGAAACATGGAACAGCAGCACAAAACTCCACAAACAATACACTACATATACATGTATACTACATATAAGACAAACTAGGGGTGTTTATCAAGGGTTGTAAGGTACCGCCTTGGAACGGTCAGTAAAATGTAAATTTACTGGGGGGGTAAACTACTTTGTGTGCACAACCTCACTCTTATCAACTTACAGAAATGACAGAATAAGACAGTGAAGTACACTTTAAAAAGGGAATAAACGATTAAAATCAAACACTATATTTAACAAATATATTTTGTCCGATGCCCTTGTACAGTTTAAATGTGTTAACAAGACGTTAACGTGATCATTTATGAAAGCTCCGTTTTATACACTGGGAATTACAACGCTCTAAAAATGTTCTCTTAAACATTGGAAATAGGTCAATCTATAAACATATGCCCCCCCCCCCCCGAAAACACTTCATTTTGCCAAACGTACCCTGCAGTACATTTAGTATACACTTGGGACCCTCTTCAAAAAAGAAGGTTAGACAACTAACTGGTGGTGATGTTACTCCACCCAGCTTGACTCACCAGACGTGGTCGCAACATACAAATCATGTTCCATTTCTGTAGATAAAATCCATATCATAGCTAAATATTTGTCTGTGGAACCAGCTGCCAGAGATCGATCGTCGCTACAAACCAACCCGTGGACACTTTCATGGATGGACAGGCCGACGCAAGATATGTTCAGGGATTTTAATTGGTTTCTTTTTTCATCTCATGAAATATGTAAAAGGTGAATCACGCCACCCGACAACCTTTTACATATTTCATAGCCGACGGCTTGAATAAGAACCCATTGTAGATATAGTGTAATGTAACCGTTAAATCCAACATGGCCGCGCCCATGATTAGGAAAAATGCAATCATCGTTATTTACATATCTGGGTTTTTGGTACGTTTTAAAAATTATTTTATTTAAAATATACTTTTAATTTACACAGTAAGTGTGATTAATTAATTGGTTAATGGCTTCATTTTGATTTTTTTACATAACCGTGTATCTCACTACCCTACATGTACCTGGTCATACCTGGTGACCTCCCAGGTCACACCTGCTTGGCCACGCTCCTCCCCATTTTATCTTTATTTATCTTTTTTAACAAAAATATCCCCAGGCTTATGAATACTGATCGGGGAATTGTTACTAATGCTAAATAATTACAATTGTATTAAATTTTATTTAACTATTCAAAGAATAAGGAGTGCTTTACTACTCGCCCCAGCGTCGGCGTCTGGTACAAGTTGGCAATTATATTAATAAATCCCAATACCCTTCACTATTCACTTCATATTTTTCACATTTGTTCTGGACAATCACACAATCACTGGACAATTACAAAGTTGGGTTACATAACTCCAAATCATCCAAAATACAAATGATATGGCTACTGATTGACCTAGGTTAAAGTTTTAAGTCACATGTGTCCAGTTTAAGGGTTAGGGCAAGCTGAGATTTTCATTATTTACTCCATATTTGACTTCATACTTCACACAATTGTTGATGGCCACCTATTTATTAGGTTAACATAACTCCATTTATCTTAAATACAAAATATAACAGTAGCCATTAATGGTGAACTCTCGGACCCAGTGCTGATGAAGTACAGCGTACCCCAAGGGTCTGTTCTTGGCCCCAAAAACTATACAATGTACACAAAGCCTGTTGGAGATATTTTTAGAAACCATGAATTGGACAACCATTTCTATGCGGATGGTTCGCAATTATACTTATCGTTCAAACCATTAAACACAATTTCAATTGAAGAATCTGTCAATCGCATTGAACACTGTCTGAATGACATAGTGAAATGGATGAACAACAACATGTTAAAGTTAAATGCGGACAAAACAGAATTAATCATATTTTCATCTGAGCACAACTCAAAAACAGTTTCAAATGTCTCCGTCACCGTCGATGGCTCTGTAATTAAACAATCACCAAGTGTTAGGAATCTGGGCGCTTATCTTGACTCAAACATGAAGCTGGATCAACACGTCAATAGTGTTTGTAGAAATTCTTACGCACAATTGCGACACATTGGCCATATAAGACCTTATCTAACACTGAACGCAACCAAATCTCTGGTAAACTCTCTTGTTACATCTCGCATAGACTACTGCAATGCTCTCCTGTACGGTGTTCCAAAGCAGATATTAAACAAACTACAAACTGTTCAAAATACGGCAGCTAGAATTGTTACGAGGACAGCAAAGTACGACCATATAACCCCCGTGCTACAGGAACTACATTGGCTCCCTGTGCAATGCAGAGTAGAGTACAAAATTCTAACACACACATTTAAAACGCTCCATGACCAATCGCCTGCGTACATTGTGGACATGTTAGAAATATACAGAGCATCCAGAAATCTGAGGTAGAAAAATAAGTCACTGACGTTAGTTGTGCCTAAATGTCGGACGGCGCGTTATGGTGACAGAAGTTTCCAGTCAGCATCAGCTAAGTTATGGAATGCCCTCCCATCTGACATCAGAGACTGTAACACCTTGCAAAGTTTTAAGAAGGCTCTGAAAACCCACTATTTTATACAGTATTATGGACGATAAGTGTTTTATTATTTTATTTCCGAGTGCATGGATCTATCCGGGATTTAACTGCTTGTTGTTACTTTATCTTTAAATTTTATTGGTTTTCACTAACTAAATTTTGTACATATGTACTATGCATAAACACTTTGTTTTAATTGACTAGCTTTAATATTGTTATAAGCATTTTAGTTTGTCTATTGTTTTATGTTACATTGTAAAGCACTTTTGAACATACTTTATGTATGAAAAGAGTGCTATAGAAATATGGTATATAATAATAATAATAATAATAATAATAATAATAATAATAATAATAATAATAATAATAATATGGGCCTTGATCGACTTTAAAGGTTTGAATAAAGGTCTAGGGCAACTTGGGGTTTTAACTAAGATCTCAAACACTAACATGTAGTATGCAATCGAGCAGCAATCTTTCTTTTTCTTTCAACACTAACAAAAAGTGAAATAAGGCCTTAAATTACGAGGCAGTAACTTACTAATATGATGCTTCACCTCGCAACACCTAGTTTTATTTTGGCTTTTATATAACATTTTTAGAGGTACACATGGTAGTAGTGTTCACACATATTCAAAGATTAACATACTTTTTGTTCTTACCTCCAGGATCTGTTTGGGGTGAGCATGATTTTACCACTGATCACGAGCCATGCAAGAGATCTAGGCGCTTCACCAACTGTTTCTGGAATACTTGGTATGATAGAAAGCAGAAACAATATTTTAATTTTATTTAAAAAATAGGATACTTGTGTGATTTATATAATTGTAGATTCAACATTCTGTTATGTTGCTTGCCGCAAGTTGTGTAAAAATCATGTTGTCAGGCCATTGTGTGCTTTCATGCCTGCTCTCTAACCTAAGCATTTGGTCACAATGTTAATTGGCACAGTAGCTTGACTTTGTTTGTCAGCAACCTGATCACACTATTCACTCCAGATATATGACCCTTCATTAGTTAAACTTTTACCATTCTCTCTTTGTCAGCCCTCTTACTACCCTCTAGCATTTTTTCTCCAATCTTTCCCAAACTTGGTTATTGTTAAAAAATTAAGGGCGTCAAAACTCAAATGAATTGAATTAACAGCCAGATTATGAATTCAATCAGGAGTAACGTGATTTATTTGTCAAGATTTAACCAAATTAACGTTGTCTGCTCTTTAGCTCAAGCGTTACTTATCTAATCTTTACCAAACTTTGTTACAATCTTCAGGGGCATAATTTCTCAAACAAGATCTTTCTAATCATATTTGAGTTATTTCGCTAAAATTTTCATTTTTTTTAACATATTTACTTTGCCCCTATTTTACTCAAGCATTTCTTATCCAACTAAATCAAGCTTGGTTAAAGTGTTTCTGGGCATAATTTCTAAACCAAGTTTTAGCAATAGTAGAATCGCACTATTGAGTTACGGTCCTTGATTTTTTTTCAAATTTTGACCAGTTTCACTTTGTCAACTCTCTTATTTGATCATTTTTATCCAGTCTTTACCAAATTTGTTTACAAAGTTAAGTGGCATAATTTATGGATCAGTTTGATCAATAAATTGCACTGTTCACTTTGGAGTTATGGTGGTTTTATTGTAAAAAATGACCATACTTAGCTCTCTTTTCTCAAGCAATTCTTACCCAAATGGAATGACAATGGTAAAAGGTATAATATTATGACCATTTTTGATAAACAACCAGAAATCTATGACCTATAAATGGTCAGAACTCAGAATGCGCTTTGTTCACTTCTTAATTTAAGCATTTTTAACCATTCCTAACCAAATGTGATGGGAATGTTTATAGGCATATAATATTTAGATTGCTTTCAATGAACAGCCTCATCAGTGATCACACAGGTTTCCTTCTATGTTTGAACTAACTTCAATTGTTACACACCAGTTACATTAATTAGTGTTGTTTATTTATTTTCCATTCCCAAACAGGGTGTTCTATGCTGGTGACAAATACAATTTGCAGAATTCTAGTTTAAATTCACCATTCTAGTTCATATTTCCTGAATTTTCGAAGAAATGTGTCATTTTGGATCTTTAAAGTGTTACATGAATAATCATGTACATGTTGTACTGAATATTTTACACCAGCTTTAAATTTTACCATTTTAGGAGGTTTTTTTTTAAAAGAGTATTTTCCATATAAGTCGTGGAATTTCTAATTTGTAGTCAATTTAAATTGTTTCTAATCATACATTATATTATTATATAGAATTATATATAGAACTTTTTAAACACTGTTGTAATGTGAGTGGGTTTACAAACATATATCTTTTTTGCTTTTCAGGATCCGTGTACGGTGCATTGCAGCTGTTTACAAGCCCTCTTGTTGTTAGTATAATGCCTCTTTATGTTTCAAATTCATAGTAATCCAAGTCAAAGAAATCTTGCCATGATGTGGACTCTTATGATGTCTTAAATTAACATGGTAATAATCTAGTTGCTAATTATGTTCTAAAAAAACAAATTTAATGAATATGATAGTACATGTAGATAGATTAAAAAGTTGTAAAAAAACAATATTTTCTCAAAGAATGTCATGCTTGACTGGACTTTACAATAGTGGCCAATCTACATGTATTTTTTCCAGTGTTGCATAAGATAAAGATTAAATAATTTTATGTTTTCCTTACAGGGACAGTGGAGTGATGTGGCAGGGCGCAGGTTTGCCTTGCTTGTGTGCCTGTTCATGTCTGCTGGAGGATACTCCATATTTGCCATGGCAACCTCTGTCTCTCTCATGTTCATTGCCAGGCTCCCTCTTGGTGAGATTCATCTTGTTGTCGGATGCATTAGTCATTATACATGTGTATATCTGATGTAACTATGTGGTGCATACAAAAAACATAGAAAATTGACGCTTTGTCTGCCCTTCAACTTTGGAGGGACTGTGAACAACTTGGCGCAATATTTTATCATTTCAAGCCAACCAGCTTCGATTCTTCTTAATACTTCTTCAGAGAGCATGCGTCATTTACGATGATGGCCTTGCTCTTTTTACATCTATATTTTTATCTTACTTACTGTTTTTGTGATCAGCACAGTGTTGTCACCTAGTTCATCTTTCAGGTATTTTCAAACACAGCCAAAACATCAGTAAAGCCTACCTGGCTGACATTATCACCGACTCTGAGCAGGCAGCAGTGATAGGCAACTTCAATGCCGTGTCCAGTGTGGGGTTTATTGTCGGGCCGGTTGTGGGGGGCCATGTTGCAGAGAGGAAAGGAGGATTTTATCTTGTGGCCCTGCTGGCAGGGCTCATATTCTTTATTAACTTTGGTTTGTTTATAATTCTATACAAATACAATTACTTATGCAGCCATTGAACAAAGCTGGTTATTTTTTGGTTTGATTAAAGTTAGCAAACATGTTTATTGATTGGTCATTATTCATCCAATAATTGATATAAACCAATCAAATAATTTAATGTAAAAACTAGCCTTAAGATTACCTGTGGACAACTTAATAGTTTTTTTTCGATTGGTTGCTGATTTTTAACCAGGTTTTCACATGGTTATTAGAATGACGAACTTCGTTGTTCGGGCGGCTGTGCGGCGTCAAACTCACCTATGAAACAGTAATTTCAGTAAGGGTTGACATATCTTGACCAAACTTGGTCTATAGGAAGAGTTTATGGATACTTTTCATGGGATTGCGTTTGGGGTCCCTAGGGTCAAGGTCAAGGTCACTGTTACTAAAAAAAAATAAAATGAAACTGAATAACTTTAGTAAGGGTTCACATATCTTGACCAAACTTGGTATAAAGGAAGAGGTTATGGAGACCTTTTATGTGATTGCATTTGGGGTCATTAGGGTCAAGGTCACTGTTACTAAAAATAGAAAAATGGTTGAAACTGAATAACATTAGTCAGGGTTCACATATCTTGACCAAGCTTGGTACATAGGAAGAGTTTATGGAGACCTTTCATGGGATTATGAATAGGGCCCTAGGGTCAAGGTCACTGTTACAAAAAGAGAAAAACAGTTGAAACTGAATAACTTTGCCATGTTCTTATTTATAAACACAATCAATCAACTTAATTATAATAGATACCCCTGATAGTAACTTGTATTTTCCAGTTCTCGTATGGCTGATAGTTCCAACTGAAAAGGCTCACCATGAAATGAAGAAAAGTCTGGCATCCTCAACTTCACTGAAAGCTCTTCAGTCGGATGAAATCAACTTTAACTCAAAAACATTTTGGCAAGCAGCTAAAGACATGAACTGGAAAGACCTTTGGGATTTGTACTTTATCAAATTTCTACTTGGTGCCTCCGTTATTATTTACAGAAGTAACTTTTCCCTGGTACTTGTGCAGAAATTTGAAACTTCACCGATAACAAATGGTTACATCATATCATTTAATGGGATAGTGTCTGCTTTTGTTGGATTATTCACAGGGTACATATCAAGTTATTATACAAGCAATGCAAAACTAGTGTTGCATTTGGCAATCATGCAAGTTTTTACCATGATAAGTCTTTCAGTGTCACCAAGTTTGTGGTTGTACACATTGTTTCTTGTACCATTATGTTTTGCAACAACAATCACAAGAGTTGCTGCCACAAAATTAATGTTAGAAAGAGGAAATAAAAAAGACATCGGAATTTTGATGGGCTTTCAGCAAAGCTGTATGTCGGTGGCCAGAATGCTCGCCCCATTGGTTGCTGGGATTTCACAGGAAGTGACATCATCAGGCCCAAGCATTATGGGTGCTGGATTCTCATTGGCTGCTGTGATTATCATGTGTTGGAGACCACAAGACCCAAGAGAAAGAAAGAAATATGAGTAACAAATTTATGCTTCACGTTTGTTATGTTTGAGTATCCGTTGGATATTGTTAATGATATGACAAATTATTTTAACTTGAAACATTTAACACTTTGTTTAACTTTCCAGAAATAAATTATTTTTATTATAATTTACATGTTATATACATTGTGTGCAATTCATGTATAAATCTATGTATAATGCCCTTTTGTTAAAGTGCATTAAAGTTAGTTGAAGACAAATGGTTTTATACACCCACCTTGGCCAGTGGTAATATGTGCCCACATTTTGCAGTTTGGACTTGTTTTCCTGGTATCAAATCTTGGTGTTGGGTTAGAAAAAGGTCAATGTTATCCAATTTAGATACAGCAAGATGTATATGAAAATGTTGAGATATTTAAGTTAGGAATAACAAAAATTCCAAACTTGAAATCCTTCAAGCAGTTGGCCTTGCTTGCTTTTAGCTCACCTGAGCACAAAGTGCTCATGGTGAGCTATTGTGATCAGTCTATGTCCGGCGTCCGTCATTCGGCGTCAGCAATTGGTTATAATCATCTTCTTCTCCTAAACCGCTTGGACAATTTTAATGAAACTTCATAGGAATGATCCTTTGTTGATGCTTTTTCAAAATGTTCAAAGAAATGAATTCCATGTAGAACTCTGGTTGCCATGGCAACCTAAAGGAAAAATTACAAAACTTTTTTTGGCAAATACTATGAAGCCTAGTGCTTAAATATTTGGTGTGTAACATTGTCAATTGGTTATCTACCATGTTTATTCAAATTATGCCCCTGGAGAAAATTGGCCTCAGCCTGTTGGCTACAAGTTCATTATAAATACATTTTGTTAAAATCTGATAGTTATGTAAAGTTTACTCTTGAAGCAAGGGCAGCAAGTCTTGCTATATGGTCTCCCTTTTTGTTGGAGATTCCACTACTTTATTTTTAGTAACAAGGGAATAGATTTTAAATTTTATTAAGTCTTCAACATAGTCACTTTTGAGGTAATTATTGTTCTTTTTTTTAGGTTCATAGATTCAAATAATCATTATACTCTTTATTCTTTAGAAGAAATTTCATTTTTTTTACTTAATAATAAATTTAATAATCAGACTTTTCCATTGAACTTCATGTAGATTATTGTTCATGCAGATGCTACAATCTTATCTCCTGTGTGGATAGTGTTATTCACTAATAACCTATATAAAGATTATTTTTTTTATAAATATTAGAAGGAATGTGATGTTGTCCTAGATGGGTAAATGTGATAATATTAGTTGAAGGTGTTGAATGTGATCTGATATTTGATTTTTAGAGCTTAAGGCAGTTTATTGATTTTATTGGATGGTGCATTGTTTGTTGTTTGTGTATCTATACTAAAAGGTTTTTCAGTGTGCAAGCAATTTAACTTAGTTTTCGCAGTGTGCAGGCATTTGAACAAAGTCCTGTCAGTGTGCAGGCAACTGAAAAAAGTCCTGTCAGTGTGCAGGTATCTGTACCAAGTGCTGTCAGTGTGCAGGCAACTGAAAAAAGTCCTGTCAGTGTGCAGGTATCTGTACCAAGTGCTGTCAGTGTGCAGTCAATCATCAAGTCCTGTCAGTGTGCAGACAACTGAACAAAATCCTGTCAGTGTGCAGTCAATTACCAAATCCTGTCAGTGTGCAGGAAACTGCGACAAGTCCTGTCAGTGTGCAGGCAACTGTGATAAGTCCTGTCAGTGATTATCCAGGCAACATGTTTGACCAGTATGTTTTTATGCCCCCGAAGGTGGGCATATTAAAATCGCACAGTCTGTCTGTCTGTCCGTGTGTCTGGCTCAATAACTCGTATCCATGCTGTAACTTTCTCTTGTACGGACAGATATCAATATAACTTGCCACATGTGTTCAAAATACCAAAACGACATGTCGTGTGCAAGACCCGTGTCCTTAGCTCTAAGTTGAAGGTCACGTGTTTATTCACAATGGAGTGCTGCATATAAGTACATGGAGTATAGGCTGTCGTGTCCGTGCTGTAACTTTCTCATGTATGGACAGATTTTAAAATGACTTGCCAAGACAACGTGTCATGTGCAAAGACCCATGTCCCTACCTTTAAGGTGAAAGATACACTAAGTGTTTATTCACAATGGAATGCTGAATATGAGGACATAAGAGTGTAGGCTGTCAAGTATGGGTGGTATTTTTATGTTCAGAGGCAATTTAAAATAACTTGCCATATGTATTTGAACGCAAAGGCAAGATAAACTTTTTATGTACTTGTTCATAGGTCAATGTCACATTCGGGTATTCGTCACATACTGTGACAGCTCTTGTTCACTATTCTTTGAGAAACAAGCTATATTGATAACAAAGGTAAAACTCTTTTACTCAGGTGAGCGATTTAGGGCCATCATGGCCCTCTTGTTTTTATGCCCCCGAAGGTGGGCATATTAAAATCGCACCGTCCGTCCGTCCGGCTCTGTAACTTTCCCTTGTATGGACAGATTTTAAAATAACTTGCCACATGTGTTCCACATACCAAGACGACGTGTGGCGTGCAAGACTCGTGTCCCTACCTCAAAGGTTAAGGTCACACTTAGTGTTTATTCACAATGGAGTGCTGCATATAAGGACATATACCGTAGGTAGTCGTGTCCGGGCTGTAACTTTCTCTTGAATGGACAGATTTTAAAATAACTTGCCACATGTGTACCACATACCAAGACGACGTGTCGCGTGCAAGACCCGTGTCCCTACCTCAAAGGTCAAGGTCACACTTAGTGTTTATTCACAATAGAGTGCTGCATATAAGGACATAGAGTACAGGTTGTCGTGTCCGGGCTGTAACTTTCCCTTGTATGGACAGATTTTAAAATAACTTGCCACATGTGTTCCACATAACAAGACGACGTGTCGTGTGCAAGACCCGTGTCCCTGCCTCAAAGGTCAAGGTCACACTTAGTGTTTATTCACAATGGAGTGCTGCATATAAGGACATAGAGTATAGGTTGTCGTGTCGGGGCTGTAACTTTCTCTTGTATGGACAGATTTTAAAATAACTTGACACATGTGTTCCACATACCAAGACGACGTGTCGCGTGCAAGACCCGTGTCCCTACCTCAAAGGTCAAGGTCACACTTAGTGTTTATTTACAATGGAGTGCTGCATATAAGGACATAGAGTATAGGTTGTCGTGTCCGGGCTGTAACTTTCCCTTGTATGGACAGATTTTAAAATAACTTGCCACATGTGTTCTATATACCAAGATGACGTGTCGCGTGCAAAACCCGTGTCCCTACCTCAAAGGTCAAGGTCACACTTAGTGTTTATTCACAATGGAGTGCTGCATATAAGGACATAGAGTATAGGTTGTCGTGTCAGGGCTGTTACTTTCCCTTGAATGGACAGATTTTAAAATCACTTGCTACATGTGTTTCACATACGAAGACAACATGTCGTGTGCAAGACCAATGTCCCTACCACAAGGGAATTCTGAATATAAGGACAGGTGAAAGACACACTAAGTGTTTATTCACAAGGGAATTCTGAATATAAGGACATAACAGTGTAGGTTGTCAAGTATGGGTGGGTTTTTTTTATGTTCAGAGGCAATTTAAAATAACTTGCCATATGTATTTGACACGTAAAGGCAAGATCAACTTTTCATGTACTGACCTTGTTCGTAGGTCAATGTCACATTCGGGGGCATTCGTCACATACTGTGACAGCTCTTGTTTAATTCTTTTATTGGATGAGGAAATATAAGTGGACAAACAGTTGCCTTGAAGGTTTATTTAAGCCATCCAATGTGGCTCATTTCGAAATCTTTCAAGTAGTCCAGATGTGATGGAACCTGTACAAAATTGAAAGACAGAGCCTAGGTATTTTGCCTGTAGCATCAATTATTAGGCCTACCTTTGGGTAAGGCATGGCTCTGCCCTGGTGTTCATTGCTGACTTATATAGAAACTTATTCTTCTTGACAAAACCAGAAGATAAAGGCCAAAGACATTTTTCATGATACATTGTCTAGTTTACTTTCATCAGGTTTGTGAAAATTGTGCACCTTTGGTCAATATTTGGGTAAGGGCTATTCCATTTAAACATAACCCCTGGTGGGGCGGAAAGGTATCCATAAACTCTTCCTTTATACCAAGTTGGGTCAAGTGTTATTCAGTTTCAACTGTTTTTCTATTTATAGTTACAGTGACCTTGACCTTGACCCTAGGGACTCGAAACGCAATCCCATGAAAGGTTTCCATAAACTCTTCTTATAGACCGAGTTTGGTCAAGATATGTCAACCCTAACTAAAGTTATTCAGTTTCAACCGTTTTTCTATTTTTTGTAACAGTGACCTTGACCCTAGGGACCCCAAACGCAATCCCATGAAAGGTACCCATAAACTCTTTCTATAGACCCAAGTTTGGTTCAAGATAATTATGTCAACCCTTACTAAAGTTATTCAGTTTCATAGGTGAGTTTGACACCCGCCCGCCCGAACAACAACGTTCGTCATTCTAATAACCAGGTTTCACTACGTGAAAACCTGGTTAATAACTGCCTTCCCCCCGGGGGTCTTGATTAACTGGAACAGTCCTTAATAATTCTTGCAAATATCAATTTTATGTATTTTTAAACAATAGTTTCCATTCTAGTATCATTGATTTATTACCCTAGAAAGAAAAACATGCAGGTATAGTTATTCAAAAATATCTGAAAAATACATGGTTTTGAATTAAAAAATATCTGAAAACTAGAGCTATCACTGAAGGTGATTAATACCCCCGAATGCCACCTTTCATTATGATTTATCATTGTATGAAGTTATATGCTATTCCATCTACTAGTTTTCAAGTTACTGTCCGGTCAAAAGTTTGACAAAAAAAAAACACACAGAAAAAGGCAATAACTCTGTAATTTCCTAAAATCGTGTAGTGATTCATGTACACTGAACTCCTTCTCATTGTGCTGTACCATTGTATAAAGTTTTATTACATTCCATCCGGTAGCTCCTTCTCATTGTGCTGTACCATTGTATAAAGTTTTATTACATTCCATCCGGTAGTTTTCAAGTTATGCTCCGGACAAGAAAAAAGTAACAAAGGGCAATAACTCTGTAATTGGCTGAAACAGAGTTGCGGCTCCTGTACACTACACTATCTCTCATTATGATCTATCACTGTATGAAGATTTATTAAATTCCATCCAATAGTTTTCAAGTTATGCTCCCGAGGAAAAAAGTAACAAAGGGCAGTAACTCTGTAATTAGCTGAAATAGAATTGCGGTTCCTGTACACTGCACTCCCTTTCAGTATAATCAAGCACTGTATTAAGTTTTATTAAATTCCAACCAATAGTTTTTAAGTTATGCTCCGGACAAGAAAAAGTAACAAAGGGCAATAACTCTGTAATTGGCTGAAACAGAATTGAGGTTCATGAACACTGCACTCCCTCTCATTATAATCTATCACTGTATGAAGTTTTATTAAATTCCATCCAATAATTTCAAGTTATGCTCCAGACAAGAAAAAGTAACAAAGGGCAGTAACTCTGTAATTAGCTGAAATAGCATTGTGGTTCCTGTACACTGCACTCCCTCTCAGTATGATCTAGCACTGTATTAAGTTTTATTAAATTTCATCTAGTTTTCAAGTTATGCTCCAGACAAGAAAAAAGTAACCAAGGGCAGTAACTCTGTAATAAGCGGAAATAGAGTTATGGTTCTTGTGCACTGCACTTCCTCTCATTGTGCTTTACCATTGTATGAAGTTTTAATAAATTCCATCTAGTAGTTTACAAGTTAATATCTGGAAAAAAAATTGACAGCAAAAACAACAAATAAAGGGCAATAACTCAGTAATAAGCTAAAGTAGAGTTATGGACAATGCACTTCCTCTCATTATCCTTTACTATTGTATGAAGTTTCAATGAATTCCATCCAGTACTTTTCAAGTTATACTCCGGACAAAAAAAAAGTAACAAAGGGCAATAACTCAGTAATAAGCAAGAATAGAGTTACGGTTATTGTACACGGCACTTCCTCTCATTATGCTCTATCATTGTATGAAGTTTAATCCAATTCCATCCATTAGTTTTTAAGTGATGCTACGGACAAGGTAAATTGCAACGGACCAACCGAAAAACCGACCAAACGGTGACTCCAATAAAAACCTGCTGGTACCCGGTAGCGTTTTCAGACAATAGTGGCATTCACTTTCCAGTGTCTCTGCATTGACCCATTTTTTGGTTTATTATAAAAATACATAAGGGTTTAATAAGCTGGAAACACTATGAACTGTGTTTCAGTGTGATATTCTCGAGATAACTTTCAGAATTCTTAACGAGGATTGCAAGCAAACAATTTGCATTCAACATTTAAATCATGACTACACATATGCCTAGTACCATATAAAAGTCAACTTAGGTTGATGCTTTTGCAAGAATTCTCAGATTACTAAGGGGCATACCTCCACAATTATTATTAAAGACGTTGTTGACCTATGTTACTGGGATTATGTTAAAAGCTCTACAGAACCAAGGCCTCGGCACTACCTCAACTTTTTTTCCCCCAGAAACACAGACAATTAAAAATAAGTAACAGAACTCAGTACAATGCATATATTTATTTACTGGAATTCAAATCAAAACTCTTAAACAAGTAGTCAGTGCATCTTCAAACTTAAGAATACATATTAAATTTACATATAAAATCTCTACATGCATTATAACTGTCAGAAATAAACAGAAAGCAAGAAAATAAAGAAATAGACATCAAGTTTAAGAAAGAAATGGAGCATAAAACCCCCCCAGAAAATATTGACAAGCTGCCAGTGATACAGATCTTGATAAGCTTTCCAAAAGTGTTTTTTTTGGGCTTGTTTGCACATTTAAATGATTTGTTTGGTCACTTGTAACTATTAGATACTTACAGAACGATCAATAAACATTTTGGCTAACTTTTGACTAAACCAAGGAAAATCAGTTTTCTACAATTCGCTGCTGAAGAATTGTTCACCTTTTTTGCTCAAGAACTGAGAACACAACATTGGTAACAACAATAAGCTATAAAATAAATAAGAAGTATTTACATCCTGTACACAACAACAGTTATCTTCGCATTTAACAATATTTACAGAAAAAATACAGCTTTAAAATGTTGCTCAGCTTTAAAATGAGCAACACTAGGGTTATTTTCTTATAAACAAAAAAGAAAGTCATTCGTCTACTCATAATTCACATTAAGTTTCCATAATTCAGGGCTTGGTGTAAGATGGACATAGCTCCTTCTATATTTATATGGAGTAGAGTTTGTCTGGCACCAAGTCCTTCCACTGACTTAAGAAAAAGTTCCATATGAATGTTTGCCAAGAACACACAAGACTTATCCTTGTACGTAATCAAAGGAATTCATGATGTTACTCAAACAGAGCTCCGTTACACATGCAAGGATAAGTATGTACCTTTTAAACATGAATTAAATGTTAATAAAACACGTACAATAAAACTTAGTATCTTTACTTTAAAATTAGTTACATGATCTATGTATAATTGTATATAGTGAAAGTGACAGTCTTATTCAAAATCAATACATACACATGCATAACAAACGTAAATTTTGACTGATAAAACTACTTACTAAATTGCATTTATGGAAAATATTAATTACTCATAACAAGATTGTAACCGTGTATTTAATAGCAGAAAGCGCAAAAGTATTAAATGATTGGTGAATGCTAAAAGATTTACTGTGGTCTACTATAGTCTCATAAGGTTAAAATACCATGTTTTAAGCTCATTTCTTCCAAATTAAATTGGTATCCTTCATAAGAACCATTGTTTTCAACATTTATTCATCCTTCTTTTTGGAATATTAAAACAAAATTAATAATTGTGGTTAATATTATTTGGGAGTAAGAGTGCATCTTTAAGTGTATAAAAACCCATTATGTTCACTGTTACAAAGAGTATTGACCTTAATGTATTTGATTTATTACTTTCTAAGTATCAAGCTTAAATACATGAGCTCATAGAAGTAGGTTAGTTTGATTAAATGATAAAATAAAAAAACCTGATGTCAGTGTTCAAAACATAGAGACAGCTCGCTCAACTACTCCACACTTCAGTGTATGGACTGAAAAGTTTTGGCGAACCATGTATGAATCACTGCTAGATAAGATTTCAATGCAAATCATGATGTGCTGCGATATGTACATAAATTGAATTTGAAAGTATTTGAGGTGGTACGCAAACTTTAACATAAATCCTAAGTCGAAAAAGGGGCATAATTCTGTCAAAATGCTTGATACAGTGACCTCCTCCTGTGTACAGGTTTGGGGCATGATGTTGAACAAGTGTCTGAAGTTTCAAAGCCTGATGTCAATGGACTTTGAAAATATTTGAGGTGGTAAGCAAACTTAAACATAAGTGGTAACGCCGATGCTCCGGTGACTAGGATAGCTCTCCTTATTCTTTGAAAAGTCGAGCTAAAAATTAAGACTAAAATTATAACTGGGTTGACATTTAAATGCATGAAAATTGTTTCTTCATATTGTTTATGTCAGCTATTGCGATTGAACTAATGTGTTTCCTGAGTTTTTATACTGTCTATCTACATGTTTGTAAATCTACATGTATTTTACGCTGCTTCAGTATTGGTTCAGGAGTTGTAGAGCTTGGAGAGAACTTCGTCGACGTTCAGATCTGCCAGACTTTCCTGACTTATATCTCCTTCTAACTTGGGTCGCTTAGCCTGAAACAATGAAACAAATCCATTATAAAGAATGTACCTTTCTATAATCTTGCAAAAATTGAATCTTGCACCAACGGATGGAACGAAATGCAGACTGACTATACAATACTGCCTCAAAACCTTGTTGAGATGCCAACAGTAAAATATGTTAGACCTATTTGTCATTTGTATGCGGAAAGATGTATAGTTTAGTATGTAACCAATTAACATAAAGGAGTAACCAATTATACATAGCCACAAGTGTCACCAATTTGTGAGGAGTATATTTGTCAAACTCAAAGGCTTTTAATCTCTAGAAATTTCAACCCTCCATGCTCTGGTACATGTACATGATATTGGTAGTAGAATTTATGAATTGTCGAATAATGTACCTAGAATCAAAAATCCACAAAATGTTCCATGCCAAAAATTTGATTGTAATTCTAAATGTACCCTATAAAATGCAGCTGAAGAAGTTTACTGATAAATGAAAATACCTCCACTCCAGGTGACTCCTCCCTCTTTCTCTTTTTTTTCTTGTGACTGTGCCGATGTTCCCCGGAGTCTCGATGTTTGTGTTTATGTCCGTCTTCTCCAGTTTTTTCCCTGTGACGATGTTTATGTTTGTGCTTCTTATGATGGCTCCCCCCTGACGTCACACTTCCATCTGCACTATGTCTTTCTTTCGGCTTCTTAACGTCACCATTTTCACTATCATTTTCTTTAGAACCTTTATCCTTACTCCTTTCATGCCGATGTTTGTGCTTGTGTTTTTTCTTCTTCTTATGAGTGGAACTTTTCTCTACAGTAGTGTCTGTGACATCTACTCGGCAAGTCAACACCGGTGCTATGTCACTTGGCCTTTGTTCAATGTCCACATGTTGATCAGATTGAGGAACAGCTACAGATGGGGGTAATGGATCCTCAGATTCTAAATGAGTCAAGATCTGATCATTAGGTTCTTGTTTATTCATTGAATGTTCAGAATTTTCATCTTCGCCAGGAACTCTGACACACTGCAAAGCCGAACCATCACAATTTTCATCTGCAGATCGATGTACCTCTGCAGTAACTATCATTTCATTGTGTAACGAATGTTCAACAGTTAGGCAGTCAAGGTTTGTATTGTTTTCATATTCAGCATCATTTATCTGGGGATTCATACTTTCTGTTTCCATAATATCTACCAAATTACTAATGCTTTTTTCCAATTCCTCTCTGTCAGGAACTTCAATATTTTCCTCGTTTTCTGACTCGTAACCAAACAATTTGACATATAATGTCTGTTGTTCAGATTGTGTCTCTGAGTAATCATCAGTAAAATGTACATGTTTAGCCTTCACTTCAGTAGAAACTTTATTATTAACTTCTTTCACAGTTACATCTTTCATTTCATCCTTTATCTCAATTTCCTTCACTACTGGCTTTTCAGAAGACACACTGCAGCTGTTTTTCTTTCTGTTCACTTTTTTCTTTGGATCTGTTTTATGTTCAGTGTCTATGATTTCTTCATTGTTTGTTCCTAATACCATACTTGGATTATGTCTGTACAGTTTATCTATAATACTGTTCACCCTCTTTGCTGTTTTCTGTGCGGTCTTACCTGCATTAGGTTTCTCTTCATATTCAGATGCTTTACAATTGGATTTCTCATCATTTTCAATTCCTTTCCGATCTAAATTCTCCGTATTTTTTGTTGGAGACTTAAACAGAGATCTTCGCCTTGGAGGAGTTAAGGGGGATTTCATCAATTCTTCAAGCTTTTTCTGCTTGCTTCTTGTATTAGGTGTAATCTTCTTTTGCCAGTCATGTAACATTTCTTGTATACTAGCTCTCCTAGGCGACAGGACTGTCTCAGACAGGCTCTTGGTTGGTGTTAATCCAACCTTTTCTAACATTTCCTCCTTGCTTGGAGTGAACTCCACTTTTTCTGGTGAAGCCTTCTTTGGTGTGCAAGGCTCTACGACAGGAATGAGACTTTCTTCTTCATCATCCTTTGTATCACAATGACTATCTGCTCTTATCTTCTTTTGCAGAGTAGCTAGAGGTACATCATCATCCTGTGGACTGCTGCTTTGGTCCAGTTCACTTTTCTTCTTGAACAGATTCAAACTCCTCTTTTTTGGACTTCTGCTTTTATCTGTTTCTGTGCTGTCCTTGTTATGTACAGGAAGTTTGACTAGTAATCTGTCTTCTGATTTTCTATTTTTGATGGACTTAGTGACTTTCTTTGCTTTCGACACAACAAGCTTGGGCTTAAAAGTGGTTGTATCTTTACTGTTGGCCGAATTTTCTATTTTCTTTATATCTGGCTTTTTCACTGATCTTAAATTTCTGGAAGATGGTGACATCTCGTCATCTTCATTATTGTCTTGTTTTTCATCAGTGCCATATTCAGCTTTTTCACTTGGGTTATTTTTCTCCTTTTCTCCATCTCTTTCAACAATGAGTTCAGTTTTATTTAAATTTGTTTCTTCTGGATCAACTGCTTCAGCATTATCACCAGTTTCCATTGGCTTAATACTTCCAAGTTGTGAAATAGCCTTAGTACTAGATATTGCATTTGTGGGAGTAAAATTCTGTTGACATGTAGCTGGCATCAGATTACTTGCATGGACAATAATGACTTGTGGAGTTACTTGTTCCCGGGGTTTTGGGCAGATCTTCCGGAAGCTACCCAAATTATCCTGAATGGCTAAGGGTCCAAAGTCTAAGCTTCTCACATGGGCCCTATCAAAAACATTATTGTGAGTAATTGGAGTTGCAATAAGTTTTTCACTCATATCAAATTCAAATTCTTTTGATTGAGAAATATTTCCATTTGGTGAGTTCTTAGTGCCCTGACTTTGTGGATTCTGGTTTTTATTCGGTGAATTGGAATCATCTGACTTTTTCTTCCTTCCTCTTTTCTTTTTACCATTTGCATCCAAACCCGATTCAGTGTTTTCAATATTCTGATTAACAACTGGAGTAACTGTTGGCACTAGGTTAATAGTAGCATTAGTTGTAATCACATTACCATTTTGCATAATGGTGTACTGTGTACAGGAATTTAAATTCTGATTCCACATATTAATAGTGTTGGCATTGTTCAGATCTGTTTTAGCAAGGCTAGCATTGCCCTGTTGTTCAGCAGCATCTTGACAGCCCAAGATAGGAACATCGATCTTAGAGCCGCCAGGAGACAGTATGGTAATACTCTGATTGCTTTGTATAGCATGCTCAAGTTTCTTCGGTGTCATCTGCAGGGGTACAAATGCAGGTTTGAGGACATTCTGCTGTGTGCTCATCTCCGTCTGAGGCTTAGACAGGAGGCTCTTAAGTGTGGAGAATGATCGATTCTTCTTGGACCCTGCAAAATAAGGAAATGAACTTAAGGCCATAAAAAAAAAGATCTGTGGTTCTGGTTACCCAATTGACACTATTTTTGTTTCCTGACCCTATCTTTTTATTAACTATAAAACATGTGGCACTTTTATCTGTACAAGGTGAAATTGTTAAATTGTTTTGAGTTACTTTCTTGTCATCACTAATGTCACCATACACAACAGGGCTTCCAAATTTTTTAAATCTCCATCGGTCCAGGCCTGTCACAATGTAAATTGTGTCAATATTTTTATGCAATGTAGCAATTCAAATGCGGCAGTACTTGAGTACAGTCACAACCATCTTACATTGTAATTTATACAAAATTTAGTTTATTTGCGATTTTTATCAAGTTTCTGCCGCATATCCTAGGAGGAACACAATTAAATGACCTTTTTCAAACTTATATCACACCTTTTTTCCCATTTTTGCGCAGTTTTCCCTTCTTGCCCTTTCCTTGCCCATGAGCCCGGGCCCCGACAGTCGTGGTGTTGGGACGAGGCAAGCTGATGCAATCTAAAAACAACATAAGGTTTCGGATAATGATTTATTAAGAAACAAATATAAGAGTACCATCTACCGATCCCAAAGCAAACTTAACAAGGTGAGGATACATGTATTGGGATAAATGACTTATTAAGAAACAATTACATAAGCACCATCTACTATCAAACTTTTCAACATTGACAAGTTCAGCGTACTGAACACAAAATTACCCTCTGCATTAATGAAATTAATTTTATGAAACTTTCTGTTTCATAACTTTCTTTATCAAAAGGAATACAGTGATAGTCACCTGACTACTTACCAATAGTGTTCTCTATGGTGGAGCAGGTGCTGGTATACGCGGACCCTTCAGGAGCCAGGGACGCGGTGTCAACTGTACATAGGTCCGCCGCATCACTCAACAGGTTCAGATAACCTGAATCTGAAATAAAGGTGTTACTCTGTACCAGGGTTGTTTAACATAGCCTGTCTGAGGACCAGTTATCTGAACGTTTCTTAAGACTTCGAGTACATGTATATGTGATGGCAGAATCCTAAATAACTGAATGGAAACATACTTTTATAGTCATTCGCCTATTTTTATTAGTAAATATAAGATCACAAGGTCATTTTTGCTAGCATTAGATATGGTATTGTATAAGTCTTAAGAAATAGTATAAAATGTACCTTGGGGGTTTAGAAGATGAAAATCTGAGATAGTTTTCGTGTTGGTTGTAGTCTGTTTTGGTCTGTAGGAGCTAAAATACGACTGACTACTATCCCCCGGCTGCAGAATGGTTTTCCTTACATGTGGCCCGTTTGTCTGCCTCATGATAGGACTGCCTGGATGGATGTCAGCTTTTACCAGCGGACTGCAGTTGGATGGGATGTTTTTGCTAGAAATGGTGGCATGTTGTGGATGGATGGGTGAAGATGCGTGGGAATGTAGCCTCACACTGGATGGTCCATGGGGAGTCGAATGAAGCTGCTGGTTAGAGCTGGGACTGGAGAGCTGCATGGGAGTGGAAGGTTCAGAGTGGAGCAGGTCCTGGGAGATGGGTGTAGCAGGATTGCTATGTAAATAGGGGTTCTCAGACTGGTACCCAGGAGAATGTGACTGTGATGCTCCACTAGACTGGGTTGTCTGCCCAGTAGGGCTGAACGGCTGGGTGGCTGGTGTGCTACTGAGATTTTTCCCACTGGACCCAGCAGAATGTATCGGGCTACTACCCAACTCATTTCCTCTGAGCATTGGTGTGAAGTTGATGGGTGCAGAGCTTGCACAGGGTGTTGAGGTGACCAGTCCTTCATGTTGCCTCTGTATACCCTCAAGTGGGAAGGAGGGTGCAGGGGAGAACAAGTCCTCCTGTGAACCCAGGTAGTGGGGGGAGTTAGCCGCCATACTCGCACACTCCTCATGGATCTCTGTAAACACAGTTGTACTGCTGTTATGATAAACCAAGGAGAACCTTAGTCATATATGCAGGGTTTTAAATTCATGTTCAGTAAAACCATGTTGGCTCGATATCCCAGGGACCAAGCAAAATACTTCGAGCCTAACAAATATTTAGCCAATTAGGAATGCTTACAAAGGGTACAACAAAGTCCTTGACATCCAGTCCAAGCCAACAAGGAAATCGAGCCAAGAGATATCAACTGTACTTGTAGTGAAACAAGCAAATTGATCTGTTGATCTATACGCTTATATAAATGACTGCAATAGTTCAAGGATCAAGTTTTAGGTTTAAAGCTAGATATATGGAGGGATGCTGCACAGTGTCCCATTTTGGTAGCACCATTCTACCCTCATGGAGACCAGCAAGTGTACCCTGCTGCCTTCAAAAACTAAAATACTTCAGATAATGAAATATTTTCTTGTTTCAATTTAAACTTTTCATATGATTATAAATTAACATATATGTCTATGTGACCATGCACAACCAAATCTGTTTTAAAATAAAACTACATCAAGCAAATAAATGTACAATTTTGCACAGTAAGAGAAAGTATTCTAAAGATTACTGTCATATGTATAATTGTACATATTTCGCTATTACTGTGAAATCGTTATGTTCGTGGGGCATTAATGTTCGTGGTTTTCCTGGGTTGGGTGATCCACGAATTCAAGATCCCACAAATATAAACCTTTTATTCACTTTTTCAAATGCCGTGTTATGAACTTGTACATAGTCTAGTTTATTCGTTATAGAGGCCACAGTATACAGCGTTAATATCCGTCTCACTGTATTTCTTGCTATCATTGTTTTGTTAATATATTATATCAGCCTTTAACAAATAATAAACCGAATCATTTTTATGTGTTTTATGAACCAAAAAACTGAAGCACGTGCCTAAACATGTGCTGTTAATGAAAATCTCCAAGTTCGAGATGTGAGTGATGAGTGTCGGTTCTGGATTTTTTTCTTTAATGAAATGATTAATCGATTACATTGGAGGTTACTTATTTTCCAACGTGACAATGTACAAAATATAGCTTTTAATATACTTATTAAACAAAAACGTGTGAATAAATATTGAAATGAGATGATATTCAAAAGTGATTGGATTTGTAGACATCAGCAATCTTTAGGGATTATTTACTCAAATATCCTTCTTTGTGTTTTCAAAGTCTGCGAAATTCTTAACTGGCATTCAATGGCTTTGCCTATTCAATTGTCAATTTATGATCAGGGTACATATTCTTTTATGACCTTAATTTCCAATTAAATCGATAATTGACATGGGTATATGCACTAATTGGCATGTCATACCACTTTAGCGAGAGCCATAAGCCGAGTGACGTAGAAGATGGAAATCACGGACCAGCGTGTGGAGGTAATGCAGACAATCTAGACAATCGTAGTTTCGATTATTATTTTTTTCAAAACGAAAAACCAATAATTCAAGTATCAAAGAAATTGTATTTTTTCGGCAAACCACGAAATTTCATGCTAACGAATATAAATGATTTCACAGTAAATGTTTTCTGCACAGTTACTTAATATTTTTAAATGGTTGTCATTGTAGTTCAATATTTTATTATTCAATGTTATAAACAATCAAGACTGACATTGAACTCCTTTCATACAGACATCTAGCTGTATATTTCACATACATAAGACATTACCATGAATACTCCGCTCCAGCTCCTCAATCTCAGCTTTCATCTCGGCCTCAGATCGCTCCTTCTTAAAGCCTTCCATGAATGTTGCTCGATCTGTAAAAATTGTGTGAAATATCTATTGTTACTGGTTGCAATATTTCTACTATAACTGAGCATTTGACCTTCAGCTCATTCAAAAAAAATGATGGAGGTTTTGTTGTTTTTTGAGTGAACTAGACGAACATAATTCCTCTAAAACAAATGTCTAAACATCAATTAAACAAGATATAATATTGAATTGAATTTAAACTTAATTTAATCTGAATATATTTGGAAAACCCGAAAACATGTGGCAAAATTCTGTTCATTCTGCAGAAATAATAAATAAAAAGCAAACAAACACAACAAACTTCAAATGACACATGCACAATCATTAAACAAAACATTTAATACAATTGTGATGTACAACAATGACCACCAGCATCATAGTTTGTGTTCTTAGTTTATTGCTGGTATTCTGAGATACAGTCAAACCCTGCTGGCTTAACCCTCAGAGACCGGCGAAAAAATACCTCAAGCCTCGGACAACTCAAGCCTCGGACAACTCAAGCCTCGGACAACTCAAGCCTCTGACAACTCAAGCCTCTGACAACTCAAGCCTCTGACAACTCAAGCCAAGTTGGATTGTTTACCTTCAGTATAAAGAAATCAGTCCTCTACATCCAGGTCAAGCAAATTCAAGCCATGCGAGTTCGAGATAACACGGTCTGACTGTAGAACATCAGAAACTATAGGGATAAGACCTCAACTCACCTGTACCAAACAACTTAAACAAAGACTCGTAAACTGGGTCGCTCATGTCCAATTTCTCGTGCAGGACTTTAGTTTCGAAGTTGGCACCCTGAAAAAAACAACAAACCAAACTTAACTTCAAGAAAACTACCTTTCTGTGGAACCTGGAACATGGTCAAGGTGTTCCAGATTTATTTTGCATGCTTTCTCAATAGAAGTAGGCCTAGCTACTTCCAGCATGGTCTGAAAGTTATAAACAATCCTGTACATGAATTTGTCAAACCTGCTTATCACAGATAATGCAAACATTGGAGTAGCTTGTTACTTCATGAGCATACTTGTTGATTAAATATTAATGTATTTATTTCAAATTACAAGTTAAGAATTATATTATTATTTTTTTATTGAGTACTGACTTAATGATTTAACAATGAAATAATATACTACCAAATATACTTTGTCAAGATCTTTTTCTAACAAAAAGCACTTTTTCTTGCAAATGTCACTCAAATATTGCTGTTGTTATTAAGTTTTATTCTCCTTCATAAGTTGATGACAGTTTAAACAAAACTATTTTTATGGCTGGAGGACTTTTTTTTAAAACTAGGGTCCGTGGCATTGATTAGGTAGGGTCGGATTACCCGAAACCATTTTTGTTTGTTAGTTGTTTCATGTTATGTAAAACCTTGTGTTGGAAATGGGTCCAAAATTTTACTATTGATTTATTGGAGATCGAACATACATTTTATAATGTTTTTGTCTGGCATGTCTGATATGTCATTTTCATTCATGTACTATTGATTAATTACTTTAATTTCAAAGTTGAGAATCTAAAAGCCAGTATCAATTTTTAAAGGTAAGAAATACTCCAAAAGTTATCTAAAATGGCTCACAATAATATTTTTCCAACTATAAAGACAAAATCACTATATCTTTTCATCAATTTTTGATTATAATTGATAATAAAACAAAACTAGTACTGCAAGTGTAGAGTGTGGCCTACTATTTCGAGTATTTCCTCCAGTGAGCGTGAGGCTGTGATGGTCTCGAGTTCCTCCGCGGTCAGTTTGTGTTCTGTGTCCTTCACCTCCGACCGTGACTCTGTCTCCATGGCAACTGGACCTTTCTTGAACACACCTTTAAGTCAGAAAATAAACTTGGATTAACAATTAAACTATTATTATTGGTTTCTGAAATACAAGTTCCAATTATATAAAACCAGTAAATTCTCTGGTTGGGTCAAAGTTAGCTGAAATGTTTATTGATTGGTCAATATTTCAAGACTTGAATTTAGCACTTACACTCGCAAAATGCAGTAACAGTCATCTTTTACAATGAAAAATTGATGGTATTTACAATTAATATATAAGCAGTACTAATTAGGCTATTGTGTACACATACTTTTGGTGACAACAGAATTACAGGTCTGCGCAATTTTCTCGTGCAGTCTTGTGTCACTCAGGATTTGCTGGAATATCTGGAAAACAAATGCTTAACTTACAAAATCTTATCAATACTCAGTTTTTAAAGAAATATTGCTTCATTTCAAATGAAAACTTTGAAACGTTACTTATAGCTAACAGACTCCTAATTCTTCTATAACAAAATGAACTGTCACCTATGATCCAACAAGTTCGCAGTTAGACTTCATCACTTTAACAGAACATTCCATCCACATTACACACATAGGATTATTGCATATGTGAAACACAACAGTACATACTGGCTGTTCCTCTATATGCTTGATGCTGTGGGAGGCCTCTACCGGAGACAGGTCACTCGCTCTTTTTCTAGGAGTCTTCGGCCTAAAAAAATAGTTGTGATTAATTATGTACATAGAACTACTTGCACTTTACACAGTCATCTACATAGTCATTATGAAACAACCAAAGTACAGCCTTAATTTTTGTTGCATGAATGAACTTCTGAAGATATAAGGTCACATGCTATGTAATTGGAAATAAAGACAATCGTCAAAAGCTCAAACCTCAAAAATGTAACCTATTAGTTTTATACATGACATAATTTCTATTTTAATTTATTGTTGAACATATCTAAAATCCAGAGACTATGTAAGTAGTTTGACTCAGTAATACTCTGCAACATCTGTGACTGTGCATACTTTTTCCTGCGAGGTGACCTTGTCGAGGCCTCGTGGTCCATTAAGAGTTTTATTGGTGTGACCATGTGACTGTCCAACAACACTCGGTGGGTATCCGACTTCTCAGGGGTGGCAATGACCGTTTTAGTTGAATCTACATAGGAAAAACATGTTATAAAAAATTCATGACATTTTTTACAGCATTTGATTTTGACAGTTTGATTGGATAAACCAGTAAAAAGTTTGATAATGCAAAGCCTTTATAGAACTACGATTCATTTAAATTACATGTATTCCTGAATTAACATCTTAACATTTAGAATATGGGAAATTTAAAACTGTCCTAGGCAAAATTAATTCTTCACAGATATCAGCTTAACATAATCACATAATTAGCATTAAATGTAGTGCAAGTAGATGTGTACTAAACATACCATTATTTTCCACACGTCTAGAAGACTTAACAGGTGACGTGTCTCTTTTGACATCTTTTGAAACCTGTTTGGAATCTTTGGAAACATCATCATGGGCATCCACTTTTACTGTGTGGTTAGAAGTTCTTAACAAATTAACATCATTAACAGTGGGTGAATCTTTAACACTAACATTTAAACTTGAACGCGTGTTAACATTGTCATGAGGAGAAGCACTAGTCTTGCTTGGGCAACTGTCAGCTCCAGATGTTTCATATGATTTAGCAGGGGTGCATGACTGCAATCTCACTGAAAGGCTTGAGTCAGATTTCTTACAGTCAGAATTTCTTTTTTCAGGGCTTCTTTTTGAGCTGCTAGTCCCCGAAGAGACTGAAGGTCTTTTAGGTGAAAACAAAACTTTCTTTGGCAATGTGAAGTGAGCTTCATGCTTCCTTGGGGAATGATTAGTAGTTTTTTGGTCACCCCTGTCTAACTGACATATCTGTGTTTCTGCCCTATTGTTACACTTATCACTGCTGCCAGGTTGAACTTTTTTACCACCAGAAAGAGTTCTGTTTTTCTTAAGAGGTGATTTTCTCTGAGACTTGGTGACATCATTGTCGCCTACTAGAGTGCCATCAGGGGAACTACCGGTACTCAGCTGGCTGCAGTAGGAATCTCTGGAAGATTTCTCTGCAATAAAAATCACAACTGCCTGTCAATCTTAAATTGATTAATGTCATTATGATGCAAAATAAAAATACATTATCAATTTATCATTTATAACTGTATTTTTCAAATGAAATTTAGTCTTACTGACTTCATTGAGTGACAAAATAGATATGGACTTAATATTACTCTTTCAAAAATACTTACATGAACAATTCATGAAAATAAAAAGAATTTTCATGATTGAAAGAAATCTATAAATCATGGAAATAAAATTATCATGACAATATTACAAGCTTAACAAGCAAATTGATTGACACCTGTGACAGCCCTTTTGTGTCATTTTAGTTACATACTTAAGCAGATACCCTGAGGTACACTGATTACATCCTAATTGTTTCAACCATAAAACTAAGAAAGTGTTCATTGATACAAATAGTCCCTGATTTGAGATATTTGTCACTGTATACAGGGTATCATGATTACTGGCTTCCTTGTGTCACTTTATCATAGAAATGCGGTTTAAAATAACAAATAATCAAATTGAAGTTAAAATAACAAATAATCAAATTGAAGTATTAGCAACATAGAATCATTATCATGATAATCTCAGTGTAAACTTCCATTTATTAAAAAACATTATTTTTAACCCATTTCATTCTGAGACCCACTAAGATATGATACGTTGTATATTTGCGTATATTCCAATAACTGATAAACCATCTGGCAGTATATGACCCTTGTGCTGTCTTTATCATTTGTAAAATACCATATGTAGCTGACATATTTGGAAAGGAAATAAAAACCTGCACATGATAATGTATTCTTAATACATTAGTTATTGCAAGTTAAACAAGTGAATATAACCAAATTAATTAATAATATTATTAACTATTTCAAAACTAATTTCAAAGCAAAATATTATAAATAAAAACTTTTCTAATAGCATGTAATGGAAAATGAAAATGAAAGTTTCTAAATTTATCTATCTTTATAAATAAAGAAAGAATTATGAAAATATTCCAAATCTGTAAAAAGGTATGACAATCTATATCAACTAAGTCCACTTTGTAGCAAATCAGGTAATAGGATGTTCAACGCAATGTTCAGCCAAGCAGTTGGTCTCCTCAACCAAGTTCCCAGAAATTTTGGCCTCATAACAGTTCAATTGATCCAAGACAGTGGTGCATGGTCTGGCATCCTCAAGGTGAAGTTCTTTAGGACCACCATTCTTTGTATGCAAATTGGGAAACTTTTGGGGTATCCGTCCCCCAATCCTTTTAAAACTCCTTGAAATTGTCAAAAACCATCACCAAATGTCATCATTGGCATTTCTATCAATTTTTTAATATGTCTTCTTGGTTTCTACAAAACTGTTTCACATAATCTGTGTCATTACACCTCAATACCTCTGCTGTCACTCAAGTCAGAAGACCATTCAGTTAAAACATTTTTTCTTAATTTTAAAAAACTGTTATGCATGATAATTTTCTGCCCAACCATTAGTCTAAAATAATAGACGTGTTATACGGGATTCTTCCAATCCCTAACGTCTAAACGGGAATGTGCAAAAAACGGGGGTGTTTTAAAAATATTGAAATTGTTTTAAGTGAAGTATTTTATGGTTGAAATTGATCATAAAGAGTTATATTCATATTTTACCATGTAAGTGAAATGTTATTTTGCACTAAACAAGCATTTAATGCATTAAAACTAGTTGTTTACCTTTCGAATAAAACGAAAGTTGACTGACACAGAAAACAATTATGCGAAGGGGAACAACTCGATACAATCGTAATAACTCGGCCTTCTCCGACACAGCTTCGAGATAGACCTCGTTGTACAATCGTAACAACTCGGCCATGGCCGAAATGTTCCGAGCGATTTAAAACTGTGCCCTGAAGCCTTGCAGGTGCCCTTCATGTATATATCGTTCTGTTTTGACAAAATGAAATGAAAAAAAGCCGTCAAACTCATAATTATAAGTTGGATATTTATTTTGTGTGTACGGAACTAATATAAAATAACACTATCTGGTAATATTTCTTGTTTTTATGATATTTTATAGACTCTATATGCTTTAACCCGGAATCCTGATCGGAATAACTACCCACTTTTCGTACAAAACAATTTGTACGTGAAGGATTTGCCATATCAAAAATCTAAAAAAAATCCGCCAACGTACAATTATTTGGACTAGCCCAACCATCTGCCCATAATATCTGGCCAGAACGAAAAACTTTACAAACGGAAACAATCAAGTGAAGGCGAAAATAAATATAGTGAAAGTTCAGTAAATCAAAAGCTATGCCCTTTTGATGTATCACGAATGTAATGGGTAACCAAAATGTTTTTCCTGCATTAAATTGGTTTAATAAAAGATAAATTGTACTTGTTTACCCTTTTGTTTTAATCGTCCCCATTCATCTAGCAGGAGAGTTAGCTGAGGTAGATGTGTCAGTTGTGGATTTCGGCCCATCTTTATCAATGCATAATATTCTTGTAGCAGGGAACATTCTTTCATAAAGCAGGTGTATGTCTTGTAATAACTGTTGTCTCTCAGGTAACCTGTTAAAGCCAAACAAAAGTTTTACACATGGAATAACACACCAGTCCGAATTCCCAAGATAACCAGATGGAACAACCATTATACGTCACTTTCACTTCCAGTGATAAGAAAGCATTTATAGTTCATATATCAGGGGTCAAAGAGACGGCTATAAGTACAACATAAACGAAAAAAATATTGTCAAAACTTTACAGACTTACTATCTGGAAAAGCTTCTCTGAAAAAACATGAACGAAAAATGGTGTTTATCTTACTAAGTACAACTCTGGCGATGTCTGACGGTAGAAAAAAGTCCATTTTGTTTTAAAGTCGTCTTATAATTTGAAGTTACATTTGTTGTTTGTGATGGCGGGCATTTTTACACTTTACGGTAGCTTGCATATACTTGATTAAAATATAATATAAACCGGGTTTGATCGATTGTCACACGGGCAAGCGGTCGATCTATAACGCAGTGACCTCCCCGTAAATGAGAAAGGTAACTCACGTTAGATCGGCAGTGTCAAAACAGTTCAACAGTATTGGGATATTTCGATGGATGTACCATTCAAATTCTACCTCTGAGTTTATTTCGATCCCTACTGATTTCCGCAAAACTTTAGTGAGAACACAATGATTATCACATACATGTATAAATACATATGAAACGAATGTTTTAACTATTACAGCCTTGAAATACAATTAACTACCAGCAATAATATGTATGTGGCGATTTTTTTCATGATCACAAACGCCTAAGAAATAAAATGCACCGTAGCACGGGTTCGTTTCGAAATAATAATAAAAAAGTATTAGTTGATATCAATTATGAACTTAATTAATTTATTTACTGTTACGAATCAAACGGTTCCAACATTTGTTTAAAATATGCTGACCTCCATAAACGAATATTAGCGCTTTGTTTTATGAATACAAATGTCTTCTGGAAATCATGACATTAAAGAACTTTACAGATGGTTATTATAACCCAACTCAACTTATGTCAACGACTTTATTCACCCCGTTTCTGATTATAATTATATATAATTGAACAGTACAAACGGTAACATATACATTATACATTTTTAGGTATTTTAATTATACACAATGGTTGTAGGCTGTAAGTTTGTATTGCTTAAATTCTGTGGGTAAATCTCGTATATTTTACTGCCATAATAATACACTAAACAAACGTGGTCCACCACAGAGAGGCAAACGATATACAAGAAACTTGCAGAAGCAGGAGGTTGTTTACAAATTATTATACGTATATTTATATGCTCTCAACTTCTAATGCTGCTGTACTTGGAGAGCTAGGACGATTTCAATAAACTTTGTTATGTAAAATCAGAACACTTAAATTTTGGTGCAAAATTAAATCTTCCCCAACTTCGCTTACTAAAGTAAATAGTATATATTGTGAACAAGTTAATGGTGTTGCTTTTGTTTACTGCAACGCTAAGGATAACTGGTCTAAATATGTAAGGAATATGTTAGACACCATTGGTTTGAGTAATGTTTGGTATACTGATCAAATTAACAATTCTTGTGTTAAAGCATTAAGACAACACCTTCACGATCAATATGTACAACACTGGACTGATGCTATTCATTCACAACCGAAGTTAAATTATTATAAACAATTAAAGTTAAATTTGAATTTGAAAAGACGGGCAGAAAAGTATGTTGATTTAAATATGAATTATACATATTGAATCGCATTATCGAGATTGCGACGATGTTCTCACTCTCTTGAAATTGAAGTTGGAAGGTTCAATAATGTTGCACATTTAGAACGAAAATGTAAACTATGCAGTACTAATATGGTTGAATCTGAATTTCATTATTGCTTGCTTGTCCTTTTTATAATGATTTACGTCTACAATATAATATATACAATTCATGTAATATCCCGAATACATGTAGGCTTGTTTTACACAAACAATATAAGATATGTTTATAAATAGATTTACAATGTTTTTCTACGACGTTCTGTCAGCATTGATGCAGTTGCTTCATAGTTAGATAGTACAATAAAGTAAATAATTATTCAGTTCCAGCGTCATATAATAATTATATGTAAGTGTGTGTTTTTTTTGTATTTGACACCTTTTCATTTCTATCGCATCCTATGTGTATTGTTCATAGCGAAAGCTTATGTATTGCCGATATTGCCAAAAAAAATTGAAACTTTAATCGTGGTATACTCCGGAAATCGCTCTTGGTGCAGTAGCATAAACATGTACATATAAAAGCTGCATAGTTATTGAAGCCAGTAAGAAACAGCAAAATGTAACCTTGATCTATAGATCCCGTATTATTTTACATAAAATTATAAACTATATTCGAACAAACATAAATATGTTTATTTGTTTAAATAATGTGAAGCGAATATAAAACAACATTTCAAAATTTCGATAGTTTGTTCTGTGTCCAGCAAAGGTTTGATCGGAGAGGATAAAGTGTCGCTAAAAATGACTCTCGGGTTATTCATAATAGCTTTTTTTTATCTGAATTGGAGTGGAATTCACTAAGAACATGGGTCAATT
The DNA here is from genome assembly GCF_026914265.1 of Mya arenaria. Taxonomy (NCBI): domain Eukaryota; kingdom Metazoa; phylum Mollusca; class Bivalvia; order Myida; family Myidae; genus Mya; species Mya arenaria. The sequence continues at coordinate 83,084,863 of NC_069127.1, read as the reverse complement.
CCTCTTGATAGGTTGTTCCACAATTAATTCAAGTTCTGTTCGCAAGCACTGCGGATCTACACCAACGTTTATCGTGATTTTATGTTAACTGTAGGAAAGTTCATTACACATACTTAAATGAAATTTCCCTTTTGTCTTTATGATAAACTTATCTACATGCATATGTAAAAGTGCATGGCATGATAATGTCAGCGGATCATGTCAAAATAAACATCGCATACTTGTAGCCAAACATAGAATTTCGAAAGTCTCATTTGAAAACAGAATACCGATATCAGGGCTGTTTGACTATTGAAATGGTATACATGATGATAGAGGGGGAGTAAAAATATTTTGCCGAACTATTGTGAATGTATAGCCTTCTCCAACCAAACATCTCATACGGTAAGTGTTTGGTTGTGATGGAATCACTATTATAACATCATGTCCGTGTCTATTTGGAGACCATCATTATAGCAATTTCCAATTTATTTCTCTATAGATTGCAATTATTTGTAGGCATTGCAATATACGATAACACTTGACAATCTTTTTGAGTTGCGCCTGATTCTTCTTAAATGTTCGAAAATCTTAAAGGGGATGCCAACCAAGTTGCACTGGCATTAAATAAATCCTATATAGCCTAGCGGCGGATGTTGCTGTGGTAGCTGTTGGGACATTAGAAACAAACAATACACCTATAAGAGTTGTTCATAAACAATTTAGTATTTAGTACTTTGTCTAATATAACATCATTCCATTCTAGTTGACAGATATTGAGAAACTGCACCTGACTATTGACTTAGAACCTTATAGCTGATGTGTAATATACTATCATTAAATTCATGACAATAATAATTGTTTCCAGTTTTTTCTGTCATTAAAATTTATAACGAAATCTCCCAATTCGGGGGTTTCGAATGGAAGTCTCCCGCGTAGGAATAAACATTCGGAGCTCCTCGGCCATTTTATCGAAAACAACCTCGGATGTATGCAGGTACATCAGTTGAAGTAGTTCGTAAAATTTTGAATTATATCATTAATTAAACGTAGTGTTTTAGAGTTGTATTTATTGATCTAAGTTTAAATTGATTGCCATTGAATTGTTTTATTGCAAACATATTTAAGAATCCCAAGAGTAATGTCACAAAGTTTAACTGCTAAATAAAATTACTACGCGATCTACTTGCAGCGGACTTAAACGTACCACTTTTTGTATGTAATCCGTCCAAATACATCCGAGGTTGACCGAGGAGTTCCGAATGAGGAATAAAATAATAGTTGAAGATAACCTTGTAATAGATTATTAATAAAAACTATATATTAGCTTTGGGCTGTTTACAGTAAAATAATAAGGTTTCAATATGCATGTATATAATTTATAACAAATATCCTTAATAAAGCTAGCTAAAGCTAAACTATTATGTTTAACCGATACGTCAAAGTTTACGACATTGAAGGTCAAAGTGCATGTTTACGTTTTTTTCTGCTCATGCTGAATAATGACATCAGAAAGTAAACAATCATTGAAATGAAATGACGCTTTCATTTAAAACAAAAGATCGTCACGGTTACTCTGTTAAGTTTTCCCCATATCTGCCTGATCGTTTTGTATGTGCTACATCTCAATATTATGGAATAGCAGGTATACAATGGAAATAATCCTCTCAACTTCATTAAAAGAAATATAAAAACAAAAACAGAAAGTGTCAGGACTTTAGCTTACAAAACCCTTGTCCGTCCACAGTTTGAATATGCAAGCACAATTTGGCACCCACACACAAAATCAAACACCAATAAAATTAAAATGGTTCAACATCGGGCTATTCGTTGGGTTAAACATGACTTCTCTCCTCTCTCCAGTGTTACAAACATAATTCTAATGCATACATTGTCAATAAATGCAAAAGCTATATTCATTCTTTTTAAACAGTGAACCAAAATCTGTTAATCAATACATTATTATATAAAATATATTTATTGCAATTATTTAAGTACTAGAACATTCAAAAAAAAATTGAAATTACAAATGCTTGCTTGGGTGAGAGCGAATAATTTCAATCGCGAGGATTGTAGTAGACATAGTTGTCACAGACAAGCTCAATAAAGAGCGTACTGTATAAGTGAACAGCACTGTCATTTATCTGCACAATAGTTTTTATCCTTTTTGAGCCCAGCATTCCTTGTTACCTCTCTGATATGCGAGTTAACCTATAGATGAGAAAAAGAATCACTTTCAAACATGGTAAAAAGTCATGTATCAACAGTTGTGGATAGCTCAGTGGTTATATCACTGGCATAGCGTAAGCTGCAAGTTTGAGAACCATATGGGATTGTATTCATTTTTCTTTAAACTGCATGTACATTGTTCTTTTAATTTTATGTTCATATTTTATATCAAACTCTAACATAAATTGCATTTCCATTCATGGAAGGAAATTCGATGAACTGTGCAGTTGATACAAATCTAATGAAACATTATAAATAAAATAAAATAAAAAAAATTGTTTTCAAAACATTGATCATTGCCTGAATCCTTCATATGTTAATGATTTAACAAAGCACTGGGCTGTGCAGAAAGGTAACATACGGAACTACTTGTTTTTGTTATATCGCTTTCCAATTACTGTTTATTTTCTCCTGTGACAGTTTAGATAATACATATCTTTACTTCCAGGCAGAGGCACATTGTTCGTGTTTGACATTCTGTCGTCAGGAATTCAGCCAGTGAAGATTTACGAGTGGAATGATGGTTTGTTTGATGCTGCTTGGTCTGAGAACAACGAAAATGTTGTCGTTGTAGGTGCCGGAGATGGCTCGTTGCTTGTGTACGATGTTACAAATCCAAAGGTTTGTTTTAAAAGATTTATATTTTTTAATAAATGAAATGTTTCTACTTGCAAATAGCTTTGAAGGATAATATAGCATGTAAATTCTTCGAAACTGACAAAAGAAATGTTTAAGTTGATAGCTGTATTCGAATAATGTCTGTATACTATACTAAAATTAAAATACTTGTGATATATGCCTTATTTCCATTTCAGGGACCTTTAAAAGCATTTAAGGAACACAGCAAAGAGGTTTGTATAGACTCATGTTTTTCTGGTCTCTGTTTCTCAAAAACCTTTTACTCAGCTTATGACATATCTTGCTATAAAGCAACTTTTGAACCAAAAATATTGGCAATGAAAGAATATGATTCTAACAGTAAAAACAATTAATAGCTTGAACATTGCAGTGCTGTAAAGTGGTAAATAAGTTAAGTTATTTAATAATAACTTAAATACATTCGAGAAACTGCAAGCATGTGCAGACATCATTCCTTTGATATCTTATGGGTATCTTAGCCACGTGATATACAGTCGGTCATGTTTTTTTCGCTCTCGAGTATTTTAGGTTTTAATAGTGCTAAAGGTGAATGGATTGTTATGAAACTTGGATATATCATATCAGCTCAGTGCCTTCTCAAAACGTAGTGACTAATGATGTTGCAAAATTGAATAAACTGTATGATTTGATGTGTTTTCTGAAAGTTCTTTGTTGTTTTTTGTTTTTTTTCGATCTTCAACATAGTACAATAATAGTAACAGCCATACCATCTGAGTGATAACTTCTCAAGGGCTGTCACGGATTACTGTTAGCTTTTGTTGGTAAGACCCTGTGGGCAGGCTCGTTAATCTTCAGTGATTGGATATTAATGTTATTTCGGCGCCTGTCCAGGCTAACGGAACACGTTCTTTGATCTCTGATCAAGTTAGCCCGCTGTGGATCCAGTTGTTAAAGTCATTTATGGGTAAAGGGAAGAAACGCCCTAAGGACGAGGCTTCACCAGGTTCTACTTCTAGCCAACCGGAAAAGCGTCCAACTGATACCATGACGACGCCACCACCGTTAAATACGGTGGGTCAAGGAACACCCACTATGCAGTTCATCAATGGGGGGCCCGTTCAATATGCACCACTCGGTACATTGTCGACGCCACTCCAACAGTCGCCATCATACGCTGTTCAGCCGTCCGTAGAGAACTCTCTGTTACAGTCCATTGCGGATAAACTGTCAATTATTGAAACTTGTCAGAAAAATAGGGAGTCAAAATTGAACAAATTAGACAAAATTGAATCGAACATTACAAGTATTTCACATCGAGTGACGTCTTTAGAAACTAGAGTTAAAAGCGTGGATGAGAAAGTTACGGAAATGGAAGCTAGTAGATCGTACGACAGCCAAGTTTGCGAAGATTTAAGAAAGAGTCATGAACAGTTTGAAAAAATACTTAAAGCTGAAAAATCGCGAAATGATAAAATTTTGAACGAAATAATAATGATATTTTACGCAACGATGTTATTGACAGCCAATCTCGTTTAATGCGTGACAATCTGCTTTTTTCAATGTGCCAGAAGAAACAACCCGTGAGGCGCGTATATCTGAGAATTGCCAAGCTAAGGTAATTCATTTTTGCAAGAATGACTTTGAAATTCATGATGCAGAGACACGAATCAAATTTGAACAAGTACATCGTACCGGCAAATTCGAAGGGGGTAAAACTCGTCCTATAGTCGCTAAGTTTCACTTCTATGGTGACAAGATGGAGGTGAAACAACGTGTACGCGATAAGCAGGCGTTCTCACACCATGGTCAAACCCTTCCAATCAAAGTCAGCGATCAGTTCCCGAAAGCAGTCCAAGTGCGCCGTAGGAAGTTGATTCCATATCTCGTGCAGGCCCGTAACGCGCATAAACAAACTGTCTTAGCATATGATACTCTATATATCGATAACCAGAGGTTCACAGCTGATCATCTCCCCCCAGGCCCAGTACCGGAACTCCCGCCGCGGCATCCCAGGAACCAGGCTGCTGCCCGCCAAGCGGGATACCCTCCACCGCCGTCTAGTAATAGTGCTCCACGTGCGGCCGCTGTTCAGTATAACGCGCCCAACCCGGGACTGGCGGCACACCCCGACACGGACCCAGGGACTCTGGCGGACCGGAATCAAGCTCCGGGACTCCAAGACGGTACCCAGAGCAACACGGATACAGCGTAGGACAGCTGTGAGAAGCAACTTATCTTTCTAGTTTGGAATGTGAACGGTTTATGTTCAAAACTTGATGATAATGACTTTCTAAATATTATATTAAAGTATGACGTATTGTTCCTTACTGAAACTTGGAATCATAAACACAAAAATGTTAATATAGAAAATTACGAAGTTTTCTCCTGTCCGAGACCAAAATATAATAAAAAAGCCAAACGTTACAGTGGGGGTGTCGTCATATATTATAAAACTAAATTTAGTGGTCATATAGAGCTAATTTATTTAGATGAAAAAGGAATTGTTTGGATAAAGCTCAAAAAAACGTATTTTGGATCATTAAATGATATATATATATATATGTTGTTGCTATATACCGCCTGAGGATTCTAGTGAATATAAAAAACGAGATTCTCCATTATTTGAGTTCGATTTTTTTGATAAGCTTGAAGATGATATCCGTCTTTATTCCCAATTAGGTGATATTATAGTTTGTGGTGACTTAAATGCTAGAGTAGGTCAAAGATTAGATTTTGTTGAAAATATTAATCTTCACCGTTATGTTAATTTGCCTGACGATAATGACGTACCCGTTGGTTTACCGTTACGACAATCATTTGATGAATCGTCAAATAATTTTGGAAATAAATTATTATCACTGTGCAAGCAATCTAGTTTATATATTATGAATGGTCGTATTGAACCTGGGCATTTTACTTGCTATAATTTAATCCGTAATAAATAATGTATCAGCAAGTGTTGTTGACTATGTTATATGCAATAGTAATCTGTATTCGTTGTTTGATAACATGGTTGTTTAACAGTTATCAGAATTTTCGGACCATTGTCCTATTTCGTTTACGTTACAGTTGAACTATAACAGTATGTGTAATAATGTCCAAGATGTTGTGTACGATAAAATTGTATGGGAAAATTGTAACGTAGACTTTTTGAATGATGCTTTAGACAATAGCAAAATTCACTTTGATAAATTAGTAAATGATTTACTTTCAAATACTATAAATGTTAGGACATGTATAGATAACATGTCAGATATTATATTTGATATTTCGTCCCGTCTCCATGGTCGACAATTCTATAATAACCCATCTAAACCTAAAAAAGTTAAAAAGTCGGGCTGGTTCAATGGTAACTGTAAACGATATAAAGATGAGTTCTACAGATGTAAACGTTTATTTAATTCAAACCCGACTGCTGAAAATAAGATTATATTTTTAAATGCTCGCAGATTGTATTGTAAAACTAAACGGTCTGCAAAGTATGATTTTTACAACAAAGAAAAACATACGTTATCTTTGTTAAGTAAACAAAATCTACGTAAATTCTGGAAACATATTAAGAAATATAAAAAGGCAAAAAGTGCTAATCCTATTGAGATAGAAATCAATGAATTTTTTGATCATTTTACGAATGTATCTAATTCCCCGCATCCTAGCACTTTTGGTGATGAGGATGATGATTATTCAAATGAAGAAGTGAATATTGAAATGTTAGATTGTCCGTTTTCCGTTGAGGAAATATGCAAAACTATATCCATGTTAAACAGACATAAAAGTGCTGATATCACAAACAATGTTGCTGATTTTTTTATTGCACCATATTAAGTTCAATTATTTAACCATATTTATGATACGGGCGAATTACCCTGAGTCTTGGACAAAGGGCATAATTGTTCCAATTTAAGAAAGGAGATAGAACCGATCCCTCCAACTATTGTGGTATCACTCTTGTCAATATAATGGCTAAAATATTTTCTCTTACTCTACGTAATAGAATAAATGATTGGTGTGATTATGGAAATATTTTTAATGACACACAATTCGGATTTAGAGATAACCACAGCACTTCAGATTGTATATTTATATTGCATAGTATTATTCAGAAGGTTTTAATGAATAAATCAAAACTGTATTGTGCCTTCATTGATTATGAAAAGGCGTTTGATACAGTTAATCACGAGGCTTTATGGATAAAACTATTAAAATCTGGTGAGTTGCAAAATGTTAAGAATGATCAAATCAATATATATGAATGTCAAATCTTGTGTACGCAACTGTAGAAATATGGAAATATCTGTTTTTTTGATGTTTCTCTTGGTGTAAAACAAGGTGAACCACTTTCTCCATTATTATTTATTTTATTTATCAATGATAAAGATATAGAATTGTTGTCTGTATATATGTTGCTGTTTGCAGATGATATTGCTCTTTTCACTACGGACCCCAATAGCTTGCAAGCATTATTAGATAATGTGTATACTTATTCTCATAAATGGGGTCTGAAAATTAATGTAAATAAGACCAAAAAATGTGTATATTTGAAAAACGTAAATCCAGACACATGTTTGTGTGGACAGTGAACGATGAAATCATTGACCTTGTTGACTCGTTTACATATCTTGGAATTAAATTCTATTACACTGGGAATATGAAATATGTTGTACAAACATTGCATGAACAAGCACTTAAAGCCTATCATAGTCTATTGTCTATATTTAGCAAAGTTCATCTTGATGTTAAATATAAACTAAAACTATTTGATTCACTCATTTCCCCCATTCTGATGTATGGCTCTGAAATATGGGGCATATATAATTATAAAGAAGTTGATAGATTACATCTTAAATTTTGCAAACACCTGCTGGGTGTCAAACCTCAGACTTCTAGTGCAGCAGTTCTTGGAGAACTGGGTAGATATCCATTGTTTGTTAAATGTAAGAAACGTGCACTAAGGTATTGGTTAAAAATAATGAAAAATACTGATAACCCTATATATATGTTTCATTCAGAACAGTTACAAGTTGTACACTTAAATAGAAATAATTCTTGGGTTTTTGCTTTAAAAACATTGTTAGACAACATGGGATTCAGTGATACCTTCACAGCTTTCAATAATGATGTTAATTACTTACCTCTGTTTAAACAAAGATTGTATGACCAGTATAAACAGGAGTGGAACACAACTGTAGCTAGCCAATCAAAACTAGATTTTTATAGACTATTTAAAAGTGAGCTTAAATTTGAAAAATATATTGATATTATTAATAATGATTATATTAGAAAAGAAATGTCGAAATTACGTTTGTGTTCTCACTCTTTGGAAATTGAAACGGGCAGATATCTAAATATTGATAGAAATGCTAGACTTTGTAAATGTTGTAATTTGAGAGTAGTAGAATCCGAATACCATTTTATTTTATGCTGCCCACTTTATCGTAATTTAAGACTAAAATATTGTATAAATGTAGCATTCCCGACTATTCAAAAGTTTATTAAGTTAATGTCGTGTGAAAAATCAAAAACAATTAGAAATGTTTCTAAATACATTCATCATGCTATGCTAAATAGACAAGAACAGCTTGATAATATACCTGCTTCTTAACTTTTGCTTAATATCTATCTATATGTTCTTTAAAAACATGTACTCCTTATAACTATATATGTAATTGTGTTGTAAAAAATATCATTCGGCCGTCTGTACAATGTTAAATATGTTTAATGGCCAAAGGTATTGTTATATGCCGATTTGTCAATAAACTTTGAAGTTTGAAGTTTGAAGATATCTTCTTTGTTACTATTACAATACTATATTACTCAATCCAACCCCCATGCCTACTGTAAAACTCCAAAACTTTAAAATGCAATCAAGTGATAATTGGAAAATGAAGTGTTGTTAAATGCAATTGTTCTTTATTCAGGTCAGTTCTGTTGATTGGAGTCCAACAAGAGCAGAAAATTTTATTCTAACGGCTTCCTGGGATTCCACTATTAAGTTGGTAAGGGTCTCTTTGATACTTAGACTCCCTTGGTTTTATATTTTGAAGCTATATTCTATTCAAACATGTTTGTTGCTTTGCTTGTTTAGTTTATTTATTTTTTTAACATCGAAAAATAATAACAACAATATACTAGCCATTCTTGTTGGCACGATGTTGTGTGAGAGTGTAATCTTGTGTTGTTGGGGAAACTGGAGTTTCCGGAGGAAACCCATTTCTCCGTCTTTGTGACAAAAAACAAATTCACATGCGCCCAGGCTGGGAATCGTACCAACGTTGCCTAGGCGAAGAGTGAGTGCTCAAACCACTGCGCTAACTGCACATCTTGTTGATACAGTCACTAAATACAAGACATTTTTTGCCATTTTAAAGAATTTGTTGAGAGATTATACAAAAGATTTCTTAAAACACATTTTATGTTATAAAAAAAATGCATGATAATATTTCATTATCAATGTGTGAATAATCACAAATTTCAGACACAGAGTGTTGTATAACAGATAAGTGTAAATGTAGGCATTAAAGCTGCACTCTCACAGATTGAATGTTTTTACAACTTTTTTAATAATGCAAAAATTTGCTCGTTCCATTACAAAACATAAAAAAAGTTTTAAAAACGGTATATTTGTGAGAATGCAGGTTTATGTACATACAAATGTTTAATCTACAGTGGTCTCTAGACAGTCCCCACTCCGTGGCCACATTCACAGGGCATTCTGGAATTGTTTACAGTGCCATCTGGTCACCACGGTTACCAGGATGCTTTGCTACAGCATCAGGTATTGTAAGCACAATAATGTCTCAGTATTTCTGGTTAAAAAGTACTTGTTGTTTCATGAAAACCTTCTTTATGATACCCTTATGTTTATATGTAGAGTACAAGTAAACCAATAGAAGAAGTCATAGAACAATTTAGATAGATAGATTTATTCGTGCATATATATATGTCATAGTAACAAACCATATATCTCATAAAGTTATAACACAGACTGATTAACAAAGTATTAGTGATGATATCTATACTAAAGCACAACATCATTAGAATGCTTTGGATACATGTACGTGCGTTAATAAAAATTTAATTCAATGTGTTAATTTCATATACGTTTTGGATTTTTTGTATGAATGTCACTCATACATTTAAATCTAAATATTGTATTGCAAGTTGATTCAAGCCGATTATTCAGTCAATATTAGATGATATCACATGACTGCATATATTTAATACTATTATGGGCTTCTTGTTTAGAATTTTGTTTAAATTAACGTTGTTATCATCATTATTATTGTTAACTTTCAAATCATTTCTGCTCCGGAAGTTTCATGGATATACTACTTATTTTCCAAAAACAATTGAGACCCTATTCGGTTGTACTTGTTTTATTTAAGTACTTGAGCATGTCTAAAAACATTTTATCTTTAAAAGTTAACAACAATGTTGTTAATCTAGTTGTAAACTTTAACACAGTTTTGAGTTCTGAATAATTGGCCCATTGTTTTATTATCTGTGTAAGGAGCAATAGGCATACATGTACCAGTATCACCGTATTATACTGAATTGTGTCCATTCCGGTCATATTTTAGGAGACAAGACATTGCGAGTATGGGACAGACGGACACCCCAGCCACAGTGTACGATACAGGCCCATGAAGGGGAGGTGCTCACATGTGATTGGAACAAGTATGACCAGGTACATGTACTATACCAGCTGGTCAAGTTTAGTTATCTTTTCAAACTAAAATAAAGACAGCTTATTTAAATCATGGTTGTATTCATAAATAAAATTCAAATTGATACATGAATAGGTATTTTAAATGCAATACCGGTACTTCATTGTTAGAGATATGGTATTTTTACCCTATGATACTTTAAGCATGCATTTGTTTAGAATGCTCAATAATTTTTATTTTTTCCATATATATAACTTTAAGTATAAACAAAATATTTATAGAATTCGAGGGAAAGCAGATTTCTGTGGAATATACTGAAAAAATATCATTTTGTATACAACAAAACTTTGCTGATCTGGGGTCTTCGGTAAAGTTAAGGTTTCTTTTAAAAGTAAAATAAAATACCAAGAAGATAATTTATAAATGTAATTCTTTTTTCCAGTTTGTTAATTTTTCACAACACTTATTTGAAATTACTTTTGTAAAACTGTAAGAAGATAAATATTGTTGTTTTAAGTTTATTGCTGGTTTCTTTTTCTCAGTTGCATTTGGTGGTCATTACAAAGTGCAGAATGTTTTCTATTCCCAGAAATCAGCATCTTGACTTCTTTGATGATATAAAAACCTCAACTGTCTTATACACCAGCAGCCATTTGTATAAAACTGGTATATTCTATGGTTTGGTTGAAGTTAACCAAAATGTTCATGATTGGTCAATATTTATTCAGTGTTTATTACTAACCAATCATATTATTTAAATGTGCAAACTAGACCATAATTTGCGGACAACATATCCAATCAGCTACAGCTGCCACTTGTATAAAACTGGTTCAGTCTTTGGTTTGGAGATAAAGTTGGCCAAACTAGTCATTGGTTGGTCAATATTTATCCAATAATTTCTGTTTACCAATCAAATGGCCTTTATTCGCAAACAAGCCAAAAGGTAACTTTTGGATAACTTTACCAGTGTTATACAGTTGGCTGCTGCATGCAATAGTATATAAAACACCTTAATAAGTTGTAAGATTTTACAAGTTTTATACAATTGACTGCTGTCTGATTTTAATCTAGACATGCACAACTTATGTAGTACAAAGTTTGTGAATGTGGCTGTAAGAGCATATTGGTTGCAGTAATCTTACTTGGCAGTTGATCTACATAATGGTACATTTACTTGTTGTTGTTTTCAGAATATATTATACTCTGGTTCGGTAGATTGCAGTATTAGGGGCTGGGACATACGTAATTACAACAAGCCTCTATGTGAGATGACTGGACATAGGTTTGCTGTCCGCAGAGTAAAGGTAATACACTATAAATATATTGAAAATGAATTATATGTAGTGGCACAATATCTCTTGCAATTTAATTCTATTTTAGATTTTTAGTTAGATGATGACCCATGTAGCCAATAATACATGTCTTATACTAAATCATGAATCTTTCTTGTAATATCATTATATGCTGTGACAGACATCATCATGGTAAAGATTTGTGGAACTGCAACTTTCTGCTTTCCATACAGTCAAGTTTTTTAATTACCCTAGATGGTATGTACATGTATCATGTGTATGTTAACTTTGTGTTTGTACCTTTTCAGACCTCTCCATTTAATGGAAACACACTGGCCTCATGTTCCTATGACTTCACTGTGAGGTATGTTCGTGTTTTCATATGTTCTCATACACATATTACTTTTGGTTGTCTTTATTTAACTGTCATGTTAATCTTATTTTACCTGAAACTTTCTCACATTGGCAATTTCCTTTTTGATACTTTTTTTTAAAGTTAAGGTATTGTAATTGACTTGGAGAAGTGGTCATTGTGTTTACAATTTAACCTTGGCCATAATTCTAAAACAGTTTCAAGATATTCACAGAAATCTTATACACATGTTAGAAGAGACAGTATACATGAGTGCATCAAGGCCCATAACTCTGGCTTTAATAAATATTGCAGTTAAGCCCAAACATTTTCCTTCACCTGCAGAGTTCTTATATATAATGTATATCATATGTCACAGACATGTATACTTGTAACTTTAATGATAAATATGTGGCCTCCAGTTATCTGCCCACTGGGTAATCAAATAGCACAACTCTGATATATATGAAACAAGATTAAAAAGAGTGAAAACTGTCCCCAACTTCTATAAAGACATGAATCAACCATATATTATGGCCAAGTAATTTCTTGAAATTATAGGACCTGGGATGTACGTCAGCCGCATGCCATGGAGATTACAGAACATCACACGGAGTTTGTGTATGGCCTGGACTTTAACCTGCACAGGCCGGGACAGATTGTGGACTGTGGCTGGGACTCTCTTGTTCATGTGTACAAACCTAGGTCCTTGTGATACTGGCTCAATAGTAGAAACTTGTGTATGGAAACCATGCCAAACCACTTTTATAAACCAATGGAGAAACATATATATATATATATACTAGCATTGTGGAATTGGATTTAATGTGTTCTTTTATATTTATTTGTACTTGGTAATTATCAAGAGAAGTTGTAATCCATATTTTACCTCCCATCGATTATAGTTTACAGTTGAAATTAGTTATTTTTGTGGTGGTCTAGGTTTTAGGTAACTTTATGTTCTAAAGTAATAAATACCCAGCTGACTAGTGCTTACTGAAATATATGCTTATTGTAGACATCCATGTGATTTTTGCTCATCTGTTTATCCAACTTAAAACTCAAAGTATTATCATAGCTTTATTGTGATCAGCAGCCTCATCTAGTATACAAAAACTTTAACCTTAGTCACAATAAAAACATTTAAGATATAAAAGTAAACTTGGTACACATCTTGCCAGAGACAAAACGCACATGTTTAGCAAAGCCACGACTCTGGCTGTTATAATCTTTGAGTTATAACCATTTTTTGACTATATAATGACAGACAAGTGATGTTGGCATTGGCTCTTTGCACTCTTGTTTATCTTTTTGTTGTGAAAATTTAACCACAAGTTAGAGAGTATACACATATGCTTTCATAGAATAATATGACTTTTTATTGTATAACTTACCTTTGATTGTTGACTCACAAATGCAATGAGTTAGTTGTATGCCATGTATATATTATTTCTTTTTAAAAAAAAAGATACAACCACTTAAATCTTGTGTTTTATTTTTCAGCAAATCAGATGAGGTAAACTAACTGTAACATTCAAAATATAACAATCTATTTTACAACTCATTAGAAGATAAATAATGAATGCTGTTAACATTTTACCATAGAAACAATGATTAACAACTTGTTGCAGTGTTCATTGTTTGAACAAAAATGCCTCACGTTTTGGCAAAAAATTGTACTGAACAAATATTGTTCAAAATTAAAAAAAAAACGTCATGAAATATTTCTGCTGCTCCAAGAAAAGGACCATGAACAAATATGGAGGTCAAGGTCATGTACACATATGACCATGAAAAACCTTTAAGATTACTATTTTGTCATGTGATTTGTTGTCAGTATAATCCTATATTTACAAAATTGACAAATTTTAAAGCATTACTGGCCTACTTAATAAAAAATTAATAAATAGTTCTACACAGAGATTATTAACATTAATAATATTATCCATATCACAGTCACGGAAAACTGCACAAACAATTCAATGCTTGTACACCCAGACAATATCAGGACTTGAAGCTATTGTCCTGTGAAACTAAGAGTTCATGTTCAGAGTCCTCCTTGATGGAAGCCTGATAGGAATGGTCCCCAATCCTCTCGTAGTCACCACTCTTGTGGAGGCGTAAACTTCGCACCAGATTAAACGCCCCAGTTCTGAAGAGAGAATCACCACATTATTGATGCATTACTTCTTTTTTTTTAAGAGAAATCTAAGTATTTGAGATATATGAGTACATTGTTTATGAGAAAACTGATTATTTACATGATTAAATTTCTCCAGTCACAGACTGCCATATCCCCACTAAATCAAATACAGTATAAACTCTTGCCTTACCACAAAGGTTTACAATTAAACAATGGACAATAACTCAAATAATACTGCTACAAGAGTTGTGACTTGTGTGTGCTGCACTACTCCTAAATGAGATCTACCTGTATATGAAGTTTGAAGTAAATACCTCTAAGTCTTTTCGAGTCATGCTCCGGACAAAAAATATAGTATGAAAATTCACAAAAGGCAATAACTAAAAAATCAACTACACCCAGAGTTATGCTTTCTGTGTACTTCACGTTTCCTCCATCAGATCTATCTTCATATGAAGTTTGCAGTCAATACCTTAAAGACTTATAAAGTTATAAGTCTGGACAAAATTATGCACTGCATTTCTCCTTAATAAGATCCATCTTTATATGAAATTTGAAGTCAATACCTCAAGCACTTTCAATTTATGCTCTGGACAAAAATTATGTTTGGAAATTAACAAATGGCAATTACTAAAAGAAATACTGCATCCAGAGTTATGGTTCTTAAGCACTACACTTCTCCCCAATATCTGTAAATGAAGTTTGAAGTCAAGCCCTCAAAGAATTCTCAAGTTATGCTCCGGACAAAAATGAACATTAACAAGGGGCAATATCTAAACAAGAAATGCCACAATACAACGAAACCAGGTTTTCAATGATTGACCGAATAACTTTAGTCTGTGCTGTGAGAATTATGTCTCCCCCTCTCTGGGGGAGACATATTGTTTTTGCCCTGTCCGTCAGTCCGGTAGTCCGTCAGTCCGTCAGTCCGTCAGTCCGTCCGTACGTCACACTTCGTTTCCGATCGATAACTGGAAAACCGCATGACCTAGGATCACCAAACTTGGTAGGGAGGTTGGTCGATTATATCTAGGCTGGTTTGTTGCGTGTAGTATGTATGTTAAAGGTTTAGGTATTATAAAAGAACTGTAACTAAAGATATACAGATAAACACAATCACAAGAAAGGTCTCCATAAACTCTTTCTATATACTAAGTTTTCTATTTTTAGTAACAGTCACCTTGACCCTAAGGCCCAAAACGCAATACTATGAAAGGTTTCAACAATCCAAATTTGATCACAAAATGTCAACTGTAACCTAAGATATTCAGTTTGAAAGGTTAGTTTGAAGAAGTGTGTCCACCTACACAATGACGTAGGTCATTCTAAGAACCTGGTTTCACTATGTGAAAACCTGGTCAATAAATACTGCACCCAGAGTTATGGTTCCTGTGCACTTCTCTTTTCTTTAATGAGGTCTATCTGTGTGATAGTTTGAAGACTTTTCAAGTTACCGGGTATGCTCTTGACAAGATTGCCTGGACACACACACACATACCGGTACACACATAAACACACAAACCATTACTATATCCACTTACCTTTCCGTGGGATAACAACTGCTGACACAAATGACCCCAATTGGTCTTGTTGGACATATTTGTATATTATAACATATAATTATGTTGAATAAAAAAGTTAGATTAAAAAGCCATTTAGCTTAACAAATTTATTCAAATGCATGAAGTTCTACAAATCTATGACGACTGACTAAATTCCTGTTAACAGGTAAAACTTGATAACTGATATACAAAGTACTGTTTAAACATATTGTGCAACATTGATCTACAAGTACATGTATGGCCTTGACCTATGATATGGGATGGCCTTGACCTATGATATGGGATGGCCTTGACCTATGATATGGGAGCACAAATTCAAATTGACACACCTTCCAATGGAGCTTGACAAAACTGTAAATTTTCATTCATATTAATTGCTTAGACATACTGTGTTGCTATAAAATTTATAGTGTGCAACATGACCTCAAAAAGCAATCAGATGACAGGACAACTCTTATGTACAACACACTTACCCAGTGCTTTACAATTATGCGAAGTTTAATTATATTCCTATTAATATAACAAAGCTTTGGCTGAAACATTAAGTATTCCTATGAAACCTATATTGTACAACATTAATCTCCAAGTGTGACCTTGACCTTTGAGAAATAGCACAGATTTTGAAGTTTAATTTAATTCCCATTAATGTTAACACCATTGTGGCTGAAACATAAAGTATTGCTATAAAGAACAACATTGATCTCTAAATGTAACCTTGACCTGTGAGATAAGAGCACATATTTTATGCAAGACACGCCTTCCCATGGAAAAGTTTAATTGAATCCCATATATAATATTAATGTAATGGCTGAGACAAGGTTGTAACAGACAGACACACAGATGGACAATGTCATTTATATATGCCACCGCAGATATAAAGTAATAGAACAGCTGAATACTTTGTATGGTAAAATTCACTGACACTAGGGGTCATGTTTAACTTTTATGGAAATAATGTTCAGTTGAGTCCAAGGCCTACAGAGTGTATGACTTTGTGGAGCTACATGTGTCATACACTTACCTTCCAAACCGTTCCCCATCCTCAACCGTCTCTGGTAGATTTTTCCCGAGAGTCTCCGGCAGAGCCAGGGACAGGATACCTGTCAGAAATGCAAGGGCCCCAAACACCACGAGTGGGAATGCCTCACCCCATATACCGCCAAGCTGCTCTCCCTACCAATAGATATATACAATATGAGTTTGCAGATCCCATGCATAAATTAATATGAAGGCCCCAAACACCATCAGGACATAAGTGCCACCCAAGCTACATGTAACTCCAGAGTTCGGTGTCCAACTGCTCTTTTTTTTAGAAAGGTATTAGAATATTGCACATGAAATGAGACAAACGGGTCTATTTTTTTTCAGTAACGTTTACAGAACACCAATAGATGAAACATTATCCTGAGACGAAAGAGTCTTATCTAACCACAAATGTTCAAATATGTATTTTATCAAAATATAAGAAAACAGATACATAAGTAAGAACAATTGTAACTCTAAAAAGGTATTGTGAATAGTATTCGTAATGCTTTAGTAAAAAATATAACTCCAATAAATTTAATAATTTGTGTTAAGTTATATAATAAAAGTGTAATAAAATTTCATTTTCATCAAATTTGACATGTTTTTCTGTTTGTTTATAAATATCATGTGGAAATAATTTAAATAAAAACATAAAATTTATAACACTGGATTGAAAATATAATTCTTTAAAAGCTTTACATTGACGACTTATTGATTAAACTAAAAGAAATACTAAGAAAATAGGTTTGTTATACATGAGGGTCAAAATTCCAATAATAACCAATAATCTCCTATTAAGTAGGGGAACTGATCTGAACTGATAAGCCATACACTGGCAGCCTGATATGGCTTGGTTTTACATGAAGTAAAGGGTTAAAATGTTTTCAGCCTGACAATATACAACACATACCTCTGTGACTATGTATGGAGCGACCATTGTACCCAGACTAGCAAATAGTGATGCCCCTCCCATTCCAGCATTCCTAATAACCGTGGGAAATAGCTCAGCACTGTGAATGTGCGCTGTACTGTACGCTGCTGTGATGAAGAGTTTGCCCAACATCGCAAGGGCAACCACTATGGCGTCACCTCCTACAGGGATTCATGCAACGTTTTAAAGCGACTCACTCACAGATTTTATGTTTGCAACATGATTTGTTTAAATTTTGTTCCAAAATAATTAGAATTTCAATAGCATTACTAACATTATTTTGGCAAAATATAGCATTTTTCTGTCACCTTTTGAAATAATTGTTAACAATAGAGCTCTTATTATAGCTCTGGATGATGTTTAATCATGGTGCCAAGCATTTTGTTCACATTTCACATGAATATATTTTTTCATGCCTAACTCTGTAAAACGTCAACCAGTCCATTAAAGGGGATATATTTAATGGACATTGCTTGATCACATTGTCCATTGCTTGATCACATTGTACATTGCTTGATCACATTGTACATTGCTTGATCACATTGTACATTGCTTGATCACATTGTACATTGCTTGATCACATTGTACATTGCTTGATCACATTGTACATTGCTTGATCACATAATAAACAGAGAGACTCTAGTGTATGTGCAAATTTGAACTACTTTTTAACATGTAGTTCTACATTATCCAAGTATGTGTAGTGTGTAGAAGTTGAGTTCATGCATCTAGACAATAGCCATTTGAAAAATAAAATAGTGTGTAAGCCATTTTTTAAAAACAAGAGCTGTCACAGTATGTGACGAATGCCCCCGAATGTGACATTGACCTACGAACAAGGTCAGTACATGAAAAGTTGATCTTGACTTTATGTGTCAAATACATATGGCAAGTTATTTTAAATTTCCTTTGAACATAAAAAAATACCACCCATACTTGACAACCTACACTGTTATGTCCTTATATTCAGAATTCCCTTGTGAATAAACACTTAGTGTATCTTTCACCTTAGAGGTAGGGACATGGGTCTTGCACAGGACACGTCGTCTTCGTATGCGGAACACATGTATCAAGTTATTTTAAAATCTGTCCTGTTGTGAATAAACACTAAGTGTGACCTTGACCTTTGAGGTAGGGACACGGGTCTTGCACGCGACAAGTCGTCTTGGTATGTGGTACACATGTGGCAAGTTATTTTAAAATCTGTCCATACAAGAGAAAGTTACAGCCCGGACACGACAACCTATACTTTATGTCCTTATATGCAGCACTCCATTGTGAATAAACACCAAGTGTGACCTTGACCTTTGAGGTAGGGACACGAGTCTTGCACGCCACACGTCGTCTTGGTATGTGTAACACATGTGGCAAGTTATTTTAAAATCTGTCCATACAAGGGAAAGTTGCAGAGCCGGCCGGACGGACGGACGGACGGTGCGATTTTAATATGCCCACCTTCGGAGGCATAGTAACATGTTAGCTGGGCCAGAATTCAGTATTGGTCTTAATTGGATCTTATAATGAAGTAGCTAATCGAATAACTTTTTATTAATAGATGACCAAAACATTAAGATGAATCAAAGATTATCTTAAGTTGGATATTGACTACCACCCCTGGTTTTCACTTGTGACAGAAGACTAACAATAATTAACTAATATAATATTAGATGTACCTCCAATAAATTTATCCACTACACCACACAGGTACATACCTCCCGGTTCATACTCTATAGCCAGCACGGTGGAGGCACAGGCCAGGCCCCCTACCAACATTGAGCCTGTGAAGAGCCAACGTCGGCCAATCCGGTCCACCAGGTATATCACGAGAAAGTATGCTGGGATCTCCACCGCCGCCGACAGGCCAAAATTAAGGTAAAGGTTTCCCGCCAGGTTGTCTGAGTTCAGGGCCAGCCCGAAGTATGTCATAGCAACAATTGTCCTGCAAATAGAGATAAATGTTTGATGTTTGTTGTTTGAGCTGTCCAAAACAAATCATTACCCTGCATTGAATATCATGATTTCATTAACAGTTTGCCTGGAGTGTAGGCACATATCCATCAAGAATGCAGAATATGTTTCTTCAAAAGAAAATGTATATATATATATATATGCCACTTGTACACAAAATAATTATGCTGGTGTCTTGTCAACGAACTTATATCACTTCCAAGCAGTCAATAGAATGAAGCTTAAAACAGTAAAGTAAGCCATGCAAAGAGGGAATTTGTAAGTATGCTTTAATTACAACAAAAGTACAATATACATACATATAAATACACTCAGCATGAACTATAAGACATTGGTGTTACATTTTTTGAGTTTATTCTTGATATTGACTGTCTTCTACAGCTTCCCTTAAACCCAAACATAGATATTACAATATATATGAATAACAAAGTACCCACAATATCACAAGGTACCTACCAGTTCACAAACACTATTACAGTTGTTTTACACATCTTCTTGGATGAGAACAGCTGTAAGAAACTGGCCGTCTTGTCGGTGTCCATGTCATCCATACACTTACTGTAAAATGACGAAAATCAATGCCTTTCATATTGAAAATAATACATCGGTATGCCTTAAGTTTGACTGCATACTACGTGTGGAACTATTGCATATAACAAGAGCTGTCGTAGGAAAATGTGCTCGAATATACACTGCTTAGTCTTAGAAATGAATACAACTAGAACTGTAAGCCAAAGGCTAACGAATACCCCCCAACCCTTCCCTGTCTAGGTTGTTTGCCCTGGCACAAAGGAGTAGGCCACCAAAGCGAATATTGTAACAAATTTAAGGCCTGTATGCACCTAACTTCAGGACTTTTGATGGTCTTTTTAAGGACAAAATCAATTAAAGGTCTTTTTAAGGCCATGCAAACATTCTGATTAATACAGGTGCACCAAATCATATATTCAACAGTTCATATCATGGTCATTGACATCTGAAAGTTTGAAAAAGATTTATAGAAAAAATGAGAAAAAATGACCAAGGATTAGGCTAGACAAAGCTGTATAATTTTTGCCTATTTTAACTTATTCAGGGGCCATAATTGGAGACATGATCATGTGATTCCAACCACAATCACAGGGGCAAATGTTCTCACCATGGCTAAAAGTTTGAAAAAGATTCATTCAAAAATGACGAAGGAGTAGGACGAACAAAACTAATTTTACCCAATTTAACTCATTAAGGGGCCACAACTCCACTCAGGATCATGTGACTCCCACCAAATTCATGGAGGCAAAGGTTTACATCATGGCCATTAATATTTGAAAGTTTGAAAAAGATTTGCTCAATAGCTTCAAAGAAGAATCCTGGACAAAGCTAATTTTGCCCAATTTAACTCATTAAGGGGCCACAACTCCACTCAGGATCATGCGACTCTGACCAAATCCACGGAGGCACAGGTTTACATCATGGTCATTAATATTTGAAAGTTTGAAAAAGATTTGTTCAATAACGACAAAGATGAATCCCGGACAAAAAAAAACGGACGGACAGACGGACAGACAGACAGACGGACAACCCGATTCCAGTATACCCCCCCCCCCCAAACTTTGTTTTGGGGGGTATAATAATGATGGTTGTCTGATGTTAAATACCTCTTAAAGAACTGTTTAGGCAGCACAGTTTTATTCCAGCGGGCGGCTTTCTCAATGATCACCTTGGCCTCTGCAACACGGCCCTTGGTTAGCAGCCAACGGGGAGATTCTGGTATCAACCTGGGATTGTAAGAACAATTTAGTCAGGGCTTGTTTCATGTTCCTGTGAGCAGCTTGTGGCACTTCATCGGAAACTGGCTTGGGTAGTCAGGCATCAACCTAAGGTATCTTGTTTATCAAAACAGAACTAATAGTGTCACACAATCCATGTACTGATATGCAAAGGCATAAAATGACAGAAGATGGCATTGGGATGGCAGTGCCAAATTCGTAAACTGAAGTTAAACGTCTTAGCGTTATCTGTTTTCAATACAGAAGTATTCAACAGTATTAGAGTGTGGTATAACAATACTACAGTTCATGTAAAACATGTTATTCATTAAAAATGATCTTTTAACACATTTCTTTTGTCAAAATGTCACTGGGTCCTAAAACCTTCTATATACTTGCCACCAGTAGGAGAGAAACAACAGGCCAGGTAAGGATGTGTACAGCTGTAGCTTGAACCATTCCCTGACAATGTAGGCCACTACTGCCATCAGTATCAGGCCCAGCACGTACGGGAAGTCAGATATCACCCCCGGCCATGCACGCTTGCTCGAGCTTGTCAGTTCTAGGGCTGAGAAAAAGTTTAGAAGCTAATGTAACTAATGCCTCAGTCACCCATACTGAATGGTATAATTACGTTTAACAACACCTCCATTGATAACAGAGAGAACCATTTCTCATTTTAGCAGAAAGTTGTGTACTCATATATTGAAGCCATGTGTTCAGTGGATTATTGTATTGAACACACAAGGGGGTGTATGCACATACACTGTAACAGATACTGATCGCTGATTGGTCAATCACAGGCTTTTGACTCTGTCTTATCTAGGTGATGAAAGTGTTGTCAGTATTTGATACTTATCACTCTACACATTACTGATCTTTAAATTTAACAGATTTAAAAAAGATGCTAAATGGGGGAAAATATAGTTCTTATTAAGCGCACAGAGTTCTAAAAAAAAAACGAGTGTTTCAAGCCTCTAATAGAATGCTTATGATAAGCCATACTCACAAATGATATAGCCAGGCATGAAGGTGGCTATCACAGAGGCTCCAAGAATAAACTCTACTATCACAAAGAGCCAGTATGCGTGTACCCAGGCCAGTCCGATGTTGGAGATCACCATTATCACTAGGGAGACATACATGACTGGCTTACGACCATATCTGGATAGAGAAGAATAAAGTAAAAATGAAAATTATTACTTTTGGACCCTCATGCTAAAAGAAAAGAAATTTCTGTTTTTTTTAAATTGACAGATATTACATTTTCTTTTCTTTTTGAAAGAACTGAAAAAGTAGAAAGACTCTCCATTCACCAGACTAGCATTTCTTTTCTGGGAATGGCAGGTCCAAAGCATGAGACAATAGTAACTGTTATAGATGTGAAGAGCCCTTGAACAAACATTCAGTAACTTACACATCAGCAAATATTCCTGAGGCGAGAGAACCAACCAACATGCCACCGTAGAAGATCATCTCCGCATTAGCAACCTGGATCTCCTTATCACAGACCAGGTTATGCTGGAAATAAACATCAAGAGGAACTACAAGCACAGTATATAAACTGCTCCTGTTTCTGCTACTTCAACTACCTTGGGTACAGCTAAAAGATTTGATTTTAAGCACAGGCAACAAAATTAACAATCTCCCCCTATTTCTTTCACTTTTCTAGCTGATGTAAGCACTTGTGTTTGTCCAAGTGGTAGAATGCCCAGGATTTCTACAATACTGATAATATAATAGACCATTTTAAATTTAATTTTTCACCAACATTATAATCAGCATCATTGCTACAATGGCTGCCACCACCACCACCACCACTACCACCACCACCAATCCAATTAAGTGAAGCATCTCTCAGCAATTGTCTATTCATCATGTTACAAAATGAACAATAGCGCCACTAGGCAAACACCATGGGTTGTCTGCTGGTTTAGTTTCGAACAATGGGCATTACACAACAAATATAAAGTCAGAGTTATAGGCCCTGATGTACATAATGTGCTCTTGCCTCTAGCAACGTATGTTTCAAGTTTCAGTTGATCATAATGAACAATTTTTGGATTATAGTTAAGGGTTTAAGTTTTTGCACAACGCCTATAGCTATTACTATACCCAGTCTTTTGATAAACAGACAAGCTAATAATGAATTAAAAATTAGATGATTTAGTGCACATTTAAACCAGCATTTTATTCTTCATGGTTTATCAAGAAGCCAATATACCTCTGAAGCAAATGTGTCTGTGAAGACAGACAGGTCATACACCCACTTGGAACAGGCCTCTCTAAGGCTGTCATTTGGAAGGAGGGCGCTGGAATTGAGTTTACAAAATTAATCTATTTCATAAACTATTCTTAAAATATAATAACTTTCAAGTACACGTATAAACTGACTTATAGGACTTATTTTGCAGTTTGTGGCTTACCAGTCTTATTTTCTGAAATAAGAAAATTATGTTGATGGCTGTTTACTTTACATTTGGTATTACATGTATTATAACAGAATGCTACGATATGTATATATTTGGGACCAGTTGCATAGTACTTTTCCATTTATATTTGTGTGATGAATATCTGTGTACAAACCCCTCAGTGGTCATGGAGATGTTTCCACTAGGCAGCAAGATGTGACATCTGTCATACTTAAGGCCTTTAGTATTGGAGAGTGGGATATACTCATCAATCGATTCCTGGTGGGTGGGGCTTTGTACCTCAAAAGTGTCGTTCTCACAGTTAGGTATGGCACACCTGTGTTATAAATATTCATCTTCAATAATAAAAGAGAAACAAGTTTGAGGATAGTAGTTCTAAATGTTGGAAGTGGATGAGTTATAGTTCCCAGTAAAACATGTATGCGGGTCCTCCAGACAGCAGTGAATTAGTTAAACGAATAAAAAGTATAAAGTTATGACAGAAAGCAATGCAAGTCATATAGATAAACATATAGCTGCTTCTAGGTCAACAGAAGTGGTAATCAATATGTTTATAACAAGTTTGACAATCATACATCCAAGTGTTCTCTTTATATTTATAGGACTAGGCGTTTATTTTCAAGGTCACTGTGGCCTTTGAGCTACTGACCTCAAAATCATAAAGGGTCATCTGCAGTCACGAAAAAACCGTCCTACTAAGTTTGAGGACCTTATGGCCAAGCACACTCTTGTTGTCAATAGGAAATGCTTTTTGTGTTCAAAGCCACCAGAACCATGACATCAAAATCAATAGGGGTCATCTGCTGGTCATGACCAACCTCTCTACCAAGTTTGAATACCATAGGTCAAAGCATTCTATAATTCTTAATTGAACAAGCTTTTTGTATTCAAGGTCACTTTGACCATGTTTGACCTACTTACCTTAAAATTAATAGAGGTCATCTGTTGGCCATTACCAACCTCCCTACCAGCTTTTTTGAGTTATCAACTGGGACAAGATTTTGTCTCCCGACCAACATGTGCAAAGCAATATACCCTAACTTCTTTGAATAAGAGCATCTGTTTATATGTCCCTGAAAAAAATCATCCTAAATGAAAAAGCCTGCTGTTATTTTTTTCATTATTTACTTGAAATGACTACATTATCAATAACATTCAAAGAACTGCCATATATCACTTACCTATGTTCTGGTATACCTAGGAGGAAGACTGGGTTGAGCATGATAAACCCAGCCAACAGATTTGGCCCCAGGGTGAGGAAAAACACCCACTTCTGGTATCGCCCGAATCCTCCAATCTCATCGAGAACATCGTCAAAACGCATCTTCAGAGAGATTACATTCAGATTCAGACACTTGTGTTTCTTGATAATGGCATTTACATTTTTTTTCTAAAGGATGGTCAAGTATTTTATTGTCACACAGATTACATTAGCATTCTGGCTCCTGTGTTTTGCTTATGGTTAAGCATTCCTGATTTTAATGATGTTTTGTCTATTGCTTATAATTAGGAACAGCTTTATGTAATGTCTTCTTATTATTGCTTAGGTCATTTCTATGAATGCCTGTATCTTTTAAAATTCATAGAGAATTGTACCCATTGCACAACCCTTTATTTAAAAACCATGTTGTGTAAATAGACATGCACTTCATTTAATTCCTTCTGTAAGGAAAAGTATGTCAGTCCTCAATGCTTATGTCACAGGTAAGAAACCAGGATGTATGTACTCCGCTTTACAAAATTAAAAGTCACGTTTTAATACACATATCTTCACTCAAGAGATTTAAATTGCTTAAAAATATTTATCATTGATGAAGTCACAACCTTATTTTATCACTTACGGCAGTCATATGTTCCGTATGATAACAAGTACAGTCGTCCCAAAACAATGTTGAACATCTCAGCATATCAATGCTACCCATGGTTGACCCCAGTGGGTGATGATTTGGACTATTTGGATAAAATTGGCAATCATCTCTTTGGCTTAATTATGTAAATAGTTTACATGTTATGTGAAAATAGATATTTAAACACTTTTAAAATACATCCTCTCCTCTTGTTTGAAATCAGGTACACAATAGGGAATAGAGTTGAGATATGTATAAATTGGGTTTGGCACATAAAGGGAGTCCGAGACTCCTGGATTCTGGTGCAAACTCGTAGATTTTGGATCTTGGGACCCTGTCATAATTCTAGGTCAGGAAAAAGAGGACAGTTACTATGAATGCTATTTTGGATATATAAGTATTGTTGAATTCCTGAAAACTTCAAAACCTTCTAACAAGTTAAAGTGAGCTTTACATACTTCTCTTACTTTGACAATGAATGTTTATGTCATGCGCTTCTGTCCTTCATGTTAAATCAGGCTCCTAAAGTTTAAATGAGAATAGTCCGACTGACTCTTACATTTAACACATTGTGTCTTACACAAATAACGAACTGCTATCAGTGCTTACAGTATTTATTCCAAAACAAACACAAGAATGTACATAATAGTTTTTGACAATTCTAACAGCTGTTAAATTTAAATCCTGAAAAATACCAGGTGGTCTGATCGACTATGAGGGATTCGTGCCTAAAGCAAGGTAAATGGGCTCAGAACCCTTTTGAACTTGTTTCCAAAGTCATTTATATTCAATATTAGGTACCTGCTATTTTTAATGCAAATTTCCTATCTTAAAAAAAATCGTTTGGTTTGATCCTGAACTATAGAACTCCTAGCCTCATTTTCTCGAAACTTCTTAAGTCCCTTATAACAGGATTAAGCTAATCTCACTTTTCTCAATTTTCTATAATTTGCAATTACCCGTTTAAATATTTTTCAGACTTAATTGAAGATATCTTTATGTTAATCATAAGTATAATTTTTCATTTATCAAAATCAAGTGTAACCGCCCGCTGTAGGCAGATGTGCGTTCATAGTTTAACATTCTGGAAGTACGTTCATAGTATGTTGATGTACTTGTTTGGTAATATGCAAATTAGCAAAGCCAGGCTCCGAGTGGATTGAGAATTTACTGTATATAAAGACCAGTGGACCCCTTCAGGGTCAAGCATGCTTTTCTTTGAAGCGACCTGTTGCGTCTTTGGTCTCGCACATTACACAAGTTAAAGTATTTATTTTTCTCTAATTGAAATAAAACTAGAGATTGCTTTTTTGAAAAAGCACTAGTATCCCCTATTGTGTGGTCATAGCTGAGAAAAAATAAATGATGGACATGAAAATCAATAGGGGTCATCTTGTAGTCATGACCAACTAGCATACCAAGTAAGAAGTTCCTGGTAGCAAGCGTTCTTTATTTATTGAGCAGAAACTAAGTGTGACATACAGACTGACGGACTGACTAACTGACGGACTGATCACAATATCAATAGGGGTCATCTATTAGTCATGACCAACTTGCAAACCAAGTATGAAGTTCCTGGGTGCAAGCGTTCTTTAGTTACAGAGTGGTAACCGTTTCTTCACCTTAAGGTCACGGCGACCTTGACCTTTGACCTACTGATCTCAAAATCAATAGGGTTCATCTACTAGTCATGACCAACTAGCATACCAAGTATGAAGTTCCTGGGTGCAAGCATTCTTTAGTTATTGAGCTGAGCCATTTCTTCACCTCAAGGTCACAGTGACCTTGACCTTTGACCTACTGATTTCAAAATCAATAGGAGTCATCTACTAGTCATGACCAACTAGTATACCAAGTATGAAGTTCCTGGGTACAAGCGATCTTTAGTTATTATGCAACAACCATTTTTAAGCTTAAGGTCACCGCCAACATATCGTTTTTTTTACCTGAAGGTAACCGGGACCTTGACCTTTGACTTTTTGATCTCAAAAAGAATAGGGGTCATCTACTAGTCATGAACAACTAGCATACCAAGTATGAAGTTCCCGGACCCAAAGGATCTTCAGTTATTGAACAGAAACCGTTTTTTCACCTCAAGTTCACGGCGACCTTGACCTTTGACCTACTGATCACAAAATCAATAGGGTTCATCTACTAGTCATGACCAACCAGCATACCAAGTATGAAGCTCTTGGGTCTAAGTGTTCTATAGTTATTGAGTGGAAACGAAGTGTGATGTATAGACTGACAGACTGACTGGCTGACGGACAGGGCAAAAACAATATGTCTCCCCATGAATGGGGGAGACATAATAATTAAGCCTGTACAGTCAAAAGTTTCGAGAAATTTGGGCCTGTAAAGATAAAGCATTATTCAATAACAAGAAAACAGTACACACAAATGAATAACAGTTGACCTGTCATAATGGTATCAGATTTAATCTCACAATTGTCAGTATATCAACATTAACAAAGCCAAAGTTTATCAACTGAAGTAAAATTAAAATATTTTATTTATTTTTAGCCAATATCTCTCATCTCTTCAATTCGTAAAATGATAAAATAATATTTAATACAAAGTAACTGGTAATATTTCCAAATACACCACAGAATAAACTGTACAAATTTCATTATAACAATGTTGCAGAAGTACCTTCTGAAATTTGTTAAAAAAGTCATATATATACATAATATACATGTACAGTGCACTAAGGTATGTCAAGATAAAAATATTGCCCTAAATTTAGATTTTTACTTTTCTCACAAAAAAAAATATTCTTTGACCTTAGAAAGGTCTTAAACTTTCAAAAATATATTGTTGGTCACTAGGGTTAAAATTAAATTTCCAAGACACCTTAATTTTTTGAGAGTGCCTTTTGAGCTTACTCCCAAAATGACAAGACCCACACACAGTGTGATTTCATTTATTTTGTTTATTCAACATATAAAACTGCAATACATGATGATTTTATTTAATTTCTGTCATATTTTTGCTTACTTTCATCTGGGAGTAGGATTTGTTATTGGTCTAAGCTATCTTTGAAGGATAGGAAGTAAGTTAAGAAGAGTTCAATTACCCAATGACGCAAGAATTTTCAAATATCGGTCCCATTTTGCAAGTTTGTCAGTCAAAATTCCAACCCTGTTCACTTCATATAAACTCATTTATGTCAACAAAACAACATGCAATCTGAAAAAAAAACATAAGTTTATAGTTTCAAATAAAAAAAACTGACATAGACAGCAAAAACGAGTCCAGTAGAAGCATCATATCATCCAGAAAAAGAACATTGTTTAACCAGGGGATGGATATGAAAAAACAAACTGATCTTGACCTACAGAATTAAAGGAGAATTTTCAAATAGCTATATTTGTCAGCTTATGAGACCAAATCCTTCACATAAGATGAGAAAAGGTTTCTGTTTTCTACATAACGCTCATTTTCTCTGACAAATCTTAAATCACTACATGACAATGTCAACTTGTGATTTGGTATAATGCAACCTACAATTGCTATAAAACTAAGGAAGATTTGAACTCCAATGTTCAATTTTTTTCCAGTCAAATGTTGTAAAGAAGCATAGAAAGAAAATACCATGCTTATAACTCTCCCCAGTTCCCACAACAATGCTACAAAGCTATTAAATTTCCTCAATATCATCCAACAAATGACTGTGATGTTGGCGCACATGAATGTCAAGGTTGTTTTGTCGGCGGTAACTGATCCCACAATGCTTACATGCGAACGGGGATTCACCGGAATGCATGGTCATGTGGCTCTTGAGGTGGTCCGGCCGCACAAACACTTTCCCACATAATTCACAGCAAAGTTTGCTGGTCTGCAGCTTGCTGAGTCGTTTTTGCATGGATGGGCTGATGGTTGCCGCGGGAGCTGGAGGGGCAACGGCTTCGGTGATCGGCTTGCCTTTGGGCTTGTACTTGTACCTGTATTCCCTCGATCTCTTGTTTCCAGGCTCTGTTAAACAAAAAAATTCACTGCAACATCAGAATAAGTAATATGAATATAATAGAATCATGAAGCTGTGCACCAGTGAATTTTTTTGTTGTGATTCAAACAAGAGCACCATAAATGGACCCTTGTCAATATTTTAAGTGACAAAGGGCATAACTCAAATATTTTAGTCAGAGTCATGGGGCTTCATACCTATACTATGTGCACTGTGAGATTGTAACCCCCACCCCCTTGTGAACCTAATACACCTTCATTTTCTTCCACAATCCATCATATCAATTAATGACAAGAAACACCGCAATGCGACGAAACCAGGTTTTCAATGATTGACAGAAGAACTTCAGCCTGTGTTGTGAGAATTATAATAAAGTTGATTTGTTGTGTGTTGTGTGTATGTATATGAACATGCCAAATTGGTTAGAGAATATACACAGAACACAGGAAGCATACATAAGAGTGGAAATAAATATTAAAGGGAAAGGTCAATCAATTAAAAAAAGATAATTATGTTACTTTGTCATGGCACATATAGATATTGTTATTATTGGTGATTTTAGTAAATCATCAAACTCTGGTGCTGGAAAATGAAAATGATTTTAAAGGAACTTGGTCAAGATATGTGATCCCTGACTACAGTTATTCAGTTTCAACCATTATTCTATTTTTAGTTACAGTGGCCTTGACCTTGACCCTAGAAGCCCTATATGGATCCCATGAAAGGTCTCCTTAACTCTTCCTATATACCAAGTTTGGTCAAGATATGTGAACCCTGACTAAAGTTATTCAGTTTCAATCATTCTTCTATTTTAAGTAACAGTGACCTTGACCCTAGGGACCCCAAAGGCAATCCCATGAAAGGTATCCATAAACTCTTCCTTTATACCAAGTTGGGTCAAGATATGTCAACCCTGACTAAAGTTATTCAGTTTCAACTGTTTTTCTATTTTTAGTAACAGTGACCTTGACCTTGACTCTAGGGACCCCAAAGGCAATCCCATGAAAGGTATCCATAAACTCTTCCTTTATACCAAGTTGGGTCAAGATATGTCAACCCTTACTAAAGTTACTCAGTTTCAACCATTTTTCTATTTTAAGTAACAGTGACCTTGACCATGACTCTAGGGACCCCAAACACAATCCCATAAAAGGTATCCATAAACTCTTCCTTTAGACCAAGTTTGGTCAAGATATGTCAACCCTTATTGAAATTATTCAGTTTCATAGGTGAGTTTGACGCCGCCCGGCGTTTTTCATTCTAATAACCAGGTTTCACTATATGAAAACTGGTCAATTAACTATTTTGTTAGTACAATGCCACAATTTTCAGTGTACTGTGCAATATCCATTTGAGCTCCAGATATTCCTTAAATGGACTCGTTCATTGTTTGTAAAATGCACTTTTCATATTACGAAATTAGGAGTGTTTAAAATAAGATACTGACAGCTGGAACCCTTCAAGAAATGATGATATATGCTCAAATAGTGTCTATGCAGTCCACAATTTTGAAATGCCTTACTAACTGGATTCAACAAGGCTGTAGTGTGATTGGTTGATTGACATTATCATATGGTGTTAGCAATGTTTTTAAAATATCTCTTTTTTTTTCTAAAAATCCATCAGCTTAGTAGGAGTCGCTGTGGGCATGTGCATAAAATATCGGTTTTCTAGTTTTTTCTTCACTGTACCAGCATGGGTTTGCTCCCCACTACAACTTGTTTTTTTTTTCAATCTTGGATTGCATTTTTTTTCTGCAATTTCGGTATCAAAGAGCAAAATATTTGTAAGTGTTTTCAGATGCTATACCTGGAAAATTATGAAAACATGAGCTAGTCTCATGTACCAAAAAGGGGCTAAAGAACTTCCATTGTGAACCTAAGGCTTAAAGCTTGACAACTCAAAGCTTTGATAATTGATTGTTTTTAAGTACCACAAGTAAAAGCAATTGTTTAACACAGTTTCAAGAAAAGTCAA
Organism: Mya arenaria; assembly: GCF_026914265.1. Classification (NCBI taxonomy): domain Eukaryota; kingdom Metazoa; phylum Mollusca; class Bivalvia; order Myida; family Myidae; genus Mya; species Mya arenaria. The sequence goes on along the minus strand of NC_069127.1, from coordinate 83,053,143 downwards.
GAAGATTAAAGACCATGAATTTACTTGGTTAACAATGTGAACAATGTTATCAATGTCAAATAAAATGTGTTACCCTACAGTTTTTTGGATGTTTACATGAAGATGGAGCTACTCGTACATCTTTTATACAACAAATAGATACACTCCAGATAAGCCAAAAATATTTGCCAATTCCAGTATATCAAAACTTGTTATGCCTGAAAAGTGAACTAGAACAATATTCAGGGATGTGATTGACCTGGCAACTGGAGGGCTGAAACCATTTCGGCCATGGGTTCTTGGGGGTACTTTTGGGGTCAAAACACACCGCTGTATAAGAAAAACTGGCTTTTTATTCCAATCACACTCAAGTCATACACTCGTAAAAGTTTAAGCCCAACTGATGTAACAAGTTTTTATGTCACTACCTCCTAAACACCATTGCTTTTCCGTCCACAAATTTCGTACTGACATGTACACCATGGATAGTTCTCATGTGAGCAAAAAATCCGCTATGATATTTGAATCTTTTATCACACTCTTTGCATAAATATGGTTGACTTTTTGTATGGGATCTGTAATGTTGTTCAAATTCTGTACGTCTTCGGAACAGTTTGTTGCATTCGGGACAAGTAACTATTGATGCAGGCCTCCCAAGGACAGTTCCAGGCAAGGAAGGGGGCAGACTTTCTTGCCCTGAAGTGAAAGCAGAAAGAAAAAGGTGACTTTTCAGATATTTACACAATTATTATGGCTCAAAGTTTTGATTATGGTGTGATAGGTTAATTTTTCAGTTCTGCTTAACCATCTTTTAAATAAACCCTTCTTTTTTCTGCTTTCTTAAGTAAAAACAAGGCGGCAACGCCGCATTAAAGCCGGGTTTTTTATTTGATGATGCAATTTTGCAAGCCTAGGATTTGAGTAAGTGACCTAGTATTTTTAACCAAAAAGACCCATATCTATACTTATCGGAGATATTGTTCATACAAATAACCTGATCAACAGAAACTATTCCATTTGTGTGAGGAAAAATGAACATTTTATAAATACATCAACTTTTCCAATAAGATCTGTCCCAGAGACCTTGTTTTTGACCCTAAATGACACACTTTATCATCTAAGATTTCATGTACACAAATAGTCTTAATGTTAATAAAAAAAATTTTTTTTTTAAATATGGGTAGATATGAAATTCATGATTGGGACTTGTGTTTATAAAATAGCAATTGAATTTAGTTGTTGACTGATAAAGATAGGTTTGGTAAGCATTGTGTAAGCATGATTATATGAAATGGTTAACCTTAAATGATAATGGTAAACACTTAAAAGGCAATCCAGACAGCTTTGTGGTCAGTGGTGATCTGAGGTGACCCATATTCACAAATGTTTAAGACAACATGTAGACAAATATTTTGACCAAGTTTCATAAAGATTTGACAAATATTAACAGGGGCGTAACTAGGCGTACTCCGGTACGCCCGTGCGTACAATTCGATTCCATTATCAGAAATGGAGAAAGGCTTAAACTTTGAAAGCAGTTATAAAAACCAGAGGCTTAGGGGGCTATGCACATATGTACTGACTCTGTGGTTTGTCAGAACTCTGTTTCGAATTTATCACTTCCTAGTCAGTCTGCAGAAGAGTGATAACAAAATGTTACCGCTTTTTTAATTCTAACTATACCTTCAATGATGTCACGCTTTTGACATCATCTATATAAGTACACTGAGGTTATTCCAGTAATCAGCCATTTCAAAATGGCATCCTCATGTGTTTATCCGCCATATCAGGATGTTTTACTAGCAGTATTCAGCCTTTGACTGATGCCCAGAAGTTTGACCTATTGTCCACTTCATTGGACGAGGCACATTGATGTTCTTTCCCCTCAAGGTTTGTATGTTTTAAATAACTGCTCGGCACTGTATATAGATATACAAATATTTCATGAAATAAGGTTTACATGTACGTCGGATTTGTATACTAAGTAACTAAAGTTAGGCACCGATGTATCGTTCATTTATTGCCATCTGTACCGAGTATTGGATGTTTTGTTATGAATATATTTTTTTCCATGCTAGGGGATTGTACACAGGCATTATTTTAAAGGAAACAGTCAGTACTGTACCTGGTATGGTACTGTATATGATTTTGCAAGGCGCATTGTTTGAACCTCGCCCCAAAGAGGTTTATGCTGGAAACATTATGAGTACGCATCAGGTGGCATTCGCCTTTAACTACTCCGCAAAATGTTTACTTCAATTCCAAGAAACGCTTGCAGAAGATGATGTCAGAAAGGAAGGCATGGTAGAACGGACGCAGCTCCGATCTATTTGTGAGACTCGCTAGTCAGCATGTGCGGATGCATTGCACACATTCCTTGTATCATATAAGTATAACACAATCTTGATTATGTCGAAAATGAAATCATTGCGTAAATGTTGTTTTATTGTTAACAAAACACCATACTGGTACGGACATACTTTTCTTTATCCTGTAGGACCCTGGTAACGACTCTCGACCGAGTCTTGCCGATGAAGGGGATATACAAATTGTCAGTTACGAATTTCGAATTCATTGTGAACCTGGTGGCCATGGAACATATTCTGTCAGCCCTAGTTCCACTGTCTAACATGCTACAGGCGAAAGACTGTGACTTGCTTCGTGCAGCTAACGGCACACGGGTCGTTATGGTTCTTCTTCAGGTAAATTTTATTTACCATTTTTCATGATAAATATTAAAAATTCAGCACAAACGTGTAAGCATTAACTGATTATATACATAATAATTTATTTCAATGCCCGCAGCACCATATGAATCCTAATACTTTCAGGCAGAGAGAAATGACGATGAAGACTGGAACAGCCTGTTTCAGAATGCGATCGACATTGTTGGTGGCGTAGACGTCATACCCACCGCTCCCAGACGTTATGGTCGTCAACAAAATCGACCAAACGCCCCAGTCAACACGTCTGCATTTTGGAAGAGAAACATGTGTATGCCTTTCGTCAACCACTTGCTGGCAGAATTAGAAACACGCTTGATGCAGGGCCATGGTAAATTCTGTGCCCAAAAGCTTCTTTCATTAAAGATATCTTTTGACATACATATATACATCCTTTGATTTGTTTACAAAATCTGGTATATGATTTATAGTAAACTGCTTTATTTAATAAATAAAGAAACATAGGTCGCAACACTGGCAATTTTTGCAGATTCAGAATGACGGTCTTCCCCGGGAGAGTATCGATGACATGTACCAAGCCTTCCACGCATGCCTTGATCTGGATGAAACCATTTTTGTGCGCGAGTGTGAGCGCTGGCGTATGTGGTGGACGGACACGTCGTTGGCGGTTGACTGTCCAGTTGCCCCGGCGTCTCTAGCGGAATTAATTACGGTTGCAAGCAAAGCCCTTTACCCAAGCATACGACACTGTCTCATGAATGTGTATAGAGAGAAAAGTCAGTGCTGAGCACGTTGTCGACAAGATTGCTTACCAACAAAACAGACGCCTTGCGTTTGTGTTCAAGGTTTAAAGCTTACTGTCCCTTGTGAAAGACACAATAAGGAAATTTTATGAAATCAGTCATGTTTTATAAAATGTACTGTGCGTCAGAGTAACAATATATTAACATTTAACCTATCTGTTTTGATTTTTATTTCAACCAAATATGTCATTATAGCTTCTGGAAAGTCACGAAATGCCAGTAAATCGCTTCCTTCTCTAAAAACATTTCCGGGGGGGGGCATGCCCCTGGAACCCCCCCCCCCCCGGCAAGGTAGTACATTTCAAAACGGCTCAGTTACGCCCCTGATTAATGAATTTTTATGACTGTGAAATTCTTTCTCCTAAGATTTGACCTTGTGACCTAGATTTTGACTGGGGATGACCCATATTAAAGAACTTTCAAGATATTATGCAAACAAATATTTTGACCAAGTTTCATAAAGATTTCACAAAAATTGTTGAATTTATGATGTGAAAAGATTTTCCTAAGATTTGACATAGTGACCTAGAATTTGACCCGGGAAGACCTATATAAAAAAATAAGCAAGATATTATGCAGACAAATGACAAAAATGTTGAATTTATGACGTGGAAATATTTTTCCTAAGATTTGACCCTTTGACCTAGATTTTGACCCGGGTTGACCCATATTATAAAGGTCTGACCAAGTTTGATAACCATTGGATAAAAACTCTTGATTTTATTACATAAAATGAAAATTTAAACGCAGAATTTTTAACGCCCACCCTCCCGCCCGGTTTTCGCCATTCTAAAACCCGTAAATTTTCGATGAAAAATCCAGCAAAATATTGATTGAATGTTTAAACACCATCCTCAAATTTGTTATAATATGCACTTACAGCAATAGATATGAAGCCTCATTGTGTCTGATCATCAGAACAACACTACTTTGTTTGATTAAGACTTGTCTTAATTTTTCTTAAAGTCCCATTCGACGGATAAATTCCCCTTGAGCAGGCCCAGGCCTGGTCCTTCATGATGTAACAATGGTGTAGGGGCGAACTCTTATGATGTCAAGTGACTATCCATGAGAGTTGGCCTCAGTGAGTGTATTGGTAAGATTGTTGGGTATTGTGCCGACAGAATTAACAAGGACAAGAGCGGTCACAGACAGCTATATCCCCCGCCTCATGGGGGCATTTTTTGTAACGAAAGCCAATCAATGGTAAGGGTAGTTTCTCAGGAACATAAGAAATGCGTAAAATTAAGAAAGGGCAATACCTCTTTCAAAAAGGGTCAAATTGCAAAAGCCTGACAATATGCCCTGCGTCACTATATATTCATAAACGTAAGAGGAGTTGTGAAGAAACCAATTTTAAATGTAAAAAAAAGGGCTATAACTCTTTCAAAAATGGCCGAATCGCGAAAGCCCGACAATATGCACTGCGTCACTATAAAGTCATCAATCTGGGAAAGTTTGGTAGAAATCGCATGAAAAACGTAAGAGGAGTTGCGAAGAAACCAATTTTAAATGTAAAATAAACAAAGGGCTATAACTCTTTCAAACATGGTCAAATCGCAAAAGCCTAACAATATGCGCTGCATCACAATATAGTCATTAATCTGTGAAAGTTTGGTAGAAATCGCATGAAAAATGTTAAGAGGATTTGTGAAGAAACCAATTTTAAATGTAAAATAATCAAAGTGCAATAACTCTTTCAAAAATGGTCAAATCTCAAAAGCCAGACAATATGCGCTGCTTCACTTTATGATCATCAATCTGTGAAAGTTTGGTAGAAATCGCATAAAAAACGTAAGAGGAGTTGCGTAGAAACCAATTTTATATGTAAAATAAGCAAAGGGCAATAACTCTTTCAAAAATGGTCGAATTCGGAAAGCCTGACAATATGCGCTGCTTCACTTTATGATCATCAATCTGTGAAAGTTTGGTAGAAATCACATGAGAAATGTAAGAGGAGATGCAAAGAAATGAATGTGGGACGGACAGACGCACACACGCACGCATGGAAGCGCGCCTACCATTACTATATCCCCTCGCTTTTTCAAGGCGGGGGATAATTAGAGCTGCCATGGTTTTTTAATGTGCGCATTGATGTTCCGAAAGACCATCATGATCAATGGGGGGTTGAACTGGTCACCCATGGGTCAAAGTCAATTGTCTAACCACTAGACCATTATACCATGGATCCGCCAACCAAGAAGATAAGAATAGTGTATCGGTAACTGTGTTCAATTCTACAGCTGACCACCTTTTGGCCACTCAGTTCGTTTGCTGAGTTTAGCTTACTCATTGCACATGTCAGTATGATACAGGCAACTTTTGAAATGCATGTTTTATTTAAATTTGCACCACTACCTACTTAAGTAGCATGGTAGGTCTTGTAATTAAATTGGGATAAAACTTTGTTGTTCGGTAAATCATTATTTACTACATAATATTTCATTTAAGCAAATAACTCCTTAATTTGTTCATTCTTTATTTGAAATGTAAATGAAAACCATTCATTTACATTTTGTACAACATCATAACAATTCAAAACAATCACAAATAAGTGAGAAATTAAAGATCAGATGTCCTTTGTCAATGTTATAGATTTGTATCCATTTTTTCCTTCAACAAAGTAACTTAATCAAGCATAATATTCAATTTCCAAAACAGCATTCGAAAGCATCACCTACGGTACATGTTTCCACGATGACAATAAAGACGGCACTTAAAAATATTTCCATAATCAGTGCCATAATAATAGCAAGTCTTTTATCAAGTTTCATTCCTGCAGGTTCATATCATGAATAACGGTGATGGTCTGGGATTCGGAGGCCTGGCCATGCATCCTTCGGCTATGGACCATCTGTAAATGTTTCGTCTTGAATGTTAACTCACAGTCACTACACTGAAACGGCCTATCATCAAAGTGAATGGGTTGATGCCTCTCGAGGTCACGTTTCAGCCGGAACAGTTTTCCGCAAACATCACATGAGTAGGTAGGGCAGGAAAAGCGAGTAGGGCCGGGGGGCAGTGGGACGTTCCCCTCCTGATGATATTGCTCCTCTGAAATGACACAAGGGGACAAGGTATCATCCAGGGGAACGTCCATACTAGCCAACCTAACTTAAAACTGTTATTCCACAGTACTCTTCACAGTTTTTTAACTTGATTTTAACTTCTTTATCATTTGAGGGGCAGATATTAAAAAGAATAAACCCTCAGACTTGATTCATAAAAAATGTGTTCAAAGACATTATTTACAAGTGCTGTCACAGAGAAAGTCATTCCATTTCCAGTTGTGATTTCACACTGTAAATTCAGTGCCCTTTTCTTTCTTTATGTTGCAAGAGCGTGTAAGGAGTCTTAAATGTCATCCCACAAGTCTGACACACGATGGGTTGGCGTGTTTTCAACACATCCTCTCCCTGCTTATGGTTTTCCATCATGTGACTGATGTAGTCATTCTTTTGTTTATAGATGCGCCCACAGTCGTCACAAAGGTAGAAGGACTTGCTTTGTATGGACTCATGCAGGTTAAAGTGGCCCTCCATTCCCCCACGGAACCTTTCTGAAATCACACACGGGGAATGAAGGTAAGACACGTGAAGTCAGTGTCGGTGCAGAGACATGGAAGATAATTCATTGGGGCCAGAAGTGTGGATTTTTTTCTAAATTAATAATCCTCTGGGCCCCCTTTCAATGAGATATCTTAGTCGTAAACCATACGCTGCTTAAGAGTGCTCGGGTTTAACCGTAAGCTACATGAAGCATCTATGCGATACATGTCCTTACAATATTTTTATTGAAACACAGCTTAAGCCAAAAATGGTGTTACGCAAGAATGTTACAATCTTCAGCCTTACATTCTGCAATCTTACAATTCAAGCCTTGGCCCATTTCAGTCTTAAAAAATCTAAGTCGTAAATTGAAATGATTTTAAGGTCACATTTGATTATGCTACACATTTGTGTGTATTGAACTTCAGCCAGTATAACAGATTATAACAAAGTTGAGAACATTTAAAACTTTTGTGATGTTACTACAGATACCTCTTTATTTTTAAGTAACAAAAATGATTATTCAGTGAGATGAGCACCTTGGAAATGGGTGCCATTGAGTAGGGAGAAGCTGTATAAGAGATGAAGGGTACCAAAGAGATACCAGTATTATTCATACATTGAGCAGGGGCTATGTATTCAAGATTTCTTTTTTAATCTAGATCATAAAAACCTGCTTTCTGACATTCCCTAATATTGCTTATTATTAAGTGTCAGCCTTGGTTGAAATAAGAGGTTAATTCGGAAAATGCATTAAAGCCCGATTTTTCAATCGACAAATTCAAATTTGCAACAGGACGTATGTTTATAGAGGAAAAAGTTAATGTTGCTGACCATACTCAGAATGGTGTGACCTAGTTTTGACCCGAGGTGACAGTCCCATGTTCACACTGATCCTGAATATCGTGCTGAGAAATATTCTCTTGAAGGTTGGATGGACGCGGATTTTTTTTTTAAATGCAACATTGTTAACAAAACCCAAAAGCCCATCACGTTGAGAACACATTTCAGCAAAAAAAAATAACACCCTAAAATCGCTTTTGTCGTGGAAGAGAATTTGTTTTTTTCAAGACAAATTTTTAATCACAGTCTTCGACATGTTCTGTCTTTTCATTAAGTTACTTATTCCGTAATTTAAGATAAATGGGATTTGCAAATACAGAAACAAACTTGTCCATATCACGAATTACATGCTACAAATTCAGTGCCCTTTTCTCTTTTTATGTCGTTTGAGAGTGGAAGTAGTCGCAAATGTCATCCCACAAGTCTGACACACAATAGGTTGGCGTATTTTCAACTCATCTTCTTCCTTCTGATGGTTGGCCATCATGTGACTGATGTACGATTTCTTCTCCTTATAGATGCGCCCACAGTCGTCACAAAGGTAGAAGGACTTGTTCTCTATGGACTCATGCAGATTAAAGTGAGCCTTCATTTCCCCTTGGACCTTACCTGAAATTACACAGGGGAAATGAAGGCAAGTCAGTGATGGTGTGAAGCTGTCTGATAAGATTCAAAGATGTTTTGTTTTAATGTTCATTTAAAATGCTGTGGAACTTGTGTGTTTATGTCGTGAGGAGTTTTAGAAGAAATGGTGAAAAAATGAGATATTGTTCAGTTCATACTAATTTATTTTTGACCCCTTATCTTACAAATGATTCACGAAATGATACATAAACTGTGTTTGAACACTTATGTACAAGTGATGTGTCAGAGAAATTCATTCCATTTTCTTAAACAGTTGTGTTAAGATAACACACTGTTAATTTAGTGCCCTTTTCTTTCCTTGTGTCGCCTGAGTGTGTAAGGAGTCTTAAATGTCATCCCACAAGCCTGACACACAATAGGTTGGCGAATTTTCAGAACATCCCCTCCCTCCTGATGGTTGGCCATCATGTGACTGATGTACGATTTCTTCTCTTTATAGATGCGCCCACAGTCGTCACAAAGGTAGAAGGACTTGTTCTCTATGGACTCATGCAGATTAAAGTGAGCCTTCATTTCCCCATCAACCTTACCTGAAATCACACAGGGGAAATGAAGGTAAGTTTGTGATGGTGTGGAGATGTTTGATCAGATTCAGAAGGGATGATTAAAACAAGAGGGCCATGATGGCCCTAAATCGCGCACCTGAGTGAAAGATTTAAACCTGTTATTTTTATGAAAATAATTGAGTTTATTGGTTTATAGCAATGCAATAAGGGAATAAACTACGATCAAGAATTGTTTATGATGTAGTGGTTGTGGTCATCCAAGCATCACATTGATATTTGTTTTCATAACCGTACACATGGTCCAAATTTTATTGCTGTAGCTTCATAAATAAGAAAACAGGTCAAAATGTCAAGGTATAGGTCCTCAGAGGACAACATTGATATTTGTTTTCAAAACTACACTCATGGTCCAAATTTCATAAAATCAGCTTCAAAATATGAAAGAAGGTCAAAAGGTCACAGTCAAGGTCATCCAAGCTCAACATTGATATTTGTTTTCAAAACCAAACACATGGTCCAAATTTCAATGCTGTAGCTTCAAAAATAAGTCAAAAGGGGTGGGGCTTGCTTTGACTACAGAGGCATAATTTGAACAAACTTAGTGGAGAGCCATTATATAAAGCAACATAAAAAATATCAAAGGTCTTGTCAATGGGTTTTGAGAAAAGAAGGTTCTCAATAATTTCCCTTTTTAATTCTGAAGGAAACTTGTGACCTCCAGAGCCTGGCCAGTTTTATCCCTAGTGGCATAATTTTAACAAACTTGGTGGAGGACCACTGCATGATGCTACATACCAAATATCAAAGGTCGGGGCCAAGCGGTTTCAGAAAAGAATATCTAAGCCATAGGCCTCATGGTTTTGTCAAGAACATTTTGAAAGTTTTTACTTTGCATGAAATTCATTTCTTTTAACAATTTTGAAAGGACACCATCCAAGGAAATCAAAAGTTGAATCTAAATTGGCCAAGCGATTAAGGAGATTTCGTTTGATGCAATTGTTGACAGCCAGACACCAGCTGGCCGGACGGTGTGCGATTGGAAAAGCTACGTGCTCAGGTGAGCTAAAATGTGAGATATCAGTCTGTCAACCTATATTGCAAGGGGTCGGGGATGTTGGTGTATGGAGGTGGGAGGGTGGTAGTGGAGGTCCTGTCGACATATGCTGCTTCTGCTGTTAGCAACACGATTCTTAAGTATTGGTGACAAGGGAGATCACTGAATCAGAAAACATCTGTACTGATGAGAAAGTATCTGGAAGTCGATAAACGGTGTTAAGGTAAATTATGACCCAACATTTTTAAGAAGCCCTATGATTTTATCGCCAGTAGGGCTATTTTAAAGGATTTTTTTACAGCCCGGATCATTTTTTCATCGCCTTGTGTGATCCAGCTACCGTTTATTTGGCACACTGCTATTCCAGAACAAAATCCTTTTCACCTAAAAATATCTAAGATCTTGCCAAAGACTGATGATAAGAATTCAGACAAGGGCAAATTCCGGATGGTAGCCCAATCAGGTTAACACTTTATTGTGTCTTGCCAAATTACAACATGAAAAGTAGTAAAAGTCTCGAAATTCTATCCATGCATGAATCCTGAATTGTCCATTCACTATTATTTATGCACAAAAATACATTTATAAAATAGAATGAAATTCACTGGTAACACAAGTAGAAACAAAACATGTTGTTTGCTTGAGTTCTAGAGACAGCGCGCTCGACTATTCCGCCGTTTTTCGGTGTATGGATTGAAAAGTTTTGTTAGATTAGATTTCAATGCAATACATGATGTGCTGAGATATTTACATAAATTGAATGGAAAATATTTGAGGTGGTACGCAAACTTTAACTTAAATTCTAAGTCGAAAAAGGGGCATAATTTTGTCAAAATGCTTGATAGAGTTACCTCCTCCTGTGTATGGGTTGGGGGCATGATGGTGAACAAGTGTGCAAAGTTTCAAAGCCATATGTCGATGGTCTTTGAAAATATTTGAGTTGGTACAAAACTCTTACAAAAACTTTAACATAAGTGGTTACGCCGACGCCGACGCTCGGGTGACTAGGATAGCTCTCCTTATTCTTCGAATAGTCGAGCTAAAAATTATGGCAAAGACCAGGACTTCATTAGGACATGTTATTGTTTAATTAGACATATGGTTGAACATTTATTCTCAGAATGGACTTAATATCAATGTGACCTCCATTCTTAAATGGTAACTTGTTTTGATATAATTAATTCTGATTGGTTAATCCTTCTCCTTGCTCTGTTCAGGACGCTGACTCAAATGGCATCAGTTACTTTCAGCTGAGTATAAACATTTTAGAGATATTAAGGTAAGATTTACTTGTGCAACCCGCTTTTCACACAAAATATCTATACCTCAAAATACATGTATAGCAGAGTTACAGATAAGCTGCGTATTTGCGTAAATGTGCAATTAAAATCATAGAAAACGCAATTGTTCAAAAATCGATGAGTAACAAAACGCATAAGAAAAGGCGTAATAGAAACTTGAAATACTCATTTGTAATGTGAGATAAGTTTTTCAAAAGTGTGGAGTAATACTCAAATAATTGGAAAACTTATCTGTAACTCTGTATAGAACCTACAGTAACAAGAGATGTTTGTCAAACATTATGCCCCCCCCTGAGTGCCATATTGTCAGGATTATTTGGACAATTGAATGAAATATTCATGGACCTCCAAGTTTAAAGGTCACTGTGACCTTGACCTCTGACCCGATGACCCCTTAAATTAAAAGGGCTCATCTACATGTCAGGCCCAACACTTTAGTCAAGTTTGAGGGCCATGGGTGCAGGCATTGTCGAGTTGTCACTGGGAGAAGCTTTATTTACTTTTACCTGTTAAAGGTCACTGTGACCTTGACCTTTGACCCGATGAAACGCAAAATCAACATCGGTCATCTACTGGTCAGACCCAACCTTAATGTCAAGTTGGATGACCATAAGTCCAGGAATTGTGGAGTTGGCTTCAAGGTCACTGTGACCTTTGACCTAATGACCCCAAATTAAATAGGGGTCATCTACTGGTCTGGCCCAACCTCCAAGTCAAGTTTAAGGACCATGGGTGCAGGCATTTATCACTTGGACAACCTTTTATCATTCAAGGTCAATGTGACCAAAAAGGGTCATCTACTGGTCAGGCCGAACCTTCAAGTCAAGTTTGAGGGCCATGGGTGCAGGCATTGTTGAGTTATCAATCGGACAACTTTTATCATTCAAGGTCACTGTGACCTTGATCTTTGGTCCGGTGACCTGCAAAATCAATAGGGGGTCATCTTCTGTTCAGACCCAACCACCAAGTCAAGATTGAGGGACATAGGCGCAGGCATTGTTAAATTACCAATCGGACAACCTTTTATCATACAAGCTCAATGTTACCTTGACCTTTGACCCAATGACCCCTTAAATCAATAGGGGTCATCTACTGGTCAGGCCCAGCCTCCATGTCAACTTTGATGACCATAGGTCTAGGCATTGTTGATTAATCACTCGGACAAGCTTTAAAATCCTTTTACCATTTAAGGTCACTGTGACCTTGACCTTTGACCCGATGGTCCCTAAAATCAATAGGGGTCATCTACTTGTCAGGCCCTATCTTCATGTGAAGTTTGATGACCATATGTCCAGGAATTGTTATCACTCGGACAAGCTTTGGTCTACCGACGGACGGACCGACCTACCGACATGTGCAAAGCAATATACCCCTCTTCTTCGAAGGGGGGGCATAATTATCTTAAAGTGATTGAATAACTTAATTGCTGATGACAAAGGTATATGTGTATATTAAAAAACATATAGAACATGTGGCAGAAACAGGCACTGGTTGTACTGCAGTGCCTGGTGTGGTTACTTTGACTTTCTTGATGGCGATGGGCAAGGTGTTTAGTCATAAATGAACAGAAAAGCAAGTACTTGGCAAGGTGTAAGTATTAGGTAAGCTTTTAGCGACATTTAATTTTTCCAAGCTTGCGATGCAGGTGTGTGAATTTGGAAATATTATTGGTCATTATTCTTCATAAATGCGATTAGGTATCTTGGTTCATGTGTCCATGTCACCAATAGTCCTACGGTTAAACCTCCAATTGGGACATGTAGTGGCATCTCTATCTACTGGACACTTGTATTTGTTTTAATATTCAAACATACTAAGCTATGAAAGTTTGTCACAATGAAGCAAAAATCAATTAGTTTGACTAGGGAAAAGAGCACCCTAGGACAGCAGCAGCTATAACAGCAAGGCTAAATGAATACTCAAATTTCTATGAAAAACAGAAAAGTTAAAAAACAAACGTGACCCTTACTTTTGCCGGGGGTTGTGACCCCAGTTGTAACAGACACCTCCTCCTCCTCCTCACCCTCATCTTCAAACTCCTCTCCAAAATCTCCATACTCCTCTTCACCTTCACCCTGAATGCAGAAATTACAACTACCAATGATGATGCTGAATTTTCACACTGACCCATCATACATTTCTTAATGAAGTGCACTACTTAGACAGTGTTCTCAATAAGCCTGCCAAAATGGACATTTCAACTGAGCCGATTCAAATTTTGAAAATAAGTGATTTTTTAAGTAGAATAATTAGTAGCTGGTCAGTTACTATTATTACTATTTGAGACAGTTTAAACCCTACTATACTTAGATATAGATAAATTAACCTTGGAATGATATAATGCTGTCTACACAATATTTGGCATCAAGTTGAAGTATTTCAATAACCATTTAATTAATTGAGAGATGAATTTAAAAAAAAACACATGATTTTATAACTTTCTGTTTCACCAACTATATGCTACCTTTTACTCCTGACACAAGTAAGCCTTGGTGAAAAAAATAGACTGACTGAAATATACTCTATGATTACAGCTTTTGGTAAAATGAACAGTTTCATGATCCAATTTCACAACTTTCCTTGCATATAACAAAGAGAACGGCCCAAGAATACAGGCTTACCTGGTGAACAACAAAATTAGCTCCCTCTTGCTCAAAATAGATAAAGGTCTTTGGATCTTGAGCACCTGCCCCTTGTGTAGCCCCACCCATGACCTGTACAGAGGTGCCAGGCTTAGCTGTACTGTGTGAACTCTGAATCTGGGTCTGTATTATTGGGGTGGAGGTCACCTGGGTCTGTATTATTGGGGTGGAGGTCATCTGGGTCTGTATTGTTGGGGTGGAGATGGGCTTGGATGCTGATGTTGGCAAAATGATAATCTGTGGAGTTTTCTTGGCCTGAAAATTATGACAAACTTTATTAATTTCATTTGAAATATTTGTTCCATGTCATGAAGTAATTAACGTTCACTTAGATTTGTGAGATTTTCAAAATACTGCATATATTGAAACAAAAACAAATCCAAACTTTTAATTTTAGAACAAAATTGCATTATTTGGACACCTATTTCCCTAAATAAGAAATAAAAACAAAACATAAAGGTATTCCAATCCTCCAAGCATATAAATAGATCATTTTTTATGTTATTGTTAAAACAAATGAATGATTACAACTAAATCACAAACCACTGGTTGTACTGGAGTGCCCGGTGTGTTGACTTTGACTTTCTTGATGGCGATGGGGGACAACTTTGTATCCTGCTTTCTCTTTGCTGAAGGGGGATGCTTCTTTTGTTCTGGATTAAAAGTTACACAATATTTATTTTGCAGGTGAAGCAGTTAAACATAATACATATTTTAGTAATTTATATAAGTATAATGAATCTCACATGGATCTCTGCATGTGCCATGGATCTCTGCATGTGCCATGCATCTCTGCATGTGCATGTCAATAATGTTTAGCAATCTTGGACGAATCAAAGTTCTCAATGCAAATATCACACCAAGATTTTTCAACATGTTTTATAATAAACTAGCTGGCTCTTATCCCAAGTTCCAATTTCAGTAAACGAATCACTTAAATACACACATGTAAGGTGTAGTGCTGTACATAATTATATTTAAATATAGAAGCTCTTACCATTAACACAATATCCATAAAACTCAGTCTTAAGTTTGCTATGGTTCTCAAGAAAGTTTTTTCCAGACTGGGAGCCAAGATTGGAGAACGTGCCATCCTTCAGACTTGCCGTCAATAAAACCACTTCCTCCCCTGTCTGTTCATAAAGCTGGTCAACCTGAGGAAAATGTAATGACAATGTTAAGTTCAGAGATACTTTGTTAAACATTTCATCAAGTAACACAAAGTCTTAGCAATTTTTGAAGCACTGGCCTACTTGGCTGGTGGAATACTTAGACCCACAGTAGAACAGCATGTTCATGTACAAAGCCGAAAAAGAAAAACCCATTGAGTCTTTAATACTGGTATTTCTCAAAAAAACTGAAAGAAGTTTCACAAGCATCAGTCGAGTGACATAAAAGCTGTTATAGAGCTCGTTCAACTTAAAAACTGCTTTGTCTAAGAAATAAATGCTTTAATGATTTAATATGTGCCTGTCAAAAACAACAACTTTAAACAGGCGCCGACACAGATGCTGACGAGAGTAGTAAAGCCCTCCTTTATCTTTGTATAGTCAAGCTAAAAGCTAATTACTTATTACACACTCTTTGTTATTTCAACATTTTGAAAACAGTAAAGAGTAGTGTGTTCATGGCCTAATAGAATAGAAAGTAATGCACAAGCTGAAAGGCCTTTCAGCAAGCATTTACCAATGTTTTTATCTGGTTCTTCAGGACTGATTTCAGGATAGCTTCATATCCTGGAATAGATTTGACTGCATCCATGTCACCCATAGTCAAATTGCAACCACTGAAAACTGCAACCACTGAAAACAAAGAAATAATGTATGTGTGGGGGTATGAACCAAACGGGAGCGAGACAAATCGGCCTACTACCAAATCGGCCCCTAAGACGTTTCGGCCCTGCCATTTCGTCCCCTTAATTAAATTGACTCGAGACGTTTCGGCCCCTTACTGATTTTAAACAGAGACATTTCGGCCCCTTAATTTTATTTTATTTTTTATTTTGAATATATTAAGAAACAATATATTTTGTCAAATTTTATTTCAAAAGAAGTTGTAAATGAGATCTATAAATGCACAAATAGACAAATCAAATATTTATGAAATACATTGATAAAAAAAATCATTAAATTCTAAATTTAAACCCTTATTTTAATATAAAATGTTAAAAAATGTAAGGATGTATTTTGTGACTGTGAAATATTAATTGATCAATAAAGACTTCAAAGAAAATTTGTCTTTGAACAATGCATTCTTTGCCAGGTAAACTGTTCGTGTTGTGTGTGTGAAAAAGACATTCAAAGACGTTTGAATGAGTAAGTGTCTTTAATTTGTTAATGTTCTTCACAGTTGATTAAAGAAGATTTGAGTAATATAAACAACATCTCAATTCAAGTATATATATTAAATCGTTTCTAAAGTCAAGTACCATTTCTTTTAAATGTCTTGCTGTGCTACTCTTAATTTATCATGAATTGAAAGATCTATATTAGCGGGGTTCTTTCCTGGGTCATTTTACCATTATAAATAATAATAACTGACAGGTAATGATTAAATCTGATGTACAGCTTTGTTGATGTCAATTAATCTAAGATAATAGATGATTAAATTAAAAGCTAGGTGGCCACAATTTCAAATTCAAATGATTAAATATGATTAACTGTTTTTCCATTTGCCTTTATGTTTCAACCATCAATTCATTATATGTACTTATTTGAGGTATACTATTGCTCTCAATATTGTCATAAAAAATATACCCTTATTTCAATATTTGTAGTGTATAATAATGATGTTTAGTTGCTGTGTACTTTTTGTCTTTTTTTGGTGACCGGAGTGTAGACGAAAAAACTTGTAAGCTTGTAAAGTGTCACAAATTCCGACGCCTGACACCTGTGTGGAATGTGACAATTCGCCATAAGACCGTCTGTCTCGAAAAAAATAACATCTTCTAACTATCAGATTTCTTTTTTTTTCATTAAATATTATCCATCTTAAAAGGCATCCCTATAGAAGATTACTTCAAAGCAAGGAAAGAGTCAACTAAGGAGTTTTTGAGAAATGTTGGTGCCATCTATGGCGGGCAATAGGTGCTTGATACAGTTTTAGACAGTGGACTTGATATTAAACACATATCATTATACCTCTTGTAAATATTATCAGCATGCTTATGTATATTATTTCAAGATTTTTTGAAGTTTAAAGATTTATTTTTTTATAAAAATAAATCTCATGAATAAATGTCTGTTCAGATCATCTGATGTATATTTGTGTTCAAGTATAAAGATATTTTCTTTTAAATCTATTTTTTTTATGCATATATATATACTGGGTGAGTACCTAAATCGGAACACTTTCGGCACTATTTGTGAAATATTTTTTGGTAGACTTGCACCACAACTACAAAATTTTCCATCAGCATACTAGGATTCAAGACCAATTGGTTGATATAAATGGCATTTTTCAAGATACTACCAATCTTCATGAAAAGTACTTTATTAACCGCACAATCAAGGACTGCCATTTTCGTCCCAAGAGTACCTAAATATGGAACAGTTATAATTTGTAATTTATTTTTTATGTATTCTTTTAAAATTATTGCTCCATGTTTTGTTTAAGTAAATTATTAATTGATGTTATTTCCAGCTTGACTTTTTTTGTCATTTTTGTCAGTAAAATTTAATGATTTCAGTAAAATACTGGCTGTACCATTATGCTATGATTGTGGCAAGCATGAAGTCTTTCCCCCGCGTGCCATGTATTGACATTTGAACATGAAAAACTTTAAATGAACGCAGTATTTGAAATATTTACCGGAGAATCGTGTTCTTTGGAACTTGTATCTGAAGCAAGCGTCTTTATTGATTTAAATCATAAATAAACTGATCTCGATCGGAAAAAAACACTTTTATAATGGGTGTTCCATATTTAGGTACTGTTCCGATTTAGGTACTCACAGTACAGCTTTATGTGAATAATTGAAATTTTATGTTTTTTCTTATACTTTGAAATAAAAAAACAAAATAAAAATAAGGGCCGAAACGTCTTCGTAATCAGGGGCCGAAACATCTACAGGATTGGGGCCGAAAAGGTAACCGTTTTAACTAGGGGTCAATTTGGTAAGGGGCCAATTTGTCTGGTAGCCAACCAAACGCCCAATTAGCTTAAGCCTTAGTTGGTTAGAGCGATTTACTTTATTATGTTCATCATATTGTAAGCTTAAAAGAACAAAATCCATGATACAAATATTATATTTATATTATATACAATAACTTTAATTAAGGTAATAGTAGTGTGTAACCTTACCAAGTGTTCCGAAAACTACGTTTAGCACTCGCAATTATTCGATGCTCATGAACATTCTATGGCAAGAAGTCAACGCATAATGAAAATAAGTATATAATCAACTTACAGAACTCCACCAAAGCAAAATATTTTGAGCAACACGTCAAATAATGGGGAAAATAAGTTGCTTTCTTTTCGCCGCTTGGTTCACTAAGGGGAGGTTACTCTGGGTTTTTTAAACTCTTCAAATGGGAGGCTACACGAAACCGTGAACATATTCAATGTTTTTTTTGCGAACATAAGCCTATTTCTTTTAAAATATAGTACTATTTTTAATAACACTACAATTTAAGATTCATCACTATCTGATTTATAGGTGGGAGCTTTATGTATTGTTTTTATTGTCTGATAAATACATTACACCAATAAATCTATTCTGTATATAATTTCGGATAACATCAGTTCCGGATGGCTAATAGTATAGTCCACCTAAATGGCCGTCAACGAGTCTTTTGACGATTTTGTTTACTATGGCAGACTCGTGACGTCCACCATCCCAGCAAAAAGTAGTAAACGGTCCTTGCGCAGAGAATCCTCGCGGCCACAATTTTGAAATTATCTCCGTTATAAATTCAAATTTCTAAGAAAACATTATTGCCTACTATTAAACTCATAGTTATTTATGTAATTAAGCCAAAAAAACATGTTCAGATATCATAAAACACTTACATGTGTCGATTGTTTATCAAGTATCTTGATATCTGTAAATCTGGGACAAATCTGACAGGTTGTGTACATGTATAACGGTATTCATGACCAAGAATATATTTATGTTAAAATTACGACTCTCTTATGACAAATTAAATCCAGTTTAGATCACTGTCGGGTATATATTGAACAACTATGTCGTAATTATTCGTCATCGATGCCTAATATTACTATATATTCTTTCACCCAGTGTTAAATGGTAGAGAGTTGTAGCGTTACAGGTATACATATAAGAAATGTCAAAATAATAAAAAAAAGTATCCCTGATCGCTCATTATTGTAGCTAACTAATAGTAGCGTTTTTTTATGTGAAGGAATCCAACATAACATTAGAACATTACATTTGACTATCAATCACTTGGTGTTGTTTCTTTCTTGTTCCTTATCGATAGTTATTAACAAATAGAGAGTTGAGCATAATTAAGAATACCCAACATTAAAAACCATAGCTCTTCAAATATTCATCATCTAACAGGGCTTTTTCTATAGTACCCACGGGTCCGACTATCGGACCCGTTCCCAAAGCAAAATATAAGATATTTTTCCCAATCTTCAGAAAAAAATCCCAATCCAAAAAAAAAAAATTTTTTTTTTTTTTTTTTTTTTTTTTTTTTTAATTCTTTTTACCTGTACTGGTTCATTTTCAACATCCTAATAAATTATGTGATGTGAAGTTTTTTTGGTAATTGAACTCAGAAATCATTGATTTTCATCACATTCAAGAGATATGAAATATTATCTGTCATGATTTATTGCAATAGATATTTACACCCCAAGGATTGATATTTCAGCCATTGTGGGTCCTTTATAGGGAAAATAAACTAACATTAAATCATTTCCTAATTCACAGGAGACTAGACAGCTTTTTCTTTTCACTGTAAAATTTCCCAATTTCCGCATTTTCACGACGCAAAATTTCCCAAAATGTCTAGGGTCTTTTTCCCAAAATGGGCAGAAAAAGCCCTGATCTAAGCACTCACATACTTTCTACATGGAACACAAATGACGATGTCTAATCTCATTTTTTGTCCAGAGTAAAAATGCACTTATTAAACATGTGCAAACGATATTCACCGATAATTTGGAATGGAATGACAAACTAATAAACCTACCAATAACTGAATCTGTGTCTGTAATCTGTTTATCGCAAAAAAAAACATACATGAAAATAGTGTTGTTTTCTTTCAAACTAAATTCCATTGACTTGCCAAGGTGCTTGATCTGAGCGGGTGCGAATGATCAGCTATAAAATTATTGTATCTGCCAACTTCTATTTCAAACTTATATGAGAGCTTTTTCTTGAGTTTGTACATACTTTGCTCTTTAATGTCGATAAATTCCTAAATATTAATGTCTTTCAGTCCAACAAGGTCTTACAGCGGCATTTGTCATGTTCCTGTTTTTTTATCAAATATAATAAACTTCATATGAACTGTTTAATAAGTGTACAAAGTTCAATTGAAATACAACAAAGTGTTACTGTCACAGTCCTGGAAATTTCTGCCTCCATGTATGTCCGAATTGAAGTTGGCTTGCGTTGATATCGGTTTAATACCTACGTCAATGTGTCAATATTAGTTGTATGTAACCTATGTATGTGTCTGATGATTCCGAGTATAAATGTTGTAACGTTCTGAAAACATGTTTAATTATTGTGTATTCCTTGCCCCTACTACATGAAAAAGGCTTTCAACAGCTTGTAATAGTCTAAATCCAACTCAACTATAGATTTTAAATAATGAATTATTTGCCCTTGCCATATTTTCCAGAAATTTTGAAACTACTCAACATGGGTAAGAAAAAACAACAGTCCAAGGAGCAAAGGACTGTCAAAGAAGAAAAGGGTAAATGTTTGAATTATATTGTTATTATTAATTTTTGGTATTCTTGTTTTGTTACAGTAAATTAAGGAAATTATCATACTATGGATATTTGTAATTATTGTTATTTGAAATCTTTATTATAGCTCTTTGCTGTATCAACGTACCAAACAATTTCTTATTCTTTTCCCCTTCTTGAGTGACTGATGAGAGGACTTCTCTCATTTTAGGAATACCATAATTTTAATTATATTTTCTAGCAATGAAGAAAACCTACTCCCTTCCGTCCAATCCAAAAGATGGACAAGCTGCCTCAGAACAGGGAAACCTTTCAAAGGTGATTTGTTGTATGGCACTTTAAACTTTCTGTCATGTATTTCAATAGAAGGCTTTGAATCTCACAATATCTCAGAGCCACTTTACATGGATTTATTGCACATTGAAGGCCCAGTTTAATAGCTATAAACTTTGCCATTGACTTATTAGGAAACAGTTTTAATTGTTTTTAGAAAGAATTGTTTTATGGTCTTATATATCTCATATCATCATATTTTATAAAAATGGTTTCAGGTTACCCTGCCCTCGGGGCTAGAGAGAGAGCTGCTGGACCTTATACAGACAGCCAATCAGAAAAGGCCGCTCGATAAGGAGGTCTCCAAGAGGCTCACACAGAAAAAACTTGTGGTACGGTCACTGTGTACTTGTAGTGTGCGGTCATGAAAAGGATTTATTAGGCTTATAAAATAAATATGGTTTATTGTTTGAAAGACATTTCATTGAATTACTCGTGATCATGTGCAGGCTTTAAGCCTACCAGTGTTAAGTAGGTGGTCAATGATATGCATGTATCACTTCAACCTTCTAACTCAGGGGTTAAAACAGTTTGTGTGGCCTTAAACCTGTGTCATCAGTCTTACGGGAAAAAAGGTCCCCTCAATTACAGGGAACACATTTTGTTTTGCCTTTGCTATGAGTCTGTCCATATGTGTGTATGTTCCTCCATCTTTTTGTATCTCCAATCATATGTCCCCAATACCACTTGTGTCTATGCCTCCACAGCCCCTGGGCTTTGAGAAAGTTAAACACTGTACTGTAATGTTACAGGACATCTACACAAACCTAAGCAATGCAGGGTTCACCCACAAGCAAATAGAGCAGTCCATGGAAAACACTATCCTGCATGGAGGAGACCTCATTGACGCCCTCGACTGGCTCTGTCTCAACCTGCCTAATGGTATGGTCTGAATACACTCTGTATGTTGTTTTTTTGTACATGCAGGTTTAAAACAGTGGTATGATGTAATGAAAATTATTATGCTGTGGGCAAGGCTTCTAAAGCTTACATTTTATTAACTGTATAAAAAAAGTTTTTATTGTCAAAAATATATATATAAAGGTAAAAGCATAGAATGTATATAGAATTAACTAAGATGATACACTTTGCAAATATTCCCTTGAGCCCATCCAGTTTCTACGAATATAATGAAAATCAATTGACATTTTAATTGTCAAAAATGGACAAAAAATCCCCAGCTTACATTCTTCAGACAAGTTGCCGTCCAACTTCTCAGCGGCTATGCAGCAGGAGGAGGATAGAATGAGACCCAAGTTTGACGTTGTCCAGCAGGTCCTGGAATCCAGTGTGGAAAAAGAGGCAGCAGCCAAGCCCCTGCCACAGAAGAAAATGGAAAAGGTTTTATTTTACTAGGATGAAATGGTGTTGGTGTTGGCCTCTCTCCCAAGAGGATATCTGTTGGCGACCTCTCACATTGTGGAGGTTGTGGGTTTTGGCAGTACAAGAAACACTTTGTCACGGTCTTCCATAATGGACACCAGTGCTGGTTTCTACTCAGAATAGTCTGATTCTATAAGTTATTAGTTTTCGTCTCAATCTAGCTAAATAAAAAAGAAGAAGAAGTGAACTTAATGGTTTGTGTGACTTGATGCTTCTTTGAAAAGGCTTGATTTGGGGAAATATATAATTGTAGTGAGAATACTAAACAGCATGATTTGAATTGGGTTTGTATGTAAACTGTCGGTGTTCTTCTGCAGGAGAGCGCCCCAGACGAAGTGAAAGTCTCCAGCAAGGACTGGATCTTGCAGTATGCCCAACAGGATTCAGACTCCGAGTCCGGTGTTGGTGACTCTGACAGTGAAAATGACCCTGTAAGTTCATAAACAATTCTGGAGTGTAGCCGTAATAGTGTAATTTTGGTTTATACTTGTAGATACTGCTTCAATTGTCACAAAACAGTTACAGCCATTTTTTAACTTGAATAACATTTGAAAAGTTTTCCTTCCAATCCAATTATTCTAAATAGCTATTAATTCTTGATTTTACTAGATCTAATCATAAAGGTAATGCATGTTTCTACTTTACTGTATGAATATGAATACTCATGTATCTCATTGAAGTCTGAATTTTGACATGTCTGTACAACATTTCTTCAAGTAACAATCTGTTTCAACCTGGCAATATTGTTTCACAGAATGAGCGTTACCTGGAACTGACAGCTTTGTTGCTTGATGCTAAGAACGAGGCCAGCGAGCTCAAACAAGCAGGAAACAAAGCCAAGCTGAAGGATGTCTCTAAGAAGATCAGGGAGTATATTATAGGTAAGTATTTTTAACTCCGATTTTATATAAAAAAACACCACAATGACAATTTATGTCAATCCCAAATAGTAAGCCACAAAATTATTTTGCAGCTGCAATAAGCTAAAAACACTGATAGAACCTCTGAATGCACGTTTTCCATTGCAGAAATGGACTCTTTAGAAAAAGACCCAAGATTTAATCCTGAAGTCAAGCTGCAAGATATTGACTCCGACAAAGCTGCCAGTCAACAAGCAGAATCAGCTGCTATGTCACATGACAAGTCACATGTTCAGTCATGTGATCAAACACCGTCATGTGACCCAAGGGAGGAAGACAATGATGAAGATCTGGGTCTTGATATATTTCAACAAGCTGAAGAAGAGAAACCAGCCCCTAAAGGTTGGATTTTATTTAATTGAGGATTTATTTCTATGTTTTATCAGATCTCGAGCTCTGGAGGACGCTTGCAATTCCACTAAGAATGCACCACAAGAGAGCATTATTCTGTTCTTTAATAATTTAAGGTAAGGGTGTCTTTTGTAAAAGCAACAGATTCCATGAGTGTCTTGTAAACATTATGAAAAATTTACATATCATTCATGATTTTGTAAGAGTTTTTTGGGATCAATTTAATTGTTAATGAAATATCTGTATAGACTCTATATCAAATTTATAATATTAAATATCATATTATGACTCTAATGAAAAGCTGTTTTTTATTATTTAACCTAATACATACATGAACATTTAATTGTAGAAAAAACTGAGAAAACGGACAAGAAGAAAGCAGACATTCGTAGTTTTGAGTACACCCGTCAGCAGTGGACGGGCAAGTCGCCCAAACAGTTCCTAATTGACTGGGTGAGAAAACACCTGCCCAAGAGCCCGCCGCCAAAGTATGAAAAGAAAAATGCCCGGGGAAACCACTTCAAATGTGTGTAAGTTGTATGATACAAACTACAAGATTTAATTTAATAATGTGATTTTAGAAGAAATAAAAATGTTACCAATTTTTAAGAAACCATAATAGTGTCTGATTTGCATTTAAATAAAATATGTGAGTTGAATAAGTGAAAATAATTGCACACAAAAAAAAACAATTCTACTTTCTTTTGATAATATATTTATCATGCTTAAGCAATTTATTTTGAAAGACATTGATTATGAGATAGAATCATAAAAATACACCACAACAACAAATATGTTGAAGAACTAAGCCTTACACAAACATGTTCATGTATTTCTTTTATACAGCGTACGTATAGAACGTCCTAAAGAAGGCCGACTAGAGCTGTGTCCGGAGATATTGTGTAACAATGTTAAAGAAGCTGAACATCTTGCTTCCACCCTTGCCCTCTACAATCTCTGTAAAGGTAAACACTATGTAAAAAGCCAGCTTTATTGATAGCTTTTCTGTTGTATTTTTGTAATTGAAAACTAAGAACAAGTAATGCAGTTGTTTCACCATATTTGTTCTGGAAGGCAAGATCTCAAGTTTTGTGCCTTGAAAACTGTTGATGTGAAATTAAAATTTAAAACACAAATTGAAATATACATAGATACTTAGAAAGTCGTACCACTTTGGCAAAACTATATTGTTAATGATTGGTAAAAAAGATCTGCATTCACTTGTGCTGCTCCTGTCTTTCAAAGAAATTGCATGTTGTCTTTTAGAAAATATGCTTAATAATTAACATGACATTAAAATCAGATTATGTCTGCTCTCTGCAATTACAAAATTTGATTATCAGTAAAATCTATTCAATTTAAGACCACCTGAAATTGTTTATTCTGTTCTTCTTCAAACATTTAATCAGTTTAACATTTATGAATATAAAAATCTGAGTCCCAGTTTGAGACTCAAGACCTAAAACTGCAAATCGTAACCCTAGAGCATTAACTCAATAACTGCATATAAAAATTGAAGCAGATATTGAGTTCTTGCACTAAGGTGACGAAATCCTCATTTGATTGTACAATCTCTTAAAAAAGTACTACAGTCAAAACTCATTGGCTCGATATCGCATGGCTCGATATTCTTGTTGGCTTGAACCGGATTAAAAGGACCGATTTTTTTTTACTATATCTTCATATAAAATATTTTGGCTGGTCCCTGGAATATCGAGCCAACCTGTTTCGACTGCAATTGTAAAACTATGTTGCAAGTACAATGCTCAACAATGATTTACTCATTTTGTATAAAAAAAAGAGCTATTTTAAAGTTAATTTATGACATTTAAGAATTCACTTATATGAGTTTGAGTCTCAGACTCAAGAAGTAAGTGAATATGAGCCCAGGGTGGTTTGGTGTGATGTCAGTTGATGGTCAACTTGTAGGTCAGTCAGTGTACCAGCTACTGCCCCCTCCTTTCCGAGACGTGTGGCTGGAATGGGCGGATCAAGAGAAACAGGCTGCCCAGGAGGAGAAATCACGAGAAAACAAGCCCCGGGATACGTTTCTTGCAAAACTTTTCTCCCGTGTACAGATATCAGACAAGGGATCAAAAGTTCAGGGCAGATCAGAGGTCAAGGACAGTGAGGATGATGTATTGGAATCATGGGAAAACTTTGAGGAGGTTAAATATGTTTTGTTCTTGTTGACATAATTATTCTCTTTAGTATTTGAATTCATGTATTAAATATACTGTGATATTATTCATACACACCATTTAATCAGAGTATAATTTCACTATTCTGTTTACTAACATCCTTGACCTCTGTATCAACAGGCAGAAGACTTACCTGATAGGGCAGATCAGAAAAACAACCGTTCTTTAAAGAGAGCCATCCCATTTAAGAATGTCAAGGAATCATACATGAGGAACCAGCAATCTAAACTCTATACAGAGCTACTAGAGATTAGACAACAGTTACCTGTATACCAGCACAAGGACACGGTCCTAGAATCACTACAGCAACACAATGTGGTGCTCGTTGCTGGGGAAACAGGAAGTGGGAAGAGTACACAAGTTCCGCATTTTGTGTTAGAGGTACGTGGCACTTGGTTCATTGACAGAGCATTGATAGACTTTCATGAAAAAGCTTAAAAGAAAATGAAACGGCAACATCACATCTAACTTAGTATTATACAAAAATGAAACTAGCAATTTACTACGCAATAACGTCATTGCTATACACTGTAGCACAGTAGGATCAACTGCAATGTTTTGAGACAGTGTATTGTACATATGTTTTTAAGGCTTGTTTGAGCCAGGGTATAGAAAACTGCAACATTGTGTGTACGGAGCCTAGGCGTATATCCACCACCAGTCTCGCTGCAAGGGTCAGTCAGGAGATGGGAGAAGCCAGAATGGGTGAGAATATGTTGCATATGAGTTTTTACAACAGGATTTAATGATGATAAAATGTTATTGGAAATCTGATGTTTATGAGTGAGGTCGATGATAATTGATGGCATAATCACATTTTATAATTGATTGTACTTTTCAACTTGTTTTAGCTATTAATCCATTAATCCTAAGCCCATTCTCATACATTAGTATTGAAATTATCCTGATTATCTCTCAGAAGACCAAGATTGTTTGGGGCAAAATCTACCAGTAAGTTGATGTTTAAACAATCCTGATTAGTTTGCAATGTTTGATACCCAACTTATATTTGCAGGAGGTCCTGATTCTCTGTGTGGGTACCAGATCAGATTTGAGTCCAAGTGTGGGCCGAAGACCCGGCTTACATACTGTACAACGGGCGTACTGCTGCGCAAACTGCAACTTGACACAAGTCTTTCACACATATCTCATATCATTGTGGATGAGGTGAACATTTCCTCTTAATAAATAGCCTCAATATTTTGTAAAAAGTAAAACAAAATATTTAATTAACCATTCAGTTTATGAAAAATTCATTCACTTCTCGAGTTATTTATGTGTATTTTTTATAAGAATTTAATCACAAAATATATTGAGATTTCTTTGTAATTGATATAATGAAACATAAGTTGTTAGTCGTTTTTTAATCACTCAAAAACTGTCAAGTTATTTAAATGAAACTTTGAAATGGAACACAGTACACACATGTATATCAAGGTCTATAACTTTTGCTTTAATAACTGCTGAGTTATCCCCCTTTTTTCAAATGAACAGAACAAGAACAGATGAGTATTGGTGTTAGGCTCTGCAGCGCTCTTGTTCAAATATTTAATAGTGTTATTAACTTTGCTCCAGGATGCTTTGAGATTATGGCCTTAACAATTTTATTTGCCTTTCATGAGACCTCAGTGAGTGTGAAGTTATGATTTGTGTGAAAAAAAGAGGTTTTGTAGATAATTAATAATTATTTTATGCAACAACCTATATGTATCTTAAGTCAAAATTTCTATATACATAAAGGAGCATACAGTCAAACTTACTGCTGATATTTCCTCTATGTCTATTCTCAATCAATCCCTGTTCTTGTTCAGGGTCCAGTCTGACTTCCTGTTAATAGTTTTACAATGCCTATAGTTGATCAATTCCTAATTCAGGTGCATGAGAGGAGTGTACAGTCAGACTTCCTGTTGATCGTCCTAAAGCGCCTGTTGGACCAGAGGTCAGACCTCAAGGTGATCCTGATGAGTGCGACGCTGGACGCTCAGAAGTTTTCAGCCTACTTCAAACATTGCCCTGTCATCAACATACCTGGTCGTACATTCCCTGTACAGGTGAGTGAATTGACCTTTTTTTGTTTTTTTTTGGTCAAGTTATGTAGGCAGAGAACTAGTCAGTAGAACAATTGAAGAACTACATACCTAAGCACCGGACTTCATTTTAAACATGCTTGGGGATAAAATAGGATTAGTTTACTTGTAGAAAGAGTGGGATAAGTTAAACCCCAACTCCAGAAAGTCCACACGGTTTTAACAGTTTATATTAGATTTAGATTTGCTATGTTGCCGAGGAGAGCTCTTAAAAAGGCAGCAAAATTTTTGCCACAGAAAAGTATGAAGGGCTCTTTTATAACTTACTGTTGTATAAGAATTGACTGTTAAGTGCTCTTGAGCTATCTGCCCAAGAATTGCACACATGTTTATCATGAACAATAAAATATATGATAGGTATTTTTTCTAGCCTTGATGTCCTTGTTGATTGTGTCATGCAGGACCTTTATTGTTGGACATAATAAGAAACAATATTCTTCTTAATTATTATGTTGCTTGAACTCACCCTTCTTAATTATGTGATATGGTCTTTAAGCAAGTGATTTGAAGTGATACGACCCCACATATCAACGTAATTTTGGGCCTTCAGGCATAATAATTACAAATGAAATAACCATGGAAATAAAATGCCAAAATAGTAAATTTTTCAATGTGTTTTAATTTCTTCCAAGCTTCTTTTTTAAAAGAATTGTCATAGGCACATCATAAAAACCATGGCTTTCGTCCCGATATGTTTTGACTTAATTCATAGTGTGTGTTTAAATCGGCCCTTTTGTTTAAATCAACAACAAAACAACAACTTTATGTTCCCTTAAGATTCTGTGTTAGGATAACAACTAAAATTATAAGCTACCGGTAGTTGGAATATTTATATGTTGGTGATGCAAATCATTTAAATAATTTAATTTAGTAATGAGATATTGTGTCAAATTTAGTTTTGAAAATGCGCTATGCATGGTCTTACTTGTAAACATTTATCTTACATAAATCATAATGAAGTTTTCAGTTTTACTTCCTGAAATGCCATTTTATTGAAAAATAAATGCAAAAAATACAGTAAAAGCAAATATATGTCTGAAGGCCCCAAATCATGCGATGTGGCTCATCTTGCATATATACATCATTATGTATGTAGTCTTTGGTTACAGTAGGAATATACCTTTTCACAGCAAATCCCATGAATAAATGCCGATTACATCAAATGTTTTTGAAGGTTTACCATGTGGAGGATGTAGTGGAACAGACTGGTTATGTGCTGGACGATGATTCACATTACGCCCTGAACCAGTCACAACTCGTTCAGGTCTGTCTCATAAAATGTTTCAGCAATGTTTGGAAAGACATGTTAGGAATGAAAATGAAAATCAGAAAGTAAAATTATTCTCTCTGATTATTTTATCCACTGATTTTGAGTATTGAAAATGAAATTCAGTTTTACATTTTAAATGACTATACCTTAACAGAAATGAAGTACACTATTCTGTATAATTATTATGTTGCCTGTGTAGCATTCATTTAAGCATCATTTTAACTTTTAATTGCATAGTCTGTCTGATTTCATCACTGACTGGAATTAGTGGCATTAATTTTAAAATTTGACCATCTCTACATCTTTTATATTTTCAATGTTTGTACTGACTTCATCAAGTTCTATAGTGAAACTTTGTGCTATAGTTACATTAGTCCAGGTTATAATTGATATTTCATTTATCATTTTCCATTCCAAAAGGCCATATACTCAATGCATTTTTTTCTGGCAAAATAGTAACTTCTATCAGTGGCTCTCAAATAAAACCTATATTTTCTCCCCTCCAGGAGGAGAGCGCCAGTCTGACAGTAACTGAAAAGCGAGGTAACCAGTCCCAGTTAAATGCTGTCTGGAGTAAAGATGATATAGGCAGGATAGATAATTCCAATTTGTCACCAGAAAAGTACTGTCTCAAGACACGAAACACTGTAACAAGGATGAATATGAAAAGAATAAACATGGATCTTGTTGTGGTAAGAGTAATTGTATTTATACAGGAATGTACACAATATGGAAAAATATGGGGTCACTCTGTGACCAGTCCTGGACCTTGATGTATTCTTTTTTATTTCTCTTCGTGGTTTTGTTTATCAGTGGAAATCACTGCATAGGAGGTTGTCATATTTTTAGCAACCATACTTTTAAAATGATACCTGCAGAGGACCTCGTTTTAAGATACTTGTTGTTTTTAGTTTATTATTTTAGAACACATTAATCAATTTTCACAGCATCTGAGTAATTTACCATTCACAGGACATTTTACTCCACATTGAGACATCCCCTGACTACGCGGACATGACGGGGGCCGTGCTGATTTTCCTTCCCGGCATGTCCGATATCACTGAGCTGTACGAGACTCTCACTAGTGACCGCAGATTCACAGAAAATAACAAGTATGACTGTATGTTAAATACTAAAAAAAAATTTTATTCCTTGTATCTTGTTACCTCTTCTGTTTTTCATAGAAAACATCAAGGTTGTGTCATAGTGTTGGCGTCTTTGTCATGGGGGTTGTGCAAAAACTTTAATCTCTGCCATAACTGAAAAACAATTCAAGGTTGTACACATGTTGCCAGAGACAATATCCACATGTACAGCAAGGGCCGTAACTGTGGCTTATATAAAAAATATTCCTCTTTGTCAGCTTAAAAACAACAGACATGGTTTTTGTAACAGTACCATGTTCATTCAGGACACCTAAATGGACTGACCAGTCCTGAGCATATTCACCATCTTAAGTGGTAGTTCTTCCATTCCAGATTCAGGTTATACCTTAAACTCAATGTTGTTGTCTGCTGACCAGACCTTGGGGTATTCACCTACTTGATGATAGTTTTTCCATTCCAGATACAGAGTTATAGCTCTTCATTCATCATTGTCTTCTGCTGACCAGGCTCAGGCATTCACAGTGCCCCCTGCAGGCATGAGGAAGGTTGTTCTGGCAACCAACATAGCGGAAACTGGTATTACTATCCCAGACGTTGTGTTTGTAATTGACACAGGCAAGGTCAAGGAAAACAGGTAAGTTCCTTACAATCCTTACAATATTTATTATGTGACAATGACAATGACAATGACAAAGTTTATTTGCTATAAGGCCACCGGCCCATTACAATATACAGACATACAGTATAAATTTACAATGTTGTGCAACAGTACAATGAAACACATTGAAACAACTATACAGTAATATTGTTTTTATATAAGTATTAATTTTTAGAATTTCATTCTTCAAGTCGAACTTTTCTTTTATTAAACGCATGGTACAAATACGTGGATACATTTTTAACTATATTAACATTAGATGATGCCATGAGTATTCTAAACTTGTTAATGCTAGGATTAACATAATATTTCTGTGGTATATATTGGGATCACAGATCCTCGTAGAAATCACAAACAAGTAGAAAGTGATATTCATTTTCAATACATTCAAAGTGGCATACTTTGCATAATCTTTGTTCCCTTGGGATATCAGTATAACGACCTTTTTCAATTTCTAAATCGTGAGAACTAGTTCTAAAAGATACATATATAAATCTAAATCTTCTGATATTTAAAACATCTAAATATTTTTTGTATCCAAATGATGACTTGAACCCGAAATATGAGCATAATTTTCTACTATTACTAACTTTACTATGCCAATCTTGTTTAAACATGTCATATAATCTATTTGTAAACGACTTAATAAAAAATATTTCCGAACAAACGTTTTGGTTGTCCCAAATGTAACCAAAACCTATTGATTGCAGACATACACGTAATTTTGTTACCCAGTTATTTCTACCATGTAGGTCATCATTACACATCATGATATAGCATTTCTTAACAAATCTATGATCAGGCATTTTTAGTATTTTAAGCCAATATTTAACACAACGTTTATAAGATTCTATATACATTGGGTATCTACCACAATCCCCTAAAACAGTGTCATTTGTTGTATGTAACTTAGCACACATAAACCTTTTACATGCATAAATATGAACCCTTTCGAGGTCATCATATTTTCCGAGACCCCATACTTCTGCTCCATATAGGAGTTGTGAGCATATTTTTGCATCAAAAAGTTTGAAGAATACTCCATTTGACATTTGACCACATTTATATAAAGAACATAACAATGATACCAGCACACGTTTACCCTTTATGCAAAGTTCATGTACCATACAATTAAATGAAAGTTGTGGTGTAAACGTAAGTCCTACATAACAAAATTTATTGACCACTTCTAAAGGAGTAGTGTTATAGAACCATTTCTCAGTTCTTGAGAGTCTTCCACCTTTTTTAAAGACAACAAATTTGGTTTTAGTTTCGTTAACCTTTAACTTGTATGTGACACAAAATTCTGAAAGTAAATTTAACTGTTTTTGCAAACCGTACACAGTATCTGACAATAACGCTATATCATCGGCAAACATAAGTAAAAGCAGATTAACAGTCCCTGGATGCAACTGTATTCCGTGGACATTATTACTTTCTAGAAAAGTATACTGTGATGCCATAATATAAATCACTCTCTGGCAACCAAAAAAGGAAATGTAATATTTTTAGTTTTGAGGATATTTACATGAATACACTTATCACACAAAGAAGAATATTTTTTTTAAATTACATATATCTCCCCACCTTAGGGCCCAAATTCATTAAATGTAAAACATACGCAATCTTGAGTCCTTTTCCTGACTTTGTTTTCTCCAAAGATATATGGAGAGCAGTCAATTGAGAACCTTCAAGGAGTCACATTTCAGCCATGCCAACGCTAGGGAAAATAGTATATTTTTACATGTCTCCCTCCAGAGATATATATAGAGAGCAGCCAGATGAGAGGCTTGAAGGATTGTGTATCAGCTGTGCTTACGCCAGGGAAAATAGTGTTTATGACATTTTGATTTGTCTCCTACACCAGATATATAGAGAGCAGCCAGATGAGCGCCCTGGAGGAAGTGTATATCAGCCGTGCCAATGCCAAGCAGCGCCAGGGACGGGCAGGCAGGGTCCAGAGTGGAGTTTGCTTCAGGCTCTTCACTAAACACATGTAGGTTATATAGGTCATACTCCATGCAGCGGTTACCTCACCTTACTGTAGCTTATGAGTGCCGTCAAACAAATCATGCGTTTGTCATTTAAATCACGTTGCTGCGTTCAAAACTTTGAAATATTTTTTTTATTTCAAACATATATAAATTTTAGATTTGAAACATTCAATATTTTAAATATTCAAAGAAAACAATATGTCAATGACTACAATGAGCTAAAAAAAAATGAAATAAATTTCTTTAAAATTCAATAGCTAAAATCCAGTTATTTTTGTAAATGGTGGCTGAGATTTTCTCTGCTCATCAAGGGAGATCACTGGGAGGGAGATTGATCATAGGCTAGCACATTTCATTCTAGCAAGTCTGAGGGTTTGGACATTGCTTTCAAGATCCCATATTTATAAGCAGTTAATTTACCATTATTTGATGATAAATATGGGTTTGCATGTTGGTGAATTAATGTACCGTTTTAAAGATAAGTTTGATGAGGATGTTATTATGATTAATGATAGGTTTTAAAAATATTTGACCTTAACACAATGCTTGTATAGTGTGAACATTTGAAATTTTGCTATCCCGAGAGTTTATTTTTCCAGGTACGAGGGTATGAAGCCCTACACAATCCCTGAATTACTAAGGGTGCCACTAGAGGAACTCTGCCTTCATATCATGGTCTGTTGAGGAAATAGTAAATTACCCAATTTTATGATCTGTAGAAAGTGTGCAGTTGTTTTCTCCAGAATATGGTTAAAAAAATTGCCTGTGTTCTATAGATGGTATGAAGGGACTATTGTTTCAGTTTCGATTTTTCCTGTGTGCGTAATATAGTATTAAGAGTGTTTTCTGGATATTTCCCACTATTTTGTCCCTGCTTTTTATCTAAGGTAGCCTATTATCTGCAGTAAAATTTGGTAACTCTTTACATACCAAGATTGTTTATGTCTTAAAACACCTACAGACAAAGGATTTACTAATTATGTGCTTCGGTTAAGTTGCTGAACAAATTACTACACAGTGAATACTTTTCAAAAATCCAAGCATGGTAAATTGGAGGTATTCATGGCTTAAGTCCTGGGGCAGCCTTACCCTTATCCATAGATATTCCTCAATGTTTCCATTCAGTCGTTTGGCAGCTATTTTCGTCCAACCAAAACATTCAGTTTCTACACTTAAACTTAAGTTGGATTTACTTTTGTTATTGTATACAGCCCCAGGACTCACCACAGCCTCTGATTGTAAATTGTGCAATGTCCCTCCTGCACAATTGCTAAACCAAATACAAAATAGTCAATTTTTTTCAGAAATCTGAGTATGGTAAACCGGAGGTGTTCTTGTCTAAAGCCTTGGACCCACCCCAGCCTCAGATGGTGAATCGTGCCATGTCACTGTTACACTCCATAGGGGCATGTGAGGAGGGTGAGCGGTTGTCTCCCTTGGGACACCATCTCGCAGCGCTACCAGTACACGTACGGATAGGCAAGATGTTGCTGTATGCTGCCGTGTTTGGGTGCCTGGAGCCTGTGGTATGCATTTAAAACAAAACTGAAAAGTGACAAGTTTGCTAAAGCAGGATTATCTCAAACAAATTATTGAATTACTGATATTATTCCACTCAAAAAAGGTCAGAAAAGAACTGTCTTTTTCAGATTAGTTTTCACATGGAAAGATTTACAAGTAGATAATAAAAATACCCAGTACCCAGCAAACTAATTAGTTTAGTAGGCAAGAGGGGTCCCGTGCCCCCGAAGAACACCATTTTGTTTGATGCATGAAATGAATAAATGATGTCTGAAGTTTATTTTTTTTTGATGTTCCCAGAAAAAAATAATTTCCAAAGATGCTTTAGATTCAAAATGGCCACCAAGATGGCCGCCATAAAATGAAAATAACTCATTTTTAAAAAGATGCGCCTCATTCAATACAAGTAAAATAAATATATGCACTTACATGCTTATCTTATAGCGGAATGTAAGTGTTTCAATATTTTATTTGTCAAAATAGACATGTTTTGTTAGAAAAATAAAAAAATATGTAAATAATGTGAAAAAATACTGATTTTAACCTCTCTTTTTCCATTACACCTGGAATCATAATTTATTATTTTTAGTTCTTCATGAAATTAGTATAAAATTTTGATTATTTTTCAGTATTGAAGTATTTTCTCTGGAATTGAATACATTTTAGTAAAAAAAATGACTAACTTTTAACAAAAAAACAGAACCAAAGTGGGTTGGGTAAATTGACCCTTTTACGAATATTTCATTAAAATATCCAGATATCTTATTTTAATGTTTGAAGACAACACTAAATAGATATAATTGTAATACAATCAAGGAACAGTTTATGAGGTCTTGAATGCGATTTATATTCACCATTTAAGTGTCAAAATGTACATGGTATACATATAATATGAATACGATTTGAAGATAAGGTGAACAAAAGTTATAAAATGGCGTGTTTTTTATTTCTCTGATTACTAACCTTTTATTGTTATATTTTTTCAATATTAATTGAAAGGAGTTTTTGTTAACAAAATGTAGTCATTACTCTAAAGTGAAACAAATTAAATGAATAATAAATACAACATTTAATCATTTAACACTAGAGACAATATGGGTGGGGTAAGTTGACCCCAAAGTATTTTTCTACTCCAAATATTTGTATATCAAAGATGCAAAAAACAAACCAAACCAATAATTACAGGTGGTCTGGTCAATGAAGCTGTTATGTTTCTGAAAATGCTGTTATACTTTTTATGTATATGATTATTTAGTTACCGGTATGTCATATATATAATATAGAAGATCTATATAGAAAATGAGACAAATTTTATAATTAGCCGAAATCAACAGTATATTCTCTACACTTATTCTATTTTGTTAAAAGACAGTTGGTAATTTTACTCCATTCATAATTTACACACCTACAAAATCATCTCTAATATGTTTGTTTGCACTTTTTACTGGCATTGTAATTTTAGTAGAAATTATTCTTAAACAAAAACATATCTTAACATATTTGCTTTTTTCTGATATGTTCCCACAGTTACATATAAGATACAAATATTTAATTTGATCCAACAGTAAGTATTCATATTTGTTAAAATGCAAATAAGTTACATAAAATAACAAATCAGTATCCTCTAAATGAACTTTGTATCAACTTGCAACTTAAAATGTCAGGATAAATGATAAATACAGTATTCATTTCATCGCGACATTAAATAATGTACACAGTCTGTATTACCATGAACAAGTTTGAATGAATGCAATGAGTCAATGCAAATGTTACATTTTCTTTTCTCACATTTTTCATAAACTTCAAATCTCAGTCATGTTTATAAGTACTTGTTGTAGTCATTTACTAATTAACAGCACATCATCTTCATCATCACAATCAACATATTCAATAATATCGTCTATTCCTTCAATATCTTCATCATCTGTGTCTGCATGATTCGCAACAGCCATAACTATGTCCACTAGAGATGGTGGTAGAATGGGACCAGAAGACCACACTGGCTCCAAAATTCCGTCACCGTTAACTTTTAATCCTTGATCTTGAAATGGTTCTGGAGATGCAACTTTCGCTTGGTCTGCCCTCTTGTACAATCCAACTCGATAATTAACCCTCTGAATGTGTGGCAACAAATTGGACTTGCAAGGTGGAAGCTTGGACAGATCAACATTAGTCGTTGTACTCAGCTGCTCCTCATCACCAGACATCTTCTTTAGCATTTTGTGCCGAACAACGTCTAGAGACTGTTCTCTAGCAAACCCATACATAAGACCGGTAAAGGCTTCAAGCATTGCAATCATTGAAGTGTGTAAAGACCAGTCATCACCAAGTTTCCTGAAATGAAGATGATTTTGCAGTTTTATTTGTTTTAATGACTATGTTCAGTATTTTTTAAATAGTTTTAGTTAAAAAATAACATTACAAATTACTTGTTATCCCTCTTACATACATAGCATTTAATGTTATGTAGCTATTCAGCAGTCATATAAACTAAAAGTTAATTCTCAAACATTGTATATGATAAACTTTACCTGAAGACATCTTGGTATTTTGGATTAGCCAAAAGTTTCTTTAAAGGTCCTATTTTTCCTTTTCCCTTAAAGCTGCTAGTGACATCCTCCCCGGTAAAGACGTACAAGCCAATACACATTGTGCAGAACTCTCTATCTTTGTGTCAGCGAGTTCAGATACATTGATCAACTTGCGATTCTTTCCGGTCCCCAGGTCTATGTAGATGTCCAAATCTATGGACGGTGCATGATGCAGCAGAATTAGCAATAAGTCTGTGTCTGGTATTACCACTGCTGAATTGTAGCCTTGTGATGCCGCATACTTCAAGTAGATCACCACCCGGGTATCAGTTTCTTTTTGGTTTGAAGATAACTCTGGAATCTCATCACAGTTGACCTGAAATGAAATATTATTATTACTTCTATAATTATTATTTATATTGTTATTGTTTTCAATAATAATTATAATCATCATCATAGTAATTATTTTTATTATTATTACTATATAATTAATTGACAGTAAGAATATTGAAACATATACATTCTGCTATCAGATAAACATGTAAGTGAATGTATCAATTTTACCTGGAGTAACTGAGAGGCAGCTTATGAAAAATGGTTTATTTTCATTTTATGGCGGCCATCTTGAATTTTAAGCATCTTTGGAAAAAAAAAAATTCAGGGAACATCGAAAAAATGAAACTTCAGTCATCATTTCGTAACTTCATGCAAAAAACAAAAAGGTGTTCTTCGGGGGCACGGGACCCCTCTTGTCTACTGCACTTAATATGTTCTTCCTGTTTTTGTCAATGTAGTTTGTGACAGTGATTAACATCGGTTTGTGATAACACCTACAGTTGCTGTGAAACTCCATAATGAAACATACATGATTTGTAATTCATTTATTATGTGTGTAATTTAGGTACAAAATAACATGCTCTGTTCCCATTTATTCGTCTTGTAGGCAGTGATAGCGGCGAGTATGACTGACAAGTCCCCGTTTGTTGTTCCCATCGGGAAGCTGGACATGGTGAACGCGGCCAAACAGGCCCTCGCTATCGCAGCCTCTGACCAACTGACCATCTACAAGGCTTACTCTGGGTCAGTGAACACCACAGATATAGACAAACGCAGAAGTATCTTTATCTTTGTCTGGTCCTTCCTTCAAATTATTCTCTGTTCTTTGATCCACCATTTAAAACTTTTGGTTTATTATAGTTATCTATTTGAAGGCTTAGCGCAGGACTGTTGTAATGAATTCTCTTTCAATGTTGAGTTACATTTGTTTTGCATTAACCCATGAGTAATGTTATATCCTTCTAAACCTCCTTTATTTCTCACAAAATACACATGATCACAGTGTTTCAACAATACTACAAATAAATTAATCACTTGTTGTTAAAATTTCCTTTGGCATTTATCAACCTTTTTTAAAATATTCATTGAGATTTATACAGTCATTTCTCCCTTGTGGAGTTGTTTGTTTACATTCAGTTTCACTCAAATACTGTGGTTTCAAATTGTCATTATTGCCCAATGTTAAATCCCTCTTAAATTTTTTTTTTTTTTGAAATTCCGGGGGATTTTAATCTCCCACCGGGAGACCGGGGGATTGATCGAAATTCTGGGGGATTTATCCCCCCGCCGGGGGATATGGCATGTATGCAACATCTATATCAAGGTTACAAAATATTTCCAGATTGGTACCTGATTAAATTTAACACATACTTAAGGAGATTCAATGAAGTCATTCAGACTGGCTTGATGCATGGTTCTGTCTGTTGCAGATGGAGAGAGGCAAGGTCAAAGGGCAGACAAGCAGAGATGACGTATTGTCAGAGAAACTTCCTGAAGAGAAACACTCTCCTTGAAATAGAGGTAATACAAATCAATCAGCTATCATGACCAATTATATAACTGTAACTCAGACTCAATTTATTCTTGATATTAGGCCATCAACCAAAATCACAATGCATTTAACACTGATAATAAATTTCAAAGGCAAGTGAATCATTATATAAAGCTTAAGGAGAAAGTCTATTATAAGTGCTGGCCATTGTTTGATAAATTCATGAAAAAACACACTTGAATATTCATGTTATATTCTAAATAATAAATGTTTCGCCTGGAGTAAAACCATGTGGCTGCCACGACTGCTAATCCCTATCTCAATTGTATGTATGAGTAACAGCAATAAACTGTGATTGCAAGTCTTCAGCTTTTTCTGAATTTACTCTACACTTCCTTCTTCCACTTCATTTAAAGATCCTATATCATGAGAGTATTTTTTTTATTTTCATTTATTTTATTTCGATCATATTAATTCTATTTAATACTGTTTGTAGAATGTGAAAACAGACCTGATAAAACTACTCAGCAGTATTGGTTTCACAAACACAACAGTACTTCAAAGTACAGATATACCAAAGGGTGAGCTAGAAAAAGATGGAGTTTTGCAAATTTCCAAGCATAAAACAAATCGTGACCTTGACAAAAGGACAATAAGCAAGGTAAAGGCCATATTGACTGCGGGCCTGTATCCCAACGTTGCCAAGGTTACCTATGAGGCCCCTGTGGATGCAGCTGTGAACCCCGACAACAGGTGGGCCTTAAGAACAAATGATGAAATTATTGTTTTTAGAAACAAATATGATTGTTGTAGTGTATCTATGCAATGTTTACATTTTCTAAATAATTGAGTATTTTAAGCAGTGTCTAAAATGAAATACTGTGATCACAATTTCACATGGAATGATGTTTTTTTCTTCAAGTAATCAACACAGACTACACTTCAATGGTAGACATATATTTATGCCTACAGCTGTTTGTGCTACTTGCCAATTATTTTGATTAAATTCCTTGACTAACCTTTTACCACCATTACACAGGGTGTGTGTAGCAGAGACAGCCCAGGGTCCGGCACACGTCCACCCATCCTCTGTCAACAGGAACCTCCAGGCCAATGGCTGGATACTCTTCCATGAGAAGGTAAGTTTTATTCCGTAGGGTCTAGCACATGTCCACCCATCCTCTTTCAACAGGAACCTCCAGGCCAATGGCTGGATACTCTTCCATGCGAAGGTAAGTTTTGTCCCTACATTAATATGCAATTTGTGTGTAGCAGAGACAGTCTAGGGTCCAACACAAGCCCATTTGTTAGGTAGTCTAGATATATAGATGTTAGCCTCTCACCTGAGCATGGCCAATGGTTGAGCCCAGCCACTTTCTCCGGGTCTAAAAAAATGGCAACCAGTGCTGTTACAAAGATAAGGGAAACAACACTAACTGTGATAAATGTTTTTGTGGCCTTCATTAATCAAGCTGCAATAAACTACTGGTGTCATTTTTCCAGGTGAAGTCAACACGTGTTTACCTGCGGGACAGCACGCTGGTATCCGCATACCCACTGCTACTGTTTGGTGGAGAAATTCACGTCCAACACACTGACCAACTTCTGTCCGTAGATGACCGCATCGTGTATAAGGCCTATGCAAAGACAGGTGTCATCTTTAGGGAGCTGAGAAAACTGCTTGATGATCTACTAGCTACTAAACTGGAAGAGCCGGCATTAAATATCTCAGGTTTGGTTTTTATGTTATTGTTTGCCAATGGTCTTAGATTTTCAAACATTGCTTAAAAGAAGGCAGCAGATTTTGCTAACATTATAATTTTGTATTTGAAGATGAGAACACAGATTTTTTAAACACAGATATAAAGTACAATTGAAACATTCTTTTATGTGTCAAATGTGTTATTGAAGAACTTCCTTCAACTTAAACATTTCATATTAACCTATAATAATTTCATGAACCATAAATAAAATGCCTATGACTGGCATAGTTGATAAGATCCTATCGAATTGAGCCTATACTATTTGTATTATTAAGCTCCTTGTATCTCATAAAATTTAGCTTCTACCTTTTTCTTGTTAAAGCCACATTAAATTGATGATTCGTTTAAGAACTTTTTCAGAAAATTAAATAAAGAGCTTTTGAAGCTTTAATCATTACTCCCAAAATCTACAAAGAGGCTATATAACGCTTTAATGTGAAGCATAAAGGAACTTAAAAACATGTTATATTATGTCTGAAAATTTTCAGAAGAATGAAACAGGAAAATAATATTAATTTTTCATGGCAAATTCCATTTAACTCACACAGTGAATAATGTTTTTTTTGTTCACGATTATCATTCTAAATATCATTTATATAGGAAAAAATTGTTTTACTTCAGTTGTTGTGAAAATGAAAATCTGTTTTGTTTTTAATTTTGCCAATTTGCTTAATAAATTCTTGGCCAAAATCTGTTGAATAAAACAGTAATTTGTGTGGCCTAATAAAAAAAGTGACTTAAATGAGATTTTGGCATTACTTAAGAAGTTTAAAAGCTCTGATGATGGAACTTGGTATGTAGATAGAGGGTAATAGGACGATTATTCCCATTATCAGTTACTTTTGATGGGACAAAAATGATGTTGCTATGGCAACAGAAATTGTTTGACTGTTGGTCTGTAAAAAATGGACCCTTTGATATTCAACGAAGTTTGGAAGCTATTGTTTATAAAATTAAGTATTTAACAATGATGAGATTACGCATGTCATTTTAACAAAATGTGGACCAAACACTCAGTTGCTATGGGAACAAAATTAGTTGGGTTGTATTGTTAGCTATACAAAGTGACTTGTTTTTCGCACAACTGTATTGTCATGTTTCAGATGATCCATTGGTTGGCTTAATACAAGATCTACTCGTGTCCGAGAAAACTAGATGACCCCTGTTGACAAAGTAGAGACAACTTACATAGTGTATTAAAATATGTCTTAGGAGAGTTTTGTTTTCATGTGCTATAAATTAAGTTCATCTTTAAAAGGTAGTCGTAAAATTATTTGAATAATATAGCAGGACTATATTATTATTTTAGGTTGTGTTTTGACCTTGTTAAAAATTATCTTACATCTTTGAAAAGTAACACAGTTTGTCAGATGAATTGGACTATGATATAAAGCTATATATTTCTTTGTTAAAATGACTGTAATTCTGTTTTGTTAAATGTTTTTTTGTTATTGTAAAAACATCACTCAATCTACATCTAAATGACATTGTAATGCAATATATGAAATTGAATTTTATTCAGTGTTAAATGGAATTGATAATGGAATGGATTTCACACAAAACAAATACCAGCATGACTGTCTTCTTCAGTTAATATAAGTAAAATAAAAAATTGTGTGTTTTTCAAAGCTATCTTTAATATTGACTGCATGCTTTTATTACAAAGTATCTTATCTTGACATCTTAACTATTTGCTCTGCTCAGTTTATATTTAGCATTTTATGCAATCTGAATGTTACAATAAAAGTGATTGGAGTTGATTTTGGGTATATTCAAATGCCTTTGCTATAGAGTATGAAAAGGTGAAACTTAAGGAAACTTTTTACCTCACAAATACTTAGTTGAATAAAGCTTCTGCAATATTTGTTGTTTTTTTATTCAACTCCTTTGTGGACAAAGCCAAAATAGATGTGGAGTATATACCCTTAGGCTGCTGATAACGATTTTAAAGGCTTTGCAAACAGCTTGGAACCAGACCAGACACCGAGTAACTCGGCGCCTGGTCAGGTTCCAAGCTGTTTGCCACTCAGTCAATATATCCCGAAAATTTTAAGTAAATTGAAAGAAATTTAGAATAAACGAGACAACATTTTTGAGCAGACGACAATTTACCCAGCATGCAAAGGGTTAAACATTTTGGGCTACATATTAGTACAGTTTGTGTGTCAGCTCTCAACCTTGTTTTTGTACCCAATAAATATTTTTTAGCTGGTCTAATTTTCACAGAAAGAGGTTTTGTGTGGTGTGGTCAAAACTTTAGCGATTGCAATACCCTTTAAAACATTAAAGATATTCAAATGAAACTGATAAACATAATGCCAGAGACAATTCCAACATTTATAGCATGGCCAAAAACTCCGGCTTTAATAATCATTTAGATATGCCACTTTATTGAATGAAAGACAACGCATTAGCATACACTTTTGTAATATTTATACAGCATCTAAGTACTTCTGACTTGCAGTTTGCCCAATACTGCTGGCTTACATTCTGTCCAGTACTGCTGACTTACATTCTGCCCAGTACTGCTGACTTACATTCTGCCCAGTACTGCTGACTTACATTCTGTCCATCACTGCTGACTTACATTCTGCCCAGTACTGCTGACTTACATTCTGCCCAGTACTGCTGACTTACATTCTGCCCAGTACTGCTGACTTACATTTTGCTCAGTACTGCTGACTTACATTCTGCCCAGTACTGCTGACTTACATTCTTCTCAATACTGCTGACTTACATTCTGCCCAGTACTGCTGACTTACATTCTGCTCAGTACTGCTGACTTACATTCTGCCCAGTACTGCTGACTTACATTCTGCCCAGTACTGCTGACTTACATTCTGCTCAGTACTGCTGACTTACATTCTGCCCAGTACTGCTGACTTACATTCTGTCCAGTACTGCTGACGTACATCCGCCCAGTACTGCTGACTTACATTCTGCCCAGTACTGCTGGCTTAGATTCTGCCCAATACTGCTGACTTACATTCTGCCCAGTACTGCTGACTTACATTCTGCCAAGGACTGCTGACTTACATTCTGCTCAGTACTGCTGACTTACATTCTGCCCAGTACTGCTGACTTACATTCTGCCCAGTACTGCTGACTTACATTCTGCTCAGTACTGCTGACTTACATTCTGCCCAGTACTGCTGGCTTACATTCTGCCCAGTACTGCTGACTTACATTCTGCCAAGGACTGCTGACTTACATTCTGCTTAGTACTGCTGGCTTACATTCTGTCCAGTACTGCTGGCTTACATTCTGCCCAGTACTGCTGACTTACATTCTGTCCAGTACTGCTGGCTTACATTCTGTCCAGTACTGCTGGCTTACATTCTGCCCAGTACTGCTGACTTACATTCTGCTTAGTACTGCTGACTTACATTCTGTCCAGTACTGCTGGCTAACATTCTGCCCAGTACTGCTGGCTAACATTCTGCCCAGTACTGCTGACTTACATTCTGCCCAGTACTGCTGACTTACATTCTGCCCAGGACTGCTGACTTACATTCTGCTTAGTACTGCTGACTTACATTCTGTCCAGT
Source organism: Mya arenaria (assembly GCF_026914265.1). Classification (NCBI taxonomy): domain Eukaryota; kingdom Metazoa; phylum Mollusca; class Bivalvia; order Myida; family Myidae; genus Mya; species Mya arenaria. The sequence continues at coordinate 83,008,756 of NC_069127.1, read as the reverse complement.
ACTGCTGGCTAACATTCTGCCCAGTACTGCTGACTTACATTCTGCCCAGGACTCCTGACTTACATTCTGCCCAGTACTGCTGACTTACATTCTGCTTAGTACTGCTGACTTACATTCTGCCCAGGACTGCTGACTTACATTCTGCCCAGTACTGCTGACTTACATTCTGCCCAGGACTGCTGACTTACATTCTGCTTAGTACTGCTGACTTACATTCTGTCCAGTACTGCTGGCTAACATTCTGCCCAGTATTGCTGACTTACATTCTGCCCAGGACTCCTGACTTACATTCTGCCCAGTACTGCTGACTTACATTCTGCTTAGTATTGCTGACTTACATTCTGCCCAGGACTGCTGACTTACATTCTGCCCAGTACTGCTGACTTACATTCTTCTTGGTACTGCTGGCTAACATTCTGCCCAGTACTGCTGGCTTACAGTTTGCCCAGTACTGCTGGCTTACATTTTGCCCAGTACTGCTGGCTAACATTCTGCCCAGTACTGCTGACTCTGCCCAGTACTGCTGGATTACATTTTGCCCAGTACTGCTGACTAACATTTTGCCAAGTACTGCTGACTAACATTTTGCCAAGTACTGCTGACTAACATTTTGCCAAGTACTGCTGTTCTGCCCAGTACTGCTGGCTTACAGTTTGCCCAGTACTGCTGGCTAACATTTTGCCAAGTACTGCTGACTAACATTTTGCCCTATACTGCTGACTTGCAGTTTGCCCAATACTGCTGACTTGCAGTTTGCCCAATACTGCTTGCTTACACTCTGCCAAATACTGCTGATTTTCATTCTGCCTAGTACTGCTAATTAACTGTCCATCCAGCACTACTTACTAACTGTCCACCAATCATGCTGACTAACAGTCTGCCCAGTACTGCTGACTTACAGTTTGCCCAACACTTCTGACTTACATTCTGCCCAGTACTACTAATTAATTGTCCATCCAGCACTGCTTACTAACTGTCCACCAATTACTGCTGACTAACAGTCTGCCAAGTACTGCTGACTTACCGTCCACCAAGTACTGTTGACTAATAGTCTGACTAACAATCTACTAAGTACTGCTTACTAACTGCAACCCATAACTGCCGACTTGCATTCTGCCCAACACTGCTGATTCACAGTCCACCCAGTACTGCTGACATACAGATGACACAGTATTGCTGATTAAAAGTCTGCCTAGTATAGCCAACTGTCCACCCAGTACTGTCTGCCCAACATTGCTGATTCATAGTCAGCTCAGTTCTGCTGATTTACAGTCTGCCACACCGCTGACTAACATTCTGCCTTGTACTGCTGAGCAACTATCTGCCCAGTACTGCTGACTAACAATGCCAACTTCAGTCCACCTAGTACTGCTGGGTAACTTTTTGCCCAGTACTGCTGACAATAAGTCTGATGGTCCAGTACTGCTGACTAACTGTCTGCCCAACACTGCTGACTAACTGTCCACCGAACTCAGCTGACTAACTGTCTGCCTAACACTGCTGACTGTCCCCCCCAACACTGCTAACTAACTGTCCACCCAATGATGCTGACTAACTGTCCGTTCAGTGCTGCTGACTAACTGTCCACCCAGCAATGCTGACTAACTGTCCACCAATTTCTGCTGACCAACTGTTCACCCATTACTGCTGATTAACTGTCCACCCAGTACTGCTGACTAACTGTCCACCCATTACTGCTGACTTAACTGTCCGCCCAACACTGCTGACTAACTGTCCGTCCAGTACTGCTGACTAACTGTCTACCCATTACTGCTGACTTAACTGTCCACCCATTACTGCTGACTTAACTGTCCGTCCAGTACTGCGGACTAACTGTCCACCCATTACTGCTGACTTAACTGTCCACCCATTACTGCTGACTTAACTGTCCGCCCAACACTGCTGACTAACTGTCCGTCCAGTACTGCTGACTAACTGTCTACCCATTACTGCTGACAAACTGTTCACCCATTACTGTTGACTAACTGCCCCCCCCCCCCCCCAGCAATTCTGACAAACTGTCCACCCAACACTGCTGACTAACTGTCCGTCCAGTACTGCTGACTAACTGTCTACCCATTACTGCTGACAAACTGTTCACCCATTACTGTTGACTAACTGCCCCCCCCCCCCCAGCAATTCTGACAAACTGTCCACCCAACACTGCTGACTAACTGTCCCCCAGTACTGCTGACTAACTGTCCACCCAACACTGCTGACTAACTGTCCCCCAAACACTGCTGACTCACTGTCCTGTTAGTACGGCTGACTAACACTCCATCGAGTACTGCTGACTAACTGTCCACCCAGTACTGCTGACTAACTGTCCACCCAGTACTGCTGACTAACTGCCCCCCAAACACTGCTGACTCACTGTCCTGTTAGTACAGCTGACTAACACTCCATCGAGTACTGCTGACTAACTGTCCACCCAGTACTGCTGACTAACTGTCCATCCAGTACTGCTGACTAACTGTTCATCCAGTACGGCTGACTAACTGTCCACCCAGTACTGCTGACTAACTGTCCACCCAGTACTGCTGACTAACTGTCCACCCAGTACTGCTGACTAACTGTCCACCCAGTACTGCTGACTAACTGTCCACTCAGTACTGCTCACTAACTGTCAGCCCAAAACTGCATACTAACTGTCCGCCCAACACTGCTGACTCACTGTCCTGTCAGTACTGCTGACAAACAGTCCATCCAGTACTGCTGACTAACTGTCCACCCAGTACTGCTGACTGACTGTCCGCCAGACACTGCTGACTAACTGTCCACCCAGTACTGTTGACTAACTGTCCGCCCAAAACTGCATACTAACTGTCCGCCCAACACTGCTGACTCACTGTCCTGTTAGTACTGCTGACAAACAGTCCATCCAGTACTGCTGACTAACTGTCCACCCAGTACTGCTGACTTACTGTCCACCAGACACTGCTGACTAACTGTCTTTCCAGTACTGTTGACTAACTGTCCGCCTAAAACTGCATACTAACTGTCAGCCAAACACTCCTGACTCACTGTCCTGTTAGTACTGCTGACAAACTGTCCATCCAGTACTGCTGACTAACTGTCCATCCAGTACTGCTGACTAACTGTCCACCCAGCAATTCTGACTAACTGTCCACTCATCACTGGTGACTTACTGTCCGCCCAGTACTGCTGACTAACTGTCCGCCCAACTCTGCTACCTAACTGTCCGCTAAACACTGCTGACTAACTGTCCGCCCATTACTGCTGACTCACTGTCCTGTTAGTACTGCTGACTAACTGTCCACCCAGTACTGCTGACTAACTGCCCACCCAGTACTGCTGACTAACTGTCCACTCAGTACTGCTGACTAACTGTCAGCCCAAAACTGCATACTAACTGTCCGCCCAATCCTGCTGACTCACTGTCCTGTTAGTACGGCTGACTAACACTCCATCCAGTACTGCTGACTAACTGTCCACCCAGTACTGCTGACTAACTGTCCATCCAGTACTGCTGACTAACTGTCCACTCAGTACTGCTGACTAACTGTCCGCCCAACTCTGCTACCCAACTGTCCACCCAGTACTGTTGTCTAACTGTCCGCCTAAAACTGCATACTAACTGGGCAAAAGAATCTGTTGCATACAACCAGATATTTTTGTCCATCCAGTACTGCTGACTAACTGTTCATCCAGTACTGCTGTCTAACTGTCCACCCAGCAATTTTGACTAACTGTCCACCCAGTACTGCTGAATAACTGTCCACCAAGTACTGCTGACTAACTGTCCACCCAGCACTGCTGACTAACTGTCCACCCAGCAATTCTGACTAACTGTCCACCAAGTACTGCTGACTAACTGTCCGCCTAAAACTGCATACTAACTGTCCTGTTAGTACTGCTGACTAACTGTCCCCCAAACACTGCTGACTAACTGTCCCCCAAACAATGCTGACTAACTGTCTGCCAAACATTGCTGAATAACTGTCCCCCAAACACTGCTGACTAACTGTCCCCCAAACACTGCTGACTAACTGTCCCCCAAACACTGCTGACTAACTGTCCGCCAAACACTGCTGACTAACTGTCCACCGTACACTGCTGACCCACTTGTGTTAGTACTGCTGACTTACAGTCCATCCAGTACTTCTGACTAACTGTCCACCCAGTACTGCTGATTAACTGTCTGCAAAACACTGCTGACTAACTGTCCACCCAGTACTGCTGACTAACTGTCCACCCAGTACTGCTGAATAACTGTCCCCCAAACACTGCTGACTAACTGTCCCCAAAAAACTGCTGACTAACTGTCCACCCAGTACTGATGACTAACTGTTCATCCAGTACTGCTGACTAACTGTCCGCCTAAAACTGCATACTAACTGTCAGCCCAATACTGCTGACTCACTGTCCTGTTAGTACTGCTGACTAACTGTCCCCCAAACACTGCTGACTAACTGTCCCCCAAACAATGCTGACTGACTGTCCCCCAAAACACTGCTGACTAACTGTCCGCCAAACACTGCTGACTTACTGTCCGCCAAACACTGCTGACTAACTGTCCACCAAACACTACTGACTAACTGTCCGCCAAACACTGCTGATTAACTGTCCACCGTACACTGCTGACCCACTTTTGTTAGTACTGCTGACTTACAGTCCATCCAGTACCTCTGACTAACTGTCCACCCAGTACTGCTGATTAACTGTCTGCAAAACACTGCTGACTAACTGCCCACCCAGTACTGCTGACTAACTGTCCACCCAGTACTGCTCAATAACTGTCTCCCAAACACTGCTGATTAACTGTCCGCCAAACACTGCTGACTAACTGTCCACCCAGTACTGCTGAATAACTGTCCCCCAAACACTGCTGAATAACTGTCTCCCAAACACTGCTGACTAACTGTCCACCCAGTACTGCTGACTAACTGTCTGCAAAACACTGCTGAATAACTGTCCCCACAACACTGCTGACTAACTGTCCCCCAAACACTGCTGAATAACTGTCCACCAAGTACTGCTGACTAACTGTCCACCCAGTACTGCTGACTAACTGTCCACCCAGTACTGCTGACTAACTGTCCCCCAAACACTGCTGACTAACTGTCCACCCAGTACTGCTGACAAACTGTCCACCCAGTACTGCTGACTAACTGTCCACCCAGTACTGCTGACTAACTGTCCACCCAGTACTGCTGACTAACTGTCCCCCAAACACTGCTGACTAACTGTCCCCCAAACACTGCTGACTAACTGTCCGCCAAACACTGCTGACTAACTGTCCACCCAGTACTGCTGACTAACTGTCCATCCAGTACTGCTGACTAACTGTCCACCCAGTACTGCTGACTAACTGTCCACCCAGTACTGCTGAATAACTGTCCCCCAAACACTGCTGACTAACTGTCCCCAAAACACTGCTGACTAACTGTCTGCAAAACACTGCTGACTAACTGTCCCCCAAACACTGCTGATTAACTGTCCGCCAAACACTGCTGACTAACTGTCCACCCAGTACTGCTGAATAACTGTCTGCAAAACACTGCTGAATAACTGTCTCCCAAACACTGCTGACTAACTGTCCACCCAGTACTGCTGACTAACTGTCTGCAAAACACTGCTGAATAACTGTCCCCCAAACACTGCTGACTAACTGTCCCCCAAACACTGCTGACTAACTGTCCACCCAGTACTGCTGACTAACTGTCCACCCAGTACTGCTGACTAACTGTCCACCCAGTACTGCTGACTTACTGTCCCCCAAACACTACTGACTAACTGTCCACCAAGTACTGCTGACAAACTGTCCACCCAGTACTGCGGACTAACTGTCCACCCAGTACTGCTGACTAACTGTCCACCCAGTACTGCTGACTAACTGTCCCCCAAACACTGCTGACTAACTGTCCCCCAAACACTGCTGACTAACTGTCCGCCAAACACTGCTGACTTACTGTCCACCCAGTACTGCTGACTAACAGTCCATCCAGTACTGCTGACTAACTGTCCACCCAGTACTGCTGACTAACTGTCCACCCAGTACTGCTGAATAACTGTCCCCCAAACACTGCTGACTAACTGTCCCCAAAACACTGCTGACTAACTGTCTGCAAAACACTGCTGACTAACTGTCCACCCAGAACTGCTGACTAACTGTCCCCCAAACACTGCTGACTGACTGTCCCCCAAACACTGTTGACTAACTGTCCCCCAAACACTGCTGACTAACTGTCCCCCAAACACTGTTGACTAACTGTCCCCCAAACACTGTTGACTAACTGTCCCCCAAACACTGTTGACTAACTGTCCCCCAAACACTGCTGACTGACTGTCCCCCAAACACTGTTGACTAACTGTCCCCCAAACACTGCTGACTGACTGTCCCCCAAACACTGTTGACTAACTGTCCCCCAAACACTGTTGACTAACTGTCCCCCAAACACTGTTGACTAACTGTCCCCCAAACACTGCTGACTAACTGTCCCCCAAACACTGTTGACTAACTGTCCCCCAAACACTGCTGACTTACTGTCCGCCAAACATTGCTGAATAACTGTCCACCCGGTACTGCTGACTAACTGTCCACCCAGTACTGCTGACTACCTGTCCACCCAGTACTGCTGACTAACTGTCCACCCAGTACTGCTGACTAACTGTCCACCCAGTACTGCTGACTAACTGTCCACCCAGTACTGCTGACTAACTGTCCCCCAAACACTGCTGACTAACTGTCCCCCAAACACTGCTGACTAACTGTCCACCCAACACTGCTGACTAACTGTCTACCCAGTACTGCTGACTAACTGTCCACCCAACACTGCTGACTAACTGTCTACCCAGTACTGCTGACTAACTGTCCCCCAAACACTGCTGACTAACTGTCCACCCAGTACTGCTGACTAACTGTCTGCCCAGTTCTGCTGACTAACTGTCCACCCAACACTGCTTACTAACTGTCTACCCAGTACTGCTGACTAACTGTCCGCCAAACACTGCTGACTAACTGTCCCCAAAACATTGCTGACTAACTGTCCCCCAAACACTGCTGACTAACTGTCCACCCAGTACTGCTGACTAACTGTCCCCCAAACACTGCTGACTAACTGTCCCCCAAACACTGTTGACTAACTGTCCCCCAAACACTGCTGACTAACTGTCCGCCAAACATTGCTGAATAACTGTCCGCCAAACATTGCTGACTAACTGTCCCCCAAACACTGATGACTAACTGTCCACCCAGTACTGCTGACTAACTGTCCACCCAGTACTGCTGACTAACTGTCACCAAACACTGCTGATTAACTGTCCACCCAGTACCTCTGACTAACTGTCCACCCAGTACTGGTGACTAACTGTTCCCCAAACACTGCTGACTAACTGTCCGCCAAACACTGCTGACTAACTGTCCCCCAAACACTGCTGACTAACTGTCCACCCAGTACTGCTGACTAACTGTCCCCAAAACACTGCTGACTAACTGTCCGCCAAACATTGCTGACTTACTGTCCCCCAAACACTACTGACTAACTGTCCACCCAGTACTGCTGACTAACTGTCCCCCAAACACTGCTGACTAACTGTCCGCCAAACATTGCTGACTAACTGTTCCCCAAACACTACTGACTAACTGTCCACCCAGTACTGCTGACTAACTGTCCACCCAGTACTGCTGAATAACTGTCCGCCAAACACTGCTGACTAACTGTCCCCCAAACACTGCTGACTAACTGTCCGCCAAACATTGCTGACTAACTGTCCCCCAAACACTGCTGACTGTCCACCCAGTACTGCTGACTCACTGTCCTGTCAGTACTGCTGACTAACTGTCCACCCAGTACTGCTGACTAACTGTTCACCCAGTACTGCTGACAAACTTTCCACCCAGTACTGCTGACAAACTGTCCACCCAGTACCTCTGACTAACTGTCCACCCAGTACTGCTGGCTTACTGTCCACCCAGTACTGCTGACTAACTTTCCACCCAGTACTGCTGACTAACTGTCCACCCAGTACTGCTGACTAACTGTCCCCCAAACACTGCTGACTAACTGTCCACCCAGTACTGCTGACTAACTGTCCCCCAAACACTGCTGACTAACTGTCCCCCAAACACTGCTGACTAACTGTCCACCCAGTACCTCTGACTAACTGTCCACCCAGTACTGCTGACTAACTGTCCACCCAGTACTGCTGACTAACTGTCCACCCAGTACTGCTGACTAACTGTCCGCCAAACACTGCTGACTAACTGTCCCCCAAACACTGCTGACTAACTGTCCACCCAATACTGCTGACTAACTGTCCACCCAGTACTGCTGAATAACTGTCCGCCAAACACTGCTGACTAACTGTCCCCCAAACACTGCTGACTAACTGTCCACTCAGTACTGCTGACTGACTGTCCCCCAAACACTGCTGACTAACTGTCCGCTCAGTACTGCTGACTGACTGTCCCCCAAACATTGCTGAATAACTGTCCGCCCAACATTGCTGACTAACTGTCCCCCTACACTGCTGACGTACTGTCCACCAAACACTGCTGACTCACTGTCCTGTTAGTACTGCTGACTAACTGTCCTGTCAGTACTCTGCTGACTTATAGTCCGTTCAGTACTGCTGACTCAATGTCCTGTCAGTACTGCTGACTTACTGTCTGTCCAGTCCTGCTGACTCACTGTCCACCCAGTACTGCTGACTAACTGTCCACCAAACACTGCTGACTCACTGTCCTGTTAGTACTTCTGACTAACTGTCCTGTCAGTACTCTGCTGACTAATAGTCCGTCCAGTACTGCTGACTCAATGTCCTGTCAGTACTGCTGACTTACTGTCTGTCCAGTCCTGCTGACTCACTGTCCACCCAGTACTGCTGACTAACTGTCCACCAAACACTGCTGACTCACTGTCCTGTTAGTACTTCTGACTAACTGTCCTGTCAGTACTCTGCTGACTAATAGTCCGTCGTGTACTGCTGACTCAATGTCCTGTCAGTACTGCTGACTTACTGTCTGTCCAGTCCTGCTGACTCACTGTCCACCCAGTACTGCTGACTAACTGTCCACCAAACACTGCTGACTCACTGTCCTGTCAGTACTGCTGACTTACTGTCTGTCCAGTCCTGCTGACTCACTGTCCACCCAGTACTGCTGACTAAATGTCCACCCAGCACTGCTGACAAACTGTCCACCCAGCACTGCTGACTAACTGTCCACCAAACACTGCTGACTCAATGTCCTGTCAGTACTGCTGACTTACTGTCTGTCCAGTCATGCTGACTCACTGTCCACCCAGTACTGCTGACTAAATGTCCACCCAGCACTGCTGACAAACTGTCCACCCAGTACTGCTGACTAACTGTCCACCTAACACTGCTGACTCAATGTCCTGTCAGTACTGCTGACTTACTGTCTGTCCAGTCCTGCTGACTAACTGTCCACCCAGTACTGCTGACTAACTGTCCACCAAACACTGCTGACTCACTGTCCTGTTAGTACTCTGACTAACTGTCCTGTCAGTACTCTGCTGACTAATAGTCCGTCCAGTACTGCTGACTCAATGTCCTGTCAGTACTGCTGGCTTACTGTCTGTCCAGTCCTGCTGACTCACTGTCCTGTCAGTACTGCTGACTAACTGTCCACCCATTTCTGCTGCTGACCTCTGACAGTTAGGCTAATGGGATTTGTAAATTGGTCAACATCATCAGTGTACTTGTGCAAGACATTCATATTCTGATCTACTTGTTCTCTTGTACATTTCGCATAAATTGGCTCGTTCCAAGGCAAAAAATAAAAAAAAGTTGTCAAAACGGTCAATCTGTGAGAGTGCAGCTTTAAAAGTAAAAAGTGTTCTTCAAAGTTTTTGCTAAGTATACAAGGAAAATGTGCTCCTTGACAGTGAGTGTACATTAGTGTTCAGAATACACAAGTGACAAAAGCTGGTATATAAAATATATCCGGTGATGTAAGGAAGTTTACACAGGCCTTCATTTAGACAGTGCCTAACTACTCTAGTGCTATCTATAACTTCCTGAACTACTTAAACCAAGGACAGATGTATTAATTTTATCAGAAAAATAATAATGAAAATAGATAAAACACACACGACTTGTACTATTCATCAAATTCAATTTAGCTTATCAGTGCATAATCACTTGCGTAAAGTAAATGTCCACTTGAAAAACCACTGAAAACTGCTCCTGTCTGGGTTCATATCCAGGCCTCTTGGTAAAGGAACACGTAGCCCATGACACTCTCTCAATCATTATAATGCATCAACTCGTCGATAAAAATTTCTTTTATATTATCCAAAACATTATTTTTAAACATATCAAAACATAACTATATTCTTTAATACAATAGTAACAATTCAATATGTACTATATTTTATTTCAATACCATTTACAAATAACTTGAAAGTGAAAATACAAGCTATATAAATGTATGCTTATGAAAAAAGCTACAAAAATAAACATTGCACAAGATTTTTACTTGCCCTTGAATAACATATTATTTTATATTACAGTAAAATAAAAACTACACTTTACACTGAAGTTTGAGTATTTTAGAATTTCATATAACACTACAGGAGAATTACCAGTCAAATTCTGTATAATGTTTATGGCATAATTCAAATTTTCTAATGTTAAGGAAAAAATAGTCAAACATAACATGTAAGTTTCAACATCAACAAAATAACAGTATTAAATTATGATAAATTTCCTTTACATGTACAGGTATAATACCGGTAGTAATAAAAAATAATTGGTCAAAATAAAAAGGAAAAAAAAATCATATGCAGGATTTAAAAAAGTGATATAATTGACACAGCTGCCCAGTATTCAATTTTCATAACTGGTAGTGGTATATAAATAAAAACCATGGAAAAAAATGCATGTTGAATGGCAATCATTATAATCTTTTGTCAGACAAGTTGTCTTTTAGAAAGGATTTATACAATCAATGTTTAACCTCATGATAATTCAAAAATTAATCATGACAAACGTTTAGCAAAGTGTCTAAAAGTATGCCACTTCATCTGCCATCTGTTTGTCTTTCTGTACGCTGTGAAGCTCTGCCGTTCTGCAAATATTCAAAAATACATTTTAACATTTAATTTTAATGGATGTCTGTGTCTGAACAACTGTATCTTACATCAGAAGCAATGACAATGATACTAGTGCTGCAAGTGTCAATGCTTGTGGGTTTGTTTTTTTCAATAAATCAAGGGGCATAACTCAAGTCAGGATATGAAGACAGAGTTATGCCACCATGCAAGCCTGAAATATTTACTCAATATTTTAGCCAGAGAGATAAGACTTGCTACACATTTGCACATTGTCATTTAGAACATGATTGTGTTCAAAGTTTTATAACAATGTCTTCACCATGCTTTTAAACTTCTGGCTAAAATTAACGGTTTTTGAATGACAACACCAAGGCTTTGGTAATATCTTGACATAATATACAACAGGCAAGCTCAAGATAACTATTAAATATTATAATTTGAAAATGTTTGTCTGACACTTACTTGCCGCCATCCTCTATATTGCATGGCAGGGGCTGGAAGATCCGGGCATGAATACATTCTCCATTTGAATTCACTTTGATCTGCAAGAATTAAATGAAGATTATGAGTACAGACAAAATATCATTAAAATGATTCAGAATTACAAATAATGACATGTGCCATGTGATATGTTATATGAGATTAGACAATAAACGAATATTGACTTGACTTGCCAGGACAGATAGCTCTGAAATGATGACTCTAGAGGCAAATCAGCATTAATAGGAAGAAATTCATTATTACAGAATAAACTATTATATAATTTTCCACATGCAGTTACATGTATTCAATTTGATATGAAATTCACCTGAGGAAAACATGAACTGAGGTGTTAAAAATAAAGCCACGTATACCAAATTGGGATATACCCCTCAAGGAGTTTACTTATTTAGTATTTAACAATTTTTGTAATCAACAAACACATAACTAGATATAACAAATCACCTCTTTTCTTCTCTATATATAAATAATATTAAGTACTTGTAAAAATCTGCATAACTGAAAACTCTTAACACACTGCTTGTGTACCTCAAAATCAGTACAAATTTAACAACCTAAAAATTACATAGATATATGTATGCTTTTATATATTAATTTGATATTATTTATGCCAGCAGATAGTAAAAGTAAAAATTTCCGACCTACCCTTGAGATAAATTTATTTAATGTTTAATCAGTACAGAACGTGAATCAATTAAAAATAATACCTTTACAAAGAGATTAGTTCCAGCTACCAATTGGCTTCTGTACGAGACCGCTTCGAAAATCTCTACTGCATCTTTCTCAGCTTTCTGCAGGATTTCTGCCTTTAGCTAAAAGTATTTTCATATGTTAATTTTATTTATTTAGTTACACAAACCACATAAAAACATTGTTGTACAAATAAGAACTGTTGTATAACTCTTATTGAATGTATTATGCTTCAAGTTATATGTATAAAAAATTTTTTTTAATTCAGTCAATGAATTTTTAAAAGGACATTTTAAATAAATAAAAAAATAGGAGAGGTCACTTGGAAAACATAAAATACTTTTCCTCTAATTTCTTAAAAGTAGGAGCAAAAGATCAAAGGAAAAAAAAGATAACATAGTTTGCCTTAAAAATATAGATAAGTTACTATTTTGTTTTAAGAGCAGTATATGCTTAGTAATATTAAGACTATGTATTGTACATTTGAACATGTATAATTATATACAATAAACATGCAATTACTTTTAGCAGTTTTTGTCATTGTCTAAATTGTAAAATTTTAGTCTGAGGAAACTGTTTGATCGCCCCTTCAAGTAAATATTCACATTTTGTTAAATATATGTAAAAAATATAATTTTAAAATGTTCAGTTAATTTTATATACAGACTACAGTACAAACCTCATTACAGACTGCCTTGACATCATCATTGGCTTTCTGAACTGGACCAGCACCTCCGGCAAGCATGTTGAGTCTATGAATATGTGTCTTTACACTTCACAAGTGAGAGTCTGAATGTGAAACAGGACAAGTATTTACATGTACATGTATATGAGACAGAGTCACAAGATATTATATGAGTGGGAAGGGTGATCTCTATCTACAGAAGCTTATTACATTCGAGTTGTAACAAAACTATGATTAATCGTCAGATACTAAGACTGTCATGTTAATTTAAAAGTGTGGCTATAAACAAAATATGCATATCAATGAATTATTACTTTAACTAAACGCAATTTAAATGAGATGCAATCAAAATGGTTACCCTTTCAAAACTTCCACGTCTGGATCATCGAGAGCTTGATATCTAACCGGTGCGGAAGTATCAGTTACCATTGAAATATAATCCTTTTTACAGATTTTGGTCTTTTAAACTATGGACGACATAAAGGCTATTGTAGGCGATGTCATCGATCAAAATTCTGCAGAATTGAACAGAATAAGTCAATCAATATGGAATAACCCGGAACTTGCGTTCAACGAGTTCCATGCTCACTCAGAGCTCACTGACTTTCTGGAGGTCTTAGGGTTTACAGTAGAGAAATCATTCAATCTGCCAACAGCCTTTAGAGCAACATATAAAACAGATAATGCGGTATCAGGACCTAACATTGCCATCTTGTGTGAATATGATGCCCTGCCTGGCATCGGTCATGCCTGTGGTCACAATTTGATTGCTGAGGTTGGTGTGGCAGCAGGGTTGGCTGTAAAGGAAGCCATGATTGCAGCACAGGAAGAGAATCTCACTGGAACTGTATGCTCATTCAACATTCATAAAACTACACCCATTGTAGGCTTATAACATAAACAAAGTGTTATTGAAAAAATTCAAAGCATACACTCATGGTATTACATCTATATGCATCTAATGACATACAATGTATACCAAGTGTGACTAGTCCACCTAAATGGCCGTCATTGAGTCTTTTGACGATTTTTAGACTATGGCAGACTGGTTACAGGGATACACATGAAATGTCAAAATAATAAAAAAGTATCCCTGATCGCTCATTATTGTAGCTACAAGTGTGACCATATAATTAGGATAGTTTATAGCTTGACTCTTCAAAGAATAAGGAGAGTCATTTCTACTCACCCTTGCAACATATCATGTAACTGTCAAGGCCACATCTCTGTAACCAATGGATGTATAAGAATGATACTTTATACAAGGCTTCCACGTTATCACACCTATTAAAGTAGACTAAAATAATGAAGGAAGACAACTCTGTGTTGTATATAATGAATATAAATACCCTTGTTTTTCTTAGAAATGCTAGTTTAAGTTTTTCGTGCAATTTCTATTTATACATATATTCAACTTAAAAATCTACAGAAGTAAGGCATAATATAATTAGTTAATAAGCTTTTTTCTCAATTCTGTCGAGATTTATTTTGTTTTGTGCACATATCACTTGTTAACCTTTCATGTATTATTACCTCAGAAAATCCTTTATTATTGATTATACTTTAACCTTGTGTATCCTTAAATGTTCTTTTGAAATAAGTATTGTTTAAACCAACTTAAAAGTTCTGGTTAAGGTTTAGTATGTAACCACATTCAAGGCAATATGCAAATACATCAATTATTGCATTGAAACTTAATACACAGGCTCTACCACATTAGCTTGGATTAAATAATATATAGAAATAAAAAAAATCCAATGGATTATAGCTAGGAGTATCAGGTACACATTTTGATATTGCTTTATTATTGCTTGATTTGTGATTGAAATGAACCCTCGAGGATGGTTTCTACACAATTATTGACAAAAATAACGATATCTTATTTCCAAAATCCAAGCCACTGTGTTCCCAACTATCCAACCTATTTGATTAATCCCTCATAAAATGCAAGTTATTGCCCTTTACTATTTGACTAAGAAGTTCTGGGTAAGGTTGAGCATTGTAAGCAAATTTAAGTCAATAACTCAGCAACTACTTTATGACTTTACATTTTTACAATGAAACTTTTTTACTGTCAAGTATGATTATTATATGTTGCATATAATGCAAATTTTGCCCTTTTTTCTTAGAAATCCTGTTTAAGGTTTTGCATGTTATCAAATTTTACAGTGACCTTTAATTTCATGTTTCCTCAAGATTTTGCAATCCTTAATCTTAAAAGTGGTGTAAAAAGTTAAGCGCGTTGTCTCTTAGACTGCTCTTGTAACTGGTATTTACAGTGTTGTGTGCATATAACTATTATACACATATTTCATAAATCAAGCATGGTAATCAGTTATATATCTAAAGACAAAGGGGCGTACTAGTAGGGCTGTATTATCATGTCCAGAGAAAATAAAACAAAATTTCTGCAGTCAGCCATTTAAAATATTTCTTTGGAAAATACTGCAACAATTTTTCATTCGATAAATGATTTTGTATTTCAAAGCTCACAGTTCTTGGCTGTCCAGCAGAGGAGGGTCTATGTGGCAAATCTGACTTGCTACGCCTTGGGGCATTTGAAGGTGTTGATGTTGCCCTGATGGCCCATCCATCACAGTTCAACCTCTCCAGGCCCAGATATGTGTCGATGACACCGTAAGTGAGGCATCTTATGTGATATCTCACAAAACAATTTTATGAATAGAAAAAAACACTTACATGATTGCACAGTTTAAAAAAAAAGAGTTTGCTTTAAATTATCCCTGCAAGAATGAGTATTTGAAAGTTACTGAACTATTGCACAATATTATCTATATATTGGCTTAAAAATTATTCTTAAAATTGTAAATCAAATACCATGGCCGGGCCTCCAATGAACCCCCCCGGGACAGCCTTAATGCTCTGGATGCATCTGTACAGAATGAAAACTTAGGCCAACAATAAAATTATATACTATTCTATCTGCCGTTTGATATTCCCAGATTGTCAATCAAGTATCATGGCAAGGCCTCCCATGCATCTTCGCACCCCTGGGATGGCTTCAATGCGCTGGATGCTGCTGTACAATGTTACACCAACATCTCACACGCCCGACAACAGATGAGACCCGATTGGAGAGTGCATGGTAATATTAACTTGATCTGGACATTGTGATGGTAGGGTGTCTTTTAAGTAGTTAATACAAGATTAAAATCTGCCATATTCAAGTAAAATTCTGTTTTGCTATTAATCAGTGGATTTAATGGCATTAAACCAAGAGACATTCTTTAAAATGAAATACAAAGAATTACTTGATTTTAAGGTATCCTTATTGAGATATGCTCAATTATTTTAAAGTTAACTTTGTGGCATCTGCTTAAAAATGATGTATAAAAAAAATAACTTGTAAAAATCCAGGAGTCATAAAAAATGGTGGTCTGCAGCCTAACATCATCCCTGATGAGACAGAACTGGAATATTACCTGCGTACCCCGACTGACCCGGAGATGGTTACACTCAGAGAGAAGGTCACCGGGTGTATTGAGGGTGCCGCACTGGCCACAGGATGCACTGTATGTAGGCGTCTATGAAATTTAGCCTCTTAATTAAAAATAGAGTGACAATATGGCAGATTAAATATATAGTGTCATCATTATGGATTTTTATTCTTTAAACATTTTAACTTCATGAGGTACAATTTGTTGTTTCATTAACAAAACAAAAACTAACATGGATAAAAAAGAAATTCTTCATTGAGTCTTATTAGGTACATTTTTGTATCTTTATACCCCCAGTACATACATAAGCATACTTGTGACGAGTGTTTTGTATGTGGAACCGTGAAAAGGATTTTTTTTCTGATTTTAGGTTGATTACAAGTTCAGTGAGAAATCCTACTCCAACCTTATATCCAACAACACACTAGCGGAAATCTATGAAAGGAACTTTGCAGAGGTTGGGGCGGCGATCGAAACAGATGAGGAGAGAAAGAGAAAGTTTGGGGGGGCTCGACAGACATGGGCAACGTGTCACACGTTATTCCCAGTCTTCACCCAAAGTTCCACATTGGGTCGTTTGTTAGTAATCACTCAAAGGACTTTACCGCTGTGGCTGGTGATAGCAAGGCACAGAAATACACCCTCGATGTGGCAAAAGCTCTAGCCCTGACTGCCTTGGATATCTACAGAGATAAAAGTCTACTTGAAAAAATCAAAATGGACTTTGAAGCTGATATAAGCAAACAGAAGCAAACTATGATGTAACATAATTTAATGAGATGAAATCAAATGGTATTTGATCAGGGGATATTAAGCAGATTTATTATTTTTGTTTTTATTTTACTTGATTTTGTGTTAAGTCATTATATTAAATGTTATGTATTTGAAGCTAAATTCTATGAGCTCAGGGTTGCTGCATCATGGAAGTATTTTTGATTTTATTTATGGTCAAAGGTTTTTGTGAAACTCTCTCATTATGATATTGAATTGTGTTGTTTAAAGTAGTCCCTAAGATAGTGGCTATAAAGGGCAATATTTTCTAAAGAGCTAATATTATGAAATGAACTGTTTGTAGAATGTAGAAAAAAACATTGACAACTCAACCACAAAGGATTTGAATCAAAAAGTAAATGTGAAGAAATCATTAAAAGTCAAGCAAAACTGTAGTAAATGAAGTTTAGCCCATTGAACATGTCTTCACACAAAAAAGATATGAAAATCAAATTAATTATTTAAAGACAGCCAACAATGGTTTCACTTTTTATCCAGAATTCATATTTCAGACTGTTATTTGTTGCTCACTCACTTTAAATGATTTCACACTTGGCTTTTAATCTCAAAGATTTCAAGCTGTTTACATGAAATTAAGTGCACATGTTGCCAATGACAAGTCTATTTGTATGAGTAGAAGGCCCATATTTCTGGGCTTAATATATGTCAAGTTATGCCCTTTGACCTACTGTAAAGAAATGATCAAGCATTGGCATGTATCTCCTGTTGCAAAATTGAAAATATTGCTACAAAATATTTTCATTTCAATATTTTAAGTGTTTTTCAGGCCTGTGCTTGGAGATTACAATTAAAAAAATGTTAAAGAAGAATAAACAAATTATTACCCAGGTGCTATATTTCAAAGAATTACTAACCAGAGCTAAATATCATTAAGGAACCTTTATTTCCCCTAACACAGGGCCACTCTGAGACCCACAATGAAAATATAATGGCCGGTGTTCGTATTCAAATATATATATTAGTCAGATTTTTTCTTATTTAAAATTCATTTTCAATCATATATTAATGTTTAAATGTATTGGCTGTGTAATATCGTAAAGTTGTTTAAGCTTACGCCTTTGCCCTTTTATGAACATAATGTCCAATCCTCAAGATAAACCACTTGCCCAAAGCTCAGGACAAACAAAATTGCATAAGGGCAAATCAGCTTGTCTGATTGTGTAAGTTAAAAGATTTAGTGCAGACAGGAAAAAATAATCAGAATAAAGACAATAAGAATGGTACAAATAAAGGCTTTGTGCCAATATCAAAGCACATTTTATACTAGCATTATAGCAAATTGCTGTTGCCAACCTCATTGAATGATTGGACATCTTTTATCATGGGAAAAAAACAACAAAATACAAATATAGTAAACAGATCTTGTCTTCAAAGACATTGGAAAAAATCCAATCATGTTAACAATGTGTTTTGGCAAGTGAAAGTGGCTTTGGGCAAGTGAAAGTGGCTTTGGGCAAGTGAAAGTGGCTTTGGGCAAGTGAAAGTGGCTTTGGGCAAATTCATTTCGACACCTTCCTGCCCGAATTGGCAACACAAATAAAAATAGCATTGTGAATACTTTAATATGTCCTTTTTATACATTCAAGATTATAACTGGTAACATTTGAAAGTTTGCACTCTTAAATGTGAATATTGTATTTGGATGTAATATCTGGTACTTACCAGTAATTTGATTTTTATACAGAATACTTTAATTTATTCAGATTGCATACAATGTATTACAATAGTTCCTCAAATGTTTGTATTAATCATTAGCTACATGTACAAAACTATTTACATTTATTGTAAAAAGTGAACATAACATAATAGAGATTTTCATAACAGTCGGTACAGTTGTAATTAAATCATCACAGAAATATTCTTTTATATCTATTTAGAATCTCACCGGATGTATTTTAGTTGATATTACTTTAAAGAAGACTTTGTTTACAGATTTAAATGCAATTTAAATAAATCTTAGATTATATACTGTTGTGTTGTTTAAGAGTGCTGTCCAAGATAGTCCTGAAATGAAATGTTTCCTTACCAATGTTGAACTTGAGGTAATGTTAACTTTTTAAATGCTATTTTTGTAAGACCAGTTATGTGAAATAAATTTGGATGATAAAATGAAAAGTTAAAGTATGGGATTTGTTGTGTTGCAGATTGTGAAAAGCCATTTAAATATAGCACTTTCATTTTGGTTTTGTTATTATTCTGACTGAGAGATTAAAAGCCTGACATGGTCATGCCTCAGATTTCCTAACATGAGGTTTTCAAGCATATAACCTTCAGTGACCTGGCTTAAACCTTGGTGTGCTGTATAGACTATCAATAAATGTGTAATGTCTTTGGTGAAGGTTGCAAAGTCATAGGCCATGTCAAACTTGTATCATACATGGATGAAGATGAAAAACAAACACAGCTTTGAATGAAAAGTGGGCATATTTATTAATAATGCCATAAAATGATGGTATAAAATACCATTGAGTGAAATATTAAAATGTGTTTCCCAATAAAGCATATCTGTATACAATGACCAATAATTGCAAACGTTTGTGTTGAGCGAATAGACTAAGTGGATTTTCAACAACAGTGGGATTTTTGCATCAATAGTTAATGCAAATATGGATCAATGGAGCTTGAAAAATATCCTCAAGGTATGCTGAAGTATTCTCTCAACAATGTATTGATCATAGGTAGTAGCATTACATAGGTAGTTAAGCCACAGATTGTAGTTTGCTGCAGTATAATATGCAATTTGTGTGGGTATGTTATGTTGAATATATTAGTATTCCTGTAGATAGTTTCTTGTTGATATTTTAAAGCTGCACTCTCACAGAATTACTGTTTTGACAACTTTAATATTTTTTGTCATGGAACGAGCCATTTTTTTGCGTAATTATCTGCGAACCAGTGACATTAAACTGCTGACAAAAGATCAGATCAAAAAATTTAATATTTCTGTTGGAAATTAATGTTTTTCGGCTAAAAGTGTTACTAACGGTTTAAGAAAAACGCATAAAACATCAATTTTTTAACCTACACATAAAAATTGGTGACCTCATTTTTTGTCAGCAGTCTTATATCACTGATTTCCATGCATTTTCGCATAAATTGGCTCATTCCAAGACAACATATTTAAAAGTTGTCAACACATTCAATCTGTGAGAGTGCAGCTTTAACTTTAAATTACAAATCATTGTGTGAAAGCACCATATAATAGCAATCTAAATAACTCTGACCTGTGAGTTTTAAAATCAATAGTTAACCTATTAAATAGATTTTTTATTTATTGAAACACAGTTTAAATAATGTGATGACTTATCAGTATAAATATTATGAAGAAATAATTTATATTTATACTTTATAAAAGTCTCGTATGGTGTCACAAAGATCAAGTTTTTATGATGTTTAAATGTTCATTTTAACTATCTCAACCCACATCTACATAACATTAACACAGTTTCAGACACTGAGTGCTGATATGGACAGCCAGAGATACCTATCACAGAATGTGTCCAAGGTTCTAGAAGATATCGGGGTCAGCAAATACATTGTTGAAAAGAGGAGGAGAACATGGCTTATGCTGGAGACCAATGCCTCTCTCTCTGCTAAGCTTTCTGGATCAGATATCACTGTGTATCACTTTGGGAGTCAGAGTGAAGGCACAACCACACCCGGAATGATGTCAGATGTTGACATGTTATCCATGTATAATAATGAAGTAGTTCTGCAAGAGTTTAGTGACTTTCAGCCTGGAAAAAAGTGCCTCCTTATGGTAAAGACTGATTCTTCTCCTCCACAACACTGCTACCTCCAACGATTAAAATTAGATCTCCCACAACCATTGACAAAGCGACTTTGGCCTGATGATGTTATTGATGACAAGGGACGAGTCCTGATAAGTAACACATGGTTTGATAAGATAGTTGGTGAAGAGGGGAAGGT
Source organism: Mya arenaria (assembly GCF_026914265.1). Classification (NCBI taxonomy): domain Eukaryota; kingdom Metazoa; phylum Mollusca; class Bivalvia; order Myida; family Myidae; genus Mya; species Mya arenaria. The sequence continues at coordinate 82,987,658 of NC_069127.1, read as the reverse complement.
ATTGTCTCACGGTCCATCTAGAAGTTGGATGGAAGAAGTCGACATTGTGGTCGCTTTTTCCTGCGAAAAACTTCCAGAGGAATGTAAGTTTATGTTTCACAGACCGCGCCCTGGACACTGGCCTAAACTTGAGACATTGGGCAGAGCCAGGAAACAGCCAGCATGTCTTGTACCTCAAGGGCATCCAGAAACTCCATGGTTCTTACCGGAGTGGAGATTTTCTACTTCACTGATAGAAAGATTACTTCTGTTTGACTTCACAACAACACAGATAAAGGTGTACACCTTGCTGAAAATGATTAGGAAAACCTTTATTAAACCACATCTTGGAGAAAAATTCAGCACTTTTCACATCAAAACCGCAGTGATGTTTACTATTGAAAGTTATCCTGAGGATATTTGGAGGGAGGACAATATTGTGCAGTGTGCCATCTATTGCCTCACAACAATACAAAGATGGCTGAAGATAGGTCATTGTCCCCACTTTACTATTGCTGATGTGAACTTGTTTGTTGGAAAACTTCATGAGAATGATAGGGTGTTTGTCTATGATTTCATATCCAGGATTATTTCGGACTGTTTGCAGTGTATATTTTTCATTACTATGGATGATTTTGGTTCAAAACTCTTGAAACAAATCGCTCCGCTGAGGTGTGTGAGTCGTGTTGATGCATTGAGTGAACGGATTGAAACCTACACATCCATTAGAAAGGACTTGTATATCAAAATACTGAAAGGTCTTTGTAGATTACGAATTCAAATACTTGAACAGATGGACACGCATAACTCCCTATGTGAAAAAGTGTTGTTGCTCTTGGAAACAGAGTTTAGTGGCATTGGGTCTAAGGGTACAGAAGCAGAGAGGACCATAAGTAAAATGCTTTTTCCAATGATGTTTGGGCACATTGCAACGGCTAAAGCTTCATTGTGCATTGAAAGAGGGTGTGAAGTAGGTACAGACATTTCCAGTCTCTATGAGAAGTCATTCAAGTTTGACTTGTTATCAAACAGACTCAAGTATGCCTCTATGTTGTACTGCAGTGGGCAGTATCAGGCAGCTGCCAAGGAGCTTTCATTCTGTGAACATCTGTTTGGGTACCATGTCTGGAACTTCTGCAGTTGTAGTAAACATGGATCAGACCCTGACATGGACGATGAAGGATTTAACTGGGCATTACATCACAATGAGCAATACTCACTTCAAATATGTGTAGCTTTGTGTGTAAAGTTTTCAAGATTTGAAACATTTTGCATACCAAAGCATTTAGGGTATGAGATGTATAGGACAAACACCCTTGCAGACTTCCAGGAAAGACACTTCAAGAATGACGCCTGGATGAGTTATGCCGTTGTTGATGCTGTTCCCCTCATGTTTTACCTCCAGTACCTCACATACAGGCAACTCAACATGTCTGAGAAAAAGGTAACTGCCTTGGAGAAACTAGACAGCTACGCCTTCTACCCCAGGGGCTCCCCAGGCCATATAGACACTATCTGCAACATGCTGGGGCACTGCTACGAGCTGGAGAAACTAGACAGCTACGCCTTCTACCCCAGGGGCTCCCCAGGCCATATAGACACTATCTGCAACATGCTGGGGCACTGCTACGAGCTGGAGAACAACCTGGAAGAAGCTTCGACCTTTTACAAGGATTCTTTATATGTGAGGCCAAGAAACAATGCTGCCATCTGGCACATCATCCGACTGATATGCAATGCTTTATACAAGCAATAAGTCTTGGGTTAATTTTAGACATTTTTATGTTAGGTTTTTTCATGGCCAACAATAAAAGGTAGGTAGGTCAGAATCATTAAACAGTCGAAATCTGTTTGCTCGATACCTGAGGGAGCAGCCAAAACACTTTGAGCATCGCGAATATAGAGCTTAGCAGTTATGGTTACATAGAGTAAAAAAAATTGGTCCTTTACATCAAGTTCGAGCTAACAAGGAAATCAAGTCGAGCCATATCAAGCCGACAGGCTTCAACTGTATATACACTATTTATATTTTAGTTGTGTCTCATATTCATTCACACTTTAAGAAGGCACAATTTGGTCTAGGTTCATTTATGTGTCTTTCTTGTGCAAAAAACTATGAACTCTGTATCCAAAAAGGAGAGGAAAAAAATGTTAGAAAGAATTGTCTGCTGGCAATAAAAAGTTGAGCGCAAAAGAAACTGGAAACGTTTTGTTTTACTTTAACATGGCACTGTCTGAGAGTTTGCATTTCCTAAAAGATGCTTTTAAGACAAGTAGAAATGTTGGACTCGGGTTCCCGACCAACAATGACCTGCAGGCATAACCACACCTGGACCCATATACAAATGTTTCACACCACAAATTAAACACAACATAGAATATTAGTAATACTGTTTCATCCTGTGACATGAAAAATAATAGGCCCTTCTTAATTAAACAAGAGGTGTCATAAGACAGCGCTAGACTACATTGTTTTGACTTAGAAGAGATTACAAGTATGATGTAAGGCCACACCAAATTAATGTTTCGTTCCTCGGATTTTTGCCAAAAAAAATTGGAGCGAGCAAGCGAAAAAAACGAAGCGAGCGCAGAGCTAAAATATATTTTTCCTTATATTCAATATAAATGAGAAAGATTGTTCAATATAATTGCCCTCAAAACCATTTTAATGCCATCTTGAACTGAACCTCTAATGGACATTAGGAAAATGTCGGAATGCATACTATTTATTCATCCGTGTTTAGTACAAACATATGGATAAATCTAATTTCTTATATAATTAAAACATACTTTAATATGACGATCATTCATAATAATAAATAACCCTGCTTTTAGTAAAAAGTTTGAAACTGATATAAATCTACCTGAATAATTTTAACATCATATGCAACTGTATTTAGACATACTAAGGATTGATTTTGGATTTGTAAAAAATGATCACTTACACAGGCATCATCAAACATCAATCTCCATATAACATAGACTAAATTTTGTTTTTATTATCACAGGAAATGCAATGACATGTGCTTATCAAAACAAAAAAAAACAAGGGTATTTTTCAGAGTACTTTTTTTGGTTATTTAGATGTTTTTATGTACCAGCCAATTGTATATGCCCCCCAAGTCTGGAATAGCAGGGACTTTGACTTCCGGTCTCTCAAAACCCGAGTAAAATACCCGACCTGTAGAGACACACTGCTGGTAAAATCCCCGCCAAATGGCCGCGCAACCCCGGATACCTATGTGAGGCCCATTCCCGACTATTTTCAATATGAAGACAAAACCACATTCACTAGGCACTGCGGGGCCACCTGAAAGGTATAAACACAGCCCGTAGCCTCTGCTGTCCCCGGTATACCCCTGGAACAGGGCGAGGGGTGGGCGGGGCAGTGGTTACAATTGACACGTGCATTAGTATGATTACAATCCCGGATTATGCTGCAAATAAAAACAAAATATAAGATGATAAACTTAGGCTTACTTATGTTGAGGTGTAATCCAGACCATTGTTTATATCGCTATTTGTGAAAAGATATTTGTTCAAAAATGTTATTTTGTCAGAATTTGATCAAAAATGAGCTTGATACATCAATTTGGACCAAACAATGACTCATGTTCCAGTTAAGTTGCCCTGTCAATTTGCGATTCTAGTTCACTTTTTAATTTGATTGTTTTATTGCTTTTGACAGGCACATATTACATCATTATTGTATTTACTTCTAAGTCAAAGCGGCGTACATAGTCGAGCGCGCTGCCTTACAACAGCTCTTGTTCTATTAACAGTAACTTTGACCTTGACCTTGATCCTAGGGGCCTCAAATGCTTTCCCATGAAAGGTCTCCATAAACTCTTTGTATATACCAAGTTTGGTCACTATATGCCAAACCTAGCTAAAATTCGATACATAAGGTGACTTTGATGCTGCACTCCCACCAGCCAGCCCGAACAATGACGCAAGTAATAACTTGTTTTCCCTTTATGAAAACCTGGTTAAGAATATAAAAATGTGCCTGTCCAAAGAAATTAAAAGAAAAAAAGGTCAATCAAGGGCCATGATTTGTATTTTGGGTTAAAATGATGTTATATAACCTTATTGTAACCTTCTTGCCCTAAAACTTAAGCAGACACCGACGCTGGGGCGAGTAGTTAAGCCCTCCTTATTCTTCGAATAATCAAGCTAAAAATATATTGAACAATCACTTTCAAGTTAATCAACCCAGGTAGAACTGGAAATATTTATATTGAAAACTGTTGATATATCATGTAAAAGGATGGGGATATGAATTTTCCAGTCATCCTTTCATTTGTGACACAAATTTATTGATCAACTGATATTTTTGGTCTTATATGTTGCTGTATGATAAAAGTTCCCCTGTATCCACAGCTAAGTAGTTCCCCTGTATAGAAAGCTAAGTAAATCTGGAATACTGAAATCAATAAACAAGAAAGCATCACTTTATAAAGTTTATTATGTCTATCAGATATAAATTAAAAATAAATAAATAATAAAAACACATAAATAAAATATTGTTTATACTCAACACTTTGTGAAGATCTGCTAGCATCGCAAACTACTCGTAATATGGATCACTTATTGTAAGTACAAAAACATTTCAATATGACTATCACCATCCGATTGTACAAATCTGGTTAAGTCTTGGTCAATGATAGCCAAAACATTTATTGGAAGGTCAATATCTTTCCGACAATTACTATTTACCCATTAAATGTGATCATTAAATGTGCACACTAGCTTAACAATTACCGGTGAAAACTTACAAAATTTGAAACATTCATTTACACCCTTTAGTATTGTTACAGTACTTTACTTGCAGAAAACAAAGACAAGAACACCTATGGAAATAAAGGTAGCTGCTGTATTCTTCACACACAAACAACATGTCCTTTTTTACCAGTCAATCAAGGGGCATAATTTATCAAATATTTTAGAATTACTGGAATCACTACACAAACGATATAATTACTGGACAAATATTAAATGTGTACTAAATCACATGTCTACATCAAAAGTGTTTTTCAACGTTATGGCCAACCCACTGACAATTACATCAAAACTGATAAGATATTTTCCCTGCTTCTTCGAAAAACAGACAAACTTATACAAAACTTCTGAAAAAAGGTAATATGAGCCTAATTTTGGTACAATATTGTTTGATTGCTTAATTCACTTAAATAACATTTTAGGAAGCAATACTGAAAATATCATGATGAGATCTCTATAAGTTTACAAGTAAGACCTTGCATTGACCATTTTGAATACTAAATTTAACACCACTTTAAAAAGTAGTTATCCCTATATTCTCGAAATTGTTACATATCAATCTGAAAACAATAACTGGCATCTGAGAATCCATATCGGCTGAACAGTTTTACATCTTGGTTTTATTTTTAATAAACACTTATGGACCTTGACATTTATTTGACAAAACAAATAACACAATGGTAACAGTTGGAAAGAATAGAAAACTGAAAATGGTTGTTTTGTTTCCAACTCCTGCAGTCATTGTTTGGTTTAAAGTCTTAGAAAAACTATTATAAAATAAAAGACATGACGATTAGAGAGAGCAAGGCAGAAACCTAAAGAAGTGATAGATTACACTGTTTTTACAAGGGAGGGTACAGAATGCTTAGTTAAGTCAATAATGCATTATAAAACACACAGGTACCGTGAATGATTTATACATGCACAATGTATCAACAGTAACCATTGGTAACCATGAAATTATCTATGCATGCACAATGTATCAACAGTAAGCATTGGTTACCATGAAATTATCTATGCATGCACAATGTATCAACAGTAACCATTGGTAACCATGAAATTATCTATGCATGCACAATGTATCAACAGTAAGCATTGGTTACCATGAAATTATCTATGCATGCACAATGTATCAACAGTAACCATTGGTAACCATGAAATTATCTATGCATGCACAATGTATCAACAGTAAGCATTGGTTACCATGAAATTATCTATGCATGCACAATGTATCAACAGTAACCATTGGTGTTCATGAAATTATCTATGCATGCACAATGTATATCAGCAGTAACCATTGGTAACCATGAAATTATCTATGCATGCACAATGTATCAACAGTAACCATTGGTAACAATGAAATTATCTATGCATGCACAATGTACATCAACCGTAACCATTGGTAACCATGAAATCATCTATGCATGCACAATGTACATCAACGGTAAACATGAAATGATCCATACAATGTATAATGCACAATGAATATCACAGACAACAATAATATAGTAAGTTTAACATCCACTGATGTAAATACAAACACAAAACATTTGAATAACAGTTCACATCATCACTTTAATGTGAAACTCAATAACGGTATGTATCAATAGCAGTTTATTGACTTCTTGCAATAGGGTGATGTATTTTACCATCAGTAATCACTATAATAACACACAGAAAAGTACCCAAGATAGCAAGTAACTGAACATTGCCATCTTTAATTCTATGTTTACATTGGTTACTGGATTATTGATATGCACTGTTACTGTAAGATGATTCTATTTGTTGGTTCTCGTTTTCTACTTGCGGACATAATCCAATACAGATGATGACACATGGTTCGTAATTGAATATGAAGCATGAGAACTTGCAAAACTTTTACCACAGTAATAATTTATCTCCAGCAACTATGCAACTGTTTGGATTTATCGTTCACTTATCCCAAGCCTAGTATCTTCTGAAAACACCTAACATTGGAACCCTCTGGCTCATGTTAAATGGAGACTAATTTGAAGTCACTAAATATTGACAACAGTATGGCCAGCTACAGTGCTACTGTTGGATTTATTTATAATTCTCTCCATAACTTATTTATAATTCTCTCCATAACTTCCTCTAGCCTTGTAGCCGCTGAGAGGTCACCTGTCACACGTAGCCGCCCGCTCATGTATGCGGAGAGGGGCTTCAGGTTCCCGGAGAACATTCTCTGCATATCCTGCGTGGTGAGCTCCAAGGTAACATCTGGGTTTCCTCTCGGGTCTGGGCCCTGCCCTACCGACCCTGTACCTGTCAACAGTTGGACAATGTATACAAATACCAGTAACTTAAATTGTTATACTGCACATGGTATTCATTATTTCTTGCTATAAATATCCTTTTAAAATGTATTATTTGGTGTTTATTATCAAAAACGAATCTAATACAATTCTTCAGATAAAGAAAAAGAAACACACACATACTCCGCTTTAAATATAAGAACAAGTGCTAACGAAGCTCATGTTCACTTTGCTATGTAAAACTGTTCAGCATTGTAGTCCATTCCAGTATGTATAAACATATGAACAAGTGAATCTTACCATGACTGAGATCCAGGTAGAATGTGCCGCCGCTGGGTCCGGACAGCTTAAACTGGTATGTGGCTCCAACAGCCCTCACCAAACTCTCCCCGAGTACCCCACGGACAAGATCCACAAGACTACCGGGCGTAACCTTTACCTCCACGGCAACATCCTCACACCCAACCGCCCCGTCTGCATCACCCATGGCAACAGTTTCCATGTTGACCTCTTGTTTCTTGGTAGTCATGGACGGGGCCATATCTGAATTGGAAGGCGGTTGTGAACTAGTTAGCTAGGCCCATAACTATGGCTATAATAATTTTATATGATAAAATATTATTATCCTAGTACTTCATGTAAGTGTTTAATCTTAAGTTGGTGAAGTACTTGGATAATAATAATTTAACTATGAAACAAGAGCATTGCAAGGGAATGCCATGGCTTGTTGTTGTTGTTTTCAGTCAAGCAAGGGGCATAACTCCAAAGTTATTAAAGCCATAGTTCTGAACCCAACAACACAAGTATGCATTGGTATCAGGTGTACCAAGTTTGATGTGAATATCTAGAAGAATATTATTAAGGCCAAGGTTAAATATTTTGCACGCCAACATGAACAAGGCCAAGGGTATTACAATAACTCAATTTTTTATTGAAAAAACAACACACAAGCTTGAGAACTTAACACCAAATCATGACAAAATTGTCAACTAGTAATTGACTCTTCGAAATGATACCTCAAAAAATTACTTCTCACTATGAAAGTTATTGAAAACAAGTGAGAACAATAGCCCTTTTACTAAAATTATCTACCATAGTCTCCATTGTACACAGAAAACACGGTCCACTTCTATACTGCTTAAAAACTGTAGGCTACTTGCTGTGTTTTTGGCTTTTTATATACTTGGGCTGCAGTTGCTGATCATAAACCCCAGTCTTAACAATGACATTTAACATTATTGAACATAGGTACCTGGAAACAGGGACTGAGTTAATTGCTGGAACACCTGTGAGATCCCTCCCTGGCCCCCAAGCCCTGGAAGTATGCCAGGGTCCTTTGCAGCCTGTAACACCTTGATGGGAGACCTAAAAGAAACAAGTTTAAATAACAAGTTAGGAGAAAAAAGGTATTGTTTCATTCAATGTTTCATTTTATTAACGTTTAAACTCCATGGTACAACATAATTTAGATATAACATGTATTTTTTTATTCTTATGGTAAATACCGAATTTTAATATTGGCTTAAGGCTTAAGCAGATCACTGAACATCTTTTCAACTACAAGATTACTCACAGTTGTATTCTCTCTAGCACTACGCCCCAGGGAACAGCAGTGTTGTTACAGCTCTCCTGAAATTGGGAAATAATCATAAACTCCACATACAATGATTGTTAGTTTCATTATTGTGTGCCTTATATGTTTTGAATAATAAATAGGATTTGAATTCCCATTCTTGATTGCGGTTTCTATCATAAAATAAATTCTACTCAATACAAACAACAACCTGAGCATAAGTATAACATACATTTGACATTCTCCATGAGGGTGATAGTTACTTTTGAATTGCTCTATGAGAACTATCATTGCCTTCACACCCTTCCCCTAGGACTAACATTACCTCTTGAGTTGCTCCATGAGAACCACCATTACTGTGACTCACTCCATGAGGTCTATCATTACCTTGACTTGCTCCATGACCCCTACTGTTTCCTTGATTTGCTCCTTGACAACTATCACTACCATGACTCACTCCATGACGACTACCATAATCTTGACTTGCTCAATTACAACCACAATTTCCGTGACACACTCAATGAACACTTTAATTACCATGAGTCTCTCAATAACCACAACCATTACCTTGACTTGCTCCATGACAACTATCAATACATTGACTCACTCCATAAACACTACCATCACCTTGACTCACTCCTTGAACACTACCAATTTGCCTCGACTCACTCCATGAACACTATCATTACCTTGACTAACTCCATGAACACTATCATTACCAATTTACCTTAACTCACTCCATGAACACTACCATTAACGTGACTCACTCCATGAACACTACCATTACCTTGAGTCACTCCATGAACACTATCATTACATTGACTCACTCCATATAGCCTATCATTACCTTGACTCACTCCATGAACACTATCATTACCTTGACTCACTCCATGAACACAATCATTACCAATTAACCTTGACTCACTCCATGCACACTATCATTACCATGACTCACTCCATGAACACTATCATTACCTTGACTCACTCCATGAACCCTATCATTACCTTGACTCACTCCATGAACACTATCATTACCAATTTACCTTAACTCACTCCATGAACACTACCATTATCTTGACTCACTCCATGAACACTATCATTACCTTGACTCACTCCATGAACCCTATCATTTCCTTGACTAACTCCATGAACACTATCATTACCAATTTACCTTAACTCACTCCATGAACACTACCATTACCGTGACTCACTCCATGAACACTATCATAACCTTGACTCACTCCATATAGCCTATCATTACCTTGACTCACTCCATGAACACTATCATTTCATTGACTCACTCCATGAACACTACCATTACATTGACTCACTCCATGAACACTTTCATTACCTTGACTCACTCCATACAGCCTATCATTACCTTGACTCACTCCATGAACTTTATCATTACCATGACTCACTTCATGAACACAATCTTTACCAATTAACCTTGACTCACTCCATGCACACTATCATTACCTTGACTCCCTCCATGAACACTATCATTACATTGACTCACTCCATGAACCCTTTCATTACCATGACTCACTCCATGAACACTATCATTACCTTGACTCACTCCATGAACACTGTCATTACCTTAACACACTCCATGATGACAATCATTACCTTGGTTTGCTCCATTATGACTATCATCACCTTGGTTTGCTCCATTATGACTAACATTACCTTGGTTTGCTCCAGGACGACTTTCATTACCTTGGTTTGCTCCATGACGACTTTCATTACCTTGGTTTGCTCCATGACGACTTTCATTACCTTGGTTTGCTCCATGACGACTTTCATTACCTTGGTTTGCTCCATGACCACTTTCATTACCTTGATTTGCTCCATGACGACTTTCATTACCTTGATTTGCTCCATGACAACTTTCATTACCTTGATTTGCTCCATGACGACTTTCATTACCTTGATATGCTCCATCATGACTATCATTACCTTGACTCACTCCATGAACCCTATCATTACCTTGACTTACTCCATGAACACTATCATTACCTTGACTCACTCCATGAACCCTATCATTTCCTTGACTAACTCCATGAACACTATCATTACCAATTTACCTTAACTCACTCCATGAACACTACCATTACCGTGACTCACTCCATGAACACTATCATTACCTTGACTCACTCCATATAGCCTATCATTACCTTGACTCACTCCATGAACACTATCATTTCATTGACTCACTCCATGAACACTACCATTACCTTGACTCACTCCATGAACACTTTCATTACCTTGACTCACTCCATACAGCCTATCATTACCTTGACTCACTCCATGAACTTTATCATTACCATGACTCACTCCATGAACACAATCTTTACCAATTAACCTTGACTCACTCCATGCACACTATCATTACCTTGACTCCCTCCATGAACACTATCATTACATTGACTCACTCCATGAACCCTTTCATTACCATGACTCACTCCATGAACACTATCATTACCTTGACTCACTCCATGAACACTGTCATTACCTTAACACACTCCATGATGACAATCATTACCTTGGTTTGCTCCATTATGACTATCATCACCTTGGTTTGCTCCATTATGACTAACATTACCTTGGTTTGCTCCATGACGACTTTCATTACCTTGGTTTGCTCCATGACGACTTTCATTACCTTGGTTTGCTCCATGACCACTTTCATTACCTTGGTTTGCTCCATGACGACTTTCATTACCTTGGTTTGCTCCCTTACGACTTTCATTACCTTGATTTGCTCCATGACGACTTTCATTACCTCGGTTTGCTCCATGACGACTTTCATTACCTTGGTTTGCTCCATGAAGACTATCATCAACTTAATTTGCTCCAGTACGACTTTCATTACCTTGATTTGCTCCATAATGACTATCATCACCTTGATTTGCTTCATGATGACTCCTATCACTACCTTGACTTAATCAATGATGACTATCATCAACTTGATTTGCTCCATGACGACTTTCAGCCCTTAATTTGCTCCATGATGACTATCATCACCTTGATTTGCTCCATGATGACTCCTATCATTACCTTGACTTACTCAATGTTGACTATCATTACCTTGATTTGCTCCATGATGACTATCATTACCTTGACTTGCTCCATGATGACTCCTATCATTACCTTGACTTACTCAATGATGACTATCATTACCTTGGTTTGCTCCATGATGACTATCATCACCTTGATTTGCTCCATGACGACTTTCATTACCTTGATTTGCTCCATGACAACTTTCATTACCTTGATTTGCTCCATGACGACTTACCTTGATTTGCTCCATCATGACTAACATTACCTTGATTTGCTCCATCATGACTAACATAACCTTGACTTGCTCCATGAAGACTTTCATTACCTTGATTTGCTCCATGACGACTCCTATCATTACCTTGGTTTGCTCCATGATGACTATCATAACCTTGATTTGCTCCATGACGACTTTCATCACCTTGATTTGCACAATGATGACTCCTATCATTACCTTGACTTAATCAATGATGACTATCATCAACTTGATTTGCTCCATGACGACTTACATTACCTTGATTTGCTCCATGACGATTATCATTACCTTGACTAGCTCCATGACGACTTTCATTACCTTGATTTGCTCCATGACGATTATCATTACCTTGACTTGCTCCATGAAGACTTTCATTACTTTGATTTGCTCCATGACGACTTTCATTACCTTGATTTGCTCCATCATGACTAACATTACCTTGACTTGCTCCATGAAGACTCCTATCATTACCTTGACCTACTCAATGATGACTAACATTACCTTGACTTGCTCAATGATGACTATCATTACCTTGATTTGCTCCATGACAACTTACATTACCTTGACTCACTCCATGACAACTAACATTACCTTGACTTGCTCCATGACAACTTACATTACCTTGACTCACTCCATGACAACTAATATTACCTTGATTTGCTCCATGACAATTTACATTACCTTGACTCACTCCATGACAACTTATATTACCTTGACTTACTCAATGAGGACTAACATTACCTTGACTTGCTCCATGAGGACTAACATTACCTTGACTTGCTCCATGAAGACTCCAATCATTACCTTGACCTACTCAATGATGACTAACATTACCTTGACTTGCTCAATGATGACTATCATTACCTTGATTTGCTCCATGACAACTTACATTACCTTGACTCACTCCATGACAACTAACATTACCTTGACTTGCTCCATGACAACTTACATTACCTTGACTCACTCCATTACAACTAACATTACCTTGATTTGCTCCATGACAACTTACATTACCTTGACTCACTCCATGACAACTTATATTACCTTGACTTACTCAATGAGGACTAACATTACCTTGACTTGCTCCATGAGGACTAACATTACCTTGACTTGCTCCATGAAGACTCCTAACATTACCTTGACCTACTCAATGATGACTATCATTACCTTGACTAGCTCAATGATGACTATCATTACCTTGATTTGCCCCATGACAACTTACATTACCTTGACTCACTCCATGACAACTAACATTACCTTGACTTGCTCCATGACAACTTACATTACCTTGACTCACTCCATGACAACTAACATTACCTTGATTTGCTCCATGACAACTTACATTACCTTGACTCACTCCATGACAACTAACATTACCTTGACTTGCTCCATGACAACTTACATTACCTTGACTCACTCCATGACAACTAACATTACCTTGATTTGCTCCATGACAACTTACATTACCTTGACTCACTCCATGACAACTTATATTACCTTGACTTGCTCCATGAGAACTATCTGTTTATTCTCTATATCCTGCAGGTCATGTTTTGTGAGCGAGTTCATCACAGAGTTTCTAACAAGCCCACGCAGAGACGTGTTCATGTCCTGTACATTTGTCACAGACTTGATCGCATCAGTGATCCTGAAATACACATCGGCACCCAGCTCTATGATGCCCGCATCTGTTGTTATCAGCTGAAAGAAATGAAGTAGAAGTATCTTTCGTTATTGGGAAAAAGGTTCCCAATATATGACACATTTATATCATTATAGAAGTGGGAGATATATGTATGATTTTTTTTTACAATACCAGATACACATTTTACGAATATGCAGGCTTTCCAGAGTTGGTAGAAGACAATGAATTTTACTGCCTCATGAAATAACATTACATGTACATCTGAAAATAGTAGAAGTTAATATCTTTACATAAATGTTATTACTCTGTAAAAGCAAACATGTAAGTTGTATTTGTTGCAAATGTGTATAATTAGATTACCTGTATAGGAGGGACATTAAATGCCTTTATTCTCATATCAACTTTCTTCACCCTGTCAATACATGGCAGCACAAAGTTAACACCTGGAAAAAAGAAGGTTGATAAATGCTATACATATATATATATATATATATATAAGTACCAAAGAAATCATTGTTTTTTGTGAAACTAATAGTATGATTGAACATACATTATTTTTTTTAAATATTGTGTTGCGCAATAGACATTACATCAGTTATCATTAAACCGTATCGTCCGAAGTTTAATTCATTCATTTTTCCATCCCATATATATTGTCACTATCTGAAGCTCACCAGGGCCCTTGACCTTCTGTAGCCGTCCCAGTCTGAACACAACCAGTCTCTCACATTCCGACACTGTCTGCAAATAAACAAATATTGAACATCAGTAAAGAATGATTAAAATAAGTTTGTGTTAGACCAACTAAATCAATAACACAATTGGGTATGCAAAGACATGTTTTATCACTTTAAAAAGGCTAAAATTGCTGAGACTGGGTTTTATCCAGACAATATGCGCTGCATCACTTTATAGTCATCAATCTTTGAAAGTTTGGTAGAAATCCCATGAAAAACGTAAGAGCAGTTGCGAAGAAACCAATTTTAAATGTAAAATAAGCAAAGGTCAATAACTCTTTCAAAAAATAGTCGAATCAGGAAAGCCCGACAATATGCGTTGCTTCACTTTATGATCATAAATCTGTGAAAGTTTGGTAAAAATCGAATGAAAAATGTAAGAGGAGTTGCGAAGAAACCAATTTTAAATGTAAAATAAGCAAAGCAAATTCCTCTTTCAAAAATGGTCGAATCGCAAAAGCTCGAAAATATGCGCTGCTTCACTTTATGATCATCAATCTGTGAAAGTTTGGTAGAAATCGCATGAGAAATGTAAGAGGAGATGCAAAGAAATGAATGTGGGACGGGTGGACGCACACACGCATGCACGCCTACCATTACTATATCTTCTCGCCTTTTCAAGGCGGGGATAATAAGGTGGATCCATCAGCACTCTGTCTTTTCAAATTTAGGAGTTAAATAAACCATTGCAAGCAAAGATGGATCTTCAAGTAAATATGACGCAATCAGTAAATGAAACATCATAGTTTCAGGAATATGACTCTTAAAACAAAACAACCTTCAAGAAAAAAACAAAAGGTATGGATAAAGATAGGAGTGTTTTGTTTTTTTAAAAGTATGCAAAATTTCAAAAAGTTGGGTTTTTACGGGCAAAAAGTAGGGATAGCAGGGATCTTAACTTTTGAAGAATTAAAGGTCATCTGAACTTTTTGACCAATTATGTTGTACATGTGTTTGATGGACTTGCCTATAATCTTATTAAAGTAATTGGGCAGCTAGGGGACAGGTCTCCCCGAAAAATTTGAAATTGAGTGCTTCATTTCTTGCATCCTAGGTCATTCTGAGGACAATTTATGAATATTATAACTATTAATGTGCATTTATTACATATATATTACACACTATTATTTTTCAATCTATTTTCACAGAAAAGTAGAAATGGTAGGGCTTTTGAAAAAAAATGTATGGAAAAAAAGAGCCTTACATAAAAAGTTTGAAAACAATTATATTCGGTAAATCCTACAGACTTCTTGCGTAAAGTTTACTTCAAAGGATGTCAAAGTGACAAATTTTGAAGTATAATACCTATTTTTGATTGTCATAGTCCACTAAATCATATATATATTAGCACACTAACCTTTATGACAAATATGGCTGAGATGGGGAATGTGGCGATGCAGAACAGCACACACAGCACAGTGATCAGGTACCTGCATACCCTTGACAACAGAGGCTCCTTCACTGAAACTCAAAGCCAAATTGTCACAAATCAATACAAACCTATAGGTTGATTCTTACAAGCTGCACCATTAACTTCATATTCAAAACATCAACAACTGAACTTTTTTTTTTTCATTTTTTTATTTTTTTTTTGTATTAAACCATTAATATTCAAAACTTACAGTTTAATAAGGGATTCCGAATCAGGGGTAGTTCCGAATCAGTCGTTTAAATTTACCTGAAAATATCTGAGAATGACCTGCATATGAAATTTTTCTTACATATGTATTGTGTTTGATGCTTTGTTATTGCTTACAACAATTTTAGAACGTGTACACATCAAAACTGCCTTTGTGTACATGTTTACAAATATCGCACATGGAACAATTTTACTGACGCACCAGTAATGGAAATGAGCTTTGGGTGAAACAACATCAAATAAATAGGTAAACAAGTGGTAAATACTTGTTATTTTGGGTTTTTACATAAAATTGATATTTACTTTAACAGATGCTAGCACCCCACAAAAATATGTTGAGATTAAATATTGATTTTACATCGAAAATCTTTGGCTTTATCCATGTTTGTTTCAACATACATGTGTTTGACAATTCAAGTTGGTTTTGAAACGACCCCCAACTTCAGAGAACAGATGATGCAGTGATTGGATAAAACAGCCAAACATATCACGTGATCCTAAACACCTTCAATTGATTCGGAATTCCTACAACGAGTGTGTATATTTAGACAACAAGATATATGAACTACAGAAGTCTCATCATAACTTGAAAGTAATATAAATCTAGTCTATATGAGCTCCTGAACAAGTATTGTTTCATTTAACTGACTATCCTAATATTAATACAGCACTGGATTTGTCCTTACTGATTCGGAATCCCTTACTCGACTGTACTGTTCTAAACCCAGTTATAGAGATTTATGTTTGTAAGAAGTAGTCTTTCACAGACTTTATGTTAGAGACAATTATAAACCAAATTGAATTACTTTGTTTATTGTTATTATTCTGATCAAACACCAAAAAGGAAATTCATAAACTATAAACTACGCACCAACTGATACAGAGAGGCCATTTTGAGCCATGCGCTTGTCATCTAGTCCATATGAGAAGATGGACTTGTAGTTTTTATCTGCGATTTCCCCTGTTCCAAATGCGTTATAAGAGGAGAAGTCAAACGTTACCCTCTGGCCTCTGTCTGGGTCCTCCGTAGAAAGTCTGGTGTATTTTGCTGCCATAGTTTACCTCATCTGGTGCACAAAATAGATCATACTTTAATGTAAATAATAAACTAAATTGTACTTGTAGCATCAAATAATAAAGAGCAATTTAGTTGAACAATCCAGACATCAATTATATTATCCAGCAACATCTAGGTTTTTACAAACTGTTCTTTCTACTTTTATGTATAGCAAGTTTAAATAAAATCTAAAAACTATCACTGAACATTACTTTATAATCAGTGATATGTAACCTTAAAAGATGCGAAAATATGTTACATGGCCATATTACCTTGCAGTTATAATTGAAATATATCAAACAATGAAATAACATTAACAATCACGTATTGGTTCTTATTAAATCGAATAATTAACATTCCATGAAGAATATTAATATTGTATTGCACAATGCAATCAACGCTTTAATTGGGCAGCGTCTTTTAGAGTATTTAGTGTTTAATCGACTATTCATACAATAAAGTAGATTTATTTTAATAGTTTGCAGTTTTTTTTATCCCTATATCCTAAATAAGCCTGAATATACTCCTTTTTATAGATCTTACATTCAAAATCTATAAAACATGATTGCATCCGCATTTTAAAACCGGTTTACTCATTAGACATTGCAGAAATCAAAGCAACCATCGTAGCGAAAACGCTTCTTTTCTTAATCATATTTTTGCTTTTGAGAACACCAAAACGCTAGAAAGATGCCGCGTATTATGATTAAAGGGGGTGTGTGGAGAAATACGGAAGTAAGTTTACGCCGTATGTTTGTCATTTTTATTGTTGTTTTAAAAACAAAAGGAAAGATCGAATGCTATATTCTGCTATATGCAATATCCTCTATTTTCTTACTTTCCTCCTACTTTTTTAAAAAAATTCGTTGAAAATGTGTTTGTCAATCAGTTAAACGAGGTACTGTATGTTTACATCACAAATTTGCACTGATGACAACATTTTGTTACACCGCCAAAACACATTCACACACAATTTTTCGGTCATATATACAGTACACTCCACGCGGAACTACCACTTTCCTCGGTCGAGTTGCTCGTTTTCCGCCGAGGGTTTTATTGCCAGTTTACCATTTACCATTTACTGGCAATAAAACCCTCGGCGGAAAACGAGCAACTCGGCGAAAATGGTGAATTTTAGCGAGGAAAAAGGTTACGTACTTGGCAGGAGTCCGCGATAAATTAAAAAACCCTCGGAGTGACCGAGGAAAGTGGTAGTTCCGCGTGGAGTGTACTGTATATATGACCGAAAAATTGTGCGTGAATGTGTTTTGGCGGTGTAACAAAATGTTGTCATCAGTGCAAATTTGTGATGTAAACATACAGTACCTCGTTTAACTGATTGACAAACACATTTTCAAAGATTTTTTTTAAAAAAGTAGGAGGAAAGTAAGAATATAGAGGATAGTGCATATAGCAGAATATAGCATTCGATCTTTCCTTTTGTTTCCAAAAGTGTTTTGTCATCGTGGATGTTTTAAATTAATTGATTTGAATTACCACCTTTTAGTCTTGAAACCCCTGCAATTTGTTAATTATGTACATCATACATGCCATATTTCTGAGAGGCTCCCCAGGGGATTTTGATCTGAATTCCAGTGGGTTTGGATATTAGGCCAGGGGATTTTTATTCACCAAAATTAAGTGCAATATCAACATTTTTAATAAAAGACTAAATACAGAAATCTGAACGAGTAATTAATTACATTTATTTATTTCTCTATTATACATACAATATTAGTGATGTTCAGATGATCAATTATAATCGAAAATTGATTGGTTGGGACTGATATTGGCGACAATTGATTGTATATGGTCAATATCGATCATTGATTCAACTGGCAAGTTGTTTTTCTTCTTTCTTCTCATTATTTGCATTGGCTTAATTTCCGCCTTCGTGTTGTTTTTTTGCATTCGGAAGTGTTCAGTTGTTATCGTTAACATGACCATATGGCCGAAAGCAACAATAACACTAAATTACTTCAAACATACACATAACATAAGCATAGTTTATAAATATATAATATAATAAAAAATACAATTCATGTATTGTCAAAAACCGATTGTTCTATCGATTATTGGTTACTTGAATGGAACTGATTATTGAAAGTCAAACTGGAACCAATTTCCAGCACTATACAGTATAAGAATGAATAACACATTATACGGTAACATCAATTCATAGCATATATGTAAGACATCATCATTATTATATATATATATATAAAGAAAAACAAGTTTTTGTGAATTTACAGTACTAGAATGTTTATAAACTTAGCACATTAAATTTTAAAGCACTGATTAAGAAAATAAAAAGTTATCATTCATTAAATAATTCCAGCAACACACTCTTATTACAACAATTTTTGGAGGGGGATATGGCATGTATGGTACATAAAACAAAGTTGTTGACTCATTTTCAACTCATTACATGATATTTTGTAGGATGAGATTCTGAAGGCAGCTGTGATGAAATATGGCAAAAATCAGTGGGCACGTATCGCTTCTCTTCTTCACAGAAAGTCGGCCAAACAGTGCAAAGCCAGATGGTAGGATTAGAAATATTAACCTAACTTGTATATAGTTCTGTTCAATTAAGGCTGTTTCTCTATTTCCTGTATGTTTTTCAAAACATATATACCGTACAGTTTTATAATTTATGGCACTCAGTATTTTGTATCTCTGTTTGAAAATTGAGCTACCAGTGTATGGTTAATTCATATTACAGGAACACGTAC
Source organism: Mya arenaria (assembly GCF_026914265.1). Lineage (NCBI taxonomy): Eukaryota > Metazoa > Mollusca > Bivalvia > Myida > Myidae > Mya > Mya arenaria. The sequence goes on along the minus strand of NC_069127.1, from coordinate 82,967,919 downwards.
AAAAATTGACCAGTGGACTAGAAGATCTGTTGACATGCATATTATATTATTGTTTCAAGTCTACAAACGCGTTCTGGTGAATAAGGTTGAAAAAATGTTGACCGTTTGTCAATCAGTATTTTGTAGCTTAATATTTCCATAAATGGAATTGTTCACAGACAACCAAAGAAACAAACCAATAAGGGTTTATCTTACGTCATAAAAAATATGCACAACTTCAGTATATTATACTTGATGCATGCAGGTATGAGTGGCTTGACCCTAGCATCAAGAAGACAGAATGGAGTCGTGAGGAAGAGGAGAAACTGCTTCACCTGGCCAAGCTGATGCCCACACAGTGGAGAACTATCGCTCCCATAGTTGGCCGCACCGCTGCACAGTGTCTAGAGCACTATGAATACTTGCTGTAAGTTCTATTCAACTTTTTATTTACTTGAATTATGAAAGCATTATTCCCATTGAAAGGGAAGAATGAAAACAGATACCCTTTGCCAGTGTTTTTTTTTAAAAAGAGTTTGCATGTAGTTGCAAGTGTACATAATGTTCATGGCATGCTGGTTATATATGTTACACATACACATCTGTCGTTTGTGGTTTTGCCAGTGACAAAGCCCAGAACCGTGATGAGAGTGAAGATGACCCGCGTCGACTCAAGCCCGGAGAGATCGACCCAAATGCAGAGGCCAAGCCTGCCAAACCTGACCCCGTTGACATGGATGAAGATGGTAGTCATCCTTCGATGTTCTCTAAGTTATAAAATGCATTATTTATCAAATTATTTATGCTGTCAAAATATTCTATTCCTTATATTCTATTGTTGTTCTTATGCACTCAAAGAGATATGTTGGTTCTAATATAGCATAAACAGTAAATTTTGAAGATGTAGTTATACTGCCATGTTCTCTAATTTTAAAATGTATAACTCATCTAATTGCCATATATAAACATTAATTAGCCGCCACTAATCCAATGTCAATGACACTTCTGCAAATGAATTTTCCAATACACAGCATTAATTACATACTGAAGTTTATGGAGAAATACAATGGCCTCGGATATTTCCATCATCAAATCATTTGTATTGATTTCAATTTAAATTTTTAAAGTGCACAGACTTCTTTTTTATGAACCAATATTTTCATTGCATTTTGCCTGGTTTTCTTTTTAAATTTTAATCATGTGTGACAATTAAACAAATGGTAAGTGTTTGACTCTAAATGAACGTGTCAAGTGTGTAAAATTATTAGAAAACATTCGTTGTACAAGAAGTGTTGCCAAGGAATTTAACTGTGGACAGACACAAGTCAATTTCTTGCTTAAGCGTAAGCTTGAAAATGTGGAGCAATATGTGAGCAATGATAATCCAAACGCTTGTCACTATTAAACATTTGCCCTACAGCGCTCAAAGAGTGACATGCTGGACATGATAATGTTGGTACAGGATTTTTTCATGCACTTTAGATTAGAGACTGATGAAAAGCAAATGAAAATGACGGATTACTTTAAAAAGTGAACTTGATGTAGTTGTGTATGTAATCGTGGACTGAGTTTGGGGATTCTTTGTTGTTTTTGCTATTTACAGCACACATGTATGTATCAAGATTTATTTACTGTATTCTATTTATAATTTTGGAATAAAGTTATTTACTTATCTTATCTACATTTGTATATAAACTTCTACATTGAAGATGATAATTAGACAGCCATTTTGACCTTTTTCCAAAGGTGGCCACTTAATACAGGTTTGACTGTAACCACTTTACTGTCATTCTCTTAGAACTGGAGATGTTGTCTGAGGCGCGCGCAAGGCTGGCAAACACACAGGGTAAGAAGGCAAAGAGGAAAGCTCGGGAGAAACAACTAGAGGAGGCTAGACGGCTCGCCGCGCTGCAGAAACGCAGAGAACTCAGAGCTGCTGGGATAGAGTAAGTGTTATAAGTACAACATAGTGATTGTTTATTAAGTTTTATAGAAGTCCTAAACATCCAAAAATGTACCAAGAGGTAAGAGTTTTGAAAGCGTTTAAAATTTTGTTTGGAGGAAGGGTTTTCATTTTTGTTAGCATAGTGCATTTTCTGAGTCATTCAGACTGCTTCCTGTAAAACATTTAAAAGATCTGTATAGCATCCCTTTTACATAACAGAGTTCACACAGACATGAACAGTACATGAATTTCAGGCTGCTGGATGAAAAGTCCTTTTATGTTGCCTTGAAAACTGCTTCAAAAGTGCTTGTTTTTTGGAAATAGACCTTACATTTCGTTGTTCTGTTCAAAATTAAGTAACTCTTATAAAATGCTTTACATAAAAGTTTAATCTTAGAGGAAGCTTTACTAGTAACTCTTTACCATTCAAATCTGTTAGTGTGAGTGTGACTGTACGGTATGGTATGTGTTTAAGACTCTGGTGGTACCAATTACATGAGCACTGGTTCAGCATATTTCTGTTTCCAGTTTCTTTTTGCTGAAAATGTCACTGAAAATGTCTTGCATTTTGAACAAAAAGTGGCTTCTTGCCATGATTGATTATGAAAATAAACACAAAGCTATGTCTAAACATTATATAAGAGTTATTGACATCAGTCTAATTGGCGAGTCTGCCCTGAAATCTTACTCAAAGTTGAAAAAACACAAGATAAATCTGCCTACCAGTTATATTATTGACATGTTTATCATTCCACCATCGCCAAAGCGGTCAGTCCAATCTGCTCCAGTTTTAACAATACAAATGTCATGCTTTCCATAACGCCTCAGCCGTCAGTTCTTATTGCTCTGGACAACTAAATGTTGGACAGGTTACTATGTCCCAATTTTTTGTCATAGCTTGCCAAATATGTAATTTTAATAGCTTATTATTTAAGTCCTTGAAAATCAAATAGAGATCCTTGAAAACTCCTGGAATTTTACAAGTCTGGCTGTATGAACCGTGCATGACAAGTAAATTGAGTATTCACATCTTATTTCAGGATCAAGAAGAAACAAAGAAGGAGGAGAGGGGTGGACTACAATGCTGAAGTTCCATTTGAGAAAAAACCTGCACCAGGTACGTTTCTGAATTTTTACACACTTCAAGCTTGTCTGTTTGTTTAAAGATATAAAGTTGATGGTGTCTGCTGCGATATCTTACAACTTTTTTACCATTGGACATAATGCAAAAACTTATCAAGATATTCAAATGAAAGTTGATAAACAAGTTGCAAGGAACAATATGCAAATGTGAAGACCATTATGACTCTAGCTTAAATTGAAAATGAAACAGACAAGTGGTGGCGTTAGCTTTGCAGTGCTTTTTTAAGTATGATTATACTATAAGTTCATGTATAAAGAATGAGGTTATTATGCTCATTATAATTATGGTGATTAAGTTAATGTATGAATGAAAACAAAAGAAACATGGTACTTGTGCCAGGACAGGTGTACGGAGGGTCTGCAGAGCGGACAGAGAGTCTAGTTTAGAGAAAAAACAGCAGTAAATTTATTTTATATCAAGTACTGTTTCTTTGATATGTAAAGTTCACTGACGGGCTCTGCTGTAGATGTTGCTCTTGATTCAAAAATCACCTAGTGGTTTTGGACAGATCAAAAGCCAATATCATTTGGTACTTCAAGACCTTGAAATTTCATTTGCAAAGTGTAGTAATTATGCATTATATAAGCATCAATTTATTTTATATTTTAGGATTCCATGACACCTCACAGGAGCATTACGACCCACTGGACCCGAACTACAAGCGCCTCCGTCAGCAGGATATGGATGGAGGGAGGAGGGACACAAAAGAAGAGGTGAGCTGGGGGCAGGGCATTCAAGCCTAGGACAGGGCATTCAAGCATACAGATTAAGGACAGGGCATAAAATTGGTAACATGACTTACTGGTCGAGGCCTGGTCATTAAGGTTGGTGTTGGAAAAGGGCATTTCAGCTGGAGTAGGGCTTTCAAACTTGTGGCAATGCATTCAAGCTGGGAACGGCATTCAAGCTTGAGACTGGGCATTTAAGCTTGGGGCAGGGCATTCAAGCTGGGGAAAGGACATTGAAGTTGGGGAAGGGGCATCTAATCTGGGGAACGGGCATTAAGGTTGGGGATAGGGCATTCAGGGTCAGGAAATGGCATCTAAGCTAGGGAAAGGGCATTCAGGCTGGGGAAAGGGCATCTAAGCTGGGAAAAGAGCATTCAGGGCTGGGATAAGGCATCTAAGATGGGGAAAGGGCATTGAAGCTGCGAAAGGGCATTCAACCTTTGGGCAGGTCATTCAAGCTGGGAAGGACATTCAAGCTGGGGAAAGGGTATTCAAGCTGAGGACATGGCATTGAAGTTGGGGAAAGGGCAATTAGGCTAGAAACATTTTTCCACCTGAGAAAGGGCATTCAGGCAGGGAAAAGGCATTCTGGCTGTAATGGCCTTTCCAGCTTGGATCAGCATTCAAACTGGGGACACAGCATTCAAGTCGGGGTAAGGGTATTCAAGCTGGGGAAAGGGCATTCAGGCTGGGAATGACATTTAGGCTTGAGGCAGGGAGGCATTCAAGTAGGGGAAAAGGCATTCATGCTGGGAACAGGCTGAATATTCAGGCTGGTGCAGGACAGTCAAACCAGGAACAGCATTCAAGCTTTGGACAGGGCATTCAAGCACGGGAATAAGAATTCAAGCTGGGAACAGCATTCAAGCTTTAGACTGGTCATTCAAGCTAGGGAAAGGCATTCAGACTGGGGCAGTGAATTCAAGCTTGGGATTTATGGTATTTAGGCTGGGAAAAGGGCATTCAGTCTGGGGAAGGGCATTCAGTCTGGGGAACGGGCATTAAGGTTGGGGATAGGGCATTCAGGGTCAGGAAATGGCATCTAAGCTAGGGATAGGGCATTCAGGCTGGGGAAAGGGCATCTAAGCTGGGAAAAGAGCATTCAGGGCTGGGATAAGGCATCTAAGATGGGGAAGGGCATTGAAGCTGCGAAAGGGCATTCAACCTTTGGGCAGGTCATTCAAGCAGGGGAAGGACATTCAAGCTGGGGAAAGGGTATTCAAGCTGAGGACATGGCATTGAAGTTGGGGAAGGGGCAATTAGGCTAGAAACATTTTTCCACCTGAGAAAGGGCATTCAAGCTTTAGACTGGTCATTCAAGCTAGGGAAAGGCATTCAGACTGGGGCAGTGAATTCAAGCTTGGGATTTATGGTATTTAGGCTGGGGAAAGGGCATTCAGTCTGGGGAAGGGCATTCAGGATGGGGAAAGTGCATTCAGTCTGGGGAACGGGCATTCAGGCTGGGGAAGGGCATTCAGTCTGGGGAAGAGCATTCAGGCTAGGGAAAGGGCATTCAGGCACAGATGGGACATTCAGGCTAGGGTGGGACATTTGAGCTTGGAGCATGGCATTCAGACTTAGACTAGTATATTGAAGTATAGGGTAATGCAAACTACAAGCTTCTTACAAAGTAGGAGATGGTCAGGAGGATAGAAGGTACTGTAGATGACTTTAATTTCATGAGGGTTTTATATTCGCAAAATTAACTCTTGTCATCAATTTAGATCTTTGTTCAATTGTAATATATGAAAACATAGTAGCATGAGGAAGTGACTCATAGTCATTATGGTGTAATTAACAAAACCTCAAGTACATGAACAAAAAACAAAAATCACTAATTACTGTAATATGTTCTACTCATTATCGCAATGTATCTCAGGTACATTGTAATTGGCATTTGATTTCTTGGAAATTTGGAAATGGTCATAATAACTTTTTAACAGACAAATTACACAGAGACCCATACTGTTCTTTAGGTTTATAATGTAAGTGTATATTTGAAATCGCTTGAATACGTTTAGACATAGTAGACTAGTAAATATCTCTCTTTCTAGCGTGATAGGAGGAAGGACAAGGACAAGCAGAAGAAGAGGAAGGAGAGTGATCTTCCCGGTCTTATTGCTGGACAGAGCAAGTAGGGCATATTTTTGACCTGCTATTTTGATTTACAAATGTCAATAGGTTGGTTGGTCTGTCCATTGATTGGTCAGTCGGTAGACCATGTTTTGTTTGGCCTGGGATCATGAAACAACACAGTTACCGTAGGTTTTAGTTGACCAGTGGATGACCCTTTTCAATATTGATGTCAATTGGTTAAAGGTCAAGGTCATGGTCAATGCTATTGAGACATTTCTAACTCACAATAAGTCCAGAACTGCTTCACCTAGGACCATAAAACTAATAGATGACCCTTTTTTTAGAGTCAGTAGGTAAAAGGCCATGGTCATGGTTTTTGTTAATGTATATCTTCCTGAAACACTTAAATGCTCTCTAGCAATTTGTTTCTGACAAACAAGTGCTCAGGTGTCATAATTAGCTCGACCTCTAAAGAATTAGGAGGGCTATACTACTTGCCTGGGCGTCGGCTTCCGTTAAAGTTTTAGGACAAGTTGGAACTTAAACTTATAACTTCAATACCCTTCATTCAATTCAATTCATATTTCAAACATAACCTCTTGTCTTATTCACTGATATATATGATTAAACCCATGATTTATAATAACACCCATTTTCAGCTTCCAAGAGCCTGTGAAGAAACGGAGTAAGCTTGTTTTGCCTGCACCCCAGATTTCTGAGTCTGAACTGGAAGAGGTATGGGGTTTCACTGTTTAAATATATTGTACTTATTAGCCTTTGCTGCACACATTTGATGGGAAAGTTTGTATGGTCTGAAAGTTAATTCATTATGACACCTTATACCATAATTAAAACTAATGCAGAATGCAAAGCATTAAACAAATTTGCTATGGAATTCACACATGTGCATATAGTTAGTGGTATTCAGGTTTATGTACCAAAGTCATGTTTCTTTGTGTGCAAACATTTCTTTAGTCCAAAACTATTTGCAAATAAAATTTGTGATTTGTTGTAAGAAACTGCTACAACTATGTGATGTAACAATCCCTTCTACAGGTTGTAAAGGTTGGTTACGCGAGTGAGAATGCCCGGGCCCAGGCAGAGGAATCTGGAGCCCAAAATGGGGCAACAGCCAGTCTGCTGCAGGACTATAGTGTCACCCCAGGATCCAATGCCCTGCGAACCCCCCGTACACCCGCCCTGGCATCAGATGTCCTCATGCAGGTATGATATTCAAATGTAGGGTGATTATGAATAGGCAACATAAAGGTATTATTCTTGGTGGCATTGGCGTTGAAGAGGGTGTCAATTCCATCTTATAAATCTGGCAAGGATGAAACTTGGTGACATTGTTTGTTGGCATAATGTCTAAGTCAAATTTCATTGTGAGATAAATTTGCCCCAGTTAGACCTTTTATGTTCCATTTACAATGATAAATTACAATAACTTTTCTGATCTGTGCATGTTACAATTATGAAAATCACATGAAAATGAACCTGATATCTCAATATCAATTCCTGTACCCTAATTCTTCCAGGAAGCCCAAAACATCATGGCACTGACAAACGTGGACACGCCCCTGAAGGGGGGCCTAAATGCTCCCCTACATGAGTCAGACTTCAGTGGTGTCACCCCACAACAGAGAATGATGGCCACTCCCAACACTGTCCTGGGCACGCCCTTCCGGACTCCGGGGCAAATGGGCGAGGAGGGAGGTAATGACTTAAGCTTGATTCAATTATAATAAAAAAAGAATGAATCTGTAGTTAAGGTTTAATAACGTTTGAAATCATTTGCGCAGGATGTAATGGGTGACAGTGGTTTAAAGAAAGAAGACTCTGATCAATTATGTTGTTGTTGGTAACACTTAGATTTGCCAGACAATTTAATAAAGAATTGATCAAAATTATAGAATGGCTTTATATGCATTCAGAAACATATTGACCGTTTACTACAATTTATGTTAATATTCCCCAGGAATGACACCCCATGGTATGACCCCCCTGGTTGGACAGAACGGTCAGCCTGGATTGACTCCGGGTAGAACACCCATGAGGGACAAACTTAACATCAATCAGATGGATGATTTCGAGGGGGGCACATTTGAACAGGTAAATGTTTGTATGATTTTAAATTAACTAGTTCTGTATTCATTCAACTTGAGTGCCCATCGATTTATTGTTTGATTTTGTGTTTTACTCACAATGATTATACTTTTAAATATTTGTACTTAAACACCTCGAATTCTTCACTTATTGAGTAAGAAGCAAGAAATTATTCTTTTATAGAAAACACTTTGATAGCAATTTTAACAGGTCATGAAAGATGCATATTCTTCACAAAACCTTTGCATTTACCTGTCCACTAATGGTTCTGACAATTTGTATGTATCTTTAATGGTTATAACATTTTCTTTGCTATGTCTATCTTTGTAGCAGGATCCGCGTGACCAGTTACGTCGTGGATTGGCAGGTCTGCCAACACCTAAGAATGACTTTGAGATTCTGGTTCCTGAGGATATGAACGAGGACGGAGATGAGGCTGGGGACCAGCATAGATACATCGAGGATCAGGCGGATATAGACAACCGGTCTGAGGCTGACCGCAGGGCTAGATGTGAGTGGCCTGAATGGTTTAAAAAAATGTTTAACTGACATGCATGCAAGTATGTTAAAATTCAAGTTTCCATATTATTGAAATTTCATGCTTTACATCACTGGAAACTTAAACCTTAACCATAGCTCATAAAAACATACAGGGTATTCAAATGAAACTTGGTACACATGTTTCCACAGGAAATGTTGAGCATGTACCATAACTCTGGCTATAATAATTGTTTTGTAATTTTTGACTGAAAAAACAAACAGACCAGCATTTGCATTGGCTCCGCAGCACTCTTGTTAAGTTACAAATTGCATTTGATGAAACAGGGCTATAAAAACATGTCTCTTTTATCCTGACAATCCCTTCCAGTGGAGAAAGAGTTAAAGCTACAGTCGCACGCAGTCCAGAGAAGCCTGCCCAGACCGTACGATGTGAATGACCTTATTCTGCGAGATGTCAGCCCCCAGGACCCCCAGCTTACCGATCTACAGAAGGTGGGGCTAATTTTGTTAATTGAGAGCTTTTTTTTGGTAAAGAAATCTTAATATTGTCGAAGAATTCTCCCCATTCTGTTGTAAGCTCTGGGCAAACTTTTCTTTCAAATTGTCAAATGACTGTTGATCTCAATAAACCATATTACATAAAAGCCCTCTGTTACTTATGTTCTCTTTTTAAGCCACTGTAAGCAAGAATAATTGTAAAGTATAATTAATGATTTATTATGTGCTTTACGGTCGTTAATAGAGATTAATCAGTGAAATAAAAATTATATTTTACTGTTTCAATCTCAAGAAATTTCACTTTGTGAAAACCAAAACTAGATATTTCACCCGTGACTATGCCGCGCATGAAATAAATCTTTAAGTGCTTACATGGTAAATTCTATTGTGATCTTACACTGAAACAAACAATTAATCTCTTTATACAATTTATTCCATCACATGTGTGCATAAATGTATTTCTAAAAAGATACTGGTATCTGATTGAAACAGCATATAACATGTAGCCGGTGTTCTCTCTGTAGGCCGAGGAGTTGATTAAGCGTGAGATGTTGATTATGCTGCACCAGGACTCGGCATACAACCCCACCGAGGCCCAGCTGGGGGCGGGGCCTGCAGGGAAGAAGGCCCTTACCACTGGGAAGGGGGTGGCCAATCAGGCAGCTCATATTTCGTACCTCAAGTATCACCCATATGAAAAGGTGACTGAGGATGAAATTGAAATGGTAAGTTGTTGGTATACAGGATTATAAAAGATAAGTTAAATGTTATGATACATTTTAAAAATTCCACTGAAAAAAAAATGTTTCAGCTGTAGTAAAGCATACAATTCGTGAATTTATTCAGGTACTGAATATAAATAGTTGCATTTTCCACTGAAGGGTTTTGAATCCAAAATATACAACTCAGCAATAGATGCATGTGTTATTTTCTTGCCCTAGGCCCGACAGATGCTGCATGAGGAGATGGAGGTGGTCAAGCGGGGGATGGGCCACGGTGACCTCTCTCTTGAGTCGTTCTCCCAGGTGTGGGACGAGTGCTACTCTCAGGTTCTCTTCCTGCCTAGCCAGAACCGATACACACGGGCCAACCTCGCCAGCAAGAAGGACAGAATAGAGTCTCTCGAGAAACGACTTGAGGTGCGTTGAGATTATGTAGATAGGTATTTCCTGCCTGGATGCTGTTTATAGCACAGTGAAAAGCAATTATTGGCTAGTATAAGATTGTCTTAAGGTACTAATTGTTTATTAGTTTATTAAAATAATTGGTAAAAAGGTATTTTCATGACTTTGTTAATGTCAGCATCATGTTAAATAATCAAAGTTGTCCATAACTCAAGAACAATTAAACATACCATGATATGTGGTACACACGTTCTGAATGACTGGGCTGTATTCAATAAGAAACTTGGTGAATATTTTCAACTAAGTGAGAATTTCGTAATTTTTGACATCGATTATCTTAATTATCCTCTACTTTTCATCAGACTTATTCATATGTATATATTGTTTAGATCATTTTCTTGCTTGTTTTCATATTTTTGGTGTACAAACATTGATCATTTTCTTAAAATTCAAATATTAGAAAAAGGCAATTTTACACTTTGTTGAAAATTGTTACAAAGATGCTTATTGAATAAGGACCCAGAGCAGCAAGTCCCATTACTATTTATGTCCCTTGACCAAAAGAGAAATACATTTGTGAACAAGCTTCCATCTTTATATATTCATTTTTTTGGCTGTAGAATTTTTTTAAAAGTGTCTGCAATTCACTAATAGGCCTACATGTTTAATTTGCCATTGCTAGCAGTGTTAGCATAAGAAAATTGTTTAACATTTGTCATGTGTTTACAGGGCAACAGGTCATTCATGACAAAAGATTCAAAGAAAGCGGCAAAACTTGAAAAGAAACTGAAGATTTTACTTGGAGGCTATCAGGTAATGATTGTTACATTATATACCGTCTACAGCAGTTTTGTATAGCTGATGTGTCTTTATACGAAGAGATGTATCTTTTAGAAAATGTAAGATCCTAGAGTAACAGACACAATGTACACGTATGCATTCATTGAGCAAGTATTTGATATCTCATATATTCACATTGCCCTGGTCCTTTTCATAGAAAACAACTGGCGTTCATTTAGCATTAACTGGTTGTCATTATCACATCATTGTTTATTTCATTGCTGTACCATCATTGCAACAACAAGCGCAATGTAATATTAACAGTAGTGAACAAGGTTTCAGATATCCACCATTCTGAGCGTAAAATATACCTGGAATACTTTTAATCATGAATTTAAACAAACAGAGAAAAATGTAAATATAAGGCTTGATTCATGTTTTCCTTGCATTCATGCAGTATGAACGCTTGATTTTTTAAATCTGGACTTACAAAGCCGTGCCCTAGCATTCATATGTTGAACACACGATCTTTAACTGGATTCCAATACTTCTTTCAGTTTGAGGCATAGGCAATAACACATTTTACACTGATGGCACTTGCAATTTGTAAAAGTTGGAACAGACAATCTTTATAGTTCACAGTCAAAACTTCTGTTAAAAGGCTTAGAGATTAGAAAGTATAAAGTTGATTTAGACAAGTCTTTATGGAATACAATGTTATTAAAAACATGATCATTTAAAATATTAAAATGAATTCCCCATTTTTTATTCTCCTTTATTTCAGTCTCGGAGCCAGGGTCTGTTGAAGCAGGTTACTGAGCTTCACGAGCAGCTGGAACAGACACACGTGGAGCTTACCACGTTTGAAAACCTCCGACAACATGAGATCGGCGCCATACCTAAGAGAATGGAGGTAAGGGGGATTTACCTCAAGTTCTAGTGTTGATTTCAATTTATTCCTTTGTGAGGCGAGAAAGTCCAGGTACACATGTATAAGAGTAGTCTTTATAATGTCAAAAATGACTTGAAATTTTTGAAAACTTGACACATATGTTAAAGATTGAAGACAAGTCACTTTATTCTTTTGATAATCATTTTGAAGTTGTGCCCCTTAATAAACTTCCATTGTATTTTAGCAAACATTTTTTTGAAAGGGTATATGATGGTTTGTTATATATTCACCTTGCTTTGTATTTGATTGTGTGTTTCTGCTATTTCCAGTCCCTGACAGAAGACGTGGTTAGACAGACAGAGAGGGAACGAGAGTTACAGAAGAGATACAGTGATCTGCAGTTCAGAATGTCTTTGTTAAATGCCACCAAATGATTGTTACTGAAAACTTTGAATTTTGTACATAGAAAATTTTATCATCATGGATATCATGAACATTTTGACTGTATGCTGCACAATGCAGTCATTGGATTCAATGCATGTGATACTTCACTGTATGTGACTATGTCTGGAAAAGTGTAAATACTTTTGATTGTAGGATACTGCTGTTTGCAAAGGGAATTAACGTTTCAAGGTTTTGAAACAACTCCAGCAACTAACGTAATTAACTTCATCATTTCCTTCTGAATGATTTAAGTTTTGGGAACATCAAAATACTGCCAGTACCTATGTTGAGTATGGTATCTCGTAACCAAACTGCTGAATTTGAATGATTTGCCAGCCCATAACAGGCACAACTACGAATACCAACATGACACTTCAAATGCAACTTCCACCACTGTTTGAAATATTACTTTAAACTTCTTTATTTTTCAACAATTGTGAATCAAGTTATTACACCATTATAATAATCTCTCTCATAGGCACTTTGTTACATGACAATTTGGTCTTGTGTCATGGGGAAAACTGGAGTACCCGCAGGAGACCCATGTGTCTGGCTTGGTGAACCAAACTCACGTGAAATATTGCGTGAAACTGCTTTAGTTCTGGAGGTAAGACATGACCTTATAATCATTGCAATGCGAACATGCTTTGTTTAACTGATTAACAAGCATGTTACACTTATTTTATTTGCAAACAGTAGTATAAATACATTGTTCCAAGGGTGAGTTGCTGCCATGGTGTTCCTGTCTGTCACTCGCCCACGAGGCCATTTGTTGTAGCCTCTCCAGGGCCACTTTTTCATGGCAATTTCACAAAAAGACTCAAGTTAGATCTAAACCTCAACTCGTTTTTTCCATATAACATTAAAAGTTATTTAAAATAGTATACATATTTTATCTCTTATTTTTTCTTTGAATGTGTTAATAAACACCTTTTGTTAATATTTCACAGAAAACTAATTTTAGAGCTAAAAATGTACTTGAATAATAACTCAAATACAAAGATTTGTACTCAATTTTTCTTTCGAATCTTGAGGTTTTTGAATCAGCATAATCTATGAGAGAATGTCTTTTTTAAAAGAGTAAAAACATGAACAATTTTAAATACTGGTAAATGATATTATGTGATAAAATGAGTTGAGACTGAGATTGATATTTGACTTTTGTATTTTCGTGATATTGGGGCCAGGAGTATGTTGCTGATTTCTACCAAGGATAAATGGTTTCCAACTTATAGTTGCCCACAATCAAGCTAAACTACATAACTACATTGGTGTAAACTAATGCTCTATTAACAGGTGAACTATGGGTTTATATCCAGAGGATTAAAGTATGTCATAATTGCAACACAATGTAAATGTATTTAAATGATTATGGTAAGGTTCTTGTTTAGTATAGTACAAACCTGATCAGCCTTCTTTGATAACGGGATTAGAAGAAAGACTTTTATTGATAATATCAAATGCTGTCCTGAAAATCCTTGATGTATGTTATCATAACTGTAATATCAAGATTAATCCTTAACAAAATATGTGAAGGTTACATCATAAGGTTATTAGTGTAAAATTTGTTTTCACACAATGTCAGATAGTATGCGTGTGTCAGAATTAAGGACAAGTAGATATTCCTATTTTGAGTAATCTCCAATGTTGCTATCCTCATGAACACGTGGGTGGTTTGTCAATTGCTTGGACTGTTCTACTTAACCCAGGTCTAGCCTTACTTATGGTGACATGGGTGGGACAATGCAACCAAGACTGATACTTGGTCTATTTATAAGAAGCTTTTTTGGGTTCTGATTTATGACTTCATTTATTAATTTATCTCACCTATTACAGCATGAGACGAAAACCGAAATAATGGACTTGAGTCAATCTGAATCTATCAATTTCATTAAATTTTCAACAACTTAACTTTTGTACAGCAATAAATTGTTTCATCTCAGTGTTAATGAAATACTATTTTCTATGGTACAATTACTTTATGGCTTTAAAGTCTGCTATTAGTTATGGTATTATCAACATGGTATAGCCAGTGAACCCACTATAGGGGGTTTAAATCGGGTTCAAACATTTAAACTTGCGTATCCTTCCATGGCATTCTTTATACAGATTTTCAACTTGTTTGTCCTATTAACGTTTAAAATACAAGATGTGCATGGTAATGATTTCCACTTCGAAATTCATTTGTCTACAGAAAAGGGGCCATAGTGTGTGTTAAATCAAGGAGAAAGTTGTTCTTGGTATGAAAATAAAATGTTTGACCCAAACATTTGTCAGATTGTTATTCTTTCATAAAAGTTCTTCAAAAGATGGTTTAGAGTGTGGGACACATTTCTGTAAGATGCATTGCTGATCTAAGTCACAATTTGAAATAACCTTTGTGTCATAATTATTTTAGTTTTCTACATTATTAATGTGAATTGAATTTTTGAGGGGAAAAACGTTGAAAACAAAGTTGAGGACATGAAACAAAATCAACTTCTTATAATCAGTGATATACCTGCAGATTTAAAAATTTTGGAGTTAAGACATCTGTTGGTATAGCAAAAGGCATTGGCTTGTCGTTGAACCTGCTTTTTGATTGTTTTGTGGGGAAAAAATCTATGTCTAGACAACGAAACCTGTGTATCTGTATAAAACTATGTAATTGTTTTTTTGGTTTGGTTAAAGTTAGCCAAAATGTTGATTGATTGATCTAAATTTATCCAATATTTCAAAATTTATCCAATATTTCATATTTACCAATCAAATCCTTTATATAAGCAAACTAACCAAAAGATAACATGTGGACAACTGGACAAAGTTTTATTTCGGTTGGCTGGCCATGAGTGTTTTCTGCAGGCAACAAAATTGAAAACAAACATATACAACTCTTACTCTATGTTATTTGCAGTAAAAACCCGGCTCGATATCATTTGTCTAGTTTTCCTCGTTGGCTCGATCTGGATGTTAGGGAACTATTCAGATTAACTCGCTGTAAGCATTACAGTTTGACTGGATATTCGCGAGGCTCAAAGTTTTTTGGCAGATCCCTGGAATGTCGAGCCAACTTGTTTCGACCGTTCGTGTATGTACATAATCCAAATCATGTTCATGTTAATTGTTCAGATTCCATAAAATCTTGATGGAATATACTTTTCTGTCAATATTCTCTGTTTATAGATTACTATCTATAGTTTTTGCTTTTTTTATAATGCTATAGTTATGGCCTTCTAGCAAATAAACTGTTTGTCTTGTATGTTGATAAAAATCTTTGATCAATGTTCCTGAGAAAATAATGCCCCAATAATAATACAATAATGTACAATTTTATTATTTTTTCAGTTATTTCAAAAGCATTGCATGTAGAATATTTTTTCTTAATAAAATTAAAAATTTTTTTTTATTAACAACAGATATTCTAGAACAGAGTAAAACAGGAAAGATTCTTAATTATTTTGTATTATGTGGTCAAGTGAGTAACAGTTGACACCCGCAACCAGAGCTAATGAACTTATACACTAGTGCTTGAGCAAGAGTGTACAATTTCACTCATGAGAGTTGAGGGTGACCTAAGTGTTTTGCACCATGTTGTCAAGAACAAAGTTCAATAAATGGAGTGGAGTATACAGAAAGTAAATAGCCTTGCAATTCATCTGTATGTGATTTTTAGAATGGGTAAGCCCATCCTACTTTTTACCTTCCGATATGGGGGTTAATGTGGATATAAAAGCAGCGAAAACACTCTCTAACATGGAACGAGATTGACAGTTAACTTTGTTAACGAACAAGACGCTTATTAACATTGTTTCCTGCACTTTTCAGTAATTTCCAAGATGTTATTTAACAAGACTACCATAATCCAGTGCTTTTTAAGGGAGAGGAAGACACAACTTCTTATTTTACATTCTATTTATCACAGAATATTCATATTTTGACATATATAGGAATTAATAACATAAAATCAAAATGGAGATTTAATATGGCATGTAAAGACAGCACTAAAGTTTAAATATTTGTTTTACGAAAATTGCTTCACCAACATAATAGATCAAAGAGACACTGTATCCAACCGAGCATGTTTTCACAAACAAAAACAATGTTTGTGCTGCATTTCACATAACCTACAATTGATTACCGTATTCATATCCTAATGGCTGGATAATACCAGACCTTCCTAATGGATAATAGATATGAAATTGCATTCCATTCAAAAGTGATTATATTTTTTTTTCTCAAAAATACATTTTGTTGTACATAAAATTCTCATTATAGATTTTCTTTCATGTGTTTGTGTGTAATAATTTCTGGAAATGTATGAAAAACTGGTTTAAATACAAGTATTACTTGTAATAAAACTATATAATCACTTTTGAATAAGACAAACTGTTTGTTATATATCAGATTCCCTGAGGAATAAAATCAAACCTAAACGTTTTTTAATTACCTTTGCTTTATTTAGCCCAGCTTTAACTATTATTTCTCAGGGCCCCATTTCAATAAGACAATAGTCGTAAGACTCACGCTGCTTAAGAGTGCTCGGCTACACTCCCTGTGAAGTAAAGGGCGGAATCTATGCAATATGAATTATTGTCCTTACAATACTTTTATTGAAACAAAGCTATGCCAAAAATGGAGTTACACATAGAAAGTTATGATCTTTAAGCCTGACCATCTTTTTTGAACCCGGGCCCAGTGTATGTATAATATGTCCAATTTTCTGTAGAAGCTTTTCTGTGACCTCTTACTATCCTGTTAACTAAACAGTTTGCACAATAAATAATGAACAGGTCGTTTATTAAGTCTATAAACATAGGTGGATTTTCCTTTGTCCGAGCGTCTGAAAATAGGATATGAAAAATATAAGTTAATACCCTATGTATTGTTGTTTAATGTTATCCTTAAAGCTGTTTAATCGTTTGATGTTATTCAATATTTAAAAAACAATAATCTTATTTACACAGGGACTTAAGTAAAATGTCTGCTTTTAAAAACATATCAATCATATGATCAAATAATTAATGTGAGCCATAGAGAATAAGACTGGCGTGTGAAAGTTGATTCATTGGGAATAATAGAAAAATTGCTGCCTTGTTAAATCATTTCTGTATTTTCCCACAAGGTCTTTTATCTAATCCTTCTCAACAAAATCGTGCATTGATCCTACTTAGCATGACTTAATTTAGGTGCAAAAACTGCATTTGCATTTTTTAAAACTTATTGTAAATCAAGTTGAATGTTTCCTCATACAAAATATTTAATTACTATATTGAGAAGGGAAAAGCTATAATAGAGATTCTATTCGAAGTTTACCTAAGGCATTCAAGGTATTCATCGTGTTCTTTATACCATGTATCTTATGCAAGATCATGGACAGTAAGGGTGCATTTCTTGTATTGCTACTTGAACAAACCTTTGAGAATAAATTGCCTTTAATTATACTAAAGCATTGACATACATGTATTTATATATAAATATATATTCGACTTTTGGCCTCACTGATTTAGTTTATAACTTTAATACTGCTTTCATGATATAGTTAAACATATGAAAACAATTGTATAATAAACATTATATTAACTATTCATTGTTGTACATATTAGTCTTAAGTTTCCGCCTAACTTTGATGAAATTGTTATTTGTAACTGCATGTAAATTCTGTCGCGTATGTTCCACCCATTCTGCGCGTTCCTGCGGGTTTGGCTCACCGTGCCTAACCCAGCGCTGTTCCTGTTCGCTTGTTTCACCATGTTTCACCCAATGTTGGTCACTTTCATTTCCATTGTCAACTTCAGAATATGTGTCCAGATCAGCCTGTTGTATGTCACTCATATAACTAGTAACACGAGTTGCGTTCTTGTCTTGTCTTAATGTTAGACGCACAATCTCTTGGGAGTAGCTCTTTTTGCTCTCTTGTGGAACGCTGATATGTATATGCTTCGGACCCGATATGTTTACTCGCGGAAAAGTCGGGTGCTTGTATGTCCGCACTGGAAATTCATTTTGAGACTCATATCCGTTTATCACAGCACTTGTAATTTCAGGTTCGTCATTTGAGACATTATTCACTTCTACCTTATCATCAAAAGCTATGGCTTTACCTTTCTTAGGCATCGCAAGTCTTTCCTCGTTTTTGGTGGAATTGTACGTTGCGGAGGTTGTCGACCACGTTTCGTCCTCATTTTCTGGTGCTTCTTCCTGTTCTGGTGTATTCCGCCCGGATTCGGTCATAATCGGTAAACGTATGGCCCTCGGTGACGGTTCAGGTGTAATTTCCTTAACCTCAACCTTTGGTGGGGTCAAGGTCGCCCTGTTTAGCACGTGACGGTGTAGCACATGCGCAGTCCCGGTTTCTCGTGGTTTCCGAAAAGGAACTGATTTACGTGGTGACTCAACAGTTTTGGATCGAACTTCATTAAACCTGATACTTTTTTCATAACTCGGTACTGATTCCGTCACCGTTGTAGTCAAACCAGGATGGTTTTCATCAGGTGCTATGGCCAAGAAACGGTATAATTTAAATTCCTTCATTGGCCTTTGCCTCTCGTTACGCTTAGCTCGGGTTCTGTCCCTGAAAGACCGCACACTCACTACACTCTTTGCCTTCATGGCTTTGTCAGTGGTTTTGCCATCATGAAGCATGTTTGGTGCACTCTTGATCGACATACTCGACGCACACCCTGAGGCTCGCCGATTGTCATCTACGTTTTTCTCTTGTTGGTCTATAGCCTTTAGCTCAGAGTTACACCGCGGTAAACCTTTAACATTATCCTTTGCATACACAACATTTGGAACTTGTGAAGAAAGTTCTTTCACAGACACCCCAGAATCTTTTCTCGAAAGCGTTGAACTTGATCTTGACTCCCCATAAGGTAAGCCTTTCTTGTCATTCAATATCCGCTTCTGGATGTCCTTTGAGGTTTTTGTTTGTAAAAATGCTATCACTTGTTTCATGTTGAGTTTGTCGGGATCATGGTCGTTAATGGGAGTTGTGCTTCTCGGGAGCTGATTAACGTTCAGCTTAAATTTCTTCTTCTTCTGCACTTGCTCCACATAGTTACTGTCTCTTATTCTCTGGAGTTCCATTTCACCAGGAGTCAATGGTACAGAACGTCTAACGCCGTTAACAGGTGAACAAAATGTCCGTGCATCTGAAGATGGGAAACTCGGTTTTGGAAGCTTAGTCCGCGTGTTATCCACGCGCGCAACCTTCTCCTGTTCATCTTTGTTTTCAGACGACACAAAGGATGAAGAAGAAGACAGTTGGTCGTTTATGTCCTGAACACTGAATTTCAAGGCTTCTTTCATTTCTGAGTGAATTTCGGGAACTTTCTTTTTAAATTTCTTAGTTCGTTTAAACGGAGACTCCAAATTGTTTGTCCGAGATGTGTTAGAGGAACATCCGGATTGATGTGCATCCGAATACACTGACACTGTGTCCGATTCCGGAAACACATCGGACCTTAGCGAGTTCACTGATTTAACGTCCGACCTCATATCGGAATTTGCCGAACCCAAGTTACTATTCGGCGGCCTAGTTACTGCAAGGACCGGAAATCCACGACTGGCAGACGGATTTTTCCCGGTCATTCTCCGAGGATCGTGAGATCTTGCGTTATTGCTGGAAAATGGCACGATTCTAAGAACTGTCGGCTGCCAAGTATCGGACATAAGAAGCACTGTGCTCATATTGGTTTTGGTGTAAGAAACAACTACGAACTATTGAAAAACTACAACTAGCACTACAGAAAGAATCACGGAATAAAATTAAACGCGAAATGATTGCAGATGGGTTTTGTATTCAGTTTTCAAAATATTCATCCTCGTGGTTAACTTCTTTCGAAGCTCGCGGATCACATTGTTCTGAATTGGTCAGTCATACTGTTTCCTCTAAATCAAAATTATTCACATAGAGCCTGTTGCATGAAATATACTTCCAATCCATGTTCAGGGATTACCAACGAATGCAGCATCACGTATTCTTCTTCGCTCAATACGGTCCTTCATGGAAGGCACTCGACGAATGCGCTGGTGATGATCTGTAAATAGAATATAAACATGTTATTGAAAAAAAAATAACAGACTTTAGACAGTCTTGTTTTTGACGTTTATACTAGCAATTCTTTTGAACGTTACATTTTATTTGACGAAGATTAACGAAACTTGGTCAGATGCCATTCAATGATTAAATCCTAAATTCTCACGGAAAATAAGAGTGTAATGATTTACTTCTAATATATTTCATAAAAAAAACTTTAAGTAAATGTTTGTACGTACTCTTGTATTAAGTAATAAACTTGTCAATAAAACAACTTGGGGTTAATCCACGAGAGCTAAAATATTGAATATCTGCACCGATATGATTAAAAATAGCATTAAAACTGGTTTACATAGATATTTCCAAATAAATGCTTTACTATTGACTTATCGGCTTTGACATCCATTTTTTTCTTATTCAAATTTTGCACAAGTATAAGCCCTTGTGATTTTATTTACTCTTTAAGTGGAAAAATGGTGTATCAGTTAAACCTCTAACCCGCCTTTGGAGAGACATCCGATCATTTGCATAAAATGATGGAAAATTAAAGTGAATTATAGTGCCACCACTCAATAAAATTTACTCTGCTTACAAAGGACTACTGTTATGTGAAATCAAATGCCTTTTTAATGAGTTGTGATTTACAGGTTTCGTGTTTGTAGAAATATTTAATATGAAAAGACACGAAGAATCATTAAACACAATTAAAAAATAAGTTTTTAATTAAAATATTAAAAGATATGCCGTTTTCATAATATATCTTTTTAATATACTAACATTTAATGAACACGTCTGAAATGAGAGCTCCTTGTTAGAGCCCGACATGGGAACTAGATAGAAGTCTGAAAGTATGTGTGTAAACTTGTCGTCATTGTTTTGTCAACATTTTACTTACGATGAATGTCCTGTTTGTAATACTATGACTATATAAAAGTCACGAAAACTGCTGGCGATGTTAAAAAGCTTGAAACAATGGAAGGAATAATATTATTATAAGCAGTAACTGGCGTATTAATTATCTTTAACTGTCAAAGTGTTTGTCGGAGTCCTCTGTCTATTTTGTAATTTCTTAAAGATGAACAGAATTCTTTTCGAATGGACACTGTTTGTTTTCCAATGGTCGAATTCAGTGGTGTGAACTTGATAGTTTTCCTACACGGACCAAATGCTGCCCAACTAGATTCCACTGACCAAGCCGATAATCTCCAAACAGTTAGCAAGTACTCGATGACCATTGAGAGTTGTTGACCAGGAATCACAATAACAACTCAACACAAGTACTCGAGAGCCGTAAATCTCTAGAGTCTACAGTAAATATTAATTGTGGCTATCGCAAATAACTGTCAAAATATTGATATTGTCATTATCGACCTGTCAATCCGTTTATCGTACTATTAGTAACAATAATGGCTTTGACACCCTGGGACACTTTCCATAGCAGATAAGCCACGACCCGGTCAGAGTGGAACAACGTGGCAGAATCGCCAAACACTCTGGACATGCTGTCCTTTCTCCGCTATCAAACTGGTCACTCTAACCATTGCACAGCAACAAATGTGTCGATCACAGGTTTTCAGTTTTGACCTATTTCAATCTGCGGAAATAAATCATTCGCCAGCAGAAATCACCTACATTGAGTTTTAAAAGCAGACTTAATTAAGATTTCTAATACAAATGGTGGCCAGGGGCGATAGTCGGTAAGCATCTTAAGTCATTTCCTCACTTAAGTTAACTTCTTAAGTTAAGTGTCTCACTAATCATGTGTTATAATAACTTCATAATACCTTAAATACTTTGTTATCATTGTTTTTTTATATTTTAAATACATACTTTCATGTGAAAAAACTTTTATTTTTCTTTTAATTTGACTATGAAAAAATGAGGAAATTGACTTAAGTTATGAAATGACTTAAGATATTTCATGAATACCGGCCCAGTTCCATATCTGGGCATGAATCTTTAAGTGTAATAAACAAGTCTTGATTTAAGGGTATTATTTATTGACATTAAGTGATAAGATAAGATAAGATAAAAGTGTGTCACATGTATATAAAACTATCATGTTGGTGTGTAGCTCCTTGGCCTTATTAGTGTTGAGGGTAACTTAGGCATTTGATCTCTAAAGACGACCGGGGTGGGGTGGGGTGGGGGAGAGCTCTTGTTTGACAAAAGAGAGCATCAAAGGGATACGATATCTACTACTTACACGTGCAAAATACGTAGACTGTAAGACATCGTTAAATTTTGACACAGCTGTAAATGCATGTATATCACTTCCATGCCTGCTTAAGGCAATATAAATGTAACATTTTATTGGGGGCATCAAAATGTGTCAGTGATTTGAGAGTACCGAAATACAGAAACTTGTTAACCGGCGGAAAATCTGATATTTCACCAAAGAGAAGCTTGTACAAATTTGTCCAAATGTAAAATGAGTAATGTCAAAGAACGCCTAAAAGACGACAATTGAAAATCACATTATTTCAATGTTGCTATATTTGAACAGGAAATTGTTTTATGTTCCATATGTTTTATTAGCTATTGACCCTCTGCTTCGATATATATGTAAGTGGCTTAAATGATCGAATTGCTATCCATCTTAAAATGTAGACCTTAGTAAATTCACCCATGCCTGAATGTCTGGTATTAAAGGGCACTTAGCAAATAAAAAACGTATCGTGTGAAGTCTTTCAAGTCTCGAGCCTGCATTTCAAGCTCGTTTGCTCATTCTCAATGCAAACCTAATTTACTATGTATAAATTTTAAGTATTACTTGCAGCTTTTTGACAGCCAAATCGTCTTGTAAATCACGGCCTTTTAATTTATTTGAAAGTCCGTTTGATATGTACACATGTATTTTTTCTCTAAAAAATGCACATTAACTTGTCGTCTTCGCTTGCTTATGCACATGTAAATCTTCTGTAGCTTCTTGTTTCCCGTGTTATCATTTGTGCAACGCGCGCGCGCTATTTGCTTATGACGTCAAAGAGCTAATCTTGACATCGGGTAATGTTAAGAAAAAGATGCTTAGTCAGGGAATCTTTCGTATTTCATTTTCAAGAAAGCTAACCTATATAGATCTGATTTGTAATATTTGACAAAAAAACATAAGCCCTGATCCAGGACAGCACCATAGAAACACGACAAACACATGTGCCTTATTATACAGTCTACTGAGAAGATGAATGATAAAACCTGAATATATCAAAGGTGCTCGTCACATTGCCTGGATACAATAATACATTATTTTTTTTTATAATTTTTTTTTATTTTTTTTATTATTTATTTTGGTCAAAATAGTGAATATACGGTGTCATTTAAAAAAATATTCCACAATTTTTCATGAAAGAAAATAAGTATAATATATAAATAAATATATATTTAAATGACATGTATTCACTATCTTGACCGAAATAAATAAATAATTACAAAAAAATATATATCAAAAATAAGAAAATATGAAATAAGTATGTATTACTGTATCCAGGCAATGTGACGAGCACCTGTGGAATATATATATACAGGACAAAATCATTCTCAACTCATCCCAGCAGACAAATATATACGTAATTGTAAATGCAAATGTTAGTGTAAAAAAACAACAACAATGAAATAATGGACCGATTGTTATGAAATGCGTTAAAGTTAACAGCGTTGTTAACGCCATCGCAGTTGTTAACTTTGAGTCTTTAAAGGATACACTTGTCATCAACAAGATTGGAGCTGTTCTTGTATGGATTTAAATATATGAGCACGTCATCAAAAAGTTCACGTTTAAAGTTAACAAAGATGTCGTTTATATAATCACTTTGTTAACTTTAACAAAGTTCTTGAACAATCGGCTCACTGTTTCAATGTCATTTCATAAGTCTAGAAATACATTAAGCCCCATGATCAACTTCATTTTGGAATGCGTGTGACGAAGATCAGTCTTAAAGTTTAATAAACTATCCTGGTCAGTGGAAGTCAGAATGATAAAGGTAGATTCTTAAGCCAACAGTTATGATGTGATCAATGTCGGATAAGATAAAATCCTAATATATGGAAATTATCACCTGCTATAAGATCTATGAGTCAGTAGTCATGAATTACTTGTAACCGCAGTCACACCATTATCAGGAAGCTATATGTTTGGTAAAGCATGCGTTTATCTGATTAGATAGAGGACGTATTAGTTATGGTATGTCATTTAAGGACGGAATAAGTGAATGAATTAATTTATAATTGTGACATGTACACTCTATTTTAACATTAATCACATCGACCTCTCGTGTACACGATACCGTTGAGGGGACATTGTAATAATATTCCAAATATTTGATGGTGTCCCCTTGACAGTTCCGCCTATGTACATGCGTGTAAATTTAATTTAAGGCACATCAAATATATAAATGTCATTTATACGGCCCACTATCCAACGTTGCTAGAATACTGAAGAGTCTCTAACACCAAAGGCTGTAACATCTTGAGAAATAAATAATATTGCATGATATTAGCACTGCCAATAAGTACAGACTACTTCATTCCGAACTTCGAGAATGCATGGTAAGCGTTTATTTATTTTACAGGTTTAGGTTTGAGCATGCTATTACAAGGCGGCTTAACTTTTGTAACGTCAAACCAGGGCACATGTGAACATCCTGACAAAGTGCTTCAATAACCTGTAGGAACTTTTGCCAAATTCTCATGCAAAATGTTGAAAAAGATTTTATCGAATAAACAGTGCTGAAAGATTTCTGTTTGTACGAGTTCAAACATACATCTTACTTCCCATGTTAAACAATGATGAAAATCATTTAAGTAACTTTAGTAAAACAAAACTTCAGAAAAATGTGATTTTATTATAAACAAACATTTACCATCGATATTTCCATTTTCTGAAGTGCAAAGCACACTATACACAGGGCGACACTTGATCAAATGTACACGTTTTAAGCCGGTCTTTTCTCTACAATTATCCGCAGTGTTTATTCCGGAAATGAGATTTTCAACACACATTTCCAGGGATTGACTAGAAATCATCTCCAAAGATTCCGAGCATCGATTTATCCTTACAATTTAGTTATAAACATTAGATGTTCATTTTCTCGAATCTGAAATTATTTTGACCCATTATGAACGCGACTCGGTTTCGGTTCCATTTATGATTTATGTAAATCTCTGAGGGCTTTTCATAAACACAGGGGCCCGTTTCAATAAAGATTTGAGTCATAAATTGATTATATTTTCGCTGTTTTGCTACATAATTTAAAAAAAAAAAAACCAGCGTGTTTTGAACTTTGGCCAGTTTTGAAAACGAACACACTTTGATAACAAAATATATTAACTTGTTGCTAGTGGCGACGTTTGCTTGAGAGCAACGATTTTCTCCCTATTAGTAAAATAACGTAGGGTGGCTGCGCCCGGCCTGCCGACTCGATCGTGTAGAAGACCAGACATACACACTTACTATTGACACAAAGTGGGTTAAAACAAAACTACTTATATTTTAATGCATTATTATTATGTTTAACTCCTTAGACAAGTAATGATCAAAACTGTATACGAAAAGCGTATGACTTGTGTACAGTTAAAACTATATTAGATATATTTTGGCGCCTTTTAAATTTGTGGTCACGTAGCTAATATTTATAAAGGCGTATATTTGATTTCTGTTCACAAATCAGTTGCCTTTGTTTTGTTTTTTTATCATCGAGTCAAATAAGTTGAACTTGATTATGCATTAAAATTGAGTAAAATCTTGCATCAACCTATAGGCTATAGTGTGCGCCTTTAAAAGGTATATTATGTATATGTATAAGGCATACAAAAATGTTTTTTTCTACTGACCCGACCGACACTATTTCGTCCTCTCGACCATTCACTTTCTTTTGCCGTAGTGTAATTTTTTTTTCGTATATTTTTCCAAAATAATGTGTAAGTATTGAGTGAACATGTCAAACTTTGACCATTTTATATTAAAAAAATCCCACATTAGTGAATAGTGATATAGCCTGATATAGGTCGGTTTGGTACAGAATCACGGTTCTCAAAGTGTTTTTTCTGCCTATTAGTGGGATATGAGTCTTAAGTTAAATCGTGTGAAGGATAAAACACATCCAGGAATACAGGCATTTACTCTTAATATATAATAATGCGCATACCTTTCTCTTTCAAAACAATATTAAATGTTATTAAGTTATATTTGGATGCATTACAAGCAGATAAGTGATATACTTTTAATGAACCTTATTTAACTTCTCCCGATTATTCAGTTATGCTATAACATTTATTAAATTCTTGAATAGCAGAATAATACATAATTAATAGTATAATTTATCAAAACATGTCCACAATATAAATACGTAACTAATAAACACTTACAGTAAGTCTTCTTTTAATCCACTAAACCTTTAAATACATGTTCTCATGCTTTAAAGCACGACCTATCGTACATTAGAATCACTTAGTTTATCGTAAAATCCATATCTCAATTCCTATTTTTTGCCTCTGTAAAATCAACACCACCTTATGTGTTCGAGTGCCTGTCTTAAATACAGGGCCAATGAATCAAGGCAGTAAAGATATTCTCATTTCATCTGATCTTTTCTTAAGATAGGGCTAATGTTATTCTTACAAAATACCATGTAGAATTAAACAAACGAAAACTGCACGGAACAGTAGTATGTCATTTGGCGGCTTTACAGAAATCAGATATCACAGTTATTGAAATCAATTAATTTTAGTATCGAACAGCAATTGGTTTTAAGCCTATTCAATGCTATTAATATTCGGAAAGCAATAGCAATCAAACAGTAAATATTATGGTTAGCCTCTATCGTTTCCCTTTTCAACAAAACCATTTAGGCTTTGAAAAGAGCTGTCGTTTAGAGGCCGGACAAGTTCCTTGTGAATAGAATGCAATCATTCACCTGTACTTTTCTATAGCAGCTCTATAATTGCAATGCCCAAAGTTTCTTGTGTTTTCAGGTGTATTCATAAAAAATATTGCTCTTGATTCTAGTTGGACAAAAAGTGCATCATTACTGATACAGATGATGAGTAATGACAAAATAATGCATTGCTCCTGATGACATGATGTTGGAAAAACTGACGAAAATGTGCTGCTACAGATAATGATTTTGAGAATAAATAACGGAGACAACGACGATAACAAAGAAGACACTAATGTTTTTTGTTGTTGTTTGTTGTTGTTGTTTGTTGTTGTTGTTGTTGTTCTTGGTGATGATGATGATGATGATGATGATGATGATGAGGATGATGATGATTGATGATGATGATGATGATGATGATGATGATGACGACGACGACGACGACGATGATGATGATGGTATAGCAACAGATCTTTATAGTTCACACTATGACGCGACTATGTTGTATGGATTTCAAAATTTAGAATATACACTAACATTTTTATAGAGTTTACACCACAATGCGATCATATTGTAAAAATAACAGTTACGTATTTATACACTGATCTTGTGGACAACATGACACATTCAAACATCAGACACATTAAAGACATGATATTGCTATTCAAGATATATAGTTGGAATCATGTAAAATACATCTTTTGAACTAGTCGACCTCAATAAACAAGTCGGATATTAAAATATAATTTTAAACCGATAGTATTGAATAATATTTATATCAGAACATATCAAGAGAGAATACGTTTGCTTTTATTGACATGGGAATTATTTTAGAAGTACCCGAGTCTTTTCAATAATAGCGCCGGAGCCATTTGTCATTATAGACGACCAATTTTATTATGCCGACAAAATAAAGTTAAATGTTTTATGAGTATGTGGGATAAAGACTTTTGGGGATATTGCATACATTGAAAGGCGTCCTGTCAAGTTAATTATACCATTTACCCTGATGTAAGATAGGACTTTAATTTTATCTTAAGAATTTCTCTGTAAGATAGTTTGAATTATACCCGAAGTCCTTCATCAAAAGTACACTTTCACCTACAGGACATAACTTGCTCAGAGCATAGGAGGCAGTTTCGACCACAGGCGTCAGGCTCAATGAATTTCAGAATGTGTCTAAAATTTCGAGTTATATCATTTTGGGACAAACAGTGAGATAAAAAACACATCTGAGGACATGCCTTGATTATATTAATCATAGTCGATTTCATTTCAGAAACATGTAATGAGCGAAATGCCTGTGGTTTCTACCAGTGATGGTTAGAAAATAGTGGTTTTTTTCATAATAGTTTTTAAAGATTTTCTCTATATAAAAATATATCTATAAAGGTTCACTAGTCACATCTGGTTGAAACTGCATCCAATGGTTCAGAGGAGCTAGGCACCAGTGCTTTTGAGTCCATTTGTCTCTTGAGCCTTATAGCCTTTGTTCAACATGTTATAACCGTCACAACAACTCTACCCCGCATCTGAACGATCGTCGTCTGCGAATTGAGCAGTTTCCTAAATCACCAGCAGCAGGGGTTGTTGAAGAAACTTTAGAGAGAAGATTCCCTGCAGGAAAACGAGATCTGGAATCTAAATCCACTTTTAGTTCCCTGATGTGTGCTTACTTTAAAATATATAAACCTCTTGGCCACGTGCGTTTTCTCTATCGTTTGCACCTTTTAGAATAAATATAATGCATTCAGGACTATTAGCAGTTTCGGTTTAGTACATATCAAACTAATCGGATATTTACTTAATGAAATTAGATTATATAAAATATTTATGCACTATTCATATATAATATCTGAGAATGAATGAAAGGAACGTATACAAGTGAAGTTTTTAATAAAGTATAAAGATATTGAACCAGATTTGTGTTTAAAATGTCTACATTAATTATAATAATCTAAGCATGATCAGATAAGTAAAACAAACGATCTTGGTTTATCTGATAGTCGACGAACACAAAAAGCCAAACGTTAAAATGACCTTGAATATGAAAAGGAAACATTTAATTGAGCATATGCTTCATTAAGGTTTGCTGTGCACGGTAACATAATCAGAGTGCTTTTGTTTTGCAACGCCAGGTATGTAACTTTCGAATCTTAAAAGATTGAAACAACGTGTCAAATTCTGAAATATTAAAACACTCATGTAATGTCTAAGAGTACTAAGTCCAAAACAGGACAATAAATGATCCCGTTTTGTCTTCGTTGATCATCTAAATGAATTAATAATTTACCAAGAACGAAGTTAAAGAAAGCAAAAAGCAACCCACGGCCTCTCAAAAATGAACACTAGCTAGTACTTTGTGACCGCTTATGGAGCAACCAAACAAAAAAAAGTAGGAGTCAAGAAACAAACTCCTGATAAATATTTGGATGATAAATAGGCGGAAAGAACACGTAGGGAATAAGTTAAGACGACATTATGTAATTAGATAAAGTGGAGAAGGAATGAGACAGTAGGCACAGTATGAGGAGGAGGGGGGAGGAGGTAGAGAAAGAGGAGGGGGAGAGAGAGACTGAGAGACAGTGACTGAGACAGAGAGACAGAGAATGATGAGAAGAAGAGAGATCTGTACGTGTGTTGAAAGAGGAGGAGGAGGGATAATGAGGAGAAGCGAGAAGGAAGAAGAGATATAAAAAGGAGTAGGAGGAAAGGGCAGTTGATGAGGGCAGGAGTAGGAAGAGATATGTTAAGGAGGAAGAGGAGGAGGGGCTGGAGAGAGAGAGAGAGAGAGAGAGAGAGAAAGAGAGAGAGAGAGAGAGAGAGAGAGGGGGGAGAGGGAGAGGGAGAGGGGGGGGGGGAGAGGGAGAGGGAGAGAGAGAGAGAGAGAGAGAGAGTCACTTATAGCCATAGGAAACAATGTGAGAGTAGAGTGGAAACACACTGAGTGTCGCTAGTATGTCGGAAACATGGCGATAACGATAATAGACGTTTGGATGGTACCACCATGATATGGATTGTTATGGGGTCGATGAAGCATTTTTGAAGATACGGAGAACCACTAATACGATAATTAAATCACTGCATCGTATTTGTAAAAGTGGCGACAGATGTGGGGGGACGTGGTGAAGATACTGTCTAGCAATATAATTAAACTAGGAGTAGTGCTATAGAAACAAAGGGAAGAAGATAAACAAGAGAAATAAGAATAGATGGGTTATCTGGAACAGTTTGGAATTAGGTAGATTGTAGGGTTGATATAAGGCTGATCATCAACGATGGGTTAAAGTAACGAGGCGAAACAGGATAACCTTTTTCTTTTTAAAAAGGGGGGAGAAGCATTAAAGGTGGAGGAAAGGGGAATAGTAAAATAATCAGGTAGGGAAATCGGGTGAAGGTGATGCCAAGAGGCTGGCCCGGCTGCGAACTGATTGATGTGTAAAAGAGTAAGTTGAAGATGAGGAAACAATAAGAAATAAAGATATCCTTTTATCTACTTCAACTTACATTGTAACCATTCTCATTCATCAGGGTTTTGTAATGATAAATATAATGTGGTACGCATAGCACCATCACTCTGGTGAACGAGAATGATTATAACCGACCCTCGTACATTTGCATATGTCATAAACTGATGTCTTAAGACGGAAACTAAAAGAAGAATTAATGAAGATAACAAAGGCATGTGAAGCGAAAGGGAAATCAACAATTTTATATAAAAACTTGAATATGTTTTTTGGCGAAGGTAGAATTACAGTTCTAAAGTCAAGTGGACACATTAGTTAACGGTCGCATTGGAATTCTAGGAATCTGGGCCAAATCTTGTCGAGTCTTTATTGATAACCTTAAATTGATATTCGGTTATGATTTATCTAGCCAACGAGTAATCATTACCTTAATGAGCATAGCTGAATTTGCATTCTATCATGCAGAAAAATGAATACATTTCATGTAAAACAGACGTTTCCTGTATTACTCAAGTCGGACACGATCCAGTTTCGCCGCAACTTTTTGAAAACAATTGATACAAAAGTTACTGGCAATTATGTGACAATTTTACGTTTGAAAATGCTATCGATCTCAAATTTCCCATTAGAAATAACTAATTACGTTTGAGAGTATGAATCGGTTAATTGGTTCTGGATTGATTTTGGTCTGTGTTAGCAACATGGTCCAATTTTGTTCAAAAAGAACACTTATAACATGAAAGACATCGACGAAGACTTCCATGTTTGTGGATGCTCATAATAAGTATTATATTTCCAAACGTTTGATTGATATGTCTGATATGTGGTTGTATCTGAAATGCATTAAATGCCCAATGTAAGGCGGTTCGGTTCATCATAAAAATGTATGCCTCAATTTCTGGAACATCTAAAGACCCTTATAAGCACACATAACTAAATGGTGAGATGACTAAATAATAAACATTCTAGTAACCCATCCTCTGATTTAAACCGTATAAGCCCTGTAAGGCCGGTGTGTTTATTTTAGAACCTGTTATATTTCCAGGGGTATATGTTTACTCGGAAGGCTATTGCGCCTGTTTGCCGTAACCAGTCACGTTCTTGATAGTTTAGTATTCTCTGTCTGTCTTGTTGTTCGTCCGTTTGTGCTTTATATGTGCCTGGACCCATGCATCCCGCCCCTCTGTCAGTTTGCCAGCGTTCGTCTGTCACAAATATACATTGATCTGATTATAAATTAGAATAAAAAAGCTAGACTTACCATGCCCATGGCAAAGCTACCCCGTATTCTTAAATTCCATTTAAACTCTTAACTGACCAGTTCAGTCATCTTAATGGTATCCGCGTATGAGCATTACAATGTGAGGAGTGAACATGTAATTTTGCTGAATTCACTTTAATTAGTTTATCACTAATCAAATTAATTCCATTTGCAAATAGAAAGAGCCATGTCGGCCCAGGTTTCTATCAAATATCGCTTCAACCTTTACGATTATTACGAGATTAGCCACAAAGCTTTATCGGACGAGTCTTTTATTATAATAACAGATATAGTGAATGGATTTAACATTTAACATTTGAAAGACAGGATTTTCATTATGGCTGTATCGGTGGGTTGTCGAATATTTGGGTTGTAAACGATCTCATGTTATACTCATGTCAATAGACTATAGAAAGAAGTTGTATTGATAGACTTTCAAAAACTATTGGAAGAATTTCAAATCACTGATTTCATTTTCGTGTAATTACAAATTTGGAATCTTAAAATTAAAATTTAATAAATCTTATTTCTTATTAATATCTAATATATACAGCAGTTCAGTAAGTCATTTCTCTATTTAAAGGACACTTTATACTGTGCTGTATATAAACAAACGTTTAGTGTGCTACAGTGTTTAGACTCATGCCCCCGCCAATGGGATCGCCGGATATTGTTTGAAGAGCTTTGATCGACACATTCCCTAGCTTTTAGTAACAGCAAAAAATGTCAAAATTAATGTTCATTTAGTTATTAAACTGTTTTATTAAATGAGTTTTTAAGAAGCTCGCACATGCGGACTGTTTAACATAAAGATATCCGCGGGGCATTTCCCGCTGAACACTAAGAAAGTTAGGTTCTTTACGATTAGTCTGCTTCGGTCCGCGCCCGGCTTGCGGCTTATTTTTTTAGAAGTTCAACAATAAGCACTAACAATTACTAAGTAATATTGTACAATACAGTTATTTTATTATTGAACTGTCAATTCTAGTTGCGTTTTCCAATTCGCCTTATTACCAAAACTTTAATCTTTTTTAAATCTTTTTTTTTAAGTCTAAAAACCTGACAAATGACGTTTAGAGCAATCGTGTAGCAAGGGAGACCACCGATACGAGTACATTCATAATATTCTCTTAATTATTGTTGCCCATGTGTACGTTATATGGTGAATAATAAAACACCACACAGTTTTCGTTTAAACTATATTATATCTATATGTATTCTAGTTACAGTTTCCCATTCGCCTTATCAACAAAACACCGTTTTTAAATTTATTTTTTTAGGTCTAAAAATCCTGACAAATGAGGTACAGAGCATTTGTGTAGCAAGAGAGACAACAGATACAAGCACATTGATAATCTTCACTTAATGATTGTTGCCCGTGTGTACGTCGTGTGATGAATAATAAACACCACACAGTTTTCGTTTTAAATATTAATATACATTATATACATTGGATGTGCTTAGACTCATCCATCTGCCAATGGAATGACCAGATAGATTCACATTTAGTCATTTAGAATTGCTCTGACAACCGTCAAAAATCCATAAAACATGTAAAAGGAATATGTTCATTTAGTCATTAAATGGTTTTATTAAGCGAGTTATTTAGAAGCCCGTGCATGCGCTCTGGCTAAGACAACGGCATCATCGGAGCATTTCCCGCTAAACATTAACAAGGAAGTTGGCATTTAGTTTCAGGCTGTCTTCTTCGCGATTTGTCAACGTCGGTCTTGGCACGCCATGAGACTTAATCGTTCAGAAGATAGATAGATAGATAGATAGACAGACAGACAGACAGACAGACAGACAGACAGACAGACAGACAGACAGACAGACAGACAGACAGACAGACAGACAGACAGACAGACAGACAGACAGACAGACAGACAGACAGACAGACAGACAGACAGACAGACAGACAGACAGACAGACAGACAGACAGACAGACAGACAGACAGACAGACAGACAGACAGACAGACAGACAGACAGACAGACAGACAGACAGACAGACAGACAGACAGACAGACAGACAGACAGACAGACAGACAGACAGACAGACAGACAGACAGACAGACAGACAGACAGACAGACAGACAGACAGACAGACAGACAGACAGACAGACAGACAGACAGACAGACAGACAGACAGACAGACAGACAGACAGACAGACAGACAGACAGACAGACAGACAGACAGACAGACAGACAGACAGACAGACAGACAGACAGACAGACAGACAGACAGACAGACAGACAGACAGACAGACAGACAGACAGACAGACAGACAGACAGACAGACAGACAGACAGACAGACAGACAGACAGACAGACAGACAGACAGACAGACAGACAGACAGACAGACAGACAGACAGACAGACAGACAGACAGACAGACAGACAGACAGACAGACAGACAGACAGACAGACAGACAGACAGACAGACAGACAGACAGATAGATAGATAGATAGATTTATTCGTGCATATATATGTCATTGTAACAAACCAAATATCTCATAAAGTTATAACACAGACTGATTAACAAAGTATTAGTGATGATATCTATACTAAAGCACAACATCATTAGAATGCTTTGGATACATACGTGCGTTAACAAAGATTTAATTCAATGTGACAAATATATAACACAGGATAACCCATTAAAGTTATTCAACTTATTTCCAATGGGGTCCTTATGACAAATATAATTATTTGCCAAGATCTCAGTTGTAAGCTGTTTAAATTAGGTTTACTTATAAATACAAAAATAACATGCATGTACTCTTGACCAGTTAAAGAATGATTAAATGTTTGATATCGAACTTTTACAGTTATAATGCAACCGACTGTTAAAACCATATGACACTTTAGCATAATATGACAAAAATCTTTGGACTAATATGCAAGATTAAATGAATAACAATTAATAAAATAGGAAATCTTCCATTTCTGCACATTTCATACCAACAATGAGATGTGATTTCACTTCTTTTTTAAAAGTATTCTTATTTTTCAATTCTTTTAACTTTATTGGAAGACTGTTCCAGTCCTGGATTGCTTGATAAAAGAAAGTATTTAATATAAAACTGTCAGCCTGTGGCACTTTAAAATTTCCAGCACTATGTCTACTGTTGTAAGAATGTGTGGATGAGACTAAAGTAAAATGTTCATGTAAATATGATGGGCATTTGCTATTAAAGATTTTATGTACATGGTTTAGTCGTAGTTGCTTTATCCTATTTTCTATATTAAGCCATCCAATATCACTGAAAGCCGAGACTTTCAGGGAAGTTCTACAATCATAGCCATAAATAAATCTGACAACTTTGTTCTGAGTGACCTGTAATCTGTTCTTGAATTGTTTACATATACCACTGTACCAAGATGTCGATGCATAGTCAAAATGGCATTGTATTAAGGAGTTACATAACAATCTTCTTAGATTCATATCTAAAAAACGATTTTGTCTATATAAAAATTTTAGCCTAGAATTAACTTTACTGACAATATTGTTAACAATAGATGCAGCACTGAGATCATTGTCCAGTATATTTCCAAGATATTTAACAGATTGTTTAGGTTTTATGATATGGCCATTGCAGTTTACATTAAAGCTATCAACTTTTGTTAGTTTTCTTTTAGACCCAAATAAAATACATTCTGTTTTTCCAAGATGCAAAGACAGTTTGTTGTCAACTAACCACTTACTACAGTTTTCAAGTTCCTTGCCGAGTACATTACTAATAACAGACGGATCTTTGTGTGAGAAAAGGATAGCACTATCATCTGCATATAATATTAATTTACATTTTTCACTTATGCTTATACTCATATCATTGACATAGCATAAAAACAGCAACGGTCCAAGTATGCTTCCTTGAGGAACGCCACAAGAGATGTCCATGAATTCAGACGTTGTATTATTTACATTGACAACTTGTTTACGTCCAGATAAATATGATTGAAACCAATCAATTGAATCCACACCAATTTCTTTTAACTTCTGACATAGAATTTTGTGATCTACGGTATCAAACGCCTTTTGAAGATCCAGCATAATCATTCCTGTATATAGACCTTTGGAATTTTGTTCTTTTATATGGTCGGTCAAATGAATTAGGCAGGAGTCAGTTGAATAGTTACATCTAAAACCACTCTGAAGTTCGTATAATAATCCATGTTTAATAAGAAAAGATTCTAGTTGGTTGTATACAACTCTTTCTAAGATTTTTGAAACTATACATAGTATGCTTACAGGTCGATAGTTTGAAACATCAGATCTGTTATTTTTCTTAAACAATGGTTTAACTTTAGCATTTTTGAGTTCAGATGGTACAATGTTACTTGTGATAGAACTGTTTATCAGAAATGTTACTGGTATCTTTAAAAATGGTGCAGCATCTTTTAAAAATCTTGCAGGAATGTTATCTAACCCTGTGCTTTTTGAACAATTTAGTTTACATAGTTCCTTGTAAATGTATTCTTCACTAACAGTGTGAAGTTTAAATTTAACAGAGTCAGGATTTCTATCTTTATAAAATCGTTTAAAACAGCCAGACTCATAGTTAAACAAATTGAAGGGCAAAGGTAGTTTTTTTACTAAAGTTGAGGCTACAGTAGTAAAAAAAGTATTAAAGTGATTTGCAATCTTACATGGTTCAAAACAATTTTTATCATTAATGTTCAAAACAATTTTTGGAGAAGATTTACTTTTACTACTATATCCAAGATTTTTTAAATCTGACCACAGCTTTTTTGGATCATTTTTATTTTCTTCCAGCTTGTTCGACATATATTCCGATTTGGCCTTAATTACTTCTTTCTGAACAAGGTTTCTGTAAAAACGATATTTATCTAACATCTCCTTCTGTTTGTATTTTTTGAATTTGAAATAAAAAGCATCTCTTTGACTGATGAGTTCCAGAATGTTAGAATCTAACCATGGTTCACTTCTTTGTTTTAGTCTGACTTCCTTAACAGGAGCAACAGTGTTCAAAACTGACAGAAATGTTTCTTTAAAAGACAGCCATGAATCTTCTACAGTTTTTGCAATAAACATGTTTGACCAATCGCAAAGTTTAAGTTTGTGAATAAAATGATCTACATTGTAATGTTTCAAAGACCTTACAACAACATTCTTATGGTCTTTGAAACATTACACTCACACTCATTGAAGACTCACACTCACAATTACTTAACAATAATGCACAAAACAGTTATTTTATTATTGAACTCTCTAATTCAAGTTGCAGTTTCCAATTCGCCTTATCAACAAAAAACAACAACAATTTGTCTTAAAAGTTTAAAAATCTGTCAGAGCAATTGTATAAAAACAGAGACAACCGGATACAAGAACATTGATAATCTTCACGTAACGACTGTTGTCCGTGTGTACGTTGCGTGTATGCATCGTACAATTCCATAGAGTTATCGTTTCAAAAATAAATATTCAACTGATATTGAGTATGATATTGTTTCAATTTTTGTTTTAATTACTTGCGACTTTTGAATAAAACATTTTCGATAGCGGGAATGGATTGGGCTACCGTTTAATTGAACTGCTCGGTATGTTTGTTTTTTATTCTAACGAAAGAAGTGGCAAGTCTTTTCCATGCAATCGGCATAATTTAACGCAATAATGACGGTGTTGTGTTACAACCTCCGACACGCAACAAGAGCGATCTTCAGCTGCACACTCACTAATTGGTTTTCGCAATCGAACACGTAAACACGATCGGGACGTTTTGACTAAATAATATCTCGTGACGTCATTTATAAAATGGCTGAAGAAGTAGAGGCGAAGGTGAAAATTGGAGCGGACGGTAATTAACGAGTTTTTAGACATTTTATTATTTCAATCACTAGTACAATACATGTACCCAAACATATTTATAATTAAAAATGTGTGCCATGTGCAAGCGATATGTTCCAATCTCGAGAATCAGTTATTATTTGACTTTTTCGAATGTTGGTTAACACCCAAATTAAATTTTCTTCTTTGAAACTGTGTACCAATTGTAGACTAAAACCTTATTAATACAATGTCAAGCTTAGAAGTTTAAAAATTTTATGTAGAGACTATTCCCACTTCTTGTAGAACTTTTTGCCCACATACTAGGCAAGGAAATATGTGAAAATATTGTCATGGAATTATGATACACTACTAGTCTAAAATTATAGACGTGTTATACGGGATTTTTCCAATCCCTAACATCCAAACGGGCTTGTGCAAAAACCGGGGGTGTTTTGAAAAATATTGAAATTGTATAACTGAAGTATTTTATGGTTTAAATTGATCATAAAGGTTTATATTCATATTTTACCATGTAAGTGAAAAGTTATTTTGCACAAAACAAGCATTAAATGCATTAAAACACATTATTTACCTTTCCAATAAAACGAATGTTGACTGACGCAGACAACAATTATGTCATGCGGAACAACATGCCATGGCCGAAATGTTCCGATTGTTTAAAAATTGTGCCCTGAAGCCTTGCAGGTGCCCTTCATGTATATATCGCTATGTTTTGACAGCAAGAAATGAAAAAAACACGTCAAACTCATAATTATTGTAGGATATGACATTTTTATGTATGGAACTGATACCATAAAATAACATAATCTGGTAATATTTCTTGTTTTTATGATATTTTTTAGATGTTAAATGCTTTAACCCGTAATCCCAATCGGAATAACTACCCACTTTTGATACTAAACAATTTGTACGTGAAGGATTTGCCATATCAAAAAACATAAAAAAATCCGTAAACGTACAATTATTTGGACTAGATACTCTACCAACCACACGTTTTTTTTAAATACGCGTTGTTTTTTTTAAATATGCGTTGTCTTATCGGGAGAGATTGTGTCATTGGGTAAATCGTTGGGAAATATTCAACAGTAGCCAGCCCAGTTGTACTAGTATCACTGCGTTAATCTGCTGCTACTGTGAATGACTTCCAAAGAGTTGCACGTTGCGCATCACTGCAATGTGGCTTAACGCGACAAGCAGGTATTTTAACAGGTGCCGTAGGTACAAAATAAGATTGTTAATTGAATAGGCTTTCACCTTATTGCTTGGATAAACTGTCATCCCACACACTTGATAATTATGTTGCTGGAATATTGAGTGTTTGTAAAACTAAAAGCAATTTTGGAATTAAGTTAATTGATACTAAACTACACCAGCGGAAGGATTTTCATGCCTTTTGGCAGAGTTTGCACCAGTAGCATGCCATGTACAAGTTGAATAATACTGACTTGAATTATATTATAGGATGGGTTCACTCAAAACAAATTCACATGCTTCCATTGAAACTATGCATAAGTGTAGCAAGGCCCATAACTCTGACTTTATTATTTTTGACTTGGCCATGGGTCAAATATCGCCACAGGGGAAGCTTAGTACACAAGTAACGAGTGAGCTTATGTACGTGTGTATGGCAAGGTTCATAGATAACAAAATGTTGGTTTTCGAGCTATTGATGGGGATTGATTAAGTGGACAAGCAATGGCATCTGCTATTATCCCCTTATTATTTTTATTGTTCTTCATAGTTATCTAATTTTAATGTTTGCATTAAGGTTCTCTCCCAAGTTTTCAGTAATTTCTGGTGCATATTTGCCTGATCTTATAAATGCAATTATTAAAGCATTTCATAACTTGGTAAGTTAATCATTTATGAATAAAGTGCAGCTTTTAAGTCAAACTCCCTGCTCCTTGTTTGTTTTTTTCAAAACCTAGCTAAAAGACTGGATCATTGTTTACATCCTGCTTTTTACAATGCAAAGCGTTATGAACATATATACTTGTTGGTACACATAAGTGAACAAATCATAAGTCTTTGAAGTAGATGTTTTCCACAAAGTTTGTTATTGAAAAAACTCTCTTACAAGCAATTGAATATTTATGAACTTTTTCTTTTGATGTACCTCAGTGTGACATGAATTGACATCCAGTTAAATTGTTTAGTGTATTGTTTTTTCATTTGTCATGGTTGACACATTATATTGGGTTAAGGGACGTATCGGGTGACAGGTTTAAGGCTCGAAACTGTCTGGATGCGCTGTTTTGGGAACTTCATCTGTGAAACTCGTTGTCTCTTTCGATAAACTTACCTTGATAGATTCTTGATGAGGTGAGACTGTACAGGTGTTTAGCTTCCATGTCATAAATCATCAGAAAGCTCATGAATATTAAGACTACTTGTGGTGATGTTGCACTTTTTGTTTCTTTGTTGTTGTGAGGAACTTGAAGCAAAAATGAATTACTAATATGATCCCATGTGAGACCTTTATCAACATGTTACAGAAGATGTTTAACTATTATATAATTTATTTCATGAAATGCAAAGAATTGACACTAGGATTTGAAATTAGAAATATTTGATATCATCATTTAAAATGCCTAAGGGCAATAATTGCTATAATGTGACATACCCTTATCGCTATTTGTGTATTGAAAGTGTATACATGCAGGATGGACAGACATTTGACAGTTGAAAGCTAATCGTGAATCAATGTGTTGGGATTTACAAAGAATTTTGTTATTTCAACAAAAACTACTTACTTTTAAAATTCTTTGTTCAGCAAATTGTATTTGAATGTAAAGTCCCATAATCTTATTTAAGTGGCAAATTGATTGCATGTGAATTACAGCTTTGGAGGTAAGAGGTTAAACATTTCCAAAGATATTTATTATATTTAACACCATATCTAAATAATATTGCATCTATATTGATCTAAATGTTAAATAAAAAGTACACTTATGCTTGAAAGGCATATAACAAAAATATATCTGAACATTTTGAAAACACATATCAATGTAATATCTTGCAAAATGAATATGATTTCATAGAAAATATTCACACAGAAGTGTAGGTCTATAACACATATAAAAACAATTCATGATTTTAGGAGAATTTGTTAACATTGAAGCAAAAGTTGTTTACTTTTAGATATTTTGTAGTTTTATGTTTTGTAGGTTACCTGAACATACTTTCGAACAAAATTCTCCTGTTTGTTGACTTGTTTTAGCTATAAGTCAGAAGATGCTGAAGGCAACCGGTAATTGATTTCTTTAGTCATAACTATAAACACATACACAGGTCAAAATTGAGTATGCCTTTACACTCAACTCAACACATATAGGAAAAACATTTTAATTTTTGTTTGCAATCTTATGGATTTTGTAATAAATAACCTATCATATGTGTTTTTGTGTGTTTTTAACTGTGATAGCAAATATCTAAAGTTGGGGAAAAAAATGAAATAAAAAAATAATCTATATATGATTATATTAGGTCAACATATCTTGTATAAAAAAAACATGTGTATAGACTACTAGTTATTTGATTTTTGTATAAAGCTAAATGGGTAAAAGAGTGATGTATAAAAGTATGAAACATAACAAAAAATTGTGATGTTAGTAGATTCTTCAGTGTTTTATTGGATCATGTATTCTCGCTTGTAAATAGTACATGTATAGCTTTAGCTTGATAGGTCGACGCCTTGAGTGAGTGACATTAATAGTTGCTGAAGAGGCTCACACAATGACTTGTCATGTTATGAAGATTTTAATAAAAAGGATTGATTATATAAACTATGTTCCGTGTACAAAGATTTGTAAGAGTAACTTAAGAAGTAAATTTCTTGCTACTCCAGAAATGATACCATAAGATATATGTATGGCAAGTTGTAACCAAGTAGGGTCTTTGCAATAAGGAATCATTTGTTAAGGTGATAATATTCCTGCAATCCTTGTGGGATAAGGCCTAAAAAAAAACATTTGGTTTAGTGGGCGCCAACTTTACTGTTTTTATAGTCAGTTGGTATTTTTTATATTTTTTTAGGCCACTCCTTTTTTATTTTTTGGTTTACAAGAATTTTTGGAAAAAATGTCCACCGGGTGGTCGAAAAAAAAAGAAAAAAAAAAAAGGAAAAAAACACTCTTATAGGGTGAAAATCAGAAAACAACATAAAAACATTGAAAATTTATATCATTTACTTGACATTTTAAATTTTTAAACTGCTATTTATGCATGTTTTAAAGCTGCACTCTCACAGATATACCATTTTTACAATTTCTTTTTTTTTTGTCTTGGAAAGAGCATTTTTTTACGCAAATATCTGCAAACCAATGATAAAAGATTGCTGACAAAAGATCAAATCGCAGACTTTCATATTTCCGTTCAAAAATTAATGTTTTATAGCTTAAAACCGTTACTAACGTTTGAAGAAAAATGCATAAGACATCAATTTTTGAACTTAAATATAAAAATCTTATGTAACTGGATTCCATTGGTTTTAGCAAAAAATTGGCTCGTTCCAAGACAAAAAATGAAAAATTTGTCAAAACGTTCAATCTGTGAGAGTGCAGCTTTAATACACTCAAAGTTTCAAAGTTTTAAATAAACACACAGTTTAAATCTTACATACTGTGCATATAAAACATCAATGAAATTGACTATAAAACATGTTTATGTGTATAAACTACACTTTTTATCAAAGATACATTGGATATCACTCAGCAAGACATTTGTTTAGCTTTAAGGGTATGCTAAAGCAAAAGTGAATGCAGAACAAAAACTGACCAATATTAATTTGAAAAAAGAGAAGGCGAATTTTACGCATTAGAGTACACGTACACAAAAATTGCATTGTATTAAAACAATACGTTACATTTTTAGCTCACCTGTCACGTAGTGACAAGGTGAGCTTTTGTGATCACTCTTCGTCCGTCGTCCGTCCGTCCGTCCGTCCGTTCACAATTGCTTGTGAACACAATAGAGGTCACAATTTTGACCTAATCTTTATGAAACTTGGTCAGACTGATCATCTCTATAAAATCTAGGTCAAGTTCGATATTGGGTCATCTGGGGTCAAAAACTAGGTCACTAGGTCAATTAGTAGAAAAACCTTGTGAACACAATAGAGGTCACAATTTTAGCCTAATCTCAA
This sequence comes from Mya arenaria, assembly GCF_026914265.1. Classification (NCBI taxonomy): domain Eukaryota; kingdom Metazoa; phylum Mollusca; class Bivalvia; order Myida; family Myidae; genus Mya; species Mya arenaria. The sequence goes on along the minus strand of NC_069127.1, from coordinate 82,925,128 downwards.
TGCAACTTGGTCAGAATGGTCATCTCTATAAAATCTAGGTCAAGTTCGATATTGGGTCATCCGCGGTCAATAATTAGGTCACTAGGTCAATTAGTAGAAAAACCTTGTGAACACAATAAAGGTCACAATTTTAGCCTAATCTCAATGCAACTTGGTCAGAATGATCATCTCTATAAAATCTAGGTCAAGTTCGATATTGGGTCATCCACGGTCAACAACTAGGTCACTAGGTCAATTAGTACAAAAACCTTGTGAACACAATAGAGGTCACAATTTTAGCCTAATCTCAATGCAACTTGGTCAGAATAATCATCTCTATAAAATCTAGGTCAAGTTCGATATTGGGTCAATTACCGTCAATAACTAGGTCACTAGGTCAATTAGTAGAAAAACCTTGTGAACACAATAGAGGTCACAATTTTAGCCTAATGTTAATGCAACTTGGTCAGAATGATCATCTCTATAAAATCTGGGTCATGTTCGATGCTTCGAACAACATCTCCTTAACCCCTTGGCCAATCATGATGAAACTTGGCAGGGATGTTCCTTGCATGAAGCTCTACCAAAGTTGTTCAAAGACATGGATTCCATGCGAAACTCTGGTTGCCATGGTAACCGATAAGAAAAACTTAAAAAAATTTCTCCTCCAAAACCACAAGGCCTAGAGCTTTGATATTTGATATGTAGCATCACCTAATGGACCTCTACCAAGATTGTTCAAATTATGCCCCTGGGGTCAAAAATGACCCCGCCCGGGTCACGTGGTTTACATAGACTTAGATATGGAAAACTTAACAAATCTTCTCCAAAACTAGAAGTCCTAGGGCTTTGATATTTGGCATGTATAGTTACTTTATGGACATCTACCAAGATTGTTCTAATTATGCCTCTGGAGTGATAAGAGGCCCTGCCCGGGGGTCGCAAGTTTTACATAGGCTTATTTAGTGAAAACTTAAAATCTTGTCTAAAACCACAAGGCCTAGGCATTTGATATATGGTATGTAGCTTTACCTTGTGGTTCTCTACCGAGATTATTCAAATTATGCCCCTGAAGTAATAAGAGGCCCCACCTAGGGGGTCACAAGTTTTACATAGGCTTATATAAGGAAAGTGTTTAAAAATCTTCTTGTCTGAAAATGCAAGGCCTACGCATTCAATATTTGGTATGTATCATAACCAAGTGGTCCTCTACCAAGATTGTTCAATTTATGCCCCTGGGGAGAAGAGGCCCTATCCTGGGGGGAGTCACAAGTTTTGCATAGGCTTATATAGAACAAAAAACTTCTTGTCTAAACCAACAAGACATTGGCATTTTATATGTGGCATAACCTAGTGGCCCGCTACCAAGATTGTTCAATTTGTGCACCTGTGGTGAAAAGAGGCCTCACCCTGGGTGTCACAAGTTTTACATAGGCTTATATAGGAAAAAACTTTAAAATTTTCTTGTCTGAAGCCACGAGGACTAGGTCTTAAATATTTGGTTTGAAGCATTGCCTACTGATAGGGTCATGTGGGGTAAAAAACTAGGTCAGTGGGACAAATAAAAGAGTGGCCTCTAGGGGCCATACTTTTCATTGGATCTTTATGATAATAGGTCAGAATGTTCACTTTATTTAGCAAAGCTACAGGTGAGCGATACAGGGCCATCATGGCCCTCTTGTCTAAACATTATTTCAGTTATTTCAATATTGGTAAATGTCAATAAAGTGAAATAATTACCAATTTAGTAAATAAGAAAATAACATTTTATGAAGACATTTGAGTTCTAATATTGTGAAAACAATTCCTGAAAAACTAAAAACCAAACTAGACCTAGATTTGAGTTTTAATAACCTTTTCTATGCGGGGTCCTAGTTGTGTGTAACTCGATCCATGCTAAGTCCGGATACTTTCGGACCGGGATATTTACCATGGGATGTTCACCAAATCCATTTCAAATTCAAATCTTGCAGCAAATTACCACATCAGTACATAAAAATCACATCGCAAAATAATAAATCTAGCATGTGACTTAACTGTATGTACCAATAATAGTAACATAATTATGTATCGGATATTTTCATATTGTCCCAACTCCGCCATTTTGTGTATACATGCGTTCACAGGACATATATACTTCATGCTTCATTTTAAAGAGTATTTCTTGGTTACAACAACAAATCTCATTTATAGTGAAATATCAAGTTCATTACAAATTGAAATGGACTTATTTAAAATAGTTTTCCGTGTTGTTTTATCTAAAAGTTTTGCACACAACTCCTGGCATTAGTAAATATCATTAACACATGTGTTCAACTCTTTCATTGTTTTTACTCTACTATTTTAAACCCAAACATGAATAAACATATAACCTAGAATAAACACAAGCTTTACATTGACTCAATGACAAGTATTTCCAAACCATTTTGTGATCTAAAATCCATAAACACTAGTGACCGAACTAGGTCACCGGTGTCAACTTAGAAATTTTACTTTCGATTTCATCACTCACATTTAGTGCACTGTTATTTGATATTTAACAATAAAATGTTATAAAATGTTTTTCTCACACATACTTAACAAATATTTGTGCCTACTAATTCGATGGCAGTCGCTGACACTTTTATTTTTATCTATAAACAACAATATTTTCATGACCTAAATTAGCGGGGAAAAACAACAATCACGTGCCATATCAGTTGACTGGCTCACGTATGCTATCACAATAAATTGGCGAATACGGCTACGGAACAACAAATCAGTCGAGATCTACTGCATTCGTACTCTTATCTGTTCGTTTTTCTATCGTTTCGCACCAAAATCAATACGGTCGGGAAAATAATTTTGAAAAAAAAGTTAAATTCATTTTTTTTTTTTTTTTGTACTTTTCGGAAAATTAGACCCGCCGGTTTTGTAAACCAATTTATATAAAAGTAGTGGCCTTATTTAAGTATGTGTTTTAATATGTAGTTTAAAACTTTTAAAGCTGTACACTTAAGATTACTTTAACACCATTCTCTAATGATGTCAATAACTTTTTTTATATGTATACCCTAATAAAAATAAATAAATAAAAAAAACTGTTTTTGAAAAGAATGTAACCTTTACCAGAGCAGTTTTTTTGCCTAATCATACATCACTGAAGTATTAATTCTGGTATCAGTTGCAAAATCTTACTGCTATTGATTCAAAAACTGAAAGATTTTGTAAAGGTTATCTGGTCTGAATATATTCCGGTTGATAATAATGTGCCCTGTTTGAGATATATAGAGTTTCATTCATTTCTCATTTTTCCTGTTTTCAATGCCTTTGGTCTTGAAATAACATCATTAAACTTGTTTACAAAGCTAAAAACCCACAGAACAACTGAATAGCCAGTACCAGTACCTACTTTGTCCAATCTCTTTAAAATTCTTAAGGTTACTCAAGAATAGTAAAATCATTTTCTGATTTTATCAACTGTTGTGTTATTTACAATGGAAAAGACTGATATTTAATACTCTCTACTAGAACACTTTTTGTATTCCATAGAACACCAGTTAAACTATCATTCCGCAGGCATTCATGATATTTATAAACTTTTTTACTACTTTTACTTTAATATCACATTATACAATGCCTTTCAGATAACCATCAACCAAAGATGTTCACCTCTAGTTATTATGCACATTCTTTATTCACCATAGACAATGCCATGTAATGTTATGGCAAAGGAATAATTTTATTGATACATTAGTTAGCATTGTTGATAGAGCTTTAAAATGTTTAAAGTAATTTGAATTCAAGAAGCACTTAGTGATTGGTAGGAAATTTAAATTATGAAAGCACAGGAAACAGAGGAACATCTGCAAGCAGGAGATAGACTTTTGATTATAAAAGTTCAAGGAATTGCCTTAAGTGGAATTATGCAAACTCCATTTGACATCTAAATGTTTGATTAGACTTAGATATCTCTCTCATCCAGTAGTGTTGGAGGTTCCCTTTATAACGAAGTAATCTTTCAGTTACCCCTTGTTGTACACGAACGTATTTAACCCCTCCTTCTTTGAAGAATGATGTAACCCCCTCCATTGAAGTGTCTAGTGAAAACAAACTTTCCCCTTGTAGAATGTAACCCCCTCCATTGAAGTGTCTAGTGAAAACAAACTTTCCCCTTGTAGAATGTAACCCCCTTCATTGAAGTGTCTAGTGAAAACAAACTTTCCCCTTGTAGAATGTAACCCCCTCCATTGAAGTGTCTAGTGAAAACAAACTTTCCCCTTGTAGAATGTAACCCCCTTCATTGAAGTGTCTAGTGAAAACAAACTTTCCCCTTGTAGAATGTAACCCCCTTCATTGAAGTGTCTAGTGAAAACAAACTTTCCCCTTGTAGAATGTAACCCCCTTCATTGAAGAGCCTACTGTAACTGGGCCCTCCCCCTTGAAGATTTTAAAACCCTCCCTTGAAGAGTCTATTGTTACTCCTTTGAAATGTCAAATGTAACTCCCTCCATCTTGAATAATGCAACACCCTCCCTTGAAGAGTCTACTGTTACCCCCTCTCCCCTTAAAGAATGTAACCCCCTCCTTTGAAATGTTAAAGGTAACCCCCTCCCCCTTGAATAATGTAACCCCCTCCCTTGAAGAGCCTACTGTAACCCAATCTCCCCTTGATTAGTGTCACTCTCCCTTTATTATAGTGTAACCATCTCTCCCCTTGAAAAGTGCAATCAAAACCTTCCCCTTTGAATAATGTAACCACCCTTGGTCTTGGAAGAGTGTCAAGCTCCTTGAATAGTGGAACCACCCTCCCCCTGAAGTGTCACCCTTCCTGTTGAATAGTGTAATCACCAACCCCATTCAAGAGTGTGATTCTTTCTCCCTTGAATAGTGTAACCCTCTCACTGTGAAGAGTGTCACCTTCCCGCCTGAATAGTGTAATCACACTCCTGTTTGAAGAGTGTCTGTCAAAGTGTCAAACCTTCCCCTTAAAGAGTGTAACTCTCGTCCCCTTGAATAGTGTAACCCTTGACCCCCTTGAACAGTGTTACCTCCTCCCTTTAAAGTGTTACCCTTGTTCCCCTTGAATAGTGTAACCTCCCCCCTTGAAGAGTGTAACCCTTGTCCCCCTTGAATAGTACTACCTCCCCCTTAATGAGCGTAGCCCCAGTCCCCCTTGATTACTGATTACCTCTTCATTTTCTTTCCGAACCCTTAAATAACTTTGAAAGTCTGTGTACTGATAAATAATAAACCTCTACCTCTTGAGCCCCGGGTATCCCTAAAAAACCTTTAATACCACATACCAAAAAGGCTGGTTACACTATCTTGCATAGCCTAGAACAAAAAAGAAAAAAATAATGTGACATTTTTTCTTTCATTTTGTATCTTTGGTTTCAGCGACAATCAGGTCAACTTCCTCACAAACTGTGCCTCAAAAGGTATCATATATCTTGTTCTGTTTCTTTATTGTATGTAAATTTCGATGATTTGTGAAATACAAAACATCTTCACATTCCTGTGGTGTTGAAATTTGTCCTGCTGGTGGTAAACCCTTGTCAGGTGACTATTGGTGCATACTCATGAATGATAATTGTAGAGGTTGGTTACTATGATAACTGGTGAAACATTTCAGCGTCCTCATACTGTAACAACTGTCACAGTATTTGAGCATAGTATGGTGAAAACACTATTTAAATATCTATATTTCATGGTTCAGCTTCATTCATGTGTAAATTCCTGTAAAATACTAACATCTCTTAAAGTGATGATAATTAGCATTGGTATGTTATAAAAGTGTTTTAGCCGAAGTTGCAGTAGATATATAGTGTTAAAAGAAAATTCATATAAACATATTTATTGCGGATTAGAGAGACACTTTGAATGATATTAGTTTATCATTATGTTTGGTAATAAAATGTACAGTTAAGTCAATTTATCAAGCACGATCATGATTGTGACATTGTTCAAAATAGTTTAGCTCAATTTGCATTGATTAAAATCCTTGTATTGTTTGTGTTTCATCAACTCGTATTTGATTTATGACAATTTGATACGGCATTGTCCATGATATGAATAATGTATAAATTTCCTACTCTACTCGTGTACTTCAGATAAGATTTGTTCAAGGAATAAATATATTTCAAGTGGAACTTTAAGATTGTAAGTGCTCAATTTCTTTTGTGAAAACATTTTTTTTTTATTTCATATGCATGTGCAGTTCAGCAAGAAATCTTTGTTAAAAGTTTTAAAAGCAAAGCTAAAAACAGCGTATTATTTTATAGTAAGAAAAAAAACTACACATAAAAAGTTCTTATTTTGGGTTGTCAATAAATTATGACCTTGTTGTTGGACATGCATTCCTTGGAAATGTTTCCTGGGATGACTGAACTGTTGTCTGCACCAGTGCGGGGTGTTCACCTGGGATACTTCTCACTCAGCCCCTCCCTTCTTCATTTCCAGGCTCGGGCACATTAGATTTTCAGTTAGACCGATGGTCACCTGGCTGGACAGGTGTCAAGTGGGTTTCAAAGACCACACTCCACTTATGTAACAGTTGCAAAATTAAAAACTTTTTTTTAAAATTTGATTTTAACAGAACAGGATCATAGTATGTTTTGGGTTTCTTTGTTTGTTCATGTAGGTACTTTTGAGTTATGAAAAAATCAACAAACCCTGCAAAATATAATACAAAATTTGAGCAAGCCCTAAAAACATTTTACTAGAGCAGTGCTTACCGCATTGTGCTGATTGATTTTGACCACTGATTTACTCTTGCAACTTTTTTGTACCGGTTCATGCTTTCTTTATGTTTCATAACTTATTGCTTATAAGTTTTAAGTCAAACATTGGAATCATCAGATATGAATATAACTGCATAGCTGTCAAAATTATTAAACCTGAGGGTCATGCAGCCGTTTAAGAGAATATATTAAAATTGTCATGCTTCTATGTGCCCTTTTCAATAATACCATGCCCTTTATCAAGCCTGGAGGAAACACTAGTACATTACCTGATACTTGAAACTTTTGGAATCTCCATCTTTTGAATTCTGTCATACAACTTGAATATTTTGTACAGTATTTTTTGCAATGTTAGAATGTAATTTAGCTCAGGTTATGTGACTTACTTTGTATCATGTAGTCTTACAGTAGATATTTACATTTGGCTGAATTCAACCATATACATGGTCTTTGCCATTCAAATATTGACATTGAATAGTGACGACAAATTGTATACTGTATATAGACACAGAAGGTTATTATCGGATATTTACATAGTTTATTTTATGCATGTAAATACAGCTGTGGTGAAAAATGTACGTGGATAACGTTTTGAAAGATAAACTTTAATGTTTTTTAAGGGATTTTACTGATTCTGCATGTTAAACGTTTATATGTTTATTGTAATGACACATTGCATACTTGCATGAAAAGAAATGCTGTTTTATTTGTGAAGCTATGGTATGTGGACATTTTCATTAGTAGTAGTTTTGGTAGCCATATTACAGCCAATGTATGTTTGTGTTTGGTTTAGGAATTGTTCCAAGATGTAACTAACACTGATATGTATTCATAGTGAAGTGAAGAGGGTGCTTGATTGAAGTAGCTCAGTAAGTTGTCTGGTTACTGCAGTGGCATCATTACATTATCAGGTTAGTGCAGTAGATTTGTTTCACAATTGTTGTAAAATGAATAAGTTAAGACTAAACTAAATAGCTTAATGGCCATGGTGGAATCCCCATTTCGGGGCAAACTCTTGTTTCATATGTGTTCTAGATTTAAGCTAATGTGGTTCTGATAGTCACTTCCAGCTCTTGTACAATACCTTCAGAGCTCTGTAACATTTGTATCACATGGAGTAATGTCTCTAACAGTTGTCAGAATCTTGGTTCCTGTCCAATTCTGGGTATAGGTATTTCAAAAACTACTCACAAATATCATGTTCAGGTACAGTCTGCTGGTGTAATGTGCATATTATGCGGAATTCTGCTGGGTTTTCCATTGAGAGAGGAGTTATCTGTAGAGTGGTTCAATGTGTTGCTATTTGTTGTTAAAAAGAAACTTCTAGGACTTGTTTTGTGTGCACTTTTAACCGAAAGGCATAGCTATGTTTCATAGTAGTAAGTATGCTAACTTTCTGGGATATATTCACAGTGTTAGTGGCATTTAATTGCTGAAAATTAAAGTAGTGCATTTCCAATGATTTAAGTTTGCTTTAAAGCTCTCACACATTGACCGTTTGACAAGTTTTTTTATTTTTTGTCTTGAATTGAGCCAATTTTGGCATAAATGTCTGGAACCAGTGATATAGGAATGCTGACATAAGATCAGATCGCAGATTTTCATATTTACGTTTGAAAAACTGATGTTTTATGGCTAAAAATGTTACTAACCCTTTAAGAAAAAACGAAATTTTCAGCAGATTTCCAAACAATTGAGTTCTGTTGTATTGTGAGTCATGTTATGTGACTGAATTTAAGGCATTGATGCAAAAAAAAGCTGATTCTGAGGAAAAAAAAAAAAATATGTCAAAACTGTCAATCTGTGAGAGTGCAGCTATAAATAATATGCTAAACGGACAAGTTTGTTAGTTAGCAATATACTAGCAATTGTCAGCCATTCATTATCAATAGTGAAGCCAAATGCCCTCAAATTCAATTTTTCTGAAGTCAGTTTTCATTTATGAGTATGACATAATTGACAGATGACTTTCAGTTGTGTCATTATGTATCACTTTAACTCTAACACAAGGCATTTGTTGTTGCTTTGAAGTAAA